>NC_092872.1:232715621-233315621 GCF_028372415.1 Notamacropus eugenii
GAAAAGTTCACTTGCCCAATATGGCACAGCTCCAAATAGTCATTGATTATTGTTCAAAATCTGACTCCAAGCCTAGTGATATTCCATGGTAATACACTACTTTTCTCCATCTTCCATTTCCTCCTCTCCCTTCTTCTCTTTTCCCTTCCCTCCCTTCCCTTCCACTCCTTCCCCTTTGCCCCCTCCCTTCCTCTCTTTCCCCTTCCTTTCCTTTCCTCTTCTAATGGAAGGGAAGGTGATGATTCAACAAAAGAGTGAAAACCATCAGACAAGCCAGGAAAGAACAGGTCAACAGTATCACTAAAGGAGAGGGAGATGTGAATGTGGGTGGAGCATGGGGTCATTGTGGGGCAGTCAGCAGGATCACATACTATAGGAAGGTCAAGAGGGATGAAGTTGAGAAAGGGGGTCAAGTTTAGAAAGTAAGAAACTGCCAGTAACTTGGGGGAAAATAGTTTTAGTGCAACATAGGCTCGGAAGTCCGAAAACAAGGTTTTGAGAAGTTGAGGCAATTAGAGGCTTTTTCTTGGAGTTTGCCCATGAAAGGGAGGACAGACTTGGGATGGGAGATGGGGGAGATTACTCCTCTCTAGCCCCCAGTCTGATCCATGGCCAGCAGAAGGGCTGATAGCACCAGTGGCTTTCATCATCACCCTGAGGCTGTTTGTGGCAGCTTTTGACAGCAGCCAGGTAATAGCATTTTAGGAAAGGTCCACTGTGTGCCCAACACTGTACTAGATGCTACAAAGGAAGCCAAGGCAATAAAAGAATCAATACTTTAGAGAAAATTACAGTCCTGAGGAAGGCAGAGGAGGGAGTGTGATGAGCAGAGATATATGAGTTACCTCTATAATCCACTTAAACCAAATGTAACCCTTTGGTCTAGTTACTTCTGGCTATATATTCCAGAAGAGCCATTCCATGTATACTGCCATATACCTAACATATTTACCCCCTCTGGGGGTCCCCAACATTCTTAAGAGAGACTCTACCGAATGACTAATATGGAAATGTTTTAAATGATTGCACATGTAAAACCTATATCAGATTGCTTACTGTCTCAGAGATGGGGAGGATAGAATATAGAATTCAAAACTTTAAAACAATGTTAAAATTTGTTTTAACATGTAATTGGGGGAAAACAAAATATAATATAAAAAGAAGAGGAAAAAAGAGAGAGATTATACCTTTCATAGCCATTCTCAGGCTAAATCTCATTGATAACCACAACAAAAACCTTTTGAGGAATATAAAGGATAATAGCAACATCACCTTATTTTTCTGGTGCCATGCTGGGAGGGAGCATGACCTGAGTACCAGATTTGGAGTGTGAGGGCCACAGTTCAAATCCTGCCTCTGCCACTTGATACCTTTGTACCCTTGTACAAATTATTTAATCTCTCTGTGTTGTGACTTCTTCATCTATATTGTGAAGGTAATGAACTAGTTGAACTCTGAAGTCTCTTCCAACACTGTATCCATGGTCCTATGATCTCCCTTGGCCTTAGATACTAAATTTGTAAAATGAGAGGGTTGAAGTAGGTCAGAGGTTTCAAATACCAGCTCTCTGACTGTGTAGGATCTCAACCAGATTAAAATACAATTGAGAAATATTTAACAAAGTAAATAAAAATACAATAAAACACAGGTGTTGTTAATTTGTGGTTTTCTAAGTCAATATGAGTCCCAAAGGGATCCATTTCTATTTGAGTTTGACACCACTGGTCTAGCTGACCTCTAAGGCCCCTTCCTGCTCTTCAATCTGGAATTCTATGATTATTATACCTTTCTCAGAGCATTTTCACTTAGGTTATTCCTCTTTAGTACCCAGAAAAAGTAAACCGGACAAGACTTATTAGCCTCATTTTACAGATAGAGAAACTGGTGGTAAAATGACTTACATGTGATTATAGAACTAGTTAGGGAGAAAATCAATACTAGAACCCATGTTTTCTTAGAATCAGAGGATCCTATGTTGGAGAGTTGTAAGATACCTTAACATTCATCCATTCTTACTCTCTAATTTTACAGATGAAGAACTGAGGCCAAGAGAATAGAAATAACCAGTCCAAGGTCATACCAAGCAAGAGGCAGAGTTGGCATTATTATCAAGCATCTCTGATTCCAAATCTAACATCATTTTCAACACATCATGTTGCCCCTCATCAGCCACACAGACCCTACACTACTCCATCCTCATAATGTACAGGATCTCATTGGCATGTGATTCAGATAATTTGAAAGCCTTGAACTTGTTACATAACTCTGACTCATAACTCTGACTCTCCCTAAGGTTGATATAAAGTAGACAGAGTATATGGTTTCCTTCCCTAGGATGTAAGGATGTAAGAAGGAAATTAGCTAGAAGTTCAGAAAGGAAATAAGAAAGACTAGAGTACAGGTAATAGCTTTCGTTAAAGATGTAAGTGAATAATAAAGACATTTGGGGACATGTTTTAGGGAAACCAAAAGTTCTAACCTACATTCAAATGTCTTCCTTACTCTTCTTCAAAATGGCCTGCCAACCGATGTATGGCCATGTATACAAACACAACCAATGTTAGCCAGCATTTATTCTATTGGAGTCACTTCTTTTTGTCAAAGCATTGTCTCTAGTAGGCATGTTAGATATCTAGATATGTTTCT
Organism: Notamacropus eugenii; assembly: GCF_028372415.1. Classification (NCBI taxonomy): domain Eukaryota; kingdom Metazoa; phylum Chordata; class Mammalia; order Diprotodontia; family Macropodidae; genus Notamacropus; species Notamacropus eugenii. The sequence goes on from NC_092872.1 coordinate 232,718,268, forward strand.
GGGAAGCAGGTATTATCATTACTTGTACATAGTAGACCCACATATTTGTTGAATAATTGGATCAATTCACTTATGAGATGCCACAGAGGGTAGGGAAGCCTGGACACTCCTGAGGTAAAAACCTATGGGGTGATTCAATATGAAGATGCTGTGTTCATCATGGTGGAGGAGAATGGGGGATGGGTGAAGGAACAAGAATATATATAGTCCTTACTATGTGCCAGGCGCTGGGCTAAGTACTTAACAAATATCCTATTTGATCCTCACAACAACTCTGTTAGATAAGTACTATTACAATTCCCATTTTCCAGTTGAGGAAACTGAAGTAGACAGAAATTAAGTGATTTGCCCAGGGTCACACAGCTAAGTAAATGTCTAAGGCTGAATTTGAACTCACTACATCTTAAAGAGCTCTGTAAACTATGGTGCTAGTTAGCTGCCTGTGAGAGGGGACACCTCTAGAAAGAATAGTGGGAGGCGCTGAAAACAGATTTTGCTCATTTCACAATTTTGCCTGCAAGTTGTATTGTACTGTTATACCTCAGTGAGTAGAGTTATGATTGGCTGATGTTTAATTTATTCAGAAAATTGAATGCCAGAGCTGGAGTCAGGCATTTGCATGTCCTAGCCAAGGTTTGGAAATTGTGTCTGCTATCTGATACTCCCCTAGAGGGCTTGAAACTTCATTGTGACCCACCCAGCTTGGTTTATCAAAAAATAAAAACATACGGGCCATCAGGAACAGAATTTACTTAACAGTAAAATATGTGCATTTGTAAGAAGTCATATCCAGATATGTTCTCTACTGTTTGTATGTTGTGTCTTCTGTGGCTACAGCACTGCTTCTTCACAGTTCTTTCTCAGATTGATGACCTCTTTTATTAATTTTCTTTATGTATGTGGTTTTAGTGGAAAGTTATGTGGCACTATAAGGCATAAAACACCTGATCTGGAGTCAGGAATACCTAAATTCAAATCCAGCCCCAGGGACTTATTAGCTGTGTGACTCTGGACAAGTCACTTAACTCTGTTTGGCTCAGTTTCTTCATCTGTAAAATGAGCTGGAGAAGGAAATGGCAAATTACTCCAGTATCTTGGCCAAGAAAACCCCAAATGAGGTCATGAAGAGTTGGACACAACTGAAAATGATTGACAACAACAAAGTGGTTCTAACACCACTTCTTTACCATTTATCACCTCTCTGTTCTCAATTAAACCTCAGTCAAAATGCCACTGAAGCTGAAGGGAATATTGGAATCTAAAATGCTGCTACTGAGTATCGTCAGCATGCTTACAAACCACATTTTCCTATGGAAAAAAAGGAGGAATCAATTGCAAAGCAGGTTCTGACTCTCTCTCTCTCTCTCTGTGCCTCTGTCTCTGTCATTTATATATCAACTGATTGATCTATCGATTAATCTGTCATCTATCTACCAATTGATCTATCTCTTAGGTTATGTCACAGGTAAAAGGTATAGGAACCCTACATGACAGAATCTTGGTGATAGAACCACTTTGTCTGATCCTATTGTTTCAAAAGAACCATTTCACTTGGAATTATAAAAACTCCATATAATCAGAGTAGAAAGAAAAATGAAACAAAATAGTCTTACTTAGTTCTGTTGCTGGGGCTGGAGAAATCAATTCAAGTCAGGTTTCCTCAACTAAGCTCAACTAAATCCAATTCAAGTGAATTCAGCTTGACTCTACCCAGTCCATAATTCAGTCAATAAGCATTTATTAAGCCCTTACTTTGTACTAGCCAGGCACTATGATAAGAATTGGAAAATACACAGAAAAGCCACAACACCGTCTCTGTTCTCAAGGAGCTCATATTCCAGTGGTGGAGACAGTGTGCAAATAACACTAAATGACTTAAATGGGAGGTGCTCTCCAAAGGAAGGCATTAGCAGTGGGATGGGAAAGGAAGAGTAAGTCCTCTTGCTGAAGATACTCCTCACATACCTATCATTCCATCTAAATGGACTCACTGAGTATTCCCAATCTCAGCCTACAGGCATAGGCTGTGTTACCCAAGTTTGGGGCACAATCATTCTGAAACTCTGCCTGCTGAAACCATCTTTTTCCTTCAAGTCCCAGCATAGGTGCCAACTCCTCCATGAAGCCTTTCCTGATTCCCTAAGCTGAAGATTTAAGCTTGGAAGGGTTAATAATCCTGTCTCTTTACAGATAAAGAAACTGAGTCCCACGGAGGTAAGGAGAGGTAGAGTTGGGATTTCAACCCCAGTCTTGTATTTCTAAATGTGACACTCTTTCTGTGGCCTCACAAAGTCTATCTATATCTATATAATCTACATCTATATCTGTGTCTATATCTCTATATCTCTATCTAGGTAAATATAGACATATAGTTTGACATATGTACATGTATATGGATAGAAGTATATATATGTGCATGTATATGTGTTTATATGTACCAACGTGTGTATATATATATGTACATACACATGTATTGTGCATGTGTGTACATGTATGTATGCATATGTACTGTATTTTATCACATTTTACCTGAGAGCATAATGATTTGCACAAGTATTATAGTTTTCCTATTAGATGATAAGCTTCTTGAGGTCAGAGACTGTGCCACTTTTCATATTTTATCCCCAGCAAAAGCAGAGGGCCTTACACATAGTAGGCACTTAATAATAGTCTGCTGAATTGAGGTCATGCCCCAGTCTTGAGAAGCCAGTCTGTTACCCATGTTTGCAGTCATAGCCTTTGCAATTTTCCCCAGCCTACTTCTATTCCTTCAGTGTCCTATGAGGAGAACTAGGAATGCCCGTGCTATTACAACGTAATAGAAACACAAACATCCCAAAGCAGGGAAAAGCAGGGCCAAAAGAAATATTGTTACACTTTTAATTAAAAATCTTTCCTTATCTGCCTATTGCTTAATTTTGTTTAGAGTGTACTTATTTCTTGTCATAGCATATGGTATTCAAAGGTACATTGAATTGGGATACAGGGATCTATCTTCAAGGCCCACTCAACTCTTTTTTTTAAAACTAACTTTTTGTAGACCTTGGGCAAATCATTTTATCTCTTTGGGCCTCAGTTGCTTCCTATGTTAAATAAGGAGATGGACTCCAAGCTCCTTCTCATTCTAAAAATTTTTAAATTTATAAGACCTCTGCCTATGTTAGATTTATAGGTTTATAGATATAGAGCTGGAATGAATCTCAAGCCATCTAACCTAACCCTTCTCAATTTACAGATGAGAAAACTGAGGCTCCCATGGAGATAAAAATGACTTGCTCATTTGCATATGCATATGTCTATATGCAGAGTAAATGTTGAGTATCTGTGAAGTGGAGGTAGAAATGAGGTAACATCCACTCAGTTAGACCAATAGTACTGTGTGGGTGGCATGAGATGGAGACTTGGGGTGGGAGTTAATTGGAGGACACTGTTATGCCAAAGCTCAGGGAACAGGCAGGAACAGAAAGACACTAGTGGGTTCCACATGGAACAAGTGAAATTGCCAACCTCAGAAGGTTTTCCCAAGAAGATTCCCCAAGAGACAATAAAAAGTGCATGAAGTCAAAAGGAAGCTGGATAGTTGCATGAAAGTATCTCTGTGAAGGGCAGTTGGTGGTGCCCTAGAGTCAGGAAGCCCTGAGTTGAAGTCTGACTTCAGACACTTGACACTTACTAGCTGTGTGATCTTGGGCAAATCACTTAATCCCAATTGTCTTGCCTTCCCTCCTCCAAAAAAAAAAGTATCTCTGTGAGTTTCTTTCAATGGAAAGCTGAGATGTGCTAGCTAGAGTTCTCCATGTATCTTAAACGAACCACTCATCTGAATCTGGGAAATGGGGCACATATAATATTTAAATGCCTTTAAAAATAGGAATCCATTTATCCCTAATGGCAGCTCAGCATTGCAATCAACAAGAATTTGTTAATTGTACTTACTACATTTCAGGCACTGTGCTAGATATAGCAGGTAAACAGAAAAAAAAAATAGTTCTGTACCTTAAAGGTCTTATATTTCATTGGGAAAAAAAGTATATATGTTTGTATGTGTGTGTATATACATATGGAAATATATTATCTATGTAAATATACTAACTATCTGTCTATCTACCTACCATGCACCTATCTATCAGTCATCTATCTATCTATCTATCTATCTATCTATCTATCTATCTATCTATCTATCTATCCATCTATCATCTGGGTACATATCTATCTGTCCAACTAGTAATTTTTCGGGGGAGACACCAAAAGCAGGGAGTTAAAGACATATCTCATGTAGGAAGCAGTCCTTGAGCTGACCTTTGAAGAAAGTCAGGGATTCTAAATAGTAGGAAGGAGGAGGGAGTGTGTCCCAGAGATAGAGGACAGTCTATCAACATGAGATGATATTTGTAAAGTGCTTTGTAAAACTAGAACACTATAGAAATTTTAGCTACCTTATGGAGATGGGATGTGGAATATCATGTACCCAGTTTGGCTGCATTGTAGAGGTCCATGATAAGGAGTAATGTACAATACTCCTGGAAAGGTGGCCAGATTGCAAGGGACTTTGAATGTCTATCACAAGTGTTTGTATTCTGTTCTAATGACAGTCAGAAGCCACTGGGGTTCCCTGCTTTGAAGGATACTTTGTATCTACTTTGTATGCATCTTTTGTATGCTTGTACATGTACATGTTTTCTCTCTCATTATAAAATAAGTTACCTGAGGGCTTTTTTATTTGTAGTCTCATTCCTTAGCACATTGCCAAGCACATGGTAAGCATTTAATTTAATAAATGTCTGTTGATTGATTGGTCAGAGTAGTGACTTGGTCAGATTTTTGGTTTGTGAATGACTTTGGCAGCTTTGTGGAGAATGGATTAAAGAGAGAAAAACCCACAGTGTGGAGATCTGTTAAGAGATGACTGTAATTGTCCAGAGGAGATATGATGAGGAATTGAATGAGGGTGTGCGTGGCCATGTGAGTGGAGAAAAGGGGATGGAGGCAAGATATGTTGTGGATTTGGCAAATGATTGGATATGGAAGATGAGGGAGACAAAAGTTGAGGATAACTCCAAGGGTATGAGTCTGGGTGATTAGAAGGATGTCGGTACCCTCAACAGAAATAGGACTTCAGGAAGAGGGATGGGAAGGATAATGAGGGCAGTTTTGAACAGATTGAGTTTTAGATTGCTTGTAGAACATTCTGTTGGAAATGCCCAATAGGCAATTAGTGATGCAGGACTGAAGTTTAGGAGACATACTACAGTGAGATATACAGCTCTGGGATTCATCTGGGTAGTGTAAAGTATGGTAAGGAGAGGGAGAGGAAGAGGGAGAGAGAGGAAGGGACAGAGAAGGGAGGAGGGGAGAGAGAGAGAGAGAGAGAGAGAGAGAGAGAGAGAGAGAGAGAGAGAGAGAGAGAGAGAGAGAGAGTGAGAGAGGCAGAGAGAGAGACACACACAGAGACAGAGACACAGAGAGATAATTTATTAAAGTCTTTAGAGGTATGTTGTTAAATTCTGAGAATGCAGACCCTTGAGTAGCTTACATTTTATTGGGAGAAAATAACACATACAGGATAACTGGAGAATGGGAGGAAGGGGGTGGAAGGCTGCTTGGGAGGAGGCAGAGGAGTCCAGAAGGCAGCAAAGAATAAAGTGAACTTGTCCAGGCTCCTGATGATATGGCGGTCTAAGCTAGGGATTCACCAATCATGTGAGTGTGCTTCAGGACAGAGGTTTCTCCAGGGCAGGAAGGAAGGTGCCTGGTGAAGAGGCAGAGAATCCAGAAAGTTACTTGAACAATGAATTTCATGCTGTCTTATATTTGGAATCTAACCCGATTATGCTTGTATTTAGAATTACTCTGTCCCCAAATCTTATTTTAATATAAATATAAAACTTTCTGAGACAAAAAGTTAATCACTTGGATTTTCTGAGATGGCTTAGTTTGAAATGCTCCCAGTTTAAAAAGGGAATTGGGATTTACGTTTTAGAGGCTCACACTGTATTTTGGAGCATTTTACAGAAAAATGAACGAATTTCAGACTGCTCTTAATATTGTGAGTCACCGTGATAGTACAGGAAATGGAGTTGTCTGCCTATCCATCTAAGGATCTCCTTAATTCCGGTGTCTGTGCCCATACAGGAAATCATTCAATTAACAAAAGCAGTAACTTTTTTGTTCAGCCTAAACATGGAGATTGACTGAGGAACCAGTAGTGGTCGTCTCATTTCACAATCCCCTTCTTGCAGAAGTTGGGATAGCTTTGCAATATAACAAGATCTGTGGGGATGTTTATTAGAGGTTCTTCCTCATATTTATCCTGTTTTTCTCCTTGGATTTTAAGAGAAGCATGCAGATGGATGGATAAGTGGAATCTGGAGAATTGGGCACAGATCAACAGAGGACTTGAAAGTTGTTTAGGCAAAAATGTCATAATCTGCGCTAAACAGAATAAGTCTTACTCATGTGAAAATACTAGTGGAAAAGGCGATGAATTGAGAGTTAGGAGAACTGCTTTCCTATTAACTATGAGTTGATTTTGCCACTGACTAGCTGGGTGAGGCCAGGCAACCTCTCTGATTTTCATTTTCTTTCCCTGTATAAAGAAGGGTAGACAGCTAGGTGGTGCAGTGAGCAGAGTGCCTGGCCTAGAGACAGGAAGACTCATCTTTCTGAGTTCAAATCTAGCCTTAGATAATTACTGGCTGTGCAACTCTGGGCAAGTTACTTCCCCCTGTTTGCCTCAGTTTTCTCATCTGTAAAAAGAGCTGGAGAACAAAATGGCAAACCATTTCCCAATCTTTGCCAAGATCTCAAATAGGGTCACAAAGAATCAGAAATGACCAAAACGACTGAACAACAAGAAAATGAAGGGTATTAGACTACATGATCTCTAAGGTCCTTTCTGACCCTGATGTTTTGAGATCTCATAAGTACTTTATAAGGTGTTTATTCTGTTTAGGCAGAGGAAAATTTATTTTGTGGTTACTATCAGCCTTCTTTCAGTGTGCTCATATTTTGATTTTTAAAAATACTTTTTATTATAAACAAGGTAATAACAACAAAGAAAAAGGAACATGTACCCAAAACTATTTATAATAAAAATAAACTTCAACAAACTAGTACTAGTACGTTGTCATGGAAAGCACCCTGGATTTGGAATGAAAGGACCCAGGATCTGTGTTTATTTCTTCGCTCTCCTACTTAATTCCTGTATGACCTAGGACAAGGCATATGATTTCTCTGGACCTCAGTTTCTTTGTATGTTAAAAAAGGGTGGTAGAAGGGATATTTTCTAAGATCCTTGCCGGTTCCAAATCTATGTGCCTAATAATTTATTCATTACTTCATCTGTTCTCCTTTTCTTAAAAAAATGTTTTCTTGATATCTTTTGATTTTATATGGTGTTTATTTCCAAATATCTCTCTCTTCTTTTACTCTCAAGGGAACCACCTCTTGTAGCAAACAAAAATAAGCAGGTCAGTAAACCTAACATACTGACTGGATTTGCACATCTTCTTTCAATTTCTTATACGTTATGTTGGTAAAAATATAAAGTGCTTCTTGTACAGTCAACCAAAGTACAAGTTAGGACTGCCTTCTTCAGTTTTCTTCATTTTATGGAATTTTAGAAAATTACATATGGAAGAAACCTTAGAAAGCATTAATCCAGTGCCCTTATTTTACAGGTGAGGAAACTGAGAGGTGATGTGACTTGCTGAAGGTCATGACAGAGCTAGACCTCAGTCTAGCCTGACTCACAGACCAGTATCAAGCTACTGACCTTCATATAGTTTTCAAGATAGCTGGTGGCAGGGGGCACCACAGTGCATACTACTCTGGGGATGGAGTCAGGAAGACTGAGCTCAAATCCAGCTTCAGACACTTACTAATTGTGTGACCCTGGTCAAGTAACTTACCTTTTGCCTGCCTCAGTTTCCTCATCTGCAAAATGGGGAAAATAAAGCACCAGCCTCTCAGGGTTGTTGTTAGGATCAACAGATAATATCTGCAATATACTTAACACAGTGGAAAGTAGGTGCTATTTTGATCCCTGTTTTATAGCTGAGGAAACTGAGGCAGACAGAGGTTAAGTGGCTAGATTCAGGATCACACCTATAGTAAGTATCTGGGGCAGGATTTGAACTCGTCTTCCTGACTCCAGGTCTGATTCTCTAGCCACTGTATTACTCAATTGCTGTGGAACACATTTTAAAATCTGTCAGGGCAAATCCTTAATCATATTAAAACAAAGGTTCCCTAGATATTCTCTTATTTTCCATTTAAATTTTATCATTTTTCACAATTCTGTAAAGTAACTCTTTTATATATTGATTGGTATTAAGTTGAATCCATGAATTAATTTGAGAAGTATGGTTATTTTGACTCTGTTGGCTCAAATGAACCATGAGCAGAAGACATCCCTTTATTTTTTAGCTTCTGCCATTACTTCTTCAAAAGCAATTTAAAATTACCTTTATAAAGAAAGACACCATGCTAGGTGGGGTAGTGGGTAGAGCACTAGAATTGGAATCAGGAAGTTTCATCTTCATGAATACAAATCTGACTTCTGACACTTACTACCTGGAGACAGGAAGACTCGTCTTCCTGAGTTCAAATCTGGCCTTAGATACTTACTTGCTATGTGACCCTGGGCAAGTCACTTCACCCTGTTTGCCTTAGTTCTTCATCTATAAAATAAGCCGGAGAAGGAAATGGCAAATCAATCCAATATCTCTGCCAAGGAAATGCCAAATGGAGTCACGAGGAACAATATTATGGTGTAGTGAAAAGAGAACTGACCTAGAATTAGGATGACCTGGGTTCAAGTCCCTTTCTGATATATTATCAGTCCACTAGCACTTATTAAGCAACTACCATATGTTAGGCACTTGCTATTTTGCCTCAGTTTCCTCATTTGTAAAGTAAGCTAGAGAAGGAAAATGGCTGTAATATCTTTGACAAGAAAACCCCATATAGGATCATGAAGAGTCAGATGCCGCTGAAATGACTGAACAATGAGATTCTTTCAAACCCTAAGACAGAGTGATTAAATCATTTCCAGCGACCTTGTCCTGTCCGTATTAGTCAAATCAGTTTTTCTCCCGCCAGCTTCCCTTCTGGAGCCTTCCCGTTGGGATCCTTGGCCACCTCTTTGAGGGGCTTTGAGTTTTGTTTCTGGTTTGACTTCAACAATGAAGAGAAGCAAAATCCACAAGGTAGAAAATATAGCTTCCTTATTACTCTCTTGAAGGCTGTGGAATCCATAGAAACATTAAGTGAGATGAAAGAAACTGAGATTTAAAGTGAGAACATCTTTTTTCTTAATTAATCCTATATCATGGGAAATTTAATTTATAAAGGATCATATTTTTTCCAATAGTACAGAAAACTCTGCTATACAAATCATGAAGACACTTGCTGGAAAGTGATTTTTTTTTTTTATTCTGCCAGAGGGGAAGTCTTGGAAAAGAGTAAGATAAAGCAGCTGAATGGGATACACAAGAGCATATTTTTGAATTCAGTGCTAAATTTAACAGCTGTAATTTTCAATGGATTCCATTTAAGCTAAGCCAAATAAATGCTCCCCAAGTCCCTGATCCCCTGTGGCCAAGTACTACCAAGGGACGCCATGTGGTTGTTTTCAAAGGAAGGTTGGACTTCTCCAAAGGAATCATCTGATCTGGATGGAGGAGTGAAAGGGTGGTCCATGGCATGCACTAACTAACCCAGCAGGCACGCTGAGTGTTGTTTTTCAGCCTGATTTAAATAGCTCAGAGGATGTCCAGACTGCTTGGCCATGGTGCCATTGTCATGTCATTTTTCTGTTGGCGAGCTGGATTTGTTTCAACATTCCCAATTTGGTTTCCTGTCTGTTAGCAGTTACGCCATTTGTGGTCCCTGGATTTGGAATTGGAACAACTGGATTGAAATCCTGGATGAATCAATTAATAGCTAGATGATTTTGTTGTTCAGTCATTTCAGTCCTGTCTGAGTCTTCATGACCCCATTTGGGGCTTTCTTGGTAAAAAAAAATACTGGAGTGGTTTGCCATTTCCTTCTCCAGCTCATTTTTATAGATGAGGAAACTGAGGTGAACAGGATTGAGTGACTTGCCCAGGGTCACAAAGCTAATAAGTGTTGGAGGCCAGATTTGAACTCAGGAAAATGACTCATCCTGACTTCAGGCCTGGCACTCTATTTGCTGTGCCACCTACAGGCCTCTCAGTAGGTAGGTGACTCTAGGCAAATTATTGAACCTCTGTGTGCTTTGTTTCCTCATCTGTAAAACAGGGATATACATTACTTATTGCATAGGTTTAAATAAGTGAAAATGTGCAGAATATTTTGTGAATCCTAACACATATCCCAACATCAGCTATTTGTTGTTTGCAAATAAAAAAATTAATTAAAAATTTTTTTTTTGCTATTTGATTTTAGCCTTTTCCTTGGGAGGTTTGGGTCTCCCCTATCAAGTTCCATGACAGTAGCTTCTCCAGAATCTTTCAGAATCTTTCTCTCAAGATCCTATATATCAATCACCCCATCCCCTCCAGGAAAGGGCAAGAAGACCTCTGACTTAGGCCTTGGTATAAGCAGTTATGGGAAGAAGGTATCTGAAAATCATACTTTTATCTTATTTGATTGCAAGTGTCCCATTATACCTATTCTGTTTATTGCTTGTGTCTACTTAACCAACAGCAATGATGACCTTAACGCATGATGTCATAGATGATAGACTGAGACACATAGAAAGGACCATAGAAGCCATCTTGAGGTCCTCTCATCTAATACATGAGGAAACTGAGGGCCATAAAGGTTTAGTGATTCACCCAATGTCACAATTTATAAGTAGCAGAACCAAAATTTGAACCCAGGACCTCTGATGGTAAATCTGGCATCCTTTGTGCTCCCCCATGCTGGCTCCATATCTTTGGGAGCAGTGATTGGTCAAACAGGGAGGGGTTTTACCTTCATCTCATCAAGGCAGAAAGTGACAGAGTCCTTTGGAACCTCACAAACTCTGTCTTCTGGCTTAAACAGCTCAATTGGTAGTTCAGCTCTATCTTTTGGCACTATATTTTCCCCCGTTTTTTTCTTCTGCTCCAATTTGGGTCAGTGTTGCTGTTAGCATCACTAGTTTTGAATTGGTACCCAGTGAAGTTCATGGTCATAGGGAGTAGTTTAGTGCCCTGGAAGAGATTCAACTTAAGATGGTCTGGATTTTTAGACTAGGGCCATCTGATGGGTGGTCTGTTGATTGCCTTTTTCTGGGGAGGAATTAATCAAAGGGCACTGCTTTCTGCCTCTCTTCCAGACCTAACCAAAACAAGGCTCAACTTCAGGCAGCTGCTTCCCTGAATGACTAAAGAGAAATTTCTAAAGACGTCTTATAATTATAAGTGGAAAAAAAGCACACACCCAGATTTCTACCCATTTGTACCAGTCATGTTTTAAATACATGTTTTAAATGCATCTGTAATTCTCTGATTGTCTCATTAATCTCTGTTAAGCTTCATCAAAATTACAAAAGCCTGGATCAGGAAATTGTTACCACATTCTAATCTTGCATTCAGGGGATTGTTTTTCCATGAACTTGAAGAGACTGATGTTACATATTTGACATTTGGCTTCCTACCTCGGTAGGAGAGACTTGCCTTTGCTCAAATACCAACCTGTTTACAAGAATAGATCTGTATTTCATTCTTTATGCTTGCATTCCTGGTGCTGTTGTGGATGTTAGGCATAGCTTTCCAAGGCTGCTTCTATATGATTAGACCTCGGAGCAGTACAGTGGTTGGTACTTGTGTCAGTAGCTGTTGTTTTCCCTAGGGAGAATTCATCAGACCCAAGTTACAGAGCTCTGTCTATTGCAGATGGTTCAAGCAGAAAGTGGGTGGAATTAGATTGGCCTGGACTTGTGACAGTTCAGAATTCCCAGTTTGGGTTGCCTTTTCATTTTAAAGTGTTTGATCTGTGGTCCTGAAGAAAGCCAGGAAAGCTAGGATTTAGAAGTGAGGACGATAAAAATTCCAGGCATGGGGGAAAGGGCGGTGTTGGGGGACATAGCCAGTACAAGAAGATGAAGTCAGGAGATTAGGTGTCATATGTGACAAACAACAAATAGTCCAGTGTGGCTGGATCATAGAATTTATTGAGGGCAGTAAAGTATAAGAAGGCAGGAAAGGTGGGAACTGGCCAAGTTTTGAAGGGATTGAAGTGCCAAATGGGGGATTTCATATTTGTTTTTGAAGGTAATAGGGAGCCAGTGGAGTTTACTGAGTGAAGGAGTGAGATGATCAGATACGCACTTTAGGAAAATCATTTTGTCAGCTGAGTGGAAAATGGATCGGAATGGGGAGAGAATTGGGGGAGGAGGAATAGGGAATTACTGCAATAATCCAGGCATGAACCTGAGAGGTGGCAGTTTCAGAGTCTAGAGAAAGGGTCAAGCTTGAAATCAAATGCTTGATTTCTAGTCTCCTTCAAACCCTTATTGTCCTCACACTTTAACTCAAATGGATAGTGCTGGCAGCAGGAAAGAGTTAATGTTTCCACCTGAAAGCTTTGCTTCCCAGTAGTGGCTTGAGCTCTTCGGGAGAATCTGGTTCATCATTTTCACAGACCAGAAAGCTCACTGGATTTTCAGGAAACAATTAGGGTCAGAATATGAAGATAATCTCCTCCAGATGTCCTCCCTAGAGTGGACTAATTATTGTATTGTCTATAGTTCAAGCTATCACAGGACATCACCTCAAGAGCATTTTGACCTTCAATCCCAACTGAGTTGGCTCCTGACATCCCTTCCAGACTTGAACTTGCCCAGTGTTGATACTTGCAAGTCAGTCCTGCCTCTGAAATGTGCTTAACCCACCTGCTATCTACAGCTTGCATAAAGGGAAAGATTATCTTCCCCATATGTCCCAGCCAGTGGGGATTGTGGGTCAGTCATCAGACTTCATCTGTTATCTGGCAATTAATTAAATATTTGGTCCTACCTGTGAAGCCCTCCACACTTTTCCAAAGGTTTCTTAGAGGGAGGAGTCTGATTCTTAGATTATAGGGTCCCTCCCTCTCCTTTGAACTCCACCCCTTTGTTGGTGACAACGCTAATTCTGTTACATGTCTTTCTAGAGTAAGTCTAGTGCAGTGGGCACAATATGCTCCCATTTGCTGTTGGAGGCTTTGAGCATCACACACCCACAAAATCTGGAAGTTATGACTCTATGTTCCAAGTTCAACCACATGATTTTTTGAAATATGAATGTGCTAGGAAGCTGGGTGGTGCAGTGGATTGAGGGCTACCCTGGAGTTAGGAAGACTTGAGTTCAAATCCTGACGCAGACATCTACTAGCTATGTGAGCCTAAGCAAGTCACTTAAGCTGTCTGCCTCAGTTTCCCCATCTGTAAAATGAGGGAAGCCGGGTGGTTGTGAGGCTTGAATGAGATATAACATTTGTTAAGCATTTGGCAGACTTTATAGTGCTACACAAATACTGGCTGTGATGAAGATGGTGATGATGACAGTACCTTCTGAGGGCTTCCCAGGTTACTCACGTGTTAGAGATGGGAGGGTATTGGCAGTTAGAGGTTAAGGGGATATGATGATAGGTTAGCAAACAAGAGGAGTATTTCAGAGAAACAAGATCTGGAGCTATGTGAAAATATGCCTTTCTCCTCTCTACATACCTCCAGAAACACCTCTGATACACTTAGCTCAAAGGGAGTTTGGCAGTCCTTTGGCACCTGGTACAAAGCAGTATGGTCTAGTAGAAACCAAAATAGGATCAGGATTCAGGAAACCTGATTTCTACATCCAGTTCTAAAACTGTCCCCATGCCCTTCAGGCAAGATGGTCAGTCTCTCTGGGCCTCAGTTCACTCACCCTATATGGATATGACTTGGGGATGACCTCTATTCACACAGCGTTTAGAGACAGAATGATGATGTATAAAAGAAGATGGGTCAGTCATTTAAAAACAGGAGCTGGCCATCAACTAAACAACCTGTGGCATGTTAATATAAGAGAATATTACTGGATTTTTACAGAGGATTCAATTGATTCTCTTGCCCTCCCTCCTGTTAACGCAATTGATCCTGTAGTAAAAAGTCCAGTTTAGGAAACACCAACACTACTTTGAGAGCTGCCTATAGAAGGGGAATGAGGTTGATGTCCTTAGGTCAGTTTTGGAAACACTTGCCTTCTGTCTGCCTCACACATCATTTATCCTGCTTTCCTGATTGTGGTAATTAATGTGTACCATATTCCCATGTCCAACTGAAAACACTTTTCACTCTCCCTTCTTAGTACAAAAAGCCACTCTGAATCACAGCCCAAAGGATGCTAAGCTGCTCACTCACAGGTTGTTTTGAATTTGAGCTCAATCCTCTGCTGGTTGGTTCACGATGGCCATCCTCCTCATTGATGAATTTGGAAATGGCCCTTTATGGCACTCTGACATGATTGCAATTCATAGAAGGTGATACCTGGATGAGACCTTAGCTATCATGTACAACTAGATCCCTATTATTGCAAATAAAGAATCCCTGAAAGTGGTTCCATGCATTTAAATTCATATTATTTGAAATTATAATTATGTAAAGTTTGCTAATCAGTTTTAGCCTGATGGAAATGTACAGTTTGGATCCAAATAATTTGACAACTGCAGGGAGATTCATTATTTGTACTAATTGGGATTACTTAATTAATTAGTCAATTAGTTTAACCTACTCATTTTACAGATGAGAAAACTGAGGACCAGGTAGGTTTGATAACTTGTCCATAGCAGTCAGTATAGATAGCCGGTGACAAAACTAGGATTAGAAATATAGGTCTCCCAACTCCAGTTCTACAGCATTTCCATTGAATCATGTTGTCTGATAGAACTTAATTCATAAGAACCATAAATGGTCTTCCACTTAGTGCTAGGCAAAATGGAATTTCTGAGTCCTGACATCTGTGCCACTTGCCCTCCAGGGGTAATCATGCTTTACAAAATGAGTTTGCAGAGAGGTCTTTGTGAGATGCCTCCTCCCCACCCCTTTCCCCCTTATTCAATACAATCTGTAGCAGTTTCTTTTACTTTGCAAAGCAAAACACGATCTCCTGCAAACTCCCACTGCCACAGATTCTGCCCCGGGGGCTCGGGGCTCCTGCTGTGCTCTCTCAGCTTCTCATGCTGGCACCAGAAATAAAATGCTGCAGTTAGGATGTCAGTGAGAACATTTTAGGTTTTGCACAAGGACTCAGACAGTGCCCTAGGAAGACTGAGCTAAAGTCATCTTCTTATCTCTGCTGAGGATCTGATTAATCTCTTGAAGGCTCAGGATTCTATCTGAAATCTCAGCTAGGTGGCATGGGCCCTGGAATCAGGATGGCCTGACTTCAAATCCTGCCCCAGACACTTGCTCTCTGTGATCCTGGCTAAGTCACTTAAATTCTGTCTACCTCAGCTTCCTCATCTGTAAAACGGACATAATATCAACACCTACCTTAACAGAGTTGTTCTGAGGATCAAATGAGAGTATCTGTAAAGTGCTTTCTAAACCTTGAAGTTCTATATAAATGGTGGCTATTATTATTGATAGTTAAATGCATAGGTCAGCAGGTTGATAAAAATTATAGTTATGACTTATACGGTGCTTTAAAATTTGCAAAACATTTTGCATATGTTGTCTCACTGAATCCTCATTGCAACAGGGTGTGTGGGGTAGGTGCTATTATTATCTTGAATCTTACAGATGAAAAAACTGAGGCTGAGAAAGGTGTGACTTGTCACACTGTTACTAAGTCCCTTATGCAAGTTTTGAACTAAAATACTGCTGACTCCTAGCCCATTGCTTTATCCACTATGCCAACAAAGAACTGAACATGAGGAAGAAAAAGTTCAACAAAACTAATCAGCCTATCTGAAAAGACCAAGACTATATGTAGCACTGCTCCTCCATGGTCCTTCAGCTCTACAGAGATGCAGGGGTGGCTGTCTTCTGATCTTTCCTCTTTGGAACTAACCATAGTCATCACAATTTCATAGCCTTTGGTTTTAATTTTAATGTGGTTGACCTTTACATTTACATAGACATTGTGCATTTGGCTTTCCTGGCTTCCCCTGTATCAGTTCATTTAAGTCTTCCTATGCTTCTCTGTATTTATCACATTCATCCTTTTTATGGTGTAGAAATATTCCATTATGTTCCCATTTAACACCTGACTTGCTTGGGCACTCTTCAATCATGGGCGTCTACTTTATTTCCAGTCTTATGCTTCTACAGAAAGTACTGAAGCACTTCATTTCACTAACTTGTCATTATTTCAGGATCATTGGGAAACTTGGTTGATAGTAAATGTGCCCCTGTTGTGTCACTTCTGTGGTAGATAGGTATATAAGGGAAGATACATCGACAGTTCTGAGGAGAAAATTAGAAAAAACCCACCACGTTTCTGGAACCCCACTGGAGAGCTGAGATGGTGAAAAGAAAGACAAAGTCATTTCCCACCAGGCATGTCCTAGTATCTCAAGTTAATGAAGCACACTTGTTGAAAGTGCTACAGATCCCTAATCACTTATTGGCCTAGTGATAAATATTAGACTTTCCTTTTTTGGTGTTGAACAGCCTCTCCCAGGGTCCCTTTGCAGTATTCATGTCAAATGTTTATCCTGTGTTCGCCCAGGTCAGCCGTTAGGGCTAACAGCCCATGCTGTGTGACAAAGTTCTGCCTACAGGATGTGACTTGTGGGGGTGATAGGACAAGGGGGAGTCATTCTCGTAGATTAAAGGAACGCAGATGAGGGTCATGGATAAGAAGCTATGGGACAGAAAGTGTGAACATGGGGCTTTTCACTTTTGTAACTCCATCTTCAATATTCTCTACAATTCTCAGTCTTTCACTGGTTTGTGGGTCCTCAGTTGAACCTTAAGTCAACAAACATTTATCAAGTGCCTTCTGTGTTCTTTCAGACACTGTACAAAGTGTCACTCACCCAGTTTGGGGTAAAGAATCAGATTTTCCCAGCTGTCCTTTACTGGATCCTCTGAATTTTGAAATCTGTAGACCTCAGTGATAGCCAAGCAATACCTTCCATCACCAGGATGCTTAAAAGTTCTATCAAGACCTTTCCTCATGAAAGAATGAAGGAGTTTGGTAGCACAAATACCACTAATGCTATTGTCCTGGTAGGATAAGAGAGGATATGTGACTTGTCCACAATCAGTAAGTAGCAAATTGAGATCTTCAGTTCTTCCAGCTCTAATTCTTGTGTGTGTGTGTGTGTGTGTGTGTGTGTGTGTGTGTGTGTGTATTATGCCAGCTTTGGGATACCAATGAATTAGGTGTATGGTGTCAATGAGCACTCATGGGATGCTATGTCTGTGTATACTCAATAGAACTGGGAATATTGTCTACTGAAGAACGTGACCTGATGATGATGATGATGATATAGGTCATCATGTCTTAGTTATCATCATCCTGATCATTATGATATTGAGCATGGTACAGAATCACCGAATTTCAGATTTGGAAGTGATCAATAGCCACCTAGATAACCCATACCACAAGACACTCATCAACTGGTCATCTGGCTTAGGCTGAAAGAGGTCCAGTGAGAAAGAGCAGTTAGGCAGTTCAGTGACTAGTGTGATGGAGATAGGGTCAGTAAGACTGAGTTCAACTGTGGCTTCAGACATTTACCAACTTTGTCTTGCTGGGCAAGTTACTTCATCTTTGTCTGCCTCAGTGTCCTTACCTGTAAAATGTGGATAATAATCCCGACCTCTCAGGGTTGTTGGGAAAATCGAATGAGTTATCATATATAAAGCACTTTGCAAGCCTTAAAATGCTTTATAAATGTTCCTTCATTATTCTTAATTATAATAATTATTGCCACCTCATATACACCTAGGTGATACAGTGGATAGAGCAGTTAAGAAGATCTCTGAATGTGAATCCTGCCCTAGATTCTTACTGACTGTGTGACCTTGGGCAAGTCATCTAACCTCTCTCAGCCTTAGTTGCATCACTGGCAAAATGGAGATAATAATAGAGTTGTTGTGAAGATCTGATGACTGACTATCTATCATCTCTTCTGTCTTTCTATCATACATCCTATCTGTCTGTCCTCTATACCATTTATCATCTATTCCATCATCTATCCTATCTGCCTTTGTTATCTATTATTTATCAGTTTATCTATATCTATCCTATCCTTCTTTCTGTCATCTGTCATCCATACAATCTATTACCTATTCTATCATCTATTCTATCTGCCATCAATACACCTCTCCACCTAGCACCTATCCTATCTACCTATATCATATCTATCAATTTATCATCTATCCTATCCATCTGTCATCTACACCATATATCTATTACCTATTCTATCATTTGTCAATCTATCTATCTATCTATCTATCTATCTATCTATCTATCTATCCATCTGCTATCTGTATGAAGTGTTTTTAAAAAGTGCTATGTGAACATAAATCATTATTGCCTCATGTAGTAACTCATTGCTTTTGTTTTCATTGTTAAGTTAGAATAAAAAAAGATTTTCATGATGACTCTAAATTCATCTCTTTGCAATGTCTACTCATTACTCCTAGTTTTCCCCACTGGGGCCAGGCAGAGAAAGTCTAATAACCCTCTTCCATGTGATAGCCCTTTAAATACTCAAAGGCAGCTATTAGGTCGTCTTCTTCCCCATATGAATTTTTAATCAATTCTAGCCAACTGTGATAACTAGTGTATGGAGGGTTCCGCAAAGATAGCTAAAGAATTGAATGAACTAGAAATCTCCATGTGCTGGAGGAAAATGGAAGGCTTGTTATTTTATTATTATTTTAACCTGAATTATCTAGCGAAGCTCTGCTGAGTGATTTTTCACACTGGTACAAATCTTCATCCCTGAGGGACAAGGACAAAATAAGCGATGGGATGTACCAATTACTATGCTGTAAAATTAATAGTGGAAGGATGGAGGGAGGAGGGCAGGAGACTAATATTGTTAACCTTCTTTCCTTCTTAATTGGTTTTCAAATTCAAGAGGAAGAGCCAAAAAGAGTTATTAAGAAAATATTGATTTGAATGTGCTAAGCAATTGGAATGTTTTTGTTTCCATGCTATAAAGACATAATTGGTTCTACATGGATAAGTTTCAAATTGCTCCAAATATCACATGCACACTCTGTCCTGAGACTTTGAAACCCCTTTAGGAAAGAATGCTTATCACAGCGATTTCAGTTATTCCAGGTTTTGACAGTGAGAGTCATGGGTGTGGGTTCCGTGATTATTCATTCTGTTCATCAAACCAGCGTTCTAACATCCTTGCCTCAGGATCCCACAAATCATCCATAATTAAAAGCCATCACAATTCTGATAGTCCCTTTAGATCCAGGGGTGGGAAACCTATGGCCTTGAGGCCACATGTGGCCTTCTAGATCCTAGATCTTTGTTTTGTGAAATTTGGATTCAGTCAAAAAGCTGTACTTAGGAATCTAGAAGGCCACATATGACCTTAAGGCCACAGGTTCCCCAATGCTGATTTAATTCTAGTCTGAACACTGGGGAAGAGGAAATAGAATCTAAATGGAAGAACCAGGAATAAAAGCCTAAGTCAACTTCAAGAGATGGTCAATTCAGCCAGAATTTTTGGGAAAGATAAGTCATATAGAAGAGGAGGACATGGTCCTCTTAGCAAAGAAGGAGCAGGTCTTCCAGGTGTTTTAGTCATGTTTGACTCTTTGTAACCCCATTTGTGGTTTTCTTAGTAAAGATACTGGAATAGCTGATCATTTCCTTCTCCAACTAGGGGTTGTTGGAGAAGGAACATTATTCATTGGCTAGAATGTTGGGCCTGAAGTCAAGAAAACTCATATTCCTGAGTTCAAATCCGACTTCAGATACTTATTAGCTCTGTGATCCTGGGCAGTTCCTTAACCCTGTTTGCCTGTTTCCTCATGCATAAAATGAGCAGAAGAAGGAAATGACAAACCACTCCAGTATCTTTGCCAAGAAAACCCTAAGTGAGGTCCTAGAGAATTGGAGATGATTAAAAATGCCTAAACAACAACAAAGTAGGTCTTCCCAATAAACAATCTGTATTTCTAATGTAATAAGAGGTAAAGGGATTGAGTTAAAAAGTCATTGAAGAGAGTGAACACAATCATGGAGAACCCTTCAGGAAAAATGAAAGTAAAATGGTTTGCTGCTAAGGTGAAACAATTGCCTTTGGCCCTTGATTCAATCCTTGGTTACCATTTCTTTATTTAAATATTAAAAAAGATTTAATGATTATTTTTTTAGTTTGGGCTTCTATAGTTTTATACTTCTCTCATATCTCTTGAGATATGATTCTTCCTTGTAATGTTGAACTCAAGATCTCTGATTTTAAATTTGTGTATTGAATAATCTCCTTTTTGCGTATCAATCTTGCCTCCTTCCCTCACAATGAAAATCTCATCATCTGAGAAAGCATTAAAATAGCCTGGTGTGTAGAAAGGTGAAGGTTCTGTAGACTGTATAAGCCAAATAATACATTCCCTGAAAGAGGAACTACCATTGTATCATGGTTTATTCTGAATCAAACATACACTGGGACATATTTTTAAGTACCTAACATAATCCAAATATTTAATCTTCTCTTCTCTTCCTTCCATATGTTAGGATGTGAGCTCTGCAGTGTGAATGATTCTAATTCCCTAGCTGCCATTGTGTATTAGCAGCATAGATCTAGAGATAGAAGGGACCTTTAAGGTCATCTAACCTAATCCCTTCATTTAACAGATATGGACACTGAGGCCTATGGAGGTTAAATGACCTGTCCAAGGTCACCCAATAATAAATGCCAGAGCCAAGATTTTAAGCCAGATCCTCTGAGTCCACATCTAGAGATTTACTCTTTGTACCTTGCTGTCTCTCAGCTGCTGACTGGCATCTAGTTAAGCTATGGTTCATATCTATCCCTTTATGAATCTCATTTCTGTTTAAAATAACTCTTTCTTCCTCCATGTAAATTTGTTTCCAGTGACAGACTAGATCCATAATTCTAGAGATGAGACTTACTCATTGATTCTGTACTCATCACAAGGGCTTATGCCCCCAATTTTCCATGGCTCCTTTAAAGCATCTTTCCCTTCTTTTATAGAAAACTTCAAAAGTGGACTATCTGCCATGGACTTGTTGAGGCCTTTGGAAGGAAGCCTTTTACAGAGGGTACTGGGTCACTCATAGGTATTTAAGGCCCTACACAGTTTGGTTCTAACTTTTCCTGTCTTGTCTTCATCAGTATCAACACCCATTCATTGAGGGGTAGAGAATGCACAAGTATTTAAGTAGGAGATGTAAAGGGATACAGGACATGGCCCTTTCTCTCTTTTATTGGTGGTGGAGAGACAAGGTATTCTTCCATTAAAAAAATCACTAATGACACAGAGCAGCAGGGCTAAGTCTCAAATGAGTGAGGTGTGGATTACATGAAATGTGAGCTTAGAAGGGGGACCAATCCTCAATCCTCAAGGAGTGGGGATCAACAGGGGCTGAGACAGTAGGTAAAAGGTTTATAGGAAAGGCAGAATAGATTTAGACTTTGATGGATCTGTAGGAATGAGATAAGCAGATAGGAGGGGGAAAGGCATACTAGGGAGACAGGATGGTCTGAGCAAAGGCTTTCCTAATAACCTCCAACATTAAGCCTCTGCTTTAGCAAAAAATCTCACTGTCCCAAAATATATCATGATCATTGCCCACCTCTATGACTTTGGCCATGCCGTTTCTTCTACCCAGCATAACTTTCTCACCCCTCCTGTTTTCTGACCTTAATCCCAGCCTTGCCTCTTCCATGAAGTAGTGGTTTCCACTCCAGCCCACTCTCTGTCCTTGAAAATCCTATCACAATTGCTAGATCATTTCTGTAATAATCAGTATTTCTGTAATAACATAACTTTTAAAATCTTTCTTTGTGGGGGCTAGATTTTTTTGAGGTTAAAAATATTCATGTGGTGGAAAGCTCTGAAATGTACCTTTAAGGCCTCTTTTTTTTATAGACAATGTTTAGAAAGATTGAGTTGCCAAATGTTGTCATATATGTAGTAAATAACTGAGTCAGAACTTGAACCCGTGTTGTCTGACTCCAAATCCAGTGCACTTTCTAATATCCCATTATGTCCCTTGGGCATTTAATCAAAATGATACTGTCTATGTTTAGACATTTCATATCTTTCTATCTTCATGGCTAACTGAAGTGCTGGCTTCCCCAGGACAGAGATGGAATCAAGAAATACTTGACAAACTAGGACTTTTGTCTACTTCCCTGTTTCTAGTACGGATTATCCTCAAATCATTCCAAATAAGGAGTGGAGGCTTTCTGATTCTTAAAGATATCCAGAAGAGACAACTTATTCCAAGGCCCAATAGCTACTAGTGGTTCTGTAGAAACAGTGCAACCAGCCGGGGAAGCCCAGTATTCCTCCCACTCAGCTCTCTAAAGCCCCAAGAGTACGACCTCACCCATCAGCCTGGATTTCTCTGCATGTGGAGGTCTTGTTCATTCCAGCACTGGGCTAAGCCACGGAACTGCAGAAAAGTTAAAATTAGGGGCTCAGACTACAGCAAAACAATTGAGGGAGCACTGTGTGGAACATGGATTACCTTGGTACCAACAGAAGATGCTTGTGTCAAATCCAAGACTTCCCTGAAGTGGCCAAGTTAAGTTTCCCCCGAGAAAGCACAAGGCTCTGTTTTATAGGCGGTCATTCCAATGCATACATGCATGCATTCATATACACACACAGATATACATGTACATATATGGGTTTATATGTATATATAGGTATATATGTTTATACAGGTATATATGTGTACACAATATACACATATACTCCTATATATGCTTCATTTAATATACATACCTATATACATGCTAAACATAGACTATATATTCATATTTACATATATGTATTTACATACATATACACAGCCACACATATGTATTATGAGTACGCATATATACATCCAGTATATCTGCTATATATGTATATACATACATATTCACATATATAATATATCTATACATACCACATGTATTTATATCCATATATAAATGTAATATATACCCACTGTATATGCATATACATACACACACACACCACAATACCCTTGTACACATTGTGATGGGGATCTGAGCTTGTCACCACATCACAGAGACTTCACTCAATTATCTGCCTACCCTCACACTGGGCTCAGCCATGGGTGTGCACATTAACTTCTGATTATACCCTTTTGGAAATCCTCTTGACAGGAAGGAAATGAGTTTACCCCATGTCACCTCTGCAATGTGCAGGTAGCCTTGGTTTCTGTAATAACAGTAGAATTTTCTGTTTTATTTTTTCTGGGGATGGATTTTTTTTGTTGTTTTGGTTGTTGGTTTTTTCATCTCAAGAAAGACTTTAACCTGGTGGGCACCCTGGGAGTTCAGAGTGTCTGACTGGTCTATAGCTCCTGTCTTGCACCACTTACTGTCCCTGCATCCTTGAGTAGAGTTTCTTGGCTGATGGGTGTTCTGTTTTCCTATGAAAGAAGAGTGGTCACTGTGGGTGTGTGTCACAGAGCCATATATTGTTATCGCTGTCATCATTACATTTAATGAAGCAAAATTATAGCCAAGAACTTTCTGCTTCAGTCATATGGGTCTTCTCCCTGTCCCCTGAACTGTGCTCATTCCTTCTGCATTTGGGTTTATGCCACCTCTCCTCTCTTTTTCTGTTATTCTTTAAAAGACTCAGATAACCTAGACCTCCCTAATTGAAACAAAATCTTTCTCCTTATAGCATCCATACATTGCTTCTTGTTCTACGTGTGTGTGTGTGTGTATGTGCATGTGTGCATGAGAGGGAGGGAGGGAGGGAGGGAGGGAGGGAGGGAGGGAGAGAGAGAGAGGTGAGAGAGAGAGAGGTGAGAGAGAGAGAGGTGAGAGGAGAGAGAATGAAAGGAAAGAGAGAGGAGAGAAAGGGTGGGAGGGGAGGAGAAGGGAAGAGAGAAGAGATATGCAGACAGAGAGAGATGGAGAACAATTGCAGGTACACTCCTTCAGAAATAGAAATTTTGAGATGAGCTTGGTTGTGCCTAATCCAAAATTTGATCTTACTGCTCTTGTCATTGCTTCCTTGATTATTGTTTTCTCAGAGTATATGTTCTGTGTTGTGTGTATGTGTGCTCAGAGCCTAGGCAAAAATCATCCTAGTTCCCATACAGGGGAAGGAAATCTGCATGATGCCCAAGTCTACCAGACTCCAGTCTCCATTCTACTTATACTTCTCACTTTTCTTTCACACTCTCCCACCTTATCTAAGTTACCTTGGAAAGGCAATTTAAACTTTCTGGGCCTCAGTTTACTCTTCTACAAAACAAGAAGGTTGCCATAACCTCTGAGATTCCTTCCAGGTCAAAACCTATGATCCTTTGGTTTCATCTGGAATTGTATACTCTTTGAGGGCATGGGATGCCCCTTCCAACCTAGCCTACTCTACAGCAGCATACAAGCTATGTGTTATGGTTGGAAGTAGTTGGCAAGACTTCTTTGTAGAAAGGCAAGCAGTGTGCTTCCAGGAAGTTTATTTGCCTGAGTGGCTTTCCTTATACTTCGGTGTTCTTGTTTCCCTGTGTGTCCCTGGGCAAAGTCTTGTGCCTTGGACAGTACAGTAAACTGCTTAAAGTCTTAAGGTAATACCACACACTGAAGGGCTTGAGTAGGGATGACTGTGTTATCAGGTCTATGACAGCCAAGTGTTAGATAACATCTCTCGGGCTCCTCTCCATGCTTTAAGGTGTATCTCCCAGAAATCACAGGACCCTTTCTGTCAGCGAGTATAGGACCCTGGCATTCTTCTACTTTGGGTTATAGCCCCAGAAGTGTATCTTTAGAAATAGAAACAAGCTGGATATTGCTTTTTTTTCCTAAATAGAAAAACATAAAATAAGTCATGAACCAGAGAGTGAAAGGAAGTTGGACGGTGGCATAGAAGATGAATTTAGTGTGGAGAAGGTGGTTCACAGCAAGCAATGCAGCAATGACATTCCAAATTGCTGCATGAGAGAAAAAGATGAAGGTTGATATGAGGTTGATAAGCAGACAGTGTTCTCATCTGTACTAGAACACTGTCATGAGGTTGTAGGGACAGTTGTTTGGACAGGGCAATTTGTAACTTTAATTTTCAGTTCATTTCCCAAGATTATTTTTAGGCTTGAACAGTCTGACCCAAACCATAAGTTATGACAAACTAACCTCATTTCCTTTTTTGACAATGTCACTAGGATGGTAGATCAGGGTTCGAGGGATGTAGATGTAAATTACCTGATTTCTACTAAGACCTTGACAAAGTTTCTCAAAATATCTTTGCTGACAAGATGAAGAATGACCAGATAATGATACAGTTAGGAAGATAAAGAAGTGGTTGGCTGAGCAAGCTAAGAGAGAAGTCATTTGATCACTAATGGTTCAGTGTTAATTGGAGAGAAGATTGAAGTGCCCCAGGTATCTATGTTGGGCTCTGAGCTGTTTGACATTTTTATCAATGACTTGCATACTAATATAGCTGCCATATATATATATATTATATATACATATATATATATATCACATTTGCAAATTTCAGAAAGCTAGAAAGGGTAGCTAAAATACTGGATGACAAAGATGAGATCCAAAAAGAGCTTGACAGACCTAGAACACTGATCCAAATAAATTAAGATATAGTTTCAAAGGATTAATTTAAAAACCTTAGTCTTGAGTTAAAAAAAATAAGTTGCCTTCATAAATCAATATTTAAGATTGATTATGACATACTAGGTAAGACGTCTTCCCAGAGACACATTCCTATTCCACAAAGAAGTTCCATTGATTACTTCCATTCAAAGCATGATGCTGAATGACAACAGTATAGTGGGTCAACCTTAGAAGATGTAGCCTATACCTTCAAAGACTTTAACAGTTTGTTTCAAAAAGATTTGGGATTTTGGTCAGGCTTGATTTGAGTCAACGGTATGATATGGTGACCAGATCCATAGAAGTTATGTTAGGCCCTAAGCAAGAAGTAATTGTGTTCTACTCTGCTCTGCTCAGTTTTCCATCTAGTTGACTATGTTCAGCCCTGGGTGCCACAGTTGAAAGGGGACATGGATAAGGTGTTCAGATTCCAGAGGAGGTCACCCTAGATGGTGGAATGCCTCAAGATTATGCCACACATAGGAATAAATTGCAAGAAATTGAGGTGTTCAGTCTGTCAAAAAGAAGACTTAGAGGAAACATGATAGCTGTCTTCAGGAAACATGATAGCTGTCACATGGAAGAGATACTAGATTTTTCTACTTGGTCCTGGAAGGTGCAATCATTACTAATGAGTAGAAGTTGGCAAAGAGGCAGATTTCTTCCCCATCTGAATTAAAACTTCTTAATAATGAAAAATATAAAATTTCCTTATGAAGAGGTGGTTAGGTAGTGTTGGAGTGAGGAAGACAAGTTCAGATCTTCTGCCTAACACTTACTAGCTGTGTGATCCTAGGCATGTCACTAACTTTTCAGACTCAGTTTCTTCTTTTGTAAAATGGGGATAATAGTAGCTCCCACCACATGGTATTGTTGTGAAGATCAAAATGAGATAGCCTTTGTAAGGGTGCTTTGGAAACCTAGGGCATTTTCATGCCAACTGTTGTTATAAATAATGATTACAACTGTCAAAAAGAGTAAAGGGATGCCTCAGGAGACAGTGAACTCCTCCTCATCAGAGGGCTTTAAGCAAAGGCTGTGTGATCACTTGGGATTGTTGGTCAGGTATGAAGTGGATTTCATGGCCTCTTAAATCTCATCTGGTTCAGACTCAGAAACTCAGTCCAAGTCTCGCTGATTAAACGCAGAAGAAGTAATCACTGGTATCTTTGGAAAATGAAGAGTAGTTCATAAATCTGAAATCCCTTTCCCTCTGGTTTGGTTAGGGGTGCTTGGATATAGGAGTCAGGGAAGAGATTCTTAGCCCCATATAATGGAGAAGGGTGAAAGATGAAGCACTATATTCAATTTCACGCTTCTCTTAATCAGCTCTGAGCTGAGTTGCTCAGTATTGCTGCAGTCAAAGGCATATAGGCACAAACATGATAGTGTCTGTCATGTCTTTTAGATGAAGATTGGCACTTCCCAGTTCTGTAATACCCACTCTCACCAAAGTTGTCATAGCTAGATCCCCCAGAAGGTGACTGATGATAATCAGTAAAGCAAAGTAATAGTGGAGAGGGAGGCCAAGTACTTTCAGGGTGGGAGTCTGGAAAAATTTAACATGATTTTCTAAAATATATTTTATTGATTTGGAAGAGACATGAGAGAGAAGATGTAAAAAGTAAGACTTGAGTTTCTGCTAAGGGTAGAGCAAAAAATTTCTGGACATTAGTAATTCACCTTCTTTTTTACCTTCAAGGTGGCAATTAACTTTTAATTCCCAAGGAGACTCTCTTAACTCAATGGAACAAGTATTTATTGAGCATCTGCTATGTGTGCCAGCTGCCAGAGGAGATGAAACGAAAGACCTCATCCTTCCATTTAAGAAGTTTACATTTTCCCTGGTGAGACCAGACTCCCATAGAAGATAACACTAAGTGTCCAAGTGAACTCTATAGAAACTAAGCCTTCAGAAAAGGGAGGGATCATTATAGACTGGAGGAGAAGGGAAAGGATTAACAGAGCAAGTGGGGTTTCTGTTAGACCTTAAGAGATGAGCAAGATGTATATCAAGAGAGAGGAGGGGGCCAACCTGGCCAAAAACACAGAGCTAGGAATGAATGCCACCATGTTGGCGGAGAGTGAGAGGACCAATATGGCAAGAGTAGAAAGGTCTCATTGGAAAATAAGGTTGCCAACATTATCACTGAAGAGGAGAATCATGAGTGAATTGGACATTTCAGTCTAGTCCAAGTGTACCTAGAGGGTAAAGCTTATTGGATCAGAATTCCTACACTCTTGTGTCTGATGGATTTGGCTACTAAGTTCATCTGGAAAACTTTCTCACAGATCAAATAGGTATTTTATGGGCTAGTGACTGAAGCTATTTCTACAGGTCAAAGGTCTTTTTGCATGTCCTAGGGGAAGGATGTCTCTGAAAATGATTTGAGGACTCTCTTGCCAAGGTTAAACTTTTTCTTTTTCTTCTGATATCCAAGTCCTACTCAATCTTTTGACAATTTTTTTCCTCCTGGGAACTCCCCTACACTTACCTCTCTTTTTCTTTCCTCTTATTAATCAGTTCAATAGAAAGAATGAAAATGACATACCTAATGACAACCCAGTTACCTGATTTGCAGAAGTGGGTTTTCCTGAGATGGGGTCTCTTTTCCTACCATATTAATTTGGTGAGCTTTTTTTCTCCCGTATGTAGGATTGCTTGCCTGCTGAGCTGGGCCTTCAAAGTTCCTGTCTGCCATCCCTCAGTGCCCTACATAATTTGTCAAGTGTTTTCAAATTGGTGGAGCTTAAAAATGACAGCCATTTGAAATGGAGTAGAATCTGGTATTATTAAAATAGCATTCTAAATTTTAATCTTGTGCATCGACTTTTTAATAGCTTCAACTTCCACTAAAATTATGGGTAGTGCTCACAGAGATTCAATTTAAATACTGTCAGGGAAGACTGATTTCTCTCCTGGAATCACTAGATTTTCTTTTCTTTTTTTTTAAACTAGTGATTTAATATTTCAATACTTTGAGATTTTATAGATTTCTTTCAGAGCTTAAGGAGACCAGAACCTTTGGCCTATGTCTTTCCCCTTCCTGTCCACTCCCCTCCATCTATCTTTTTTTGCTAAGCTGTTTATGATATATGACAGTTCTTTCCTTTAGAAGCAATTAATTGAGTTTTGGAGCATTTTTTCTCATCATTAAGATCAATGTTGTCATTTGGGCTAAAGATGAAGTTCCTGTCTAATCATGGGATGATTTGCTAGTAATGTCTTTATGTCTTCTAGGTCTTGGAAGGGGCTGGTAGGGAGGTGCTGTCTGCTACCAATAGCATTCATTCATAAAGGGTTAAACATGACAAATCCTTCTCCCTTAGATTCAAGGTCATGAAAACATTCTCTACCTGGGAGAGCTATTGTGATTGTTTCCTTTTCTTAATGAGTGACCTTGGCAGATAGCAACCTCTCTGGGCTTCAGTTCCTCATTTGTAAAAAGAAGGGGTTGTTATAGATGACTTCTCAGGTTACTTCTAGCTTTGAATCCATAGTCCTGTGATCACTTTCCAGATTATAGTCAATTACATTTCCCCACATTTCTATAAGGAAGGTAAGGTAAAGTTTGAGGTCTTTTGGTGGCCTACCCTCATCCATAAGATAAAATTCAAAGTTCTTAGCTTGAAATTCAAGGTCCTTCACAAACTGGTCCCATCCTATCTTTCTGACTTTATTATACTAAAACTTTCCAACATAAACTCTCTACTACAGCCAGTCTAGTACCTTGTTTATTTCTGCTTCTTTACCTATGCTCACAGAATCCCTTCATGAAGGTCTTCTTCTTTGCCTTTTGCATATTTTACCCCTATCCATATATCTACCCCACATCCCATTTTCTTCAGTCAATCAGCAATCATTTTTAAGTACCTTTTAAGCTCCAGGCACTGTGCTAGGGATACAAAAATAACATATGTATATATTTGTGAATATATCTATACACATACGTAACATATAATGCACACACATATGTGTATACATACATTCACATATACACATACATAAACATATATATACATACACACATATATGTATATATGTACATATACATATATATATGCTGCCATCAAGATTAATAGTGGGGAACACAAACATATATATTTATATATAAATAAGACACATCCAAAGCAGATATAAGGTAATCTTGGGTGGGAAGAAACTTGACTGAGTCTTCCCTGATTTTTCTAGTCCACAAAGATCTTTCAGAATCCTCACAAAGGATTCTCAGAGTCCTTTAAACACTTAATTGTATATACCATGTATAGGACACTTATCACAGGATGCCTTGTATTATTGTATGTCTTGAGCCTATCTTCTTAATCTTTATTGGAGAGCCAGGCACAGTGGTTAGAGTGCTGGACTTGAAATGTAGAACCCAGGAAGACCTGGGTTCAAATTCTACCTCAAACATATACTACCTGTGTGACCACAGGCAGGTCCCATCACTTCCAATGAGCTTTAGTTTTGTTATTTGTAAAATGAGAATAATCCCTATGTCATAGGGATTTTGAGAGGCATGTGTAAGAGAGTGAATATAAAATGCTTTAGAAACTCAAATATCTATATAAATTGTCAGTCACTGGTAATATTGCTTATTCTCCCTCGCTTTCTCTCCAAGCAACTAACTCAATATATGCCCGTAGTAGGTGATAGAGTGGAAAGAGTTCTAGTCTTGGAATAAAAAGACCTGAGTGACTATTTTCTCCAACACTAACTAGTCACATGCCTTGACAAGTCACTGAATCTCTCTGTAACTTGGTTTCCTCATCTATAAATAGGGATAACAATATTTATATTTTGAGGTGTTATAAGGAAAGTTCTTGTTAACTATAAAACCCTAGAAAACCACAAGCTGCTACTGCTACTGTTGCTAGGCACCCAGTCAATGCTAGTCATTGGAGGAGATGCAGAGAAGACTCATCAAAGCCCCTGAATGCCCTTGTATAATTTAATGACTGTGGGGTTTGTAATGGAGAAGACAGTGCTTTCTTCCCCAAAGAAGGAAGGTGCTCAGTAAATGCTTATCAACTTGGTGACTAGTTGACATACAGGAGGCTTGTGTTTACAAGGAATACTTTTTTTTATAGATTGAGACATTGGAAAGCCTTCCCCTAAACCCTCTCTAGAGTATGGGTGGCCATTTTTGTGTCATAAGTTCTTTGGCAATCTGGTGAAATCTTTAGACCCATGCC
Source organism: Notamacropus eugenii (assembly GCF_028372415.1). NCBI lineage: Eukaryota > Metazoa > Chordata > Mammalia > Diprotodontia > Macropodidae > Notamacropus > Notamacropus eugenii. The sequence goes on from NC_092872.1 coordinate 232,749,207, forward strand.
TAGAATAATGGTTTATTGCCAAGATAAATAATTGAAGGAAATGATAAATCACAATTAGAGGTTAAAGATATATTTGTTTCTCTCATCCAAGTTAATAGATCTCCTGAAACTGGTCTGTGGTCTTAGATGGATCTGCCAGACACCATCAAGTATAACGTCTTAGGTTTTGTCTTACTGTGATGTTTTCTATACTGTATTTTTAGCTTTCCTCTCTTGTCAGTTTCATTGTAACAATAATCACACTCCAACTTACTTAGAATTGGTGACTATTCAGAGAGCTGGGCTAAAATTGACCTTTGCTGGAAATAAAAGAGACAAATTTGATAATGCAAATTATTGGGTGGCTGGTGTGTTTATTTTCAATAGTTTATTAATCAAAGGTTAAAGTTTTTAAATAATTTAAAACAGCAGTTCTTACCCTGGGATCTTCTTTGGATTTGTTTGTCTAATATTTTGGTAACTATTTCAATATAATTGTAACCCTATGTATTTTGTCTAAGAAGAATCTCTAGACTTCTCTAGACACTGCCCAAGGCGGCCATGACACACAAACAAGGTTTGAAACTAGAGGTACCCAATATATATCAACAATTGATCTACAGATGATGGTCCAACCAAACTGACCTTTGGACTGTTGGTTTTTCGTGCCCAATACACTATCTGCTGTCTCTACTTTTGTACTTACTACCCTCCTGACCCATGCCTAGAATGCTCTTCATTCTCTCCTATCTTCCTTCAAAATTCTGCTTGGGTTCTACGTTCTACATGAGGCTCTTCCTCTCAATCCCCATAGCTGCTAATACTTCTTGCCTCACATTTGTGTGCATTTTTTGTGTAGATATGCATATATACACACATGCATGTGTGTACATATTACTTCCTCCAATAGAATATAAATTCTTAGAAGGTAAGGACTGTTTCATTTTTTTGTCTTTGAAGCCACAAGACTTTGAAAAACATCTAGAATATAATAAATAGATAATTAACAAATGCTTGATGACTACTAGCATCTTGTCCTTGGAGGTTCATGTTTTGGATCTTCCAGTTGAAACTCCTTTATACCGGATTCATTGATGAATGTGCTTAAACTACTCACATCTAGCTGCCTTCAGGTCTACCAAAGAAGCTCTATTAGTTGGCACTTTATTAGCCCATGTGAGTTCTCATGGGTATGTTATACAAATAACATTGATGATGATAGTGGTGGCAATGGTGATGGTGATAGTGATGGTGATGGTGATGGCGATGATGACGATGGTGGTGGTAGAGATGATGGTAGCTAGCATTTATGCAACACTTGGAGGTTTTCAAATCACCATTACATACGTTATTTCCCCAGATCCTCAACAAACCTGTGAGGTAGGTGCTATTATATTTTCATTTTACATATGAGGAAACTGAGGCTGAGAGAGGTTAAGCAACTTACCTAGAGTCACACAGCTAATAAGCGTCTGAGTCAGGACTTGAATTCATGTCTTCTTATTCACTGTACCTCCTTGCTGCCTTGTATAGATATTCTGCAACAGAGACATCACTAGCTCAGATTATTTCCCCTCTTCCATTTAGTCTGAATTAGATTTGAGTATAACAGATTTTGTTTATCAGCTGTCTTCCTTTGTTGGCTCTCTTTTCCCTCCTTTATCTTGTCCCTCACTTGCTCCCTCTTCCAAGGCTGGGTTCCACTATTGTGCTTATCATCCATCATTGTAAAGCTTTGCTTGCAATGGTTGGTGACCCCACAAAATAGAGGCGTGCTATGTCTGCTGCTTTTCAGAGGGGACCAGCTGGTAGGGATGTCCTGCCTAAGGCTCTTTGGAACAGGTGGAGGGATGAAGGCAAGTAGTTGGGGGAGGTGGCCTGGGGAAGCCAGTCCTGCAAGGGGTACCAACTAAGTCAAAATCCTAGGGTGGTGCTGGGGATGTGGAAACAGAAGCAGGAGCTAGTGGAAAACAACAGAAGCAGAAGCAGCAACAGCAGATGGGGATTCCTGAGGTTTCAGAAGGGAGCAAGGAGCTGAGATGCCATTTGGAAAGTGGCTTGGAGCAGAATCCAAACAGCTGCATTTCTAGATGATTCCATCTGAAACACGAATCTTATCCTTAGGAAGATCTTTAAAGCAGCAAATGGGAGATCAGAAGACATGGGTACATATCCTGACTTTGCTACTTATTATATGTGTGACTTTGTACAAGTTATTTCTCCTCTCTGGGTCTTAGTTTCCTCATCTAGAAAATGAAGGGGCCGGACCAGATGACCAAAAAAAAGTCTCCCCCCTTTGACCCTATGAAATCCTCACAATAACTCAGAGAGGTAGGTAGAAACAAGTAACATTATCCTTATTTCACAGAAAAACAGCCCGAGGATCATAGAGATTAAGCCCAATGTCACCTCATTATTAAATGACAAAGGTTGAGATTTGAGGTCAGGATGTCTGATACCAAGTTTTGTTAAGATGTTATGTATGAAACCAGTCTGCATGGAAACCTTTTATTTATCAGGAAAAAGAAAGTCTAAAGAATTTGTTTTAAGATCAACTATCCCCCTTCATTTTTGCTCACTTTGATCTGGTCTTCTTGTATTATCGGCGTTGATTCCAGGTCCTCCATACATTTCATTAAAGAGCCAAGTTCTTTGGTTGGGGCCACTGGTTCTGCTGACTGTTACAGGCTGCGCCAGCCCTGTTAGTCTGCTGCCTTTGGGGAGGCTGACAGAATGATGGAGCAATGAGTGGGGAGCATGGCCCCAGGCGTGTAATTAAGCAGGTTGGCTGTGGGGGAGGACAAAGGGAGCTGTTTGGGTAAACAGGGAATTGGGTGTTAGAGCAAGGCTCCTAAACTCTCTACAGCTGTCAAGAGAATTGAGTATTTCTGCTTTGGCTTTCTTATCTTTTTGGAAACTTCTGAGACCTTTTGACTTAGTTTTCTAGTGAGTGGGTAGGTTGGGGAGGGAGCAGTAGTGCAAAGTTTTGTGACCCTAACCCCGCTTAGCCACCTAGCAAATTGCAGTCAGTCTGAGGAAGAACTAAGCAGAGTCATAGCCTGTTAAAGCTATTGAGTCCAAGCCCATTTTATGTATGAGGAAACTAAGGTTTCCAAAGTGCAAGGACTTTATAGGATCATAGGTTTTGATCTGGAAGGAATGTTACTTGCTACTGAGTTTGAGCCCCTAATTTTATAGCTGAAGAAACTCAGAGTCAAAGATATTTAGTGACTTGCCTAGGATCACATAGCAAAAATCTGTCTGAGGTGGGATTTGAACCTATGTCTTCCTGACTCCTGTCCTGGGTAAGTCATTTAACCCTGATTGTCTCAGTTTCCTCATCTGTAAAATGAACTGGAGAAGGAAATGGCAAACCATTCTGGTATCTCTGCCAAGAAAACCCCAAATGGGGTCACAGAGTTAGACATGACTGAAACGACTCAGTGACTCAACAATAACAACTTCCTTACTCAAAATCCCATGTCCTAGCCATTACTCAGTGTTGCCTCAAAAAGAAAGTTAAGGCTCAAACCTTTTCCTGTTGCCTTTGGCAATGGTGGATGCTGGGTTAGGTTTCCCATATACCTTTCTTTGGATTCTGGTCCTTGGATGTGTTGAATGGACTGGGATAGTGAGTGCTCCTGGATAAAACACAGGAACCTGAGGTAGTCTTTCTACGATTTGGTCCTTGAAGAGGATCCATGCTTTAGATATTCTCAGTGAAACTTCCTTATATCAATAGATAACCTTACTTTCCAGTGTCATTTCACAATACTCTACTTGTGCACTGTCTAGTCTAGTGTAGCCATGTCTCTCTATTACTGTACTGAATTTTTGAACCCTAACATGGAACTTTACATTTGAACCTCATTTTGTTTATTTTTTTAGATTAGGGCCAATGTTCTATATTGACTAGATCTTTTTGGATCTTTACTCTCTGATCTATTTTTTAGATCCTGACTCCCAGCCATTTTATACATCTTTATGCCATTTGCAAACCTGAAAAATATGCCCTTGATGACTTTATCCTAGTCACTGATAAATTGGTAAACACCACAGATCCAAGTGTAGATCATTGGGACTCTTCGTTAGGGACTTCTGTCCAAGCCGATACCAAGTCATTCATGTCTACTGTCTGTCATTTACCTAGTCATAAATTTACCTGAGTCTTCAGAATTTTCTTCTTGAGAGCATCCCACATCACATACACTTGACTTTTTATTGTTTCTGTACTTTCTATATCCCTCTCACCTTGAGGGCAAGGACTTGCTACTCCTCATTTTGTACTCCTCACTCTTCCCCCTCCCTTTGTAATGCCTTGCATGCATTAGATATTTAATAAATATTTGTTCAATTAAATAAATGTTTATAGAACACTGCTATGTTCAAGGCCTTTTCCCAGGCTCTGGAGGATACAAGGTATTCAATATTACTGCTTTTAAAGAGCATTTGTTTATTATTGGTTACAATGTGCCAGGCGAAGGTAATACAGAGATCCAAATGAAATATTTCCTGCTCTCAAGGAACTTATATTCTTTTTGAGAGAAACAATGTTTACATAGACAAGTGGGCATGTATACAAAGTATTCCAAGAAAAGGCACCAACAACTGGGAAGGGAGGAATCCAAATAGGATTCCTCAAGGAGGCGGCATTTTAACTTTGAAGGAAGCATGAAATTATGTAGGGGACAGCTAGTGCAAAGAAAGCAGATGAAATGTCACGTGTGAGAAATGGCAGAGACTACTTTAGCTAGCATATAGAGTAAAATAGCATGCCTGAAAGAAAGTAGGCTGAAGCCAGATTGTTCAGGATTTTAGAAGACAAATACTAGAGGAAAGAGGGAGCCACTACAGTTTCCTGAGCAGGTTTGAGGCAAATTTAGACATGAGCTGTAGGAATGTTGTATTGGCAGCTGCGTAGAAGACTGGAGAGGAAGGAGCCTGGAGGTCAGGAGTTCAATAAGAAGGCTACTCCAAAAGTCCAGGGAAAAGTGATCAGGGCCTGAACTGGAATGTTGGATGGGGAAGGACACAAGATATATTAAAGCCATAGAACTGACATGATCTACCAACTTATTGAACATGGAAGATGAGGGAGAAGGAACAAATAGTCCAGGATAATACTGAAATTGTACCTGAATACAAAACACAGTAAGACACAGTCCCATCCTTAAGAGGTCCAGTCTAGTTGGTGAGAAGATACGAATGTATGAAGAGGCAGAAAAAATGTTGTTTCTTGAGTGAGGGGTAAAGACAAGTGGTTGAGGAGCTCAACAGAAGGAGAACTCAACTGTCCTTGGGCAGCTAGTGAACAGGTTGGGACCTTGGTCTTTAAGCACAGGGTAGGATTTGAATGGGCAAAGAGGAGCTGGTTGAGTATTCTACAGTGGGGGAATTGCATGAGCCAAGACAAGGATTTAAAAAAGTAAGAGTTGTCTGTCTTCAGGCAGCACTGAATTAGCTACAGCAGAAATTTCATATACCTGATAACAAAGCCCCTTTGGTACTACATTCCATCTCAGATAAGCCCATCTTATACTGACTTCTGCTCTGTAGTAGACATTTAAAATCCAGCACATCCTAATAAGAATTCATTGTCTTTTCCCTTAAACCTGCGATAGTTCTGAACTTCCCTATTACTTTTGAGAGGACCATCACTGTCTCTGCTACCCAAGCTCACAGTCTCAGTGCCAGGTGTCATTCTTAATTCTTGACTGACACACATTCAATCACTTGCTACATCTTACAATTTCTCTCCCTACATCTCTCAAATTTACTTTCCCCTTCATTCATATGGCGACCAGGTTAGTTCAGGTTCTCATTAGCCCTCTCCTGGACCATTACAATAGACTTCTACATGGATTCCATTCCTTGTCTCTCCCCATTCTGATTCATCATTCACACTGGTGTGGAAGTGATTTTCCTAAAACATTGGCTTGAACAGGTCACTTCCTAATTAATAAACTCCAAGGACTTCCCATTACCTCCAGGATACATACACATACATGTATACATACATACATACATATACATGTATATATTCCTTTGGCATTTTGATGTGGCTCTTTGTTTTTTTCTCTTTTATCACATATGTTGCTCCCCTTTGCACACTTCATGTTTCAGCCATATTGGCCTATTAACTATTCCTCCCTCTCAATGCTTCATTTCCTATCTCTGTACCTTTGCATCGGCTGTTCCCCATGCTTGAAATGCCTCTATTCCTAAACTGTGGCTCTTGTGATTTCCTGCCTTACTTTTAAGATTCCTCTCAAGTGCCCCTTCCTTTTCCATGTGGCCTTTCCTTATTTTCCTAGTTACTAGTGCCTTTCTCTTCTAAAATTATCTTGCATTTAATCTGTACTTATCTTGTATGTGCCTATTTATATACATTGTCTCCCTTGTTAGAATATAAGCTTCTTGAGGGCAGTCAGGGACTATTTTTGATCCCCTTCCCCCCATTTTCACAGCTTACAATAGTGCTCTAATAAATGTGTGTTGATTGATTGCTCAATAGTATCCTAGGGAGGTATATTCAGCTATAGACCCATTTTGATCCTTTGGTGACTTGTAAATTTGACAAACTTAGGACAAAGGTAGCCAAAGGAATAAGATGGAAGGTGTTTAGAAACTGTGAATTTTGGGCCATGAAGTGCAGTTAATTAACACCTCCAAGCCAGCTCTCTTCATAGCAGCAACATCTGCTAATGTACACTTAGGGAGGAGAAGATAACTATTGTGTGGCCTAGTTCAACCTTTAAAAATAGAAGACATTTGCATGTTGCAGGAAGGATCAATGCTTTATGGAGTGGCTAAGAGAATCCCAGTATCTACAGCTGCCCTGGCTCTGTGTGTACATGCCCACACAAATGCAGTGGGTTGGAATATCCCTAGGGAGAGGTGAGAAGGTCCCTTAATATCTGTTGGCCTATCCATAATACCATTTAAAATCAAATGAAATCAGTCATTATTTACTCAGTGTCTACTTTGTGCCCAGCCCTGTGCTAAATGCTATGGGATTTTTTTAAAGAAGCTTAAGACACAAGTAGAGGCAGCTGATGGTCCAGTTGATAGAGTGATAGGCCTGGAGTCAAAAAGACCTGAGTTCAAATCCAGTTTCAGACACTTCCTAGCTGTGTGATCCAGGGCATCACTTCACCTGGTTTGCCTCAGTTTCCTCATCTGTAAAATGAGTTGGAGAAGGAAATGGGAAATCTTTCCACTATGCTTGCCAAAAAATCCCATATAGAGTCATGAAGAGTTGGACACCAACTAAAAAGTGACTGACTGAATGAGTAGGTCAAATGATAGGACTGCAATAGGAACTCAGAGAAATCTCTGTGTTGGAGTGGTCTGTGAAGAAATTACGGAGAATATAGGGCTTGAAGTGCATCTTATAGAATAGGTAAGATTTAGGCAGATGGAGGGGAAGGAGGAGAGCCTTCTGGTTTGAAGGGAGCATGAAATCCAAAAGCATATTGTCACCGTAACAAATAGACCAGTCTGACTAAAGCAGAGGAGAGTAGCAAGAGCTAATGTTGGATCCAGATGGTGACTCCCTGTATGTTGTGCTCCTCCAAACTGTTAGAGGAAGAGCTTTCGCTAGCTAGGAAACCCTGTTAGAGAGCCATGAGAGTTAGTATAATCCCGCTCTTCTTGAAGTAAGACTAAAGAAATGTGAGAAAGTGGGAAAGACAGTTGGGTAAATACAATGGAAATCAAAGATCAGGGTTTAAATCTCGGCTTGGACACTTGGACACTTAGCTGCATGATTGAGAAGTCATTTAAATTTCCTTGGACTCAGTTTACTTATCTATAGAACAGGTATCACAATATTTGTGCCATTGACCTCACTGGATTGTGGCCTAGAAAGCAGATATAAATAGGAGGCATTGTTGATTTGCTAAATAAATAGAGTTATTATTAGAATGCTTTGGTCCCAGGTGAGTACGGCCAAACTACAAGCTGCCAGGGGGATAATACTCAACACCAATGAAATTTCTCCCCAGAGGTGAGTCTTTGTTATTCAATTTATTAGACCAGCTCCTTCTGTACTCTTTGATTTTCCATTCTTAGGCTAAAAAGCCCAGTGCCTAGCTGGCTAAACCCCAGGCACAGTCCACAGGATAGAGGGAGGGCATCTCCAGTGCCAAGAGAAATATTAACTTGCTTGACCTTTAGTGAGAGAGTGAATTAATTTACCGCTCAGCAACAATCTGGAGTTTGCATCCTGGGTTGCCTTCTGTTTTTCCATTGTTTTTCCTCCTAAATGACTTCAGGTTTGAAGCAGCATTTTAATGAAGTAAAACCTCAGCTTATTTCTGAAGTCATATGTATAGATGCAGTCAATAACCAGCCAGCTGACCTTAGTTCTATGGGTATTTCCCTATAACAATAACTAGACATGATCCAAGGCACACTGTGGCTTGGTGGATATAAGGGTGATCTGTTTATAATGACCCTGAATGTGGGTAAACTTCCAACTTCCAACACGTGTGACCCTGGGCAAGTCCTTTAAGCTAGGAGTGTTACAGGCAACTCTCTTATAAGACTGTAAGTTAGAGAGAAGGTGGTCACCTGAATTGGTAGAGTTTCCTTACCTGGGAGTTCCCTATAACAAAGCTAGTCCCTATCTCATGGTCATCTATGCTTTAAGGTTTACAAAATGCTTTCTGCATAACAACCCTGTGAGGTCAGTATGACAAATATTATTATCTTCATTTTATAGTCATAGAGATTCATAGCCGTTAAGTGATCCATGTAAAACCATATAGAAACAAAATGGCAGTGAGGACTAAAACGCAGATCCTTTGATACCAAATCCATCATACGTTCCCCCCACCCCTTCTCTCTCTCTCTTCATTCCCTCCTCTCTCTGTCTCTCTTTCTCACCTCATATATGTATGTTATGTCTGTATAGACACACATACACACATATAAAAGCATTGGGTAAGTTAAGAAAAAAAAACTGTCCACCTCTGAGCCTACATTTTATATTGGGAGTCCTTAACATGGGCTCTATAAATATAATAAAATTTTTGATAACTATTTCAATATGATTGGCTTCCTTGATAATTGTACTTATTTTATTTTATGCATTTGAAACATTATTCTAATAAGTCTGTAGTCTTCATCAGACTTCCAAAGGAGTCCAGGACACACACAAAACGTTAAGACCCCCTGGTCTACAGACAATGTTTCATCACCATTATGGTCACTAAAAATTGTGATTTTTTTGAGATTATGATTTTCCATGATTTGCAGCAATGGAGCATCAGAGGGCTAATGCTGGTATTAAAATAATGGGCTTTTGCTACAGGAAAAAGCTCCTATGATTATGATTCAGCCTGTTTTCCTGTTCAACTCTAAGTCCAGCTTGTTTCCTGCCTGCAATGACTTTGTAAGATATACATACCAAATGGACTGACTCAGTGAAAAGTCCATCCAACTGCTCTTGATATCTGGACAATATACATTCTTTTAAAAAAAAATTAATTTATTTTTAGTTTTCAACATTCATTTCCACAAGATTTTGTTTCAAATTTTCTCACCATCTCTCCCCTCCCCTCACCCCAAGACACTGTGCATTCTGATGACCTCTTCTCCCAATTTTCCCTCCCTTCTACCACACCCCTCCCTTTCCTTATTCCCATCTTCTCTCTTGTCTTATAGGGCAAGATAGATTTCTATACCCCATTACATGTATTTCTTATTTCTCAGTTGCATGCAAAAACAAATCTCAACATTTGTTCCTAAAACTTTGAGTTCCAACTTCTCTCTCTTCCTCCCTTCTCACCCATGCCCACTGAGAATGCAAGCAATTCAATGTAGGATGTACATGTGTAGTTATGCCAAAGACTTCCATAATAGTCATGTTGTGAAAGACTAACTATATTTCTCTCCATCCTATCCTGCCCCCATTTATTCTATTCTGTCTTGATCTTATCCCTTCCCCAAAATGTTTACTTCTAGTTACCCCTTCCTCCCATTTACCCTCCCTTCTATCATCCCCCCAAAACCCCACTTATCTCCTTCTCCCCTACTTTCCTGTAATGTAAGATAGATTTTCATACCAAAATGAGTGTGCATGTTATTCCCTCCTTAAGCCAAATATGATGTGAGTAAGCTTTACTTTTTTCCTTCTCATCTCCCCCCTTTTCCCCTCAATTGGAAAAGCTTTTTCTTGCCTTTTTTATGAGAGGTAATTTGCCCCATTCTGTTTCTCCCTTTCTCCTCCCAATATATTCCTCTCTCACCCCTTAATTTTACTTATTTTAGATACCATTACTTTCTATTCAACTCACCCTGTGCCCTTTGTCTATATGTATGCAATCCCTTCCGCTACCTAAATACTAGGAAAAGTCTCAAGAAGTACAAATATCTTTTCATGTAGGAATGTAAACAGTTCAACTTTAGTAAGTCCCTAATGATTTCTCTTTCCTATTTACCTTTTCATGCTTCTCTTGGCTCTTGTGTTGGAAAGTCAAATTTTCTATTTAGCTCTGGTCTTTTCATCAAAAATTCTTGAAAGTCTTCTATTTCATTGAATGATCATTTTTCCCCTGAAGTATTGTACTCAGTTTTGCTGGGTAGGTGATTCTTGGTTTTAATCCTAGTTCCTCTGAATTCTGGAATATCATATTCCAAGTCCTTTGATACCTTAATGTAGAAACTGCTAGATCTTGTGTTATCCTGATTGTATTTCCACAATACTAGAATTGTTTCTTTCTGGTTGCTTGCAATATTTTCTTGATACTCAAGGAGAATTAAGTTCTCCTTGAACTCTGGAATTTGGCTACAATATTCCTAGGAGTTTTTCTTTTTGGATCTCTTTCAGGAGGTGATTGGTGGATTCTTTCAATATTTATTTTACCCTCTGGTTCTAGAACATCAAGGCAATTTTCCTTGATAATTTCATGAAAGATGATATCTAGGCTCTTTTTTTCATCATATCTTTCAGGTAGCCCCATAATTTTTAAATTGTCTCTTCTGGATCTCTTTTCCAGGTCAGTTGTTTTTCCAATGAGATATTTCACATTGTCTTAATTTTTTCATTCTTTTGCTTTTGTTTTATAATTTCTTGGATTCTCATAAAGTAATTAGCTTCCATCTGCTCCATTCTAATTTTTAAAGAATTATTTTCTTCAGTGAGCTTTTGAACCTCCTTTTACATTTGGCTAATTCTGCTTTTTAAAGCATTCTTCTCCTCACTGGCTTTTTGGACCTCTTTTGCCATATGGGTTAGTCTATTTTTAAAGGTGATATTTTCTTCAGCATTTTTTTGGATCTCCTTTTGCAAGCTATTGACTCACTTTTCTTGATTTTTATCACATTATTCTCATTTCTCTTCCCAATTTTTCCTCCACCTCTTTTATTTGGTTTTCAAAATCCTTTTTGAGCTCTTCCATGGCCTGAGACCATTGCATACTTATTTTGTAGGTCTTGGATGCAGAAGCCTTGACTTTTATGTCTTCCTTTGATGGTATGCATTGTTCTTCCTCATTTGAAAGGATGGAAGAAAATGCCTGTTCACCAAGAAAGCAACCTTCTATAGTCTTATTCCCTGCTCCCTGTTGGGCATCTTCCCAGCCTGTTACTTGACTTTTGAGTCCTTTGTCAAGTGGAGGGTATACTCTAAGGACTTGTAAGTTCTCAGTTCCTCCAAGGTGGCATAATCAAGGGAGAGGAGTTTACTCCTTTCATGGCCTGCACTCTGGTGTGTGAGCAACCACAAGTTTTTCTGCCCAGGGTCTGTGAGTAGAATTCCCTCTCCAGAGCCTCCACCAGCTCCACCAGACCAGTGCTGCTTCTCACCCCAGGACTGCCACTCAGGGCTGAGATTCAGCTCAGCTGCTTGATTTTCAAAAACTGATCCATCAAAGCCCAGGTTGGCTCTAGAGGCTGAGTATAATTTTCTAGTGGAAAGTAGGTAGTGGCCCAAGTGGAGACAGCACATATAAGGTGTACCAAATTCACAGATTCCAGAGAGGCAAATAAAGGTAACTGCTGAGTTGGTGCTTTTGTACCAAAGACTGCTAGCAAGAAACATTTCATGGGACACTTGGTCATCTCATACTGCAAGGCAAACAAGTAACCAGGGAGATAGATGCAACTTTTGAGCAAAAACTGCAAAATTCTACAAAACTTGTTAACACTTATGGGGTATCAGCCTCCAAATCAATTCTATACATACCCTAGATCCTTGCTAAATTCAGTGTTAAGTTAGGTACATGGAGACAGTGATAAATTAGGAAGGAATTATGATTTGGGATGAAGAAAGGAGGAATGCTAGAGGCTGATAGATCACCTGGAAGCCTCATGTCTAGGTGTCATGAAGACTTTCTTTAAGAAAAGAATCATGAGGTACTAGATATGGAAAGAGCTTCATAACCTAAGAAAATATGACTAAGCACATCAATTGCCAGGAAATGACTGATTAACAACTATGGGAATCATTTCAGAATCAGATAAACTGTCTGTATAGGAAGGTCACTGTTGGGTAAAACTCATCATCAAATTAGAAGAAAGGATACAGGTGAGAAGACAGCATGGCAGGTAACTGTAGCAGCTCCCATCTGACCCATTTAAATACACTGATTTCAAAAATTGGATAAAAGTAGATCTATGGCCTGCGATTATCCCCACTTCCCAGCAAAGTTTAACCAATGTAAAGCAATTGTCAAAATGGGGAGGTCAAAGGAGGTCAGAAATGGACTCAATAAATGCTTGATTTTCTTGCCCATCAGAGAGAGACTGAAGCCAATATTAGACATATAAAATGATTACTAACTGATTACTATCTGCCAGTCACTGTGGTAAGTAGTGGGCATACAAATATAAGCAAGCAACATGGTTTTTGCCTTTAAGGGCATCTAATAGATGAAAATAACACATAAGGGGGAATGGAAGTGTGGGATAGAGCATAGCATGGAAATGGCTGAGAATTGGTGTGGAGGTCTGGTTCTGAAAAACATCAGGAAATAGCTCACTTCTCAGATCCCCTCCTGAGGGCAGAGTCTCAGGTTCTTTTTGGGAAAGGAGATGGGCGTGATGACCAGAAATAAGACAGTATGGTGTAGTGATGGTTGAAAAGTAAACAAAAATAACACCACAAACAACAAAACAAAACAGATAACAATGAAATCAGTGGATGGGAAAACAAATCACAAAAAGGTTGGCCCTAGACCAAATAACCATCCTGGAAACATTTGGGAGGGATCTTGGTGCACTGGAATGAGCACTGACTGTTCCTAGTGATTTCCTTGTGGTCTCTCCCCATTGGAATGTGAGGTCCTCTCATCCTACATGTGAAGTGGAAAAACTTGCATTTGTTCTTACAGTGATCTCTTCTTATCATCAGACACAGTCAAACTGTCCCATTTAGAAACTATGACTTCAGAACCCAGTGTGCTTTAGAAGGAAGTTTGAATGATGCTCAAGGAAGCTGGGAAAATAGATCATCTCGACCTGACACGCTGCAGAAATCAGTGTTAGAGGCAGCACCATTTTCAGGGCCCTCAGGGACCAATTTTCAAGACAAAGATGGGGAGGATTCTAAAATAATGGAAAAGATCCTGGATGGCATTTTTAAGGGAAAGGTGGCCAAGAAGATATCAGAAACTATTTAGCATATGCTTACTTTCTACAGAAAACCTTTATATAAATGGTTTGTGTACAAATGGATGGAATTCTCAAAAATACAAGAAAGAAACTAATAGATTTTCACAGTTGATTTACTACAACAGGCCACCATTTCATAGTAATACAATTGTGTATAAGGTATAGAAAATGGAAGATAGGTAGAGAAATTATTAAATACTTATACAGTCAGCAAGCCTTCATTAAGCATCTATTATGTGCCAGGCACTGGGCTCAATTCTGGAAATACAGATCTATGCAAAATGAAAGATAATCCCTGCCCTCAAGGAGATCCTACTATCTTTGAATTGTCACCTACTCCTTCCCTCTTTTCTAGGCAGAGCCAGAAAGAAATAACTGAAAGATTAGGGAAACTTTTCATTTCTCTTTCTTTCTAAATTCGTAAGAGAGTGGGGCATTTGTTGCAGGGCCACTTAGTGTTTTAGGGTGGCTCTTCTGCTCTCTGAAGGATGATATCAGGCCTTAGTGCAGCAGTTTTAGCAGACTCCTCACAACAGAGGCAGCCAGGTGGCCTAATGGCTAAAGTGCTGGACCGAGACTCAGGAAGATCTGAGTTCAGATCTGCCCTCAGACACCCACTAGCTATGTGACCCTTGATGAGTCATTGTACCTCTGCCTCAGTTTTCTCTTCTGTACGAGGATAATAATAGCACCTTCTCAGGGCTTTGTGAGAATAAAATGACATAATATTTGTAAATTATTTTGCAAACTTTAAAATGTTTTCTATACAAGTTATTATTATTATTACTAATGACTTTCAAGTGTTCACTGAACAGAAAATTTGCTGGAATGTTCATGAGTCCACCTATGTAAACATATATCAATCAATAAGCATTTATTAAGCACTTACCATGTGCTAAGAAAATGCAAAAGCATTACCTGCCCTCATGGATCTTATATTCTAATAGCAGACATACCATGTCAATAACTAGGTGGATAAAAGATTATTTGCATATATATATATATATGTATGTGCATACACCCATGCACTATATACATATATAGGCACACATCCACATAGATAAATACATATATCTATATTTATATCAGAGAAAGGGAGTAGGAAAAGAGAGGAAAGAGGGCGGAAAGGGAAGGAGGAAGAAGAAGAGGAGGAGGAGGAGGAAGAGAGAAAGAAAAGGAGAGGGGAGAGAGGTGGTGGGAGGGAAGGAGGAGGAGCAGGAGAAAAGAGAGAATTGAGACTGAAGGTACTCTTAGAAGGGAAGTTCCCTCACCAATCCAGGCCCCCTCTGGAACCATATGTTCAACACAAACCCTGTGTAATCACAAGCCCCCAGGGCAATAGCAGGGACAACTGCAAAGCAAGCAGACAGACCATGGAGTCCTAGACACGGCTTGACTGGGCTGGGGCAAGGATGTCCCAATGCAGCAGAACTCCCCAGGGACCCACAGAAACAGCCTCTCAGTGCATTCACAAATTTCTTTTCTCCTAAAGGCTGAATGGCTCCCATACCTACTAGGAACCCCATCAAGCTGCAGGAATGATTTACTGAAGCAGAAAGAACGTAGGTTATTTTGAGCCATGGAAGAAAAACACACACATACAAAACACCTCAGGACTGTTGTCTTCTCCGCAGGAATAAATTAAAAACAAAGGCACCAAGACAGGATCTCTGCCTGATCCAGTGTGAATGTGTTCCTGGAAAGCACTGGATAATTACCCACTTGCATTACGTCAATTTTTTTTTTTTTAATTTGGATGCACATAGATCGTTAATGCAGCATCGTCTTAGTCAGGCAGCTTGTACTGAATCAATCTATTCTCACCTCAGTTTGCCCCAAATCATTCTGCAAAGGTCCAATGACTCCTCTGCCTTCCCTCTAGCAATTCCCCTGTCCTCCAACCAAAACCTCCTTAGGACCTAGGCTTCTGAGATGTACAATTTCTGCCCATAAGAAGCAGATAAAGATCGTGATGATTAGGAAAACCTTACCATTCAGCATAATATTTTAGCCAGATTCCATTTTTCTACAAGTTTTATCGCTTGTATGTCTCAGTCATTTCCAAAAGTAGTTCCCCATCTTCACCAAGACAATCTACAGTCTACCCTTGTATACAAGAAGAAAAAAGCCAAGCAAAACTTACTAACACATGAGCTGCAACTGGTCATTACAGAGCCTTGCACTCTCATGATCACTTCACCTCTCCAATGAAAGGAGTTATTCCTTCATCTCCTCTGCAGGTCCAAGATAAACCATCATTAAATGTTCTGTTTTGCTTTCTTGTTTTTTTCTTTACATTGTTGTAGTCACTGTGAAAATTATTTTATATCTTCTGCTCATTTCATTTCATGTCAGTTTATCCAAATTTCCCCATATTTCTCTGTTACTCATGTTCATGTTTTATTATAGCACAATCATTTTATGACCTTCCATTCTTGTACCACAATTTGTTTAGCCATTCCCTAATCAATGGACATCTGCTTAATTTATTTATAGTTTTTCAGTACCACAAAAAGTATGTAATTAATACATATTTCAACATATATGCAACTCCTCTTTTTTTTGTCTGTAACTTTTGGATCCCTCAGTCAAAAGGTGTGAACATTAATTCACTTTTTTGAGTAACTCCAATTCATTTCCCATGTAGGTTGGATTGATTTATAGATCCGCCAACATTTTATTAGTTTTCCTGCTTTCTAATAGTGACCACTTTCACCTTTTGCCTTCAACAATTTATTAGGTGTAAGGTCCAAACTCAGA
The DNA here is from genome assembly GCF_028372415.1 of Notamacropus eugenii. Taxonomy (NCBI): domain Eukaryota; kingdom Metazoa; phylum Chordata; class Mammalia; order Diprotodontia; family Macropodidae; genus Notamacropus; species Notamacropus eugenii. The sequence goes on from NC_092872.1 coordinate 232,765,563, forward strand.
GTTGTTTAATATTTCTTATTATTAGTGATATAGGGCAATTGGCCTTTTATTGTGGTTATTAATTATTCACAATTTTTCTAAGAACTCTGCTCATCTCCTTTGACCACTCATCTGGTGGCTCAGGCTTTGTGCACTCTGCTGCATTTAAATCCAGTTCTAGCACAAGTCAAGACGTCATCCCATGATGTCACTGGTTCTTTCTGAAAACAAAGGACAAGCAACAGGAACAGCAACAATGGCTCAGACCATAGAATGTTTTCCAAGGTGACTTCTGAGTTGTTCAGACAATTGACATGTCATGCAGAGCACCATGGACATGACCAAGCCAGTACAAGTTTGCATTATCTTGTTGGGCAATTCCTACAAGGTATAAGATAGAATTGGGCCAATGGAGGAATTCATCAGTTTTTTTTTCTTTCCTATACATCTTATGATGTGTCTTTTTCAAAGTGATTGTATATTGTGTCTCTGGTCATCAGATCTGCCAGAAACACCTTCTTTGTAACTAACATAGGTTTAGTCCTTCAGTACCCACATTGATTTCTTATACAATCAATATGGTTGTCAACTTCCATCTCTTTTATAATCAATGGCATCCACTTGTGAGGTGGAACTTATATGCTTCCTTGTACTAATTTGTCATTATTATGTACTTACTTTTCCTAGTTACTATTTTAAAGTGTACTTCTGGTCTTTCTAACCAGATTGTCATCTCCTTGAGGGTGGGAACCTATATATTATATTTCTGTTTCCAGCAATAGCACTGAGCACAGGACTGGGTACATCACAGTCTTAGTGTGTATGGAATTATTGATGGATTATGTGCTGAGGAAAGTTGATCTGAGTAAAACTGGGAAGTGTAGGGGATTACCATGCTCCTATTTTGGTTTCCTGGAGTCATCTACTGCCTCTTTCTAAACTCTGATTTCCATTAGAATGTAATCTTCAAGGACAGGACTGTGCTATTTTCCATGACTTCACTACCTTGGATGTAGTAGGATTGTAATACAAACATACATACATGGATGGATGATGATGATGATGATGATGATGATAGCTTTAAAAAATGCAAAGAGTTTTATCAATATGATTTCATCTGATCCTCAGAACAACTCTGAGAGGTAGATGTTATTATCATCCCTGTTTTACAGAGAAGAAAACTAAGACATATTTGCCCAAGGTTACAATCTAGGAAGTGTCTGAGGACAGATTTTATCTTAGTTCTTCCTGACTTTAGGTCCAGTGCTCTATCTCCTGCACCACTTAGTTGCCCATAATAATGACTCACATTCATACAGAACTTTTAAAGTTTACAAAGTACTCATTATTAAACCCATTTTAAAGATGGGAAAACTACCTCATCAGAACAGATTTGCCTCCCTTACTATGTTACTGAGGAGGGGAGTAGAGGGAGGGGAAGTAGAAGATTTGAGTAGGGGAGGAGCTAGGAAAAAAGGTTGGACCCAGTCTGGAAAAGACCTTAAACATCAATCTGAGACTTTTCTGTGTCTATGCCTTTTGTTCTCACTAAGTACAGAACCAACAGCATCTAGCTGTCTTCTGTGAAAACTATGAAAGGCACTACCTCTATTGGACAGTATTTTCTAGCCACAGATTTCTTTCATTTCCCCCTTTAACTTACTCTTTTTTCTCTCCCTGTCCTCTTTCCACATTCTCTTTTATACTCATTGTCATTGACTTTTCCCATTGTTTTTTCCTTGAGAATATCCAAACCATAATGCATTTGGGTTTGGAGTCTGGATTTGAATTCCAGGTCTGTTAATTATCTGTGACCCTGGGAACATTACCTGAACTCTCTTGGATTCAATCTTTCCTATAAAATGTGGGAATTTTTGTGAGAAATAGAGTTGGCCCCAAGTGGAGTGGCCTGCCTTGAGAAGTCTCAGGTTCCTCTTCCATGGCAGATAACTTGTGTTTCAGGATGTTGTAGAGTAAGGGTCCCTCATTTTGTTGTTGTTATTCATAGATCCCTTTGTAAGTCTGATGAAGCCTAGGGACTCATCCTCAGATTGATGTTTTAAGTGCATAAATTAAAATATAGAGGATGTAAAGGAAATACAATTATCAACATATTTAATGTAACAAGTTCATAGACTCTAGGTTGGGAACCCCTGTTAGAGAGAGCAGATACTCTTGATCAGGAGCGGGTTGGACTGTATGCCTTCTGAGTCAATCAATCAATGGATCAATTGCATAAATTAAGAACATGCCATGCACTAGTCACTATGTTAAGTGCTGGAGATACAAGGACAAAGGTGAAATGATTCCTACCTTTAAGTAGCTTACATTCTATTCTCAAGTCCCCTCCCACTCTGTGATTCTGGAATTCTTTGATGAAATCACCTCTGAGATTCTTTCAGCTCTGTGTCCTAGTGAATTTCTATTCCATGATTCTGGAATTCTTTGGTGAGGTTACCTCCTAGGTGCTTTCAGCTTTCACTCTATGATTCTGGAATTCTTTGAAGAGATCACCCCAAAGATATTTCTAGCTCTATTTCCTATAATGCTATCTCAGAACCTGCTTCTTAAGCAGCCTCAGACGGTTCATGATAAAAGTGTAGACCAGAAGCCCATGTGTCTGTCTCTTTTCAGGTATCACGGAGTCATCTTAGAGACAGCACAACTGAATTAGTGGCTCAGTCTCATTGCTGACTGTTCCTCTATTAAAAAATGTCTTCCTTCATGAGCCCACCTGTCCTGACCAAAGGGTGTGTAGGCTGACCTTCATTCAGATGACCCCTGCCTGGGGGAAGGGTAGCTTTGAGCTGGGATATTAAAAAGCCTCAGCAAGCCCAGCTGTTCCTATGTACTGAATGCCAAACTGCCTGGAGTCCTTTTGGCTGATGGTTAGAATTGGATAAGCAGGAAATAGGCAGTGGAAATAACAGTGGATTTGAAGCAAGGGGAGACCTGGGTTCAAACACTAGTTTCTGTTACTGCCCATGTGACCTGGTTCAAGGCATGTTACCCCAATTATAAAATGAAGGGGAGAAGGTGGGTGGATTATCTATCACTATGTCCCTCCCATCCCTGAACCTATGACTCTGGTACTACTTGTGGGTAATGTTTTAGCATCAGTGTTGTGGTACATAGAAGGCATCTTCCCCATCTGCCCCCTCACCCTCTGATGAGCAGCAGCAGGTAGTATCTGTTCGTGTGTGTGTGTGTGTGTGTGTGTGTGTGTGTGTGTGTGTATGTGTGAGTTAATGCCATGTCAACCTGGATCAGAATATAAGCAACCTCAGGTTAGCACTATTTTGGGCTTGTATCGCTGATATTTAGAATAGTGCCTTATAGAATAGGTGCTTAATAAATACTTGTTGAATGTTGTTGATTTTTCAAAAATAATTGTTGTTGTTGAATGGTCATTTAAACTTAAAATTGTACAGTCAGGAAAATAACTATTTCATTGCACAACTGATAAAGGAAGAATCCTGTAAAGGTTGCTTTGTTATTTTTGAATCATTTCAGTTGTATCTGACTCTCTGTGACCCCATTTGGGATTTTCTTCTCAGAGATACTGGAGTGGTTTGCCATTTCCTTCTCCATCTCATTTTACAAATGAGAAACTAAGACAAACGAAGTTATATGCCTTGCTCAGAGTCACATAGTTAGTAAGTGTCTGATGCTGTATTTGAACTCAGATTCTCCTGACTCCAAAGTTGGTGCACTACCTACCGTACCACCTAGCTGCTCTGGTGTGTGTGTGTGGGGCAGGGCATATACATACAAATACAAATGTGTAACAGCTGGTACGGAAAGGTGGTGAGGGGTTATTTCTCTATTCTTTGTGCCTCTAAAAGCTATGCTTTTTCTTTTGTCAAGTGCCTGATGTACTTCCCTGCTCTCGAATATGGTCCCCTCCCCATCTCCTACCCCTTTAGTATTCATTGGCAAGACACAGAGGAAGCTTTACTGAATTAAAGGCAGGCAAAGTGATCTGACACTTGAATTCTCTTGGGAACAATTCTGCTATGATGGATAAACATGTTAATTACTCAGAATTTAACCTCCAGCTGCTGCCTTTGCAAAGGTTCTTCTTCAGCACAGTCTGTGAGTTGGAGACCATAGCAAGTCCTAGCTCTGTCCAAGAAAATTTGGCTGATCAGGACAGAGGAAAGATACTCCCTTTCAGTCAGGATCATTAGATCCCAAGCATTCATTAATTCATTCAGCATAACCAACAACAATAACAACAAAATTAAATACCTCCTCTGTGTAAAGCCTTATGCCTGGTACAGAGGGAAACACAAAATTTAGGTAAGATCTTACCCCTGTGACCCACTAGAAAGGTAGCTACCTCTAGTTTGAGGTTCATGCCTTACTTCTTATGTTTCATAAAGGTTTGACCTTGAGTAAATTATTTCACTTCTGTGGACATCAGATTTCATTCGTAAAAGGGAGCAATAATTCTCCATTAAATTTGTACAGTTGCTATGAATAAAACATTGTATAAACTTTAGATCACTTTTTCAAAAAGTTTAGCAATGAAGGGATGGAGAAAAAAGGAAAGGAAAGGTAGGCAGAAGAGCAGAAGAGTTGTGTAAGAGTTAGCGCACTGGACTTAGTGTCAGGGAGACGTGAATTCTAATCTTGTCTCTTCTCAAGCATGGAAGAGACACGTAATTACTCAGCTTTGGTTTTCTCATCTGTGAAATGGGGATAACACTTGTAGTACCTGCCTCAAAGCTATCAAGTGAAATGTGTATATCCCATATAAATATCAGCAGTTATTACTAGTTTTTCTTTATGCTCTTTATTGCTCTCTATCTCCTCTCCCTACCCACTGGGCTTCTCTGTACTCTAGAGGCTCAGATGCCTCAGTGACTCCTCTCTTGAAATTCCTTCACTATTCATTGAATGGTGTGCTACCTTTGGCCCTTTCTGATAAGGCTACCTAGTGCTTCATCCCCATTGCCTGGAGTTCTCTCAGTCTTGGGAGTTGTTCACTAGCTGTTCTCCAAGTGTTGTTTCCTTTTCTCCTCCCCATCCATCTGTATTATTGTTTATACCAAAGCTATGGGGCCAGGTTCTAGATTAGCCTTTCTCAACAATGTGGGAGTGAGGCTGTAAGTATATGTATCTGAAAGCATGAGCTTTGGTACTGGGTGATCCAAATTCACATTCTAAACATTTCTCCTTATTACCTGGAGGTCCTAGGGCAAATCACAGGTGCTTTGACCCCTACTTTCCTCACCTATAAAATATCAATATTGTTATCAGAGAGTTTTTAGGGTTTCGAGCTATCCAAAAGTAGAGTAGTCTGTCTTTGTATTCTCAGGACTTAGCACAGGGCCTGGAACATAGTAGGTTCTTGATAAATGCTTGTTGACTTGAGAGATAGTGACTTCCTTCTTAGTCATGGAGCCTTCAAAGCAGAGGATGAATGACTTTTTATTGTGGAGATTATGGATTCTGTCATTGATCAGGTACAGGTTTGAACTGATGGATTGATGCAGTGGCTATGACCTTTTGCCTAAATCCAAGTTTTACAGGATAAATCCTTTTATTAAGGGAATTTATTTTGTGAAGTTTGGATTTAATCAAAGGGGTGAACCTGAGGAATCTGTGGCCTTGAGGCTGCAGGTTCCCCATTACTTGGACAAGATGATCAATCCATCAGCCAACATTCATAATCTCCATGCATGTTGTAGCATATAGAAAGTTGACCTCAGAGCTGGGAAGACTTTGATTAAAATCCTTGGATGCATAATGGTTGTGTAACCTTGGGCAAGTCACTTCACTGTTCATTGCTTTGAGTAGCTCTCTAAGACTATAAATTGCAAAAGAAGTATCTGATCTCTATTAGTAGAGGGAGTTCCTTATACCCATGAAACCAAAGGTAGTCCCATCCATTTTCTGTCCTACATAACTCATAGGTCTGTTGTACTAGGTATTTGTAAAGTGCTATACAAATGTTAGCTATATTAGCTATTAACATCATTATTTTATCCTTGAGTCATCTTCTTCAGAACACTGAACTTCCTGGAGTATCAATAGCAATTTGTTTATTGAATTCCAACCAATTTCTCCATATCCAAAGGCTTATTATATCACTTCCCATTCATCTTACTTGATGGGGAAATCCCATCACTATCTGATGAAAAGTGAAAGGGCTCTTTCCAATCAGATCCAACTTTATTTTCATCAGCTGCTAACTGAAGGCTTGCCTAGCTCAGAGCAGTGAAGCCATTGAAAATACTCAAAAAAAGACATAAAATTCCAGGCCACTCTCTCTAGACGTGCTAAGATAGCCAATGTCATGCTACTGCTAATAGCAAGACCTCTCCATTTGAAAGTAGGGGCTTCCTACCCACATTTTTATCCCCATGCACAGATTTCAATAAAGCTGTACTCATCCCCTATCAGCTACTCAATGAACCTGGCTTATCTTTCACCTTTGAATACAGGATTGAAGGAATACCAATGAGAAGGGAGAACTAGGCTGCCTGCAAATGAGGGAGTTAAAATCTCAGAAGAGAGCCTTAGGAACCTGAGGAGTCTCTGGATTGGAAGCCAGGAGCCCTAGGTTCTGGTCTTGGCTTTGCCTCTATGTAACTGTATGACTTTTGGCAAATCAGTTACTTTCTCTGAGACTGAGTTTCCTTATTTGTAAAATGAGTCAGAAAAATGAAATTGCATAATCTTTAAGATTTATGCTCCTATATACTCCCATCACAGACATCCTTATTGAGGTCAAACATGTTTGAGTTACATCAGCCAAGATTGAGGAATCAGGGGGAATCTGCTGATTAAACAGCACTGGCTCTCTGTGTAAGAGGCAAACAGGGTTAAGTGACTCACCCAGGGTCACACAGTTAGTGTTTGAGGCTGGATTTGAACTCATTAAGATGACTCTAGGACCAGTGCTCAATCTGTTGCTCCACCAAACTGCCTGCATTTTGGGCTTTATTAGTAATAAATAAAATGAGCAAAACCAGTTCAAACTAATTGGAACTGGGGTTAGTGGAATCAGACCAGGAGTGATTGGTTCACACCAGTTTTGAACAATTCAAAATTTCTCTAACTAGCTCAGAACATTTCCAAATAGTTTAGACTGATTCAAAGTAATCTCAAGCAGTTTCCAGGCAGTTTGTACCAGACTGAGTAGGCTTATTGGATCATGAGATCACAGATCTTGAGATAGAAGGGACTTCAAAGCACCTCTAGTCCAACAGCTCTCATTTTACAACTGGGGAAACTGAGGCCCAGAGAGGTGTGATGATTTCTCTAATGTCCCACAGGAAGAAAGTAACCTAGGTGAGATTCAGACACAGGTCCTGGGATTCCAAATCTGGTCCTCTTTCCCTTCTACCTTCCAGGTTTAAACCAGATCACACACTGAGACTGTGACAATAGAATCCAAGTTTCCTGACTCGCATGTCTACCATTTTTGTTATGACTCCATGTAGTCACGTTATTCTAGAGCAGGGGTCCTGAACCTTTTTTTGGGTCATGGACACCTTTGGCAATATCTGCTGAACAAAGCCTTCTCAGAATAATGTTTTTAAGGCAAAAAGAAGTTACAAAGGAATTCAAATATATTAAAATATAATTATCATTATATGTATATAGGTATGCATCCAAGTATGTACATATATATGTACATACATATATGTATATGTGTGTATGTATATATGCATGTATGAGTTCATGGAGCCCAGGTTAAGAATCTCAGAAGTCTAGAGTTTCAACTGCCTAGTGTCTGGTGGTTCTAATCCTGTATTGATGTCCACACTAGAAACTAACAACCTCCTTAGCTCACTGGTTTCAGAAGAAAACAGAGTCATTTCCTGGGGAATCCTATTTGGTTAACTTCCTTCATATAAAAGTTGAATTTTTGAGCAGGGTCAAGTTTAGTAGCAAACCTCAAGTGGCCCATTCAGGTCATGCCTGCCTTTCCATTTGCAGATTGTACATGCTGTATTCCCAAGACCTCTGCAGGCCAGAGGGGATTTTGGAGGCCTTTGCCTTCGTGCTGACTCCAATAATTTGAGCCACTCAAGCAGAAAATTAACAAACCAGGAAGAAGGGAGAAATGTTTTGTAACCAAATGTTCATTTCAACTAAGGGTGTTGTCACACTCCTTCCAGAACTCCATACTTGTGAATCCCTGAGGACTTCCACAATGGAGATCTTCTGAGAGACGGGATTCTCTTTTGGAGTCAAAAATAATGTATTTTCCCTCATACATTTCATAATCTGTGATTAATAAACTATCTCATAAAATAAATCCACCTGATTACACATTTGGTGATAGGTGAAGTGGCATACTAATGAGGCTTACTCTTCTTTAGTGGTGTGAGGGGAAAAGAATTGGTGTCCATTGAAGGAAAGGCTAATGAAGACTTCTTTATTTAATGGACCATTTAGTGGGGAACAGCTGTGATGTAAACTGGCCAGGACAATCATCTAAGTTGGATAATATCTTTAGTAAATTGAGTCTACTTTATTTGATTATGCTGTTTCTCTAAAGACAGATTCTTCAAGGTTCCTTCTAAAAAAAGTCACCGTCCAATTCTTATCTCTAAACTCTTTGAGCCTTCCAAACAAGAAATGAGTATCTCAGCTATCCTGTTTGGCATCAACACTAGAGGGGGAATATAATGATGGTTAAGTAATATGGATTAGATTTCTACTGGGTGCTAAGTCCCCTGAGAGACACACTCTTCTTCCTGTAGAGCTTCCTCAGTAAGGAGATAAGGACATTGGCAGGAATCTGGGACCAATGTTGTGTGGGCTGAGCTCTGTCTGCTATAGTAATCTCACCACCACACTACTATTCTTTCTGACACAAAGCTAAATGAACCCACACCGCTGAAAAGGGAAAATCAGTGGAAAGTGGGTCAAAAGCTTGTCTAAGGGAAGCCCTTTCTTCCTGTCACAGAATTTCAAAGCTAGAAAGGACCTTGAAGATTGTCTAGTCTAATTCATTTGTTTTACAGAAGAGGAAACTGAGACAAAGACATATTAAGTGACTTGTCCAAGATCCCAAAGTTGGATGATTACAAAGTCAGGATTAGAGATCCGTGATCTTTTAATCTTAGTGGTTCATTTACTACCCTATATACTACCTACCTGTTGGTAATATTCTGTAGACATGCTTCAGTTTTGTAGAACTTGGTCTGGACCCTGCTCCCTTCCCAACTAAAGAAGCTCTTGCCTATAGGATAAAATTAAAATTCCTCTACTTGATCCCACCCTGGTGTGAACCCTTTCACAATCTAACATGAATCTGCCTTTCTAGGCAAATTAGTCTCCTAAACTCACTCCGTTATAGCCAAACTGGTGTTTCTTGTTGTTTTACACATTGGCATTCAGGCTTCTATCACTGTGCCTTTGCATACAAGGGTGGGAAACCTGGGGCCATGAGGCCACATATGGCCCTGCAGGTCCTCAAGCGTGGCCCCTTGACTGAATCCAAACTTCACAGAACAGAAGGCCACATTTGAGGACCTAGAGGGCCACATGTGGCCTCAATGCCCCAGGTTCCCCACCCCTGATGAGTGTCCTCCATGCCTGCAACACACTCCCTTGGCACCTGTATCTCAGAACCCTTAGCTGTCTTCACAGTTTGGTTTGTGTTACTTTCTACAGGAAGACTGTCCCAAATAATCTCAGTTGCTATGGCCTGTCCATCCTTGCAAAGTTGCTTTGTATCTATTTTGTATTGATGTTTTGTTATTGCTATTCAGTTGTTTTTCAGTCATGTCTGACTCTTCATGACCCCATTTGAAGTTTCCTTGGCAAAGATACTGGAGTGGTTTACATTTCCTTTTCTAGCTCATTTAACAGTTGAGGAAACTAAGGTAACCAGGGTTAAATGCCTTGCCCAGAGTCACACAGCTAGTAAGTGTCTGAGACTAGATTTGGACTCAGGAAGATGAGTGTTCCTGACTTCAGGACCAGCACTCTGTTTACTTTGTCACCTAACTGCCCAATTGTACTTATGGAAATTCAATATCCTAAGTTCAATCTGCATATGCGATGTAACTGGAGCAACATGGCTGCAAGATTGGGGGAGAGAATGCAGACTTCTCTAGCACATGCTGCCTGGGAGCATAAGTGTCAGAGATATTGTTGAAAGGACTCCTAGTAAAGTATGATGAGAGGAACTAGATAATGTTGCTGAGGTTCCTTCCGGCTCTGAGATGGCATGTATGATTTATGGGGATTTCAGTTAACAGAAATTGTAGCTGTGCTTCTCAAACCACATAATGGTGGGGACTATGGTACTAAACACTATGCCATGGAAACACAACGCGCAGAATTCTAAGTATAGTGTTAATGCTCTATAAAATAAGTCACATGATCAAAATTATAAGCTGATGACTCGGTTATAACAAAGGAGACTATGAATCCTCATCATAAACATATATATCCCCCAAAACAAATCCTCATGTTGGTCATGCCCCAAATGTATGTGTCTCCCCAAATTTGAAGTCTACCCCTGCTCTGACTGGAAGGGACTTGCATGTTTCATCTTCAGTCCAATGGACTCTTGGCTTATCATCATATTGATCTGAGTTCCCAAGTCTTTCAAGGCTGTTTTTTCTGTATAATGTTGGTGCATTTATATAAATTATTCTCTTAGCTCTGCTCTCTGAGCTCTGCATTGGTTCATTGAGACCTTTCTAGTTTTCTCTGAAACTCTTCTTTCCTTCATTTTTTACAGTACAGTAATATTCCATCGCATTCCTATAAGATCTGGTTTGTTTAGCCATTTCCCAATAGGAGGACAGATGTTAAACAATACAAAATAACTATACTTGAGTTAAAGCAAGCAAACAAACAAACAAATTCAGTTGCACAATCCAGGGTAGATGAAACTTGGAAAGACAAGAATTCACGTACAAAAGACCTCAGGGTTTTATTGGACTACAATCTCAGCATGAGTCAGACATGGTGGCCAAAAAAGGGAATTCCATCAGCTCAAGATCACATTAGTCTTTTTGGCTGCATTGATAGAAACACAGTGTTCGGAACAGAGGAGGTTAGAGGCTCACTGTATACTCTGGCCTGGTCAGAAACACATCTGGTATGTTGCATTCCATTCAGGATGTCACGATTTAAGAAAGAGGCTGACCTTTAGAGAAAGGGAAGCAGGAGGGTAAGGGAAGAACGTCATAAAAGGAGAAATAGAGAATCCCTCCTGCTTATCACAGTGCCTGGCAAATGTTAAGTGCTTAACTAAATGTTAAGTATTTAAGCACCGTCAGACCGAGTTTATTTAGACTTATTTTGTGTGGCTATGGATGGCAGAACCAGGACTAGGTAAATGTTGCTAAGGAAAAATAAACAACTCTTAATTGTTTGTTGTTTAGTCATTTCAGTTGTGTCCAACTTTTCATGACCCCATTTGGAGTTTTCTTGGCAGAGATACTGGAGTAGTTTGCTATTTCCTTCTCTAGCTTTTTACAGATGAAGAAACTGAGTCAAACAAGCTTAAGTGACTTGCCCAGAGTCACACAACTAATAAATGTCTGAGGCTGGATTTGAACTCTGTAAGATGAGTCTTCCTGACTTCAGGACCAGCACTCTATGCAATATGGCACCATTTAACCACCCAATCCTAAGTAGAATGAGTTACTTCATGAACTAGTGATCTCTTCATCTTTAGGAGCTCTAAATAGATGTTGGATGGTTACTTAGTAAGGATGTTGCATGTGGGATTCATACCAAAGTTAAGGATTGGACTTCTGAGTCCCCTTAACTTTGAAGGTCTTTGACTCTGAGGAAGCTAGGTGGTGAAGTGAATAGAGTTCTGGCCTGGACTCAGGAAGACCTGAGTTCAAATGTGACCTCATTCTCTTACTAGCTGTGTGACTCTGGGCAGGTCATTTAAACCTCTGTCTGACTTAGTTTCTTCAATTGTAAAGTGGGGATCACAAAAGTACCTATCTCATAGGGTAGCTGTGGGGATCAAATGAGATAATATTTATAACACACTTAGCAAAGCATTTGGCAAATAGTAGGTGCTTAATAAATGTTTATTACCTTCTTTTCCCTTTCTCCCCCTCTGTAAAGTAAAACTTGGACTTTGGGCACAGTGGATGTTTAATTAATAGAGCTAATGGACTGATGTATGAGCCAGATGGCTTCTTGTTTAGAGCTCTTGAGTAGTCCCGGATTGGATTTTGTTGTTATCGTAAAACCATTTGAAGGAGTAATCTGAATTGGGTCAAGCCCCTTGAATGTTTGTTCATACCCAGCACCTCTTCACAAGTGGTATTAGACTCACACATTTTGGCTCAGGATCTTGGACTAATAGTACAAATTTCCACAGACTTTCCTGACCAGAGAGAGTGTTTTCGTCGCTAATGTGTTTGCCAGAAAAGAAAAGGTGAAAAACAAAAACAAACTCAAGCAGCCTTGTGCCCTCCTGACCCATGATGGAGCTACCTTTTGGGAAGAGGAAGGCTGTTTTCATTATTCAATCCTAATTATCTAGGACATATTGATAAGTTTCCTTCATAGACAATTAGTTCTGGAGACTCTGGTTGGTATTCTTAGATGAGATTTCTTTTTTAAAAAATATTGAGGAATAATGAGCTTTGTTTTGCTTTATTTTGTTTAGATCAATAGCATTCCAAGGTTTGGACAGCTCCTGGATGATGTAAATAGAGGACTGGACCTGGAGTCAGGAAGGCCTGGGTTTGCATGCCACTTCAGACCTTAATTGGCTATCTCTTAGCTTTTCTGGGACTCAGTTGATCCATCTGTAAAATGAAGGAACTGAACTAGATATTCTGTTAAGTTCCAACTATAAATCTATGATCTGAGTAATTTTCCATTTAGTCCTTTCAGACAAACGATTCCAGAGCCAAACTGAGCTTGTAATGATGATAAATGAAAACTGAGAATCAAAGTTTCATGCCCACCACTAAGCTTATCCCAACTTTTCTAGGCCTCTGTAACCTCTGAATTCCCATTATATTTCCTATTTTTCCCCTCTGGATCACTCCATCCAATATTTGCCAATAGAATGTAGTCTCTTGTTCTTTAGTTGTTTCCTGTTCATATATCTTGTCTGTTTGATTAGATTTTAAACCACTTAGGAGTGTTTGCCTAGCTTCTTTAGGATACCCCTCAGATCCTAACACAAGGCTGGGCAGGTTGTAGGTTGAAAAAACAACAACAAAACACAATGCTATTCAGACTTTCCTTGAATTCTAGTCTCCTGCCAATGTGGAGTTTTTATTTATTTCTCCCACCAATCAGGCTTCTATCAATAAAGTCCAAGAGGAATCCCTCAGTATTTTGACTTTGGAAAATTTGCTTCACCATTCTTTGCTTACCTACCCAAACTTTAGAGATGCTACCTCAGAAACCAGTTAGGCCAGCTTGTACCTGGCACAAGAAATTCCATCTACTACCTTGTTAGGAAGTCGTTATCCACTATCTCCTTGAAGTCTAGTGAGGGTGGGCTCATTATGTCCCCAGTGGAGCTCATTGCCCTTTTGTTGAGCTTTAATTATTAATTTCCCCATCTAAAACAATAGGTTATCTCTAACAATCTGTGATTCCATGAAATCAAATCCATAACTACTGTGCTTAGTCATCTGGGATTTCTCCTGAGCTCATGTCATTTACCGAAATGGTCAACCAAAGATAAAAAAACATAGACATAGTATGTGTCTATGTGATTTTATGACCATTGTTTCCCCAAGATTATCATAGAAATAAGAAAGATCTGAGGGGAGAGTAATGTCCTGGCACATCCCCTGATCTCAGCCATCTCTTTTCTCCCTGCAACTTGGGTTTCCATGTCGCTCCAGTGCAGGAAGCTGGTGTACTTATTGCCATGGAAACCATCATACTGCTCTAGCAAGCCTGCTTTCATCACAGTTCTATAACTCTTCTGACAGAAGCTGCCACTAGGGTTTCATGTTAACTCTGGGACTATTCACAATATTTGTGGGAGAGGATGAGGTAGGGAAAACACACATATTCTTACATAATTACAAAGGCTCACCAAAGGTGGGTTGGCTATATATTTTACTTAACATTTTTTTGCAATAATCCCTACTCTCTTTATTTTTTATCAAAAGATGACAGTGAGACCCTCACTTCTTCTATAGACAGAGACCAACCTTGAGGAGCAGCTCTTGGTTAGATATTTGAATTGAAAGCAGCTATAAACCCAAGAGGACCAACTCCCAAGGGCTTCAAATGAATGTCTAAAATCAGAAAGAGGGAAAAGGCGGGAGGCAGGACTTCATCCCACTTGCAGCTACATTTAAGCCTCCTAAGTCCTCAGTAAGCTAAATTGGGACTTTAAAAAGTAATAGGCTTTTCTGCTTTCTCAGGAACTGCATCCTTAGCCAAGCTAGGACAGGGAGTCTCAGTGCTGGAAAGGATCTTAATGAGGTCATCTAGCCAAGTGTTTTACATCTGCCAATCTGAAGCAAACTGTTCCCAGTCCTCAAAACTTTTTATAGCCTAGGTCTTTTCTTAAGGTCTATAAATTTTAAAAAGCTGACCACATTTCTTTGTTCTTCCTGGATGGGAAAAAAGGCTTCACCTGTTGCCTGCCAAGGTTAAGCCAATCTGAAATTGAGAATTCAGATATTTTGCTGGTAGAGTAATTTACATTTGCAATCAATTAATTCACAATTACGGATTAATCACATTGATGCCAAGCAGGTGCTGGGGATATAAAGCTAAAGTTGAAATTGCAAGTTCCTGCCTTCACGGATCTTACATTCCATCAGAGATAATATATGCATGCAAGGTGATTTTGAGGAGGCATTTAACAGCTGGAAGACTTAGCAAAAGATTCATGTAAAAGGCAGTGCATAAGTTGAGTCTTGAAGGAAAGTTGGATTTCTTAGAGACTGAGGTGAGAAGGGAGGATATAATAGACATGAGGGATGGCCAGTGTAAGATGCAGAAATGAGAAACGGAATGCCATGTATGAAGACCCTAAGAAGGCCAGTTTGACATACTGGAAAGGTAGACTGGGACCAGGTTTTGAGGGAAATTAAAATGTAAAATTCAGATTTGCCTTTATTTTTATTCTAGAGGCTGTCATTGGAGTTTAGTGTTGTTTACCTTTTTTTGTATTCTAGATGGAGTTATTGGAGTTTAGTGAGTAGGGAAGTGATGTGGTCAAACTTGAATTTGAGGAAAATCATTTTAGAAGTTGTATGAAACATTGCTTGAGGTGAAATTTACTGGAGGGAGACAAATTAAGATATACAGACAAATTGTAATGTTACACGTGGGAGGTGAAGAGGACCTAAAATGGGGGGGGGGTGTCTGTAGGGGGTGGAGAGGAAGATATAAGAGATATTATGGGCAGATAGGAGGTGCAGTGGATAGAGTCTGGAGTAGAGTCACAAAGACTTGTCTTCCTGAGTTCAAATCCAGCCTCAGGCACTTACTAGCTATGCTGTGTGACCTTGGGCAAGAAACTTAACTTTGCTTCCCTAGTTTCCCTATCTATAAAATGAGTTGGAGAAGGAAATGGTAAACCACTCCAGTATCTTTGCCATGAAAACCCCAAATGAAGTCACTAAGAGTCAGACATGACTGAAAATAACTGAACAACAACAATAACAACAAAATGGAGAAAGAAGTGAGATTTCTGCACTGTTCAGATATATGGGCTGATTTAGAGTCAGGAGTCAAGGGTAACACCAAAACTGCAAACTTGGATGACTAGAGGGGTGCTCTTGTTCTTGATAGAGTTAGGGAAGTTTGGATGCGGGTTAGGTTTAAGGGTTAGAGATAATGAGTTCTGCTTTGAACATACTGAGTTTGCAGTGTTGATGAGCTACCCAGTTGGAAATGTCTAAGAGGCATTTGGTGATACGAGACTAGAGTCCAGGAGAGCATCTAGGCAAGATTTATCGATCTGGGATTCATCTATATAGAAATTATAATAAAAATCATAAAGGTGTAGGGGCATTAAATGTCGGAGTAGACAGAGAGAAGAAGGAACCCAGGACAGAACCTTGGAAATATACCCATAGTCAGGGGATATGAATGAAGATCTAACAAAGGAGACTGAGCTGGAACAATCAGACAGATATAGTATTTTCCTCCCAAGAATCCTTTGAGATATAGTAAAACAGAGGGCTAGATCCATAGTCAATAAAATCTAGGTTCAAATCCTGCCTCATTATTATTAGGTCTTTGATCTTCGGCATGTTATCTAACTATTCTGGGCCTCAGCTTCCTTTTCTGTAAAAGAGAAGGCTGGTGTCAATGACCTTTCAGTTTCATTCTACCTCTAAATTCTAGGATTCTAGATAACTGTAACCTTTAGAGATGATCTGGTCTAGTCCAGCGATTTTTGCAGATGGAGGAAACTGAAGCTGGTGAGGGAAGTGACTTGCCCAAGGTCAAATAGGTAGTAAGTAACAGAACTAAGAAGCAGAACCTGGTCTCATCACTCCAAATCCAAGACTCTCTGTTCTACTCTGCATTGCCTCTCAGCAATGGAGTTTGGTTGGAAAATAATGATCAAATCCATTTTCTTTAATTCTAGGCTATCTTGCATCACAGATATGTGAGGATGTCGCTCACTCATTAAAACTGGGAGATTCTACCAGGTGCTTTGGCAAGTTGGTCCACTCCCTTACAGTCCTTTATTTCAGGATGTTCTTTTTCCTCAAACCCAGTACAAATTCCATACGCTATGCCTGAATCTTATGTGCCTTGTGGTCATCTCACTGTGCCCCAAATACTTGAAGGGTATTTCCACCTTTACAGATTTGTTTATGACATTCAGCCTTCTTGGAATGGCCATCTATCTCCCAGTCTCCTCGTCTATTTCTGTGTCTTAGCTCCTCTTAAAGGCCCAGAAAAAGACTGACCTTCTGTGAGAAATTGTTCCCTGACCACATGATACCATTGTGATTTCTTTTCTTTTCTTCCTTCCTTCCTTCCTTCCTTCCTTCCTTCCTTCCTTCCTTCCTTCCTTCCTTCCTTCCTTCCTTCCTTCCTTCCTTCCTTCCTTCCATCCATCCTTCCTTCCTTCCTTCCTTCCTTCCTTCCTTCCTTCCTTCCTTCCTTCCTTCCTTCCTTCCTTCCTTCCTTCCTTCCTTCCTTCTTTTCTGTACCCCTGCAGTTCTTATTATCCATTTGTGCCCTACTCCTCATACTTTCACTATATATTTCACTTTTCTTGCATGTATATGTATTATGCATCTTTAGAACAGAGACTGATATCCTTATGTAATTTTTTTGTTTATTTAACTGTGATGTGTCCTAGCACATCACAGGGGTGCCATAAGTACCTGTTAGTTGATTGATCATTGGAATGAGCTGTAGATTCATTGATATTAGAAAGGACCTTAGAAATCCTCCTGTTTGACACTCTTGTTCATTTTCCATATGAAGAAGCCAAAGCCTGGAAAGGCAAAATTCCTAAAATGCTGTTTTGTGGCAGATGTAGGGATAGAATCTAGGTCTTCTGACTTAGTCTGATGCTTTTGCGCTCTGTGACTGAAGCTCATTTCATTTTCATGACGGAGATGGCAAAGAATATTGGATTTGGGGTTAGAAATCTAACTTTGTTTCCTGACTCTGCTACATACAACCTCTATAATTTGGGTCATTACTTCAGCCTTTCCGTTGCCTCAGTTTCTTCTCCTGTAAAATGGGAGGTTTGGATAAATTGACCTCAAAGATACCTTTTAGTTCTCACTCCTATGATCCCCATTACACTTCTTTCCATACTCTGAAGATGGACTTCTGTGGGAAGACGGGTTGAAGATGGTTATTTTTCTCTCTCTTAGAATCCCAGAAATTCTGGAGAAACCTCTCCCATGAAAAACCCTTAGTGCTAAAAGCAGACAATACAGGAACCTCATCTCTTCCCTTGATAAAGAGCCAATTTGATCCATCTGAAAGGAGACTGCCTCATAGAGTTAGAAGAATTCTTTTGTCATGAGAGCTGCAATGCGTCCAGAAGATATTAAATTAGAGTTTTTCATTCCCTGTCTCTTAAGTAGGGGACTTCCTATCATGTAAGAATCGTCGTTTCAGTCACAAAAGGTATCGATTTATATAAAAGGAGAAATCTAAAATGTGATTTCTTTTGCATATCAACAATAATAATTCCATATGCTCGGAACTCTGGCCAACTTCTTCCAGAGCACTGAACCTACTTGTTTAAACATTTATCATTTTAAATGTTCTAAGCCCCATAAAATTCTGAATCAAAGCAAAATATCAAAGTATTGGAAAACTGCTGCCACTCTAGCTTGTGGCTTTATATTGACTCCAGAACATGAGCAGGAAAGATGTGAATGTTTTTTTTCTTTTTCCTACTTTTTTCTATACCTTCATTCAGGGTAAAAGTCTATGGACCCTTTCTTAGAATAACATTTTTTAAAATTTATTTATTTATTTTTAGTTTTCAACATGATTTCCACAAGATTTTGAGTTCCAAATTTTCTCCCCATCTTTCCCCTCCCAAGACATTGTGCATTTTGATTACCGTCTTCCCAATCTGCCGTCTGGTCCATCACACCCCTCCCTTCCCTTATCCCCTTCTCCTCTATTTTCCTGTAGGGCAAGACAGATTTCTCTACCCCATTACCTGTATCTCTTATTTCCCAGATGCATGTAAAAACAATTTTTCACATTCATTTTTTAAACTTTTGAGTTCCAACTTCTCTCCCTTCTTCCCTCCCCACCTATCCCTACTGAGAAGGCAAGCAATTCAATACAGACTATACATGTGTAGTTATGCAAAAGATTTCCATAAAAGTCATGCTGTGAGAGACTTCCCCTCCATTCTATCCTGCCTCTCTTTTGACCTTGTCCTTCCCCCAAAATGCTTACTTCCTCCCATTTGCCCTCCCTTCTATCATTCCTCTCCACTTATCCCTTTCTCCTCTACTTTCCTGTAGCATAAGATAGATTTTTATACCAAATTGAGTGTGCATATTATTCCCTCTTTAAGTCAAATGTGATGAGAGTAAGCTTCACTTTTTCCCCTCTCACCTCCTCCCTTTCCCCCTCCACTTTTCTTGTTTCTTTTATGAAGGATATTTTGCCCCATTCTATTTCTCCCTTTCTCCTTCCAATATATTCTTCTCTCACACCGTAATTTTATTTTTTAGATATCATCCCTTCCTATTTAACTCACTTGGTGCCCTCTGTCTATATGTATATAATCCCTCCAACTACCCAAATACTGAGAAAAGTCTCAAATTAGAAATATTATCTTTCCATGTTGGAATGTAAACAGTTCAACTTCACTAAGTCCCTTATGATTTCTCTTTCCTATTTACCGTTTTTTCCTGCTTCTCTTGATTCTTGTGTTTGAAAGTCAAATTTTCTATTCAGCTCTGGTCTTTTCATCAAGAATTCTTGAAAGTTCTCTATTTCATTGAATGACCATTTCCCCCCCTGGAGTATTATACTCAGTTTTTCTGGGTAGGTGATTCTTGATTTTAATCCTAGCTTCTTTGACTTTTGGAATATCATATTCCAAGCCCTTCTATCCCTTAATGTAGAAGCTGCTAGATCTTGTGCTATCCTGATTGTATTTCCACAGTACTTGAATTGTTTCTTTCTTATTGCTTGCAATATTTTCTCCTTGACCTGAGAACTCTGGAATTTGACTACAATATTCCTAGGAGCTTTTCTTTTTGGATCTCTTTCAGGATTGGTGATTGGTGGATTCTTTCAATATTTATTTCACCCTCTGGTTCTAGAATATCAGGGCAATTTTCCTTAATAATTTCATGAAAGATAATGTCTAGGCTCTTTTTTGTGATCATGGCTTTCAGGTAGTCCCATCATTTTAAAATTGTTTCTCTTGGATCTATTTTCCAGGTCAGTTGTTTTTCCAGTGAGATATTTCACGTTGCCTGCTATTTTTCATTCCTTTGGTTTTGTTTTATAATTTTTTGATTTTTCATAAAGTCATTAGCTTCCATCTGCTCCATTCTAATCTTTAAGGAGTTATTTTCTTCAGTGAGCTTTTCGATCTCCTTTTCCATCTGGTCAGTTCTGCTTTTTAGGGCATTCTTCTCCTCGTTGGCTTTTTGGATCTTTTGCCATTTGGGTTAGTCTATTTTTTAAAGTGTTATTTTCTTCAGCACTATTTGGGTCTCCTTTAGCAAACAGTTGACTCATTTTTCATGCATCACTTTCATTTCTCTTCCCAATTTTTGCTCTACTTCTCTTACTTGATTTTCAAAATCCTTTTTGAGCTCTTCCATGCCCTGAAAGCAGTTCATATTTTTCTTGGAAGATTTGGATGGAGGAGCTTTGACTTTGTTTTCTTCTCTTTGCATGCATTGATCTTTCTTGTCACCAAAATAAGATTCTATAGTCTGATTCTTTTTTTTCAGTTTTTGCTCATATCCCCAGCCATTTATTTGACTTTTGAGCTCTTTGTCAAGGTAGTTCTCTGCTTCCAGTGGGGGTGGAGGGTTGTACTGTCATCCATTTGACACCCCACTATCTGTGGACCTACAGCTGCTGCTGTGGCTGCTGTGGGTTCCTCTGCTCCCTACCCCCTCTGCCACCCTGGCACTGGGGCTGGATCACTCCACTCTTCTGCACTGTTCCCACAGGCTTTTCCCACTGAGCTTCCAATTTATCCTCAGCGTTTTGGGGTCATGAAGTCTGGAAACCACCACAGGTGTGAGAGATTTAGTTTCCCTAAGGCCTGCTCATGTCCCATCTGTGTTGACGTGGCCCACACTGGACTGTGCTCTGCTGTCAGGATGGCACAGTAGACACTTCTCAATGACCTTCCAAGCTGTGGGCTGAAGATTTGCTTCACTCCATCATTCTGTGCATTCTGCAGCTCTAGAATTTGTTTAGAGTTATTTTTTACAGGTATTTGACTGGGCTTGGTGGGAAGACTCTAGAAACTTAGTGCTTTTACTCTGCCATCTTGGCTCTTCTCTTCCCTCTTAGAATAACATTTTAAAATGTATAAAATATATAGGATTAAAAAGATGTGATTTTTTTTTTAACCATACAGGTTCACAGACATCTTCAAATATACAGATGGACTCCTTGAGTGTCTGTGGACCCCAAATTAAGTACTCTTTCCTTAAGACATCATTGGTAACATTGGAGTTAATAAAAGTGTATTAAGTGAATGAACAAATGATTGAGCTGGAATTCCTGCTTATTATAAAGTACAATTAGTACCTTGTTACCTGGTTTGATATATGTGAGAGGATTTTTCCCTACAAGAGGGATCTCTATTACTGTGGAGGGAACCACCCAGGAGGATTCTCCTCAACTGTAAAATATTCTTCCTTTAATTAGACCAATTCCATTTTAAAATTGTCTGTTGACCATCTATTCTTTATTCAGCAGAACAATTGGGAGGGGGCAGAAATACCATTGAAATAAATATAGGACATGGTTGATTCCTGCACCTAGTAAGTGCTCTTCGTTGTTCTGTGAGGTTATAAAATAAACATCAGGAAAATAAAGTCCAGAGACATTATAAAAAATATTCCTGCCCTCCAAGAACTCACATTCCACTAGAGTGGGGTATGCTGTGCAAACAGATAGACATAAACATGATTGTTTGGTTTGAAAGGGAGTTCTAACTAGTAAGGGGAATCATGTTAAATGAAGAGAGATGATTAGATGGGGCTAAATCATTTTTCAGCCCAGTGTGGGCCATGAATCCCAGCTCAACAGGTCACTGTGGACCAAGTGTTGTTTACAGTCGCCCTTGCTGGTGATGATATAGGCATCCAGGGCACCCGGCCAAGCTCATTTCAGGAGAAGTTTTGCGCCCTGGCATTTGGAAAAAGAAACTATTTTTGCTCATAAAGAGATAAAATTTACAGTGGAAATCTGTGGGAGAGAATAAATATGAATCCCCATGATGTCACTTTATGAGCCTCTTTATGGATTGTAATCACCCATTTTCAGTTTTCAGGATATTAATTTTGTTGGTAGAGCTCCGGGACTCACCAGGACAGAATATTCAGGGCTGTTGTAGAGAACTCAGAGGCAAGGAATTCCAACTGGTAAACAGACCCAGGGAAAGGAGGAGGACTAACATAGCACCAGGCAAAGAAGAAGGCCAGTGTAGCACTTTGAAAGGGGGTCAGTCAGATAACTGAGCAGCAGCCAAAAACTTTTCATCCTGAGTGGATAATAGAAGTGAGGGTGGTGTTCCTCCTGGTTTCTTCTGTTTGATTTTTCAGTTATTTTAATTGTCTCATTCTCTCAAATTGGAACTGTTTTCCAGCTGCCATTTTGCTTCTCTACTGGACATATTAACATTTCAAGTTACATATATAAAGTGTCACTTGAGACATGAGATTTGACTCTAAGATCCACTTTGCCTCTAAATTAAAATTCCATAATATTATTTTATGATCTTGGGCATTTATCAGGAGGCATAGATTGGAGGATGAGGGGTCACTGTATGTGAATCTCTCCTTTTCATTTGTGGGTCAACATACCTGGAGTCTACTCAGCCCTGTCAAAGTAAGTTTGGACAATTCACATTACCTTTTGGAGCTTCTGTTTCTTCTTATATAAAATGAAGATAGCAATACTTGGTCTACTCATGTTACCTGGAATGTTGTAAGCAAAGATTCCTAACCAGGAGAGAATAAGACGCTAGTTGTGAAAGGTAGTTCAGTGTGTCTGCAATGCAGAATATGTCAAGTATGGTAGTAAAAGAGATCTGGAAATAATAATGACAATGTAATATCTAGGATTTATATATCTAGGATTTAAGGCTTGCAAAGTGCTTTATGCATGTTAACTCACTTGAATCCATCTTTTTGTTAATGCCCTCTAAACCTTTAGCAGCAAATGGGGAAGCCTATGAACCCGTTCTCAGAATGGTGCTTTCAAATGCATAAGAAAATAAAATATATTGGATTAAAAGCTAATTATATTGAAATACTTATATCTAAATTAAAATAAAAACAAAAGCAAATTTGTGAACACTAGGTTAAGAGCCCCTGGTGTCGATGCAGTTTGAATGCTAGGACAAAAAGTTGGGACTTCCTCTGGTTGGTAGTGTGGAGCTGCTGAAGGTATTTGCATGTTTAGTTTTGTTGTAGATGTCCATTTCCCAAAAGCAGTGAGATATCAAGGTGAATAAATGTCTGGGGCACAAGTAGAGGTGGAGAGGAAGAAGGAGTATAGAAAATGTCCTTTTTCCTGTAGTTATAACTGAAACTGAGACATATCTGAACCAGGACTGAAAACTAGCTTTTTCCATTTCAACTAATGGGTCTCCAGTCATACAAAAACCTTCTCTCTCTGTTTCTCTCTGTCCGTCTATCTCTGTTCTGTCGTGTCTGTCTTTCTGTCTCTGTCTCTCTTTCTCTGTTTCTCTCTCAATATCTTGCTTTAGTGAATTGTTTCAGGTCAAAAAACTGCTAAGAGGAAGATCTATGTCTTGAACTGTAGTTGACTGGAGAGTTTTAGCACCAGGGAGAGCAGAAGGGGAGGAAGACAGAAGTCAGAATTTCTATACACTTATTAAGAGGGTAGGTAGGAGAAAGACAAGAAGTCAAATTTTTGATTTATGAAAAAGATTGTCACCTAGAAAGGGTAGGAATCATTCATACCTGTTCCTTGTGAGTTTGTTAGTGATAGCAACTTTAGATTCACAGCCACTTCCTTAGACTTGCTCAAATATTTCATCCACCTCCAAGACAGAATGTTTAGAGTTTTGACCTCCCCATTAGCTTAGCCACCAGTGGGTCTGTTGGACTCTGCCTAATTCAAACCAGCATATGTTGGGGGGGAAGGGAAACTGCTATACAAAAGACTTTCAGAGTCAAGTTGGTACTAGAATGTTTGCAGAGCCCTTAAATCCAATATCTGAATTGTAATGGAAGACTGTTGATTACAGGAGTGACCCCAGACTGTCACTGGCTTTGGGGGATGGGGTTGGAGGAAAGTTAGGATTAGATCAGGAGGCAAAATATAGGCAGTATTGAGGAGCTGACCATTTGGCTAACTCTATTTCTCTTCCCAAAGCACCACTTCTTTGGCAACTGCTCATGGATCTTAATTTAGAGTTAGAAGAAATCTCAGAGGCCATCTAACCTTACCCTTTTGTGGTACATGAAGAAATGATGTCCAGAGACTTGCCCAGGGTCACATAGCTCATAAATGTAAGAGGTGGGATTGGAACCCAATGGTTAAGCATTCTATCCACTATGCCATATTTGGGGCAGCCAAAGAACTGCCAATGTTGGCTTCACTATTCAGTCATTAAACATGTTCTTGTTCTGCTTCTCATTCTCCCCCCATCTTCTGGTCCTCTCCATCCATACCTTTCCACGTAATCTTCTTTCAAGGCCAAGTTCAAGGTCCAACACCTCCATGCTTGCTCTATCCTAATTTAGATCCTATCCCTTCTTTAAGACAGGCATTGTCTTTTTCCCACTTGGTTTTTGCTTAATCATAACCATGAGTAATGACTAGAAGTAAGAAAAATGGGCAGAAGTTTCAGAAAAGTCACATTTGACTCCAAGTAAAGGAAGAAAAGTTAACTGTTAGTGCTGATGAAAAGTACAATAGATTACAAAATTACATTTATCTCATTTTAACCTTACAACAATCCTGGGAGCTTAGTTTTTTCTTTAAACCAAATATTTCCATATTGTGATCACCATTTTAAAGACAGGGAAACAGGCATACAGAGGCTTAGTGACTTGTCCAGGATCACATATCTAGTTAAGTGTCTGAGGCAGCATTTGAATTTGGGTCTTCCTGATTCTAAGACCTGTATTCTATTCACTGTTTCCCCAATTTGCTTTCCAAAGGACATTTGCAGAGACTTTCATAAACTTTACTTCACTTGAGCTGCCCAACAGCCTTGTGAGACAGGTAGGACAAGTATGCTTGCCTCTCTTTTACTGAAGAGGTAACTGAAGCCCAGAGAAGTTAAATAGTATTTCCCATGGTCTTACAACTGGGAAGTATCAGAAGTGAAAGTGAATCTTCTTCCTGACTCCAAGATTAGAAATCTATCCACCAGGCCAGGCTCCCTCTTGCTTACTGTTATCAGGTAGTGTGCTCCCCATCACAGGAGATCTTCCAGTGAAGGAAGGATGTTGGCTTGTCAAACATGTTCAAGTATGCACTGGAGGAGATAGCTTGGGAGGTCTCTTCTAATTCCATGCACCTGGAATTATTTTCAAATGTTTGTCTTGTTCTGTATGCGATATAGCAGTGTTCAACCAATGACCCAGTGCTAGGCCAGCAAACTCTAGACTACCTCCCTCCTGCTTCTGTCAAAGAGTTAGCAAACAATGAATATGCATTTACTAAGTGCCTATTATGTGCCAGGCATTGTGCAAAGCATTAGGGATACAAAAAGAAGCAAAAGATGGGTCCTACCCTCAAGGAGCTCACAATATAATGGGGAAGACAACATACATATACACATATACACACACACATATATGTGTACACACATATGTGTGTATATGTGAATGTAACTCTACATGTATATTTATGTGTGTGTATAATTTATATATAATATGTGTACACATACATGCATACATATACATACATGCCCCCCCCAAAAAGTATATATAGGATGAATAGGAAATAATAAGACAGAGAAGGCACTAGAATTAAGAGGAATTGGGAAAGCTCAGTAGAAGATTAGAGTTTAGTTGGGAATTGAAGGAAGTCAGGGAAGTCAGAGGCAGCCAGGTGGTTCAGTGAATGGAGCACTCAGAATCAGGAAGACTCATCTTCCTGAGTTTAAATCTAGCCTTAAACACACATTGGTTGTGTGTTCCCGGGCTAGTCACTTAACTCTCTTTGCCTCAGTTTTCTCATTTGTAAAATGAAGAAGGAAATGGTAAACCACTCCAGTATGTTTGCCAAGAAAACCTCAAATGGGGTGATGAAGAGTCTGATATGACTGAAATGACTGAAGAGGAACAGGGAAACCAGGGGATAGAGAAGAGGAAGCAGAGCATTGCAGGCATGGGAGACAACCAGAGAAAAAGTCTGGATTCCAGAGGTGAAATATATTGTTCACAGAATAGCCCAGATTCCAGGGTCACTGGATCAGAGTATGTGTCAGGAAGTAAGGTATAAGAAGGCTGGAAAGGTAGAGGGGGGAGGGAGGTTTAAAGGTCTTTGGACATCAAGTAGAAGATTTTGTATTTGATCTGGGAGGCAACACGGAGCCACTGGAGTTTATTGAGTAGGAGAATGACATGATCAGACCTATGCTTTAGGAAAATCACTTTAGTGACTGAAAGAGGATGGATTGGAATGGGGAGAGACTTGAGGCAGGTAGACCCACCATCAGCTATTACAATAATTCAGATGTGAGGTAATGGGTCTTCACCAGGGTGATGGCAGTGTCAGAGGAGCGAAGGGGGCCATTTTTGAAAGGTGATGCAAAGGTGAAATTGATAGACTTTGGCAGCAGATTGGATAAAGGTGATGAGAGATAGTGAAGAATCCAGGATGACTGTTAGGTTGCCCACCTGGGTGATTTGGAGGATGGGGGAACCCTTGACTGTAATAGGCAAGGTCGTAACAGAGGATGATTTCAGGGGAAAGATAAGTTCTATTTTGGATATTTTGAGATTGTTGTTTAGTCATGTCCGACTCTTCATGGCTCCATTTGGGGTTTTCTTGTCAAAGACTTTGGAATGGTTTGCCATTTCCTTCTCCAGCTCATTTTGTGTATGGGGAAACTGAGGCAAATAGGATTAATTCAGAATATTGAGATTAAGATGTGTACAGGTCATTCATCTGGTATATCTGAAAGGCAGTTGGAGATGTAGGATTGAAGGTCAGTACAGAGGTTAGAGCTGGATAGATAGGCTTGAGCACCATCAATATAGAGATGGTCATTAAATCCACAGGATCTGATGAGATCAGCAAATGAAGTAGTACAGAGGGAGAAGAAGAGACAGTCCAAGATACAGTCTGTGGGTCACTTATGGTTAGAGGGCCTGGCCTGGAATATCCACCCCAAATGACAATAGTGACAATAAGAGCTGGGCAGTTCTTTCCCAAAGTCCTTCTTTCAAGTCAACAAGCATTTATTAAATATTTACTATATGCTGGACATTGTGCTAAACACTGGAAATGTAAATACAAGCAGAAAGCAGGACAATCCTTGCCCTCAAGGACCTTACATTCTGTTGAGGGTGACGTTGCTAAGAGGGAACTGAAAAGGAGGTGGTGAGGGATGGTTGGTGGTAATAGTACCCTGTGCAGGGACATGGTAGAGAAAGTCCAGAAAGTCCAGAGAACAACCTCAAGAAGAACAGAAATATGAGTGGTCTGAGCATTTTCCTTAAAATAGAGGTTTTGAGAAGAACCAGCCAATCAGAGGAAGAGGCTGTAACTGGATCATTTGATTGGAATCCTCATTGTCCTTTGATAAATCACATATCTAGGAAAAATTCTCTGTATCTCCAGATTAGAGTAGGTGGAAACATCCACCAGTCTTTGTACCAGGAAAGAGGCAAGTGTCCAAGGGGAGAGTAACACCAGCCTGGGAATAATGATGCTCTAATTTTTCATTGGTTGAAAGGTCTACAAGAGATGCTTTGAATGTTTAATGAATCTAGTTGTAATTGGCAGGACCTGCTGTTTGACCATATGCAGATAAGGTCTGCCAGCAGTTTAAATTAGTTGGTAATTAAAACAAGGTTCCTATATTTTATATAACAGCATCAACAAAACCAATGTACAAGGTACTGTTCATTATCGGATAGTGGATCAGTTAGGGAGGTACCCCCAAAGTGGGCTTTCACCTGGGCATTGGAAAGAACAGTATTAGTCTCATCATTGTGTGCTGCTTAGGAAACAAATAATACTGGGGTGATTAGCTGAATCCTCACCTGTGGGTCTTAATACTATTGATAGCTAACATTTTCATAATGCTTGAAGGTTCACAATAGACCTTACGTAGAGCATTTCATTTCATCCTCAGAACAACTCTGTCAAGTAGGTGCTGTGACTATCCCCATCTTACAGATCAGGAAACTGAGGCAGAGGGAGATTAAGTGATTTGATCAACGTCACACAGCTAGTGATTTTCTGAAGTAGAATAGAGAAAGGCAAAGAGATGCATCCAACATGATTCCGCCTTCAAAGAAATCACATATGAATTGGAGAGACAGGAATAATACACATGAAATAGCAAAGAGTCCAAAAAGGTTATAATTGAAGGCTAAATTTTGTGGTACAAACTAGATATTCTGTGGCAGTTCAGAGGGCACATCAGTCAGTCATGGCTCAGTGGACTGGGGTGGGATCTCATCTTTGAAGGATGAGTAACTTTGAATAGGAGATGAGCAAAAGGAAGGCTCTTCTAAGAGAGACCACCAGCTATACATCTTATACTATGAGCAAAGACAGAGAGCCTGAGCTAAGGATAATTGTGTATGACCATCCATTGGAAATAGAATTGTGCTCAAATATCAAGCCCTTGTGGCAGTTTGGAAACTGGCGACAGGTTAAGAAACTGCAACGATACAGTCATAAGTTGTCAGAATTTAATAACTATAAGAACATCGAAATCGCGGTGCATATGATCATGAGTGAATCACTACAGAAACAAATCTGTAATGCTTTAAACATATACATTCTTGTTATCACAGAGGAAAATATATTTGTAACATAATTGGGTAATTATTTCTTGCTTAAGGCACCATTAAGAACTTTTAGCATGAACCCCTTGGATCAATGTCATGAATCTCCAGTGGGTTCATGGGCCACAGAATGGGAACTTCTGGAAGAGAGGATTGGGTTGGGACGTATGGTATAGGTAACTTCTAGCATGAAACTTCTACTGTCAATTCAGAGCATATTCTTTGCAATGTACAGTCTTGGAGAGCTGCCTGGAGCACAGACAGATAGGTTATTTGTCACATAGGTCACATAGCCAGTGTGGGTCACAAACAGGATTTGAACCCAAGACTTTTGGAGTACAAAGCTAGGTGACGATGCCATGCTGCTTCTCATACACTTACCCATTCTTATACACACATCATGAGGTCACGTAATTGTATGCTAAATATGTGATACAGATAATAAAGTTCTTTAGAAAGTCAGTGGAGGTGGGGGGCATAATCAGTGTTGGCTGGGGCAATTGGAAAAGCCTTGAGAGGCTTGGGCTGAGCCTTGAATGATGGGTTAGATGGCAAACAATGCCAAAAATTGAATTAAATTCAATTCAGCAAGCTTTATTAAGTGTCTACTTTGTGCCAGGCACTGTGCTAAATACTGGAGATACAAATAAGAAAAATGACAGTCCCAGCCCCCAAGGAGCTTACAATCTAGTGGGAGAAGACAATACACAAAAAGAAGGTGAAAAAGAGGGGAGCACTGGGGTACCCAGCAGAGGGACTCACACCAGTAGAATGTGCAATAGGATATAGAAAAGGTATCATGATTTTACTTGACCTCTACTTGTAAGTTTCTCAAAGATGACTTTGTTATATCTGTGCCTCGTGGAGATGGAGTCTGGCAACAGTCATGGGATGAAAGTACTTGGGCTTGGGTGTGGGTTTAGGTTGTAGACTTGACAGTGCTGTGGCAGAAAGACTGCAGTGAAAGGATCCTGGCACCACCGTGGCCTGATATTTTCTTATAGATAAATGCTGCTGCTCCCTATTTGTCATTTGGCTATTGAATGCCAAGATGGGCATCAAAATCCAGTGTGTTATGGAGGATGAGTTTTTAGCCTAGTGTGGCAAAAGAAACAGGAAATGGCCCACTTGTATCTGGATACCTAGTGTTTCTAGTGAGTTAGTGGCTCAATAGAAAGAGTGTCGCCTTTTTCCTGTTTTGCCTTTCTGAAGCCAAACGAGGTGTCACATTTGGCCAGGTTAGAAGCATTATGGAAGCGTTTATACAAGATAAAGTCTAAACTTAGCTTTGTTGGTCATGCTATGGAAACCCTCTTTGAGCCTCAGTTTTCTTGTTTATAAAATAAATACAAAATACCTGTTCTGTTTATGTTATTGGCTCTTTGTAAGGAAAGTACTTTGTAAATTTGTCGTTATTTATTCTCACTTTTTTCATCTTATAATACATTAGAGCTCAGATAGAAACAGTCCTAGGACAGATTGCTATCCTAGTATTCTTCTGTCTTTAATTTAAGCAGTCCATTGAGTAGGTAGATAAAATGATTGCTTTCTTATATGAATAAAAGGAGTGCAACGTAAGTTTATATTTTGGAGGCTCACTGAAAATATCTTCAGGAAACTCTGGTAGCAGACAAGATGATGGGGATGATATGTACTTCATCTTGTCCCAGAATGATTTTGATTTCTTCCACTAGTTCTCTATATTTTTAGAGCTTTTCATTCCATGTCCTTTGGAGGTTATGGGTATTTGATACAGCCATATCTAGTGAAAACATTATTCCTTGATTTTTACGGGTCAATTTTATGGATTGTGGGCAACAGTTTTACCTTTGATGCTACTTGAGTTCTACTCCAGTTTAGTTGTTGAATTCCCAAGACCTTTCAGGGAAAGATGGTATGTATCTTCTATATATCACTGGTCATTTGATTGGGTTTTTCTACGTATTTGGTTGGTGCTAAAGCTTTATAGCCAGCAATAATAATACATTGCATAGTTTCTACCTTTTACTTGCAAAACCTGCACTGATCAATAAATTTGGATTCCTTAAGGTGATCTTTCTGTAATTTCTGGTAGGAATGACCTGATCAAATACCAGTATAACAAATTTTATGCTTCTTTTTTCCCCCAATTTATTTATTTATTTTTGTTTTCAACATTCATTTCCACAAGATTTTGAGTTTCAAATTTTCTCCTCATGTCTCCCCTCTACCCACCCCAAAACACCTTACATTCTGATAACCCCTTCCCCCAACTTACCCTCCCTTCTGTCACACTCTTTTCTTCCTTTATCTCCATCTTCTCTCTTTTCATGTAGGATAAGATAGATTTTTATACCCCATTACCTGTATTTCTTACTTCCCAGTTACATGCAAAAACAATTCTCAACATTCATTCCTAAAACTTTGAGTTCTAACTTCTCTCCCTTCCTCCCTCCCCATCCATTCCCACTGAGAAGGCAAGCAATTCAACATAGGTTATGTATGTATAGTTTTGCTTAAGACTTCCATAATAGTCATGTTGTGAAAGACGAACTATATTTCCCTCCATCTTATCCTGTCCCCCCATTTGTTCTATTTTCTCTTTTGACCTATGCCTCTTCAAAAGTGTTTACTTCCAATTACCCCTCTCCTCTCATTTGTGCTACCTTCTATCATCTCACCCACACTCCACTTATCCCCTTCTTTCCTACTTTCCTATAGTGTAAGATAGAATTTCATACCAAATTGAGTGTGCATGTTATTCCCTCCTTAAGCCAAATGTGATGAGAGTAAGCTTCACTTTTTCTCTCTTACTTTTCCATTTTCCCCTCCATTGAAAAAGATTTTTCTTACCTTTTTTATGAGAGATAATTTGCCCCATTCTCTTTCTCCCTTTCTCTTCCCAATATATTCCTCTCTCACCTCTTAATTTTATTTTTTACATATCATTCCTTTCTATTCAACTCACTCTGTGTCCTGTGTGTGTGTGTGTGTGTGTGTGTGTGTGTGTGTGTATAATCCCTCCAACTACCTATATACTGAAAAAGTTTTAAGAATCACAAATATTATCTTTCCATGTAGGAATGTGAACAGTTCAACTTTAGTAAGTCCCTTATGATTTTTCTTTCCTGTTTACATTTTCATGCTTCTCTTGAGTCTTGTATTTGAAAGTCAGATTTTCTATTCAGCTTTAGTCTTTTCATCAAGAATGTTTGAAAGTCCTCTATTTCATTGGATGACCATTTTTTCCCTCAGTTTTGCTGGGTAGGTGATTTTTGGTTTTAATCGTAGTTCCTTTGACTTCTGAAATATCATATTGCAAGTCCTTTGATCCCTTGATATAGAAGTTGCCAGATTCTGTGTTATCCTGATTGTATTTTCACAATACTCAAATTGTTTCTTTCTGGCTGCTTGCAATATTTTCTCTTTGACCTGGGAACTCTGGAATTTGGCTACAATGTTCCTAGGAGATTTTCTTTTCAGATCTCTTTTAGGAGGTGATTGGTGGATTCTTTCAATATTTATTTTCCCCTCTGGTTCTAGAATATCAGGGCAGTTTTCCTTGATAATTTCATGAAAGATGATGTCTAGGCTCCTTTTTTTGATCATGGCTTTCAGGTGATAATTTTTAAATTGTTTCTCCTGGATCTATTTTCCAGGTCAGTTGTTTTTCCAATGGAATATTTTACATTGTCTTCTATTGTTTCATTCTTTTGATTTTGCTTTGTAATTTCATGGTTTCTCATAAAGTCATTAGCTTCCATCTGCTCCATTCTAATTTTTAAAGAACTTTGTTCTTCAATGAGCTTTTGAAACTCCTTTTCCATTTGGCTAATTCTGCTCTTTAAAACATTCTTCTTTTCATTGACTTTTTGGGCCTCTTTTGCCATTTGAATTAATCTATTTTGCAAGGTGTTAATTTCTTCAGCATTTTTTTGGGTCTCCTTTTAGCAAGCTGTTCACTCACTTTTCATGATATTCTTGCATCACTTTCATTTCTCTTCCCAATTTTTCCTCTGCCTCTCATACTTGATTTTCAAAATCCTTTTTGAGCTCTTCTATGACCTGAGACCATTGCATATCTATTTTGGAGGTTTTAGATGCAGAAGCCTTGACTTTTAGGTCTTTCTCTGATGGTATGCATTGTTCTTCCTCATTTGAAAGGATGGAAGGAAATACCTATTCACCAAGAAAGTAACCTTCTGTTGTCTTATTCTTTTTCCTTTTTTGGACATTTTCCCAACCAGTTACTTGACTTTTGAGTTCTTTGTCAAGAGAAGGGTATGCTCTGGGGACCTGTAAGTTCTTAGTTCCTCCAAGGTGGCACAATCAAGGGAGAGGAGTTTATTCCTCTCCTGCCTTGCACTCTGATCTGTGAGCAGGATTCCCTCTCCAGAACCTCCACCAGCTCTACTACACCAACATGTGCTCCTCCTTACCCCAGGGCTGCCACTCAGGGCTGAGATCCAGACCAGCCATGCGATTCTCCCAGTGTCTTTAGGCCAGGCTTCCAACAACAGAAGCTGCTGTTGACTGGGGCCAGGGCTAGACCATTGCATTCCATTCTCACCCAAGTGAAAGAGCTTTCTCACTGATCTTTGAAGCTGTCTTTGGTGTTTGTGAGTTGAGGAATCTGGAACTTGCAGGTACTGCCAGTGGTGCATTGAAGCCGACTCCAGTCCTGTCCTTGCTGTGGTGTGGCCAAGGCTGGGCTATGCTCTGGTCAGTGTCTGGTGCTATAGAACTTTCCTGTTGGCCTTCCAGGCTGTGGCTTCTGCTGCTCTAGAATTTGTTTAGAGCAATTTTTTACATGTATTTTATGGGCTTTGGGGGGAGAGCTTCTAGAGGTGCATCCTTCTACTCAGCCTCCTCCTTCCCCCCAAATTTATATTACTATACAAATCCATTTGACCTATCCATTTGTTTAGTGCATTTTTTTGGTCAACATAGTATTAGTTGAGTTCATGCCACTA
The DNA here is from genome assembly GCF_028372415.1 of Notamacropus eugenii. NCBI lineage: Eukaryota > Metazoa > Chordata > Mammalia > Diprotodontia > Macropodidae > Notamacropus > Notamacropus eugenii. The sequence goes on from NC_092872.1 coordinate 232,799,092, forward strand.
TTGTCCACAAATGTGTTTTGGTTTGACTCTTAGATCTTAGCCATTTCATAGATGTTATCAAATGTCTTACCCATGGCAGATAAATTTATTGAATTCTGTGATATTTTCAATTGGTCCATGAAATGGTGTCTGTTAGTTTCAGAAGTGTTTCTGTCAATTTCTAGCTTATTTATTGTCATCATCATCATCATCACCTCACAGGATAGTTATAAAGTCTCACCTTGATAAAGCATTATTATTATTATTATTGCTGTTTAACACTAGGATCGGAGTTAAGAAGGTCACTCAGAATAGGATGCTGCTTTAAGAAGAATTTCTTCCCTCATCTTCCAGTCACAGAATATTAGAAAAATTGGATACTTTAAGCATGACATCATTTAACATCTTAATTTTATAAACAAACAAAAAAACCTGAGACCCAGAGACTTTACTTGGAGGCTAATTTAGAGAAAGGAGAGGCACAAGCACAGATATGGAGAACCAAATATGATAGAATCATAGGATTTAAAATTGGAAAAGGCCTAAGAGAACCTTTAGGTCAAATTCCTTCTTTTAGAAATGAGAAAATTGGGGGGCGGAGCCAAGATGGCGTAGTAGAAAGACGCACATACACATAGCTCTGAACCCACAACCCATAGAACAACTACAAAGAAGTAACTCACGGCGAATTCTGCACCCAGAGGCCACAGAACATTGGAGCGAGGGAGATTTCTGCTCCGGAGAGACCTGCAAACCTCTCGTAAAAGGTCCTTCGTGCTGCGGACTGGGCGCCGGGACTGGGAGCTGAGTACAGCCCTGCCGTGGCCGCGGCACGGAGAGGAACAGATCCGAGCGGGCTTCAGGGACGGGATCTCCAGCGGCCGCACAAGTACCTCCACCCACAGGTGACGGGGGTCGGTGAGAGAGTCCCTTTGGCGGGTCGAGGGGGGAGTGGGGTGCCCCCATGGCTAGGGCCCCCTCAGGAGACAGAAGCTGAGGGGCAGCGGCAGACCAGGGCTCTCCAAGCAGGCAGGAGCCTGGATCCATTGTTGAAGGTCTGTGCATAAACTCCCTGAGGGAACTGAGCCTGAGAGGCGGCCCTGCCCTCACCTGAGCATCTGAATTTAATCTCACACTGAATAGCAGCCCTGCCCCCACCCAAAGCCCTGAGGCTGGAAGCAGCATTTGAATCTCAGACCCCAAACACTGGCTGGGAGGATCAGGAGGTGAGGTGGGTGTGAGGAAAATATTCAGAGGTCAAGTCACTGGCTGGGAAAATGCCCAGAAAAGGGAAAAGAAATAAGATTATAGAAGGTTACTTTCTTGGTGAACAGGCATTTCCTCCCTTCCTTTCTGATGAGGAAGAACAATGCTTACCATCAGGCAAAGACACAGAAATCAAGGCTTCTGTGTCCCAGCCCACTCAATGGGCTCAGGCCATGGAAGAGCTCAAAAAGAATTTTGAAAATCAAGTTAGAGAGGTGGAGGAAAAGCTGGGAAGAGAAATGAGAGACATGAAGTCAAAGCATGAACAGCAAATCAGCTCCCTGCTAAAGGAGACCCAAAAAAATGTTGAAGAAAATAACACCTTGAAAACTAGCCTAACTCAATTGGCAAAAGAGGTTCAAAAAGCCAATGAGGAGAAGAATGCTTTCAAAAGCAGAATTAGCCAAATGGAAAAGGAGGTTCAAAAGCTCACTGAAGAAAATAGTTCTTTCAAAATTAGAATGGCACAGATGGAGGCTAAGGACTCTATGAGAAAGCAAGAAATCACAGAACAAAGCCAGAGGAATGGAAAAATGGAAGATAATGTGAAATATCTCATTGGAAAAACAACTGACCTTGAAAATAGATCCAGGAGAGACAATTTAAAAATTATGGGACTACCTGAAAGCCATGATCAAAAGAAGAGCCTAGACATCATCTTTCATGAAATTATCAATGAAAACTGCCCTGAGATTCTAGAACCAGAGGGCAAAATAAATATTCAAGGAATCCACAGAACACCGCATGAAAGAGATCCAAAAAGAGAAACTCCTAGGAACATTGTGGCCAAATTCCAGAACTCCCAGGTGAAAGAGAAAATATTGCAAGCAGCTAGAAAGAAACAATTCAAGTATTGTGGAAATACTAGCAGCTTCTACATTAAGGGATCGAAGGGCATGGAATAGGATATTCCAGAAGTCAAAGGAATTAGGACTAAAACCAAGAATCACCTACCCAGCAAAACTGAGTATAATACTTCAGGGGAAAAATTGGTCTTTCAATGAAATAGAGGATTTTCAAGCATTCTTGATGAAAAGACCAGAGCTGAAAAGAAAATTTGACTTCCAAACACAAGTATGAAGAGAACCATGAAAAGGTGAACAGCAAAGAGAAGTCATAAGGGACTTACTAAAGTTGAACTGTTTACATTCCTACATGGAAAGACAATATTTGTAACTCTTGAAACATTTCAGTATCTGGGTACTGGGTGGGATTACACACACACACATGCACACACGCACACACACATAGAGACAGAGTGCACAGAGTGAATTGAAGAGGATGGGATCATATCTTAAAAAAAATGAAATCAAGCAGTGAGAGAGAAAGATATTGGGAGGAGAAAGGGAGAATTGAATGGGGCAAATTATCTCTCATAAAAGAGGCAAGCAAAAGACTCATTAGTGGAGGGATAAAGAGGGGAGGTGAGAGAAAAACATGAAGTCTACTCTCATCACATTCCACTAAAGGAAAGAATAAAATGCCTACTCATTTTGGTATGAAAACCTATCTTACAACACAGGAAAGTGGAGGATAAGGGGATAAGCAGAGTGGGGGGGGATGATAGAAGGGAGGGCATGGGGAGGAGAGTGCAATTTGAGGTCAACACTCATGGGGAGGGATAGGATCAAAAGAGAATAGAAGTAATGGGGGACAGGATAGGATGGAGGGAAATATAGTTAGTCCTATACAACACAACTATTATGGAAGTCATTTGCAAAACTACACAGATTTGGCCTATATTGAATTGCTTGCCTTCCAAAGGGAAGGGGTGGAGAGGGAGGGAGCTGAAGAAGTGGGAACTCAAAGTGTTAGGATCAACTGTAATGTTCTTACCACTAGGAAATAAGAAATACAGGTAAAGGGGTATAGAAAGCTATCTGGCCCTACAGGACAAAAGAGAAGACAGAGACAAGGGCAGAGAGGGATGAAAGAAGAGAGAGCAGATTGGTCATAGGGGCAATTAGAATGCTTGGCATTTAGGGGGGGAGGGGAGAAAAGGGGAGAAAATTTGTAACCCAAAATTTTGTGAAAATGAATGTTAAAAGCTAAATAAAAAGAGAACAGAGGACAAAAAAAAAAAGAAAATAGATTTTTGGTAAGGGTGGCCCTCCTTCCTTAGACTGAAGGAGGAATGATGAGAAGAATCCCTTTTCATATGTGCATTCCTCCCTCCTGGTACCCTGATAAGTTTTACCTTTTTGTTTACTGTATACTAAGACTTTAAGAAAAATAAAGATAACTATGCCAACTGAAAAAAAAAATAGAAATGAGAAAATTGAGTAGTCTAGAGAGTTTTAAGTGATTTTCCCAAAGACACATAGATTGTAACCAGCAAAGCCTGGATTTGCACATAGGTTTTCAGACTCCAAGTCCAGTGCTCTCCAGAAAGATAAAATTAGAAATGATGGTTGGGGCTTGATTTTGAAGACCCTTGAGTGCCAAGCCAATAAACTTAGACATTATCCTATATTTAATAGGGAAAAATGAGGAGAATGATATTCAGGCCCTTATCATCTAGGTATGATAAGGTATTCTCTGCAGAACCAAAAATTTTAGTGAAATTTGGAGTTCCCTAATCATAGATTCTCCTAGTCTAAGGCAAGGTGCCATTTACCTGATTGTTCATCCTTTCTCTTTGAGTTATGAAAATTCGTTCTTGGATCAACCTCAAAAACACAATAAACATTTTTAAGTGACTGTAGCAGTGTGCTAAGCCTTGGGAATAGTATATTTAGAAGGCAGGACCATCCTGTTTTCCTTACTTCCCCAAGACTAAGGCTATAGGTCATCCCACCTATCTTTCTGATTGCCCTTGATTTCCAGTCTCCATGCTCTCTGAGATACTTCCTTTTTTGCTGGAGGTTTAAAAACATTAAAATGCTACATAAGATGTTCCCATTTCTGTGATTTAAAAACATCTTAGGCTTCTTAGGGTGGTTTTCTATCTGTATTGCCAATTTCTCAGAGAATTAAACATTTAGTGCCCAATAAGACATTTTCCTAGGCTGAATACATCTTGGAAATGTATCCTTGCCCCCTCTGGGGGGTCAATTAAAGTGCAATTGGAGCCAACTTTCACTAATTTGACAAAGCAGAGATTTTTGTGGCTGATGAAAGAAAAGCATCATTTATATTTTGCTGAAATGTAACTTAGGCAGAAGGGGCAACAGGAGAAGCCAGATACCACAGGCTTTAAAGGAAAATGGCTGGGGGGAGGAAGGGGATGGAGAAGAAGAAAACACAGAATAGGCCTAGTTTGCTCATTAAAGGTTTATCTAAAGCCTGAGGAAGAATTTGCTTAGGGCCTGTTTTTTTTTCTTTTCCAAGGTAAATCCTGAACAGGCATCAGCCAGCTTTTAAGGTTATCCAGAATTCTAGAAGACGGAAAGTTTAGGAAGTCAGATGATTGCAAGCTTGAAGAACTTAGGTTTAAATATTTTAGCACCTCAAAGGATCTACAATCTCACTGATGCAGTTATTTGATCCAGTGGGGTTGTCAGTCAGTAAACAAACATTATTAGGCACTTACTATGCACCAGGTACTGCACTACAGCCTGGGGTTACAAATGAAGTAAAAAAAAAAAAGATATACCTTTCCTTCAAAACGTTCATATTCCAGTGGAGGAGACTACATGAAAAATAGAAGGTCATTTCAGAGGGCATGCACTAGCAGTGGGGATGGACGTGAGTGGGTGGAAAGGAAGACCAGCAAATATATAATAGACTGACAATCTGAATCCTTGAATTAGGCCTTCCTGATTCTAAGGCTAGGTCTATATCTACTATGCCATACTAACTTTCTGTGAAAGTCATTAGCAAAAAGATAATGGTGCTTAAAAACTGTATCTTCTTCAGTACGGCAAATGGATAGTTAAGGACACAGACCTACAGAAATGTTGCATTTTACCCTGGAAGAAAAACAGAATCTTAACTTCTTAGATTTTTTTCATCCTCCCAATGATGCTGCATGGCTGTAAATCATCAAAAAGAATCAAAATCTTAAATCTCAAAAAGAATCTCAAAAGAGATTCATCTCAAAATATCAAAAAAATCAAAATAGGAGATGACATAAGGGCAAGGAATATATCCATGGCTGCAGTCTGTCACCCACAGTGAGGTACGTGCAAGTAGGTCAGCTTGGGACACTAGGAAGGGCACTGGACCTGGAGTTAGAGGCCCTGGGTTTGAGTCCTAGCTCTGCCATACATGACAAGTTACTTATTGTCTCTGGGACTCTGGGACCTTATTTTAAAATGAGAGATCTTCTTTTGCCTCTAGATTTATGATCCTAAATGACATAAAACATATCATCATAGGCATGCGTTCCCACAAAAAAAACGGTGAGCTGGTCTTCTGACAAGAATGAGGGCAACAGTTGGATCACTCAAGTGCTGTATTATTATCTGAAAAAATATTATAAAACTTAGAAAGACCTTCAGAACTTTGGATAGCTCCTATATTGAGTCTTCATGGGAGAATATGAGCAAAAATAATACAGGATGAGAAAGTGTGGATGAATTTTGATTTCAGTAGGGGAATAGGTGACCATGCTGAAAAAATGATGGATTCATTGATGCATTCAACACAGAGGAGCAAGTCCTCATAAATCCTGTGCTTGAGAATTCTTTGTGATGGATTTTTAGCTGAATCCACAGTCAGCTCCAGAGTTATCTTGCCTCAGGAGAAACCTCTTCTCAGGAGCACCTTGGATAGGTTCCCTTCTTCAGTCTAATAAGTGCACTTACTAAAGTCCTATTGCATTGTTGAAGATGTATTTAGGGATGTAACTGAGTGCTTCACTCAGTAATCCAAGAGTAAAGAAGGCTACAACCCAGAACTCAGTTCCAGGTTTAATTCCTGAGTGCTATGGCCCTTTTCTCCTATTTCTGCACACCTTTAGTTCATACGCCTTCCTAATTCTGGTAGAAGGAAAATTTTTATTTGAAATGTTTCTTCTATCCACTCTTCTACACAAACACACATACATAAAATAAACATCTATCTCTAAATCTGTCTATGTAGATATAGATAGAGATACATCTTCCTTTCTGAGTACACAAGATAGTGAGTGCCCTTTCAAGGATCTTCTCTCTCAGAGTATCTGATGGAGAGGGAGTGTGCCTTGGCTCTTCCTGAAAAGTGTGTTTTACTTTCGTTCTCACCTGCATCTTCCTTTAGTTAATTAGTTCCTTTGGCTATGTGGGTGTTACCAGCAGGTGGTGCTGCCTGGCAGTGTTTCCTGTGTAGGTGAAGGAATTTTGGTTTAGTCATTCCTTTCATACCATACCTCTCTCCCTCCACTGGGTGTAACTACTTCTGAGTCACCACTCTATCTTCCTACTAGGTATGCTGGTGGAGAAAACAATGGGAAGATAATATGGTACGCACATACCCTTCTGCTTTATGTGACCATCCTGGCTACCTAGCTCACTTTAGTTTAAGGGCAGAAAACTTAAGGTTCAGTTTAAATTCTGCCCTTTGAAAAATTTCTTGAAAAATAAATGATGAAGAAAAATTGAAATTCTGTTTTACTCAGATTGCCTAGTTTTTTACCTGCTTTCTCTGTATCATCCCCAGCCACTATCTTTATCTTTTGTAACTTTCACATTTGCAATTAAGGACAGAGCAAATCACAAAGAATTTATGTGTAATCACTGTTTCAGTAAAGATAGGCTAGCTTTTTGAAAGAATGAATTAAATCAGCAGATAAACAATTTAAAAAAACATAGAAACTTAGGACTTAATGCATGCTGTCTTAAGGGAGAGACAAAAAAAAAGAATACCAGAGCCTGCCCTGGAGGGCTTACATTCTACTGGTGACACAACCTGTAAAAGAGCTAGACAAATGCAAGGTAATTTCATGAGGCCTAGGGAAAGAATCCCAGCTCCAAGAACTCTAATTTTGTACTTACAGGAAGCCTTCCTTCCCCAAAAAGTAGATGCTTCTTTGTCTTATTTTTCTGACAACTTGCTGGGGCAGTGACAGGCAGAAAAAGACAGAGGAGGTAGAATGCCAACATCAGGTGGGAAACAATCAGAACTAGAAGTGTTTGGAAATCTTGAAGGCTGGCAGGTTTTTCCTGTAATCCTCCCCACTCACTTCTCTGACATTTTAGGTGTCTGGGTAAACTAAACCCCTTAAGAATTGCGTTTCTGAATAAGTTGCAAGAACAAAAAGATGGAAAGAACAAAATAACAACATCTCTTTTCCAAAGTGTAACTTATGTTGGCTCCTCAGAAAGTCTCCATTTGGACCCAAGATGTGGAATTATACTTACAGGTCTCCTGGAAGTGAGTCAGAGTGAAATGCTACTCAGTGTGGGGCCTTGATTTGAAATTCAGATGCAGGCCTGATGCTCATCACCTGTATTTTGACAGGAATACTGTAGTCTCCTCAAAGATCCTATTCAGAGCCTGAAACTGGCTCAGGGGGAACAGAATTCATTCAACTGTGAAAAGCTGTTCAGTTGACACTGAGAAAAGTTAGGCTGTGGTCTTAAGAGGCTTTTAACTAGTAGAGTATAAGCTCCATCAGGTCAAGGACAGTACCTCTCTACATTCTGAATGAATCTCAGCTCTTAGCACAATGGTTGGAACAGAATAGGTACTTTAAAAACAACATTTCTTGAACTAATTCAATAATACACTTTATTTCTTAAATATTTTATTGTTATCTCCTATTTTCATTTTGCCTTAATTTCCAGATACATCTCTTCCCCAACCTACCCACTACCCAAAGAACAACATTTCTTGTAACAAAGACTAAAAAGGAAAGAATCAAAGTAGTTCAGGAAACTAACAAAAATATCAAACCTCTTATACTATATGCAAAGTTCCATATCCATAGTCCCCCGCTCTGCAGACGAAGGAGAGAGGCACATTTTCTGTCTGTCTCTTTTTAGTTTTTTTGATTTTTTTGTACTTACCTAACAAACATTTACAGATTACCCCAAATTTGTGAGGGGGTCTCCTGCTATAAAGCAAAGCAGTCAAGTAAACAAACCTCATTTGTAAAGGCATGTGACATTCTACATCTGTAGCATCATCCACCTCTATTAAAAAAATGAACACACATCTATTTTCTTTTCTCCTACTTCCACCCCACTGAAAACAAAAGGAAAAAAAACCCTCCTGCATCAATATAGATAGATAAAGCAAATTCCCTCAAGGACTATAAACAAAAAAATGTATTTCTCATCTGTATCCTAAATCCTTTGCTCTCTGTCATGGTTAACATGTTTTCAACATTAGTCCTTTGGAATCATGAATGGCTTGTTTTTGATTGTAGTTCTTACTGCTTTCAAATTTCTTTTTCCAGTTTGGTTGTACAAATTGCTTCCCAGTTTGTTTCGTTCTTCATCAGTTAATTAAAATCCTTAAAATTGTTCATTTTAATACTATTGCTCTTATGGTATAAATCTTCTGGTTCTGCCACCTCTCTCTGAATCAATCCATATAAATCTTTTTAAAGTTATCTAATTCCTCATTTCTACAACACATTAGTACTCTATCACATTCCTGTGCCAACAGAAGGAGAGAAGAAAGATACATTTTCTTGTTGCTTTTCCAGGGTCTGCCATATTAAATGGTTAATATGTGCACATAGACAGGAAGGGAAAAAACACTTTTCCTCATCTATCCTGTACTAAAATGACTAAGAGACATGTGCTATAGACCAACAAATCCTTCTGGAATGCTATGGTGTGTACCTCTGAGTTTACTGTGTGCTGATATGCTGAGATATTCTGTCATGTTGTGTTAAGATGACCTTGACATGTCTATGCACTTGTTATAGATAAAGAACAGCCTTTTCAAGTCATAGAGGAGTGTTTATGGCTCTCATTTGGGTTCCCTGGAAGGAGCTTAGAGATTCTTGACCAAATGGTGGTATTTAGAGCCAGTTATAACTAGGGTGGAATAAGGGGTTTTGCTATATGCCAAATTTGGAGGCTCCTGATAACATTTCAGGTAACAAATCTAGAGGAGGTCAATGATATTTTTGGCTCTATAGCAGTAGAAACAACAAAGCCTAGCACCCAGTTAGCAAATATAAAGATAGGGGAAAGGGATTAGACCTATAGTTTTAGCGGTATAGGAAAATCCTAGGTGAGGACACTCCTGCCAAGGAAGATAGCACCTTCTATGAAACAGTTTAGAGCACTGAAAAGTTAAGTAACTGAGTTCAGAGTCATGTGGCCAGTACGTCAGAGGCAGGACTTGACCCTCTGTCCTCCTGGCTTCTAGATTGCCTCTCTATTCACTATGAAAAATTGCTTCTACCAAGAGACATGAGTTAAAATCAGCAGTTACTAGATGACACGTTGGGATGAACTTCTCTTCCACCTTACTCCTCTGTTCCATCAAGCACACTAGTGTCTCAGGATCTCTGAGTATAAAAATTTTCTGCTTGCTGCAAGATGATCAATTCATATAACATTTAAACATTTTCCAAATAGAAGGAGCTTCATTCAGACATTTTCCTTCCGAAGGAACGCCCAAACTGTAATAAAAGACTCCTGCCTAACCTTCACTATAGTTTTACAGACCACAATAATTTTTGATTTCTCCAGCATAAAATCCACTGGTGTGTGCTGGATTCTAAACTACAGGCTATTGCATTCTTTATAGTGCAAGGAAACTGACCTTTCTTGGATTGTAGAATTTTAGGGGTAGTAGGAACTTTGGATGTCTTGTGCTCCTCATCTTTGTAAGCGAATGGATTCCTTTAGGCTACGAAGCCCCATTTTGATGCCTCTCCTGGGCTTGCAGTATGTGATAGTTTATCAACCCTTTAGTCTGATGTCTTTTCAAATTTTTTTCTGCGTTTTGTAAATCAGAGATGGAGTTATTCTTTTCATTCCTTGGTTAGAGTGAGTTTGTCTGTGGGCACAGTGATGTGTGTGTGTGTGTGTGTGTGTGTGTGTGTGTGTGTGTGTGTGTGTGAGAGAGAGAGAGAGAGAGAGAGAGAGAGAGAGAGAGAGAGAGAGAGAGAGAGAGAGAGAGAGAGAAGAGAGAGAGAGAGAGAGAGAGAGAGAGAGAGAGAGAGAGAGAGAGAGAGAGAGAGAGAGAAGGAGGGAGGGAGAAAGAGTGGGAGAGATTTATTCAGAATTATTTTTATTTCAGAATTTATTTTTATTTATTTATTCAGAATTTATTCAGAATTTAAATTCAGAGTTAAACAAGAAGGCAAGAGGAGTGTACAGATAAAAGGCTAATCTTCTTCTCTCTAGCTACCTGTCCTCTCTGCTTCATGATAGCTGATGGGCTCTGACACTGAATTCCCTTTCAATTCATTCTCCTGTTCCTCTTCCTGCTTGCGGTGCTTCCACCACACTTGACTTGGGGCAGTTCTTACTGCTGTCCACAGTCTAGTCTCATCTCTCCTGCTTCATCTCTTTCTGTCCCTGGCTATAGCTTGATAGAAAGGCAGGTCGTGGCAGCTGACAACCCAGGACCCTGAAGCCAGAGCAGGCATGGAGGCTGACAGTTTTCATCCGCCTTAAAGGTTCATTCTCTACTCTCTGAACTGAAAGGTTTGGAATCACAACCCAAGACATCTCTCAAGAGAGAAAAAGAAAAGAAAAAAGAGGGAAACTGAAGTTCATAGAGATTAACTTACTTGCCTAGTGTCATAGGTTAGAACTAGAACTCAAATGTAAGTCTTCTGACTCTAATTCACTATCTACTGCCTCTAGAAAAAAGAAATTATTTATATTTACATATTACATATAATATGTGTTAGAGTTATTATATATTATATAGCATATAGAATATTATGTATTATATATCATTATATATGATAAGTAATATATGCATAGCATTATATATAATGCATGTGTGTGTATGTGTATATGTATACAGTTATCCTTTCCATATCCCAGGGGTTAGAGGTGTGGTGCCCCCTCCATATGGAAAACCCACATAAATTTTTTTGACCCTTCTTTCTACCAGAGAAGAAGTTTGATTTTTTTCTTTTTCTTTTATAGGGTGTTTACAGTACCTTAATGTAAAATTTGGGTTGATATTATACAATACTATACATACATTTTATGCAGTCAAGAGTTTCTAAACTATTTCTGTTTAGTCTGTTGGCCTTTGTGTGTCTCCTGCAGCTTCTGCAAAACTCCCCCCAAATTACCATTTAATTCCTTATGCCAACCCCTGGCATAGCAGAACTGTGATGAGGAAAGTCGTGATGTGGAAGGGATAACTGTATATTAGGAGAGACAGCATGTACATATGTGAATACAGGAGACTGCAGAAATCATAGTACAGTGTGAAGCTTTGACAGCTGATACCCTGTGTACCCTGTACACATAAAATAGATTTAATAAAAAATAAAAGTTATTTTTTTTGGGGGGGGGGGTGGCTTGATTGATGGTGAAGCCAGAATTGAGCTTTGAAGGAAAGTGGAAATTCTTAGAAGTGGTAGTTGGAGTGGGGGAAGGGAGGGAGTGCATTGCTACCTTAGGGGACAGCCTGTGAAGGGCCTGGAGATATGAGGGTGTATTGTGTCTAAGGAATAACAATTCAGTTTGCCTGGACTGAAGAGTGTGGAAAAGGGAGTCATGCATAATCAGGCTAGAAAGACAGGTTTGAGCCAGGTTGGGAACAGCTTTCTATGCCAAACAAAAGAATTTAGATTTGATCCTAGAGGTAAAAGGGGAACCCCAGTAGTTTATTGAATAGGTGAGCTATGGGTACTTTGGGAAAATCACTTGGGCAACTGTGTGGAGGATGGATTGCAGAAAATAGAGATTAGCAAGTCATTACAACAATATAGACAAAAGGCAATGAGGGTTTAAATGAGGGTGGATAGATATATGAGTGAAGAGAAGAAAGTTGATGCAAGAGATTTTATGGAGGACAAAACTTTGAAACTGATTGAATTTGGGGGACAAACATGAATGAGAAGTTCAGGATGACTGTAAGGTGGCAAACCTGGGTGGTGCCCTCTACAGAAATAAGACTAATTTCTATCAACCGTTAGCCATTGGTTTACCATTTGGGAGTCAAAGAAACCCTTTAGATAAATACCATTCCCCTAAAATATGGGATAAATTTTCCTTGAATTTTCAAGATTAAGGCATGCAACTTGGTGTGACTTCCTCTTCCTGGGACCGACCTCACTCACTTCCTGTCCCCACAGAGAGAATTTCTCCAAGATATGTGATTTTAGAAAACAGAGTGGGGGATCTTTTTGACAAGAGAACCCCAAGGATGATGCCTTGAGAATATCTATGGAAGGTTCACCTAGGGCTCCAGGCCTAGAATGTCAGGCCACGTGTTTGTGGAAGGGATTTGATGCTTCATTAGAGAAAAACAAAGTACAAAATCCAGGCAAAGATTCCTTAATAGCCATTACTGAAAGGAGTAAATAGACTAAATGCTGGATTAGTAGTATCTCATACACAAATATATGCTAATTCTGGATTTGTCATTTTCTCCTGCTTTGGGACTTATGTTTAACATCTTGAGGAAAGAAGAAGGGGCTGGCAGGTGTGGGGAACCCATTCAAGCAAATTGCAACCACCCCATAACTTAGTCTTGGTGACCAGCAAGAGGATCAGAGACCTCAACTGATTTGCCTATGGGTCAAATTGCTGATAGGTGTCAAAGGCTGAATTTGAACCTAGGGCTGACTAACACCAAGTTTAGCACTCCTTGTTCCATGTTGCCTCTGTATTTTTCATATCGGTAGTTATTCATAGCTGAATTTATTACATTGTAGTTGAAGGGATGGGGCTAAGGACTAGGTCTGTGGTTTTTGTTGATATTGGAAGCACCTTTCAAAGCAGGGGAAGGGAGTGTCTTTTTTACAATTTATAGTGTCAGAGAGTAACCTAGAGCATTGAGACATGGAATAATTTACCCAAGCTCCCAGAGCCACTAGGTGTCAAAGGCAGTGCTTGAACGCATGTCTTCCTGTATTTAAGACCAGCTCTTACCACAATGCCACACTGCCTCTGAGACCCAAAGAGACAATGATTTGCCTTAGGGTCACTTAGGCAGTAAGTAGCAGAGTGAGATCTGAACCTAGGTGCTCTGACTCCAAATTCAGCACTCTCTCCATTGAACCATCCCTTCTGCTATCTTTCAATCTGTCTGACTCAAAGGTAGTTCATCCTTGAACCAAGCCTGGCTGCCTCCTCAGGATAGGAATGAGACACACATCCTTGTAAGTATATGGAGTACATCTTCCTCTCAGATCTTTTGAAGGCATGATGCCATTTTCTGGGCAATTCTAGGACTCAGAGAATTAGTAAGCTTGAGGAACCCTTCATATATCTCTTGTGACATATTGTAAGTGGAGCTGGGATGGAGCAGTAGAGATAATAGGATCATGACATCTGAAATTTAGCACAGGCTCCTTAGAGATTAGTCTAATTGAATGAACTTGTAGATGGAGGCTGTAAGATTGAGAAAGGGGTAACTAGGTGGTGCCATGGACAGAGCACTGGGCTTGGAATCAGGAAGATTCTTCTTCATGAATTCAAATCTGAGCTCAGACAACTTGCTAGCACTAACACTTACTTACACATAAACTGTTTATCTCTGTATTCTCATCTGTAAAATGAGCTAGAGAAGGAAATGGCAAACCACTCTAGAATCTTTGCCAAGAAAACCCAAGATGGGGTCCAGAGAGTTAGACCCATCTGAACAACAGTAATATTGAGAAACTGAGGTCTGAAAAGATGAGGTGATTTTCCTAGCAAGTTTCTTCCAACAAATTAATGACGTTTCCATGAATTATTATTTAATCTGTGTTAACATGAATCCAAGTCAGAATAGAACAAGTCTTTCTATTATATTGTCTGTATTTTAGTGGGATAAAAGGCATCGTCTTCCTTAGAGCCTGGAGGGTGGGCTCTGTGGCTTCCAGAGCCCGTTTATCTCTTTGGGCTGAGTGTATTATCTATTCCTGGTGCTTTCACCTTCAGAGAGTACATCAATTTCTCATTTCTAGAAGGGTGGCTCTCTGGAGTTTTTTAATGGGCAATTGCTGCCCTTGTGGATGGAAATTATCATCTTCTTGGAGGGGTTCTAAGACCACTTGGCAATCTCTGTGAAGAGTGTAACTGTAAAATCAAACAGGTGAATTCACTCATAACCCTTTCCCCCAAATACTGGAAAATAGCTCCCTTGGAAAAAGGGAAATGTTTAGATGCCCATTGGCTCAGGTACTTGCTCACTGTCCCTGCTCCTCAGGGCTCAGACACTTTCCAGGGGTCTGGTTTGTTGCATATGCTCATACACTTCCCTTAATGATTAGTCTCTGCCTGAGCCTCCAGTTGAAGCAAAAGAGATGGTTGCATCACAATCTGTTAATACATCTATTCCTTATTATGACATCCTATTCAGCTATAGGATTAACATACTGTGGGTTTTCCATACATTTCTCTGTAAACATTTATTTTAAAAAAAATTCAACCTACCTAAGATGATTTATGTGGGTAATATAGGGAGAATACTTTCTTTTTTGGCTAAAATTATGACTCCAATGCACTGCCCTTGGAATATCGAATTCTGAGCTAAAACAATTACCCTCTATCCTCTATCCACATCTCAATGTTAAGGTTGACTAGTGTATGATAAGTGTTTTTGGTTATAGGAAAACTCAGCAGCTAGAGATCCATGGTCTTTGATTTTCTCCTCTAACCTCCCAATGATGTGGAACTGTGATTAAAACTTTCCTCAATGGTACTTTAATTAAATTGCAGAAATGGGGTTCAGGGTCTCTGGATAGTAATCCAAGTGCTCAGACCCAAAACACAGGGGGACTGAGGAATTGAGAACTTTTTTGAGGGAGGAGGAGGTAATGTGTTTTGAGGATTTTTTTGCTCTCTTGCCTTTTCCGGTCTTATCTCCAATTTAAATTCAGCTCTGCAGTTTAACATCAATAATAGCGAAAATTCCACCTCCTATCAGAAGTCTTTCTGGATCCCCCTTTACTCTAGCACTTCCTCTCCATTAATTATCTCATGTGTGTGTGTGTGTATAATATATGTGTGTACATGTATGTATGTATATATACATATGTATATGTGTGTCTATGTGTCTATATGTATACTTGTATATCTATTTATATTTACAAATACATACATGCATATACATATATATATATGTGTGTATATCTATCTCATTTGTACTTAATTGTTTGCTTCTTGTCTTCCCTATTACACTGGAAGCTTCCTGAGAACAAGGGACTGACTTTTGCCTTTCTTGGAATCCCTAGCACTTAGCACAGTGCCTGGCACATAGTAGGCATTTAATTAATGTTGATTGCAAAGTGTTTTACGTATATTATTCCATCTGGTCCTTACAGAAGTCCTGTGAGGTAGAGGCTGTCCTTTGTTAAGTATCTGTAAGTTTATAGCATTCTTCTGGACACTGGGGATACAAAGATCCCATTAGCTGATATTTGTATTCCACTTCAAATTGTGGGAAGGGCTTTGCATATGTTGTCTCATTTGAGCCTCACAACAGTCCTGTTGGTGTTATGTTATTATTATGCCTGTTTTATAAGTGAAGAAATTGAGGCCCAGAAAAGGTTAGTGACTTGGCCACAGTCACACAGCTAGTTAGCATCAGAGGTGGTATTTGAGACCTGTTCTTCCTGACTCTGGGACCAACTTTCCAATCACTTTGTTTGCTATAACTTGCATTGAAGCATTTGGAAAATACTGGTACTTTCTCCCATCCGCTAACACTGATAATAGAGAACTAACTGTGTGGCCAATTATTTCCTTTCCTAGTGGTCTAAGATTAGTTCTATTACAGTCCATCCAAACCAAACTAATTACACAGATCTGAGGACAGGTTACAGATTCCTAATTCCTGTCTCAGACACTGACACCTAGTGGCTCCCTGAGAGCGATGAAAACAGTACAGCTGTTTGTTCTTGGTTTATCCAAGAAATGAGGTAGGGGTGGGTAAGGTCAGTGGTGTCCAGGTATCTAGCTAGTGCTGGTAAGGTTGCCTGTTAGTTAGTAAGAGTGGCCTGGCAGGGATTGTTCCCTACTGTCACTGCCCAGCGAGCCTTGCGGGTAGCACCTTTCAAATCTATCATAGATGTTTATATTAGGGAAAATGGATGAGATTTAGAGATAGGAAGAAAAATGTATCAGGCTTGGTTGTACAGCTGCCTAACACAGGAGATGAGATGCACCAGTCCATGGCTGGTGGGCTGTCAGCTACATTGATGATTCACGGAATAGATTTGGTGATGTGGATCTCCTGACAGCGAGCTTGGAGACCTCCAGGAGTGCTGGACTGAGATAGACACATCGTGATTCTCTTTGCTGTTTGATGCCCAAAGGACTGTCACTGCTGGGAAGGAAGGCTTCAGCCTTTTTCAGATCAGAAAGTTAGCAAGTTGGAATTAGTCAAGGGTTTTAAATTCAGAAAGGATCTTTGAAACTGATTCTGCCTATGATGCTTACTACTTGTGTGACCATGGGTCAGTCATTTAACTTCTTTTGGCCTCAATTTCTTCGCCTGTAAAATGAAGAAGTCAACAAGCCTCTGAAGTCCCTTCCAATTAGACACCTTTGATCCTTCGATCTCTTAGAACCTTGTCATTATAACAGATAGGGAAATTGAGGACCAGATAGGTTTAGCAACTACTTTAAAGTCACAAAGAAAGTTAGACTCAGTCACTATTCCTGAGGCTAAGGCAGGTTCAAAGTCTATTCATAATTGATGAGTGATATCAGAAAGAGTTTCTTAGAGGAAGTAGAAAGTGAGTTGGGATTTGAAGGAAGTCAAGGGTCTCAAAATATAAATGTTAGTTGGTAGAACTCAAGGTAATTTCTGATTTAGTTCCCTCTGTTTTAAAAACTTAGGGATCATCTGTTAAATAACTAGAGACTTGTTGGGCTTTAAGGGGATATGGGTACAGTTCTTAGGATGGGAGATAGCACTCTGAATGTTCTGGGCTTCCAGCTGGGAAATAATTTCCTATGTCCTGTACTGCTGCCAGTGCTAGTTCCCATCTAAATAAGAAGTGTGTTAGATTTTGATTTAGAATCTAAGTCTCAGAGGACAAAGACTAAATTCTGAATTTTCTGTGCATGACATAATTAACTTTAGAGTTTTCTGGGGTCAAATTTTTTAAGCCCAAACTAGGTGTGAACTAACCACGTGACTTTAGGTAAATGACTTCCCTTCTTTGAGAGAGAGCCTTAATTTCTTCATTTGTAAAACAGAAGAATTGGAATGAATAATGGTGAAGGTGCTTTTCAGATCTGATTGATGAACCTGGCTTTTTTTCTAGCAGGCTTTTGGACCTCCTTCTCCAGCTACCAGTAATCACTAGCACTGAAATACTTGGAAGATTGCAAAATACTGTAGACCCCAGACAGTATAAAGAAAACCAGGGGAATCAGGAGTATAAACAAAACCAAACTAAACCAAACCAAATAAAAAAAACCAAACAAATGTGTTTTTAATATAGACAGGACTAGAGATGTGGATGCTGGGATACCACAAGTATAGAAGTGTAAAAGTGCCCATTGGTATAGGTTCACAGAGTCATATTTAAAGACTAAAGCTTCAAGAGGGGGAACAAAGGGGCAGTTTGGAGGAGGAGACTTCTTGGAACGGATGGAATGGATGAAACAAGGAAGCAGGACATTGGTGCAGGTCAGCAATCCCAGGATCAATTTAGGCTGATTGAGTTTGGATCTGGTTGCTCCAGGCACAGGATTCAGTTAGAGGACAAACCCAGATGCGTCTGAGTAAGAGCAAAACTTTGCTTCATGGTTCTCTTGGGTGATTAGTCAGCTTGGGTCTTCCTCTAGAAATGGGGTTCTGCTAAGACTATAGCAAAATCGATGGCATTTTTACAGTAGTTTCCATATATTATCTCAGGTGAGTCTCATGATGACCCTTGGAAATAGTAGGTGCTACAGGTTTTAATAATCCTGTTTTACAGATGGGGAGACTGAGTCTCTAAGAAGATAAATGACCTGCCTATGGTCACTGGACTGGCTAATGTCATAGATAGGATACAAATCCAGACTTTTCTGATTTCAAATCTAGCATTCTCAATTCTCCCCTCCCCCATCACAAGGATTACAGACTATTTTAAACTAAACTAAACAAAATCATGTTCAACATCCCCAAAACAACAATATGAGATCTAGTACTGATTGATTTTTGTCTTTGAATTTCCCGCACCTAGCACTAGCAGGATGCCTTTAAATTTGTGAGTTTTTATTATTTATTTAAGTCTCAACCTCTGAGTTCATCTGTGTAGGTTGTTTGTCCTTGTTCTTGAAGCGAACCATAACACCAGGAAAGTGATGTCATGACTTGTATGTAAATTGGATTTAAGTGAGGCAGCCCTGTGCAAAGTCACCAGCCTCACTCTTTCCTCCTGAGTTATCTGGGTCCAGTAACAAAACATAGATCAAGATGACTGAAGGTGGCCCTGGATGCAGTGGGAGACCTTGACACTTCTGGTGGAGGAGATCTTTCCCATTCTATTCGGACAACCCTTCAAAAAAATACATCTTGGTAACTAAAGTATGTGAAAGTGTTTGATAATTGCCTGAGGGTATTTAAAGTGTAAGTGGCTTGTCTATAGCCACACAGTTAATATGTGTCAAAAGCAAAACTTGAACCTGAATCCTCACTGCTTCAAGGCTAGCTCTCTAAATACTATGTCAAGCTACTTTTGGCTTTCTTTCTTTCCTTTTTTTTAATAAGTATTTATGGGATTGAACTTGTGAATTATCTAACTGCTCATGCCCCTCCCTTCCCCTATTAGTACAGATATTCCAAAGTTGATTGTCATCTGTTCCTGAGTCAAAGGTTAAAGAGTCTGTTCTGCCAGGGAAGTTTTCCTCATCCTTTCCCTTCCCCAGATCAAAGTAGATCAAATGCTTGGATTGTTGTTGTTCAGTCACTTCTGACTTTGTGACCCCATGGACTATACTGCCCATGCATGGGACTTTCTTGACAAAGATACTGGTTTTCCATTTCGTTCTTCAATGAATCAAGGCAAAGAGAGATTAAGTGACTTGCCCAGGGTTACACAGATAGTAAATGTCAGTGGCTGGATTTGAACTCAGGTTTTCCTGACTTCAGGCTCAGTACTCTATCCATTGAGCCACCTAGCTGCCTCTACTTGGGTTACTTAACAGCAACACTAATGAACTGAGGTTGTCTGAATGACTCTCCCTTGGGCTGAGCAAGCTGGTTTCAAGGATATCTTTATAGGTTCCTCTGATGTTTACCTTGTAAAGACACCATTCAGAAGTGAATGTGGCATGTATATTGGATGAAGGTCATAGTTCCATATGAAACGTGATTATATGTCTACTTGATTCATCAACAGGTGATATTTCTAACTGGAGTGTTTTAAATGACGTGTTCATTCCTACTCACAAAATATTTGGGTCAAAGTCATCTATAGATAGACACACAGGGCCTTAGCCACCAAGCAGAAAATATTCATGACTATGGAAGCAATAAACACAATGGAGATTAGAATTTGGCAGTGAGCAGATATCTTTCCAAGACTGTATACTGCAGAAGAGCCCTATTAAAAGCATACAAGTCAATATTGAGGTTGGCTTTAGTACTTTAGAGTAACTCAGCTTTAATAAGGTCTTATCCCTCTCTAGGCTATTTTAGAAATAAATAGAACAAAATGAAATGAAATGTGGGACCTCAGTCAATGAATGAAGGAATGAAGAAGCATTTATGAAGTCCTTACTATATGTCAGGTCCTGTGCTAAAGCACTGGAGATGCAGTACAAAAGAGAGAGAACTTCTGTCTAAGGAATTTCCTTTCTAATCTTGGAAGGTCGCATATGTGAATAGTGATGGTTGGGCAGAGGTGCTTTAGTTTGAGAAGACACAGTGATGGTGAGTAGGGACATAGCGGAGTTGATTGACTCACCATTTTCAGAAACAGTGATGATGTTTGTTGCTTACTATTCCCAGGGCAAGAGGTAGAAAGCCTGTGCGTGGGGAGTGGGTAGGTGAGGTTCATGCCTGTATCAGGAATTAAGCCAAGGTAAATCACAGTTGAGTATCTGAACCCCATTCACTGAATGGGTGTTATCTTGCTCAAAGTGAGAACCTTAAAAGACCTTAGCCTAAAAGGGCCAGGTCTCCCATTGCACCCTGGGCCATCTCCAGTCATCCTGATGAATATCAGGCCACTGGACCCAGGTGACTCAAGAGGAGAAAGTGAGGCTGGTGACCTGCACAGCCCTCCCTCCCTCAAATCAAAGTCAACAACTCATGTCATCATCTCTTTGAGGTCATGGTCCTCTTCAAGAATGAAGGACAAACATAACAGCAGCATCTGGAGCTACCTAGATATGGTGACTGATGTGAGTTTGAATTCATACACTCAACAGTCAGAACAGTGTGACCACAAGGTAGGATTTCCAAAGCTGAGTAGGGAAACAGGGAGTGACTTAAGGTATTAGGTATGTTGGATGCAAAAAACAATAGATTGGGAGATTGAAGGCTTGGGTCTGACAGGCTCTGGCTCCAATTGTTGAGCAGGCTTTTGATTTTCCCTATATTTCCATTTTGTCATTCAAGAAACAGACATTCTAATGCTTGTATGGCTCATCTCAGGGCATATTGTGAAGAAAGTACTTTGCCAACTGTTAAGTATTCCATCTGGAGTCAGAGAGAACCTGGGGATTAAAATCCTACCTATTTTACTTGCTTTGTGGTTTAACTCAGGCAAATCAGTTAAACCTCATGCCTCCGTTTCTTCTCCTATAAAATGAGGGAGTTGGATTAGATTATTCCAGATGTCTCCAGCACTCAGTCCTGTGATCCTTTGTTCCTCTTAGCCTCTACAAGCTACAAAGTGATACATAAACATCAACTTATTCTTCCTATTACAATGATTGTCACCATATTGCTATCCATTTATGGAAAAGTTATTTTGTTCCTATTTTTTTCTGCAGTAGAGGGATCAGTGGAGAGAGAATAGTTAAGGCACTCACATTCTTGTCCTGGCTCAATGAAATAGTTGTGGGAGCATTATTGGCCACCAAACCTGTTTGGGTCTCAGTTTCCTTATTTTGAAAACAAAAAAAGGATTTGGACTAGATGATCTCCAGCTCTATGAACTATTAACTTATAATGTAAGCAGTTATTATTACTAAAAAGTAAAGGAGGATTATTTGATTTTTGGAGTAATATTTGTCCAGGTAACCCCTTAAGTTATACTTGCACACAACATTAGATTTATCACAAGCTAATTACTTGGTAGGTGCTTTCTCCAGTTCTTACTTCTTTCTCTGGAAGTTAGTCTCCCAGTTATTTCTTTGTTTAATTAACACTCCCCCTTTACAGTCCAACTCAGATTCTATCTCCTCCTTCACTGAAGCTTTCTCTGATTCTTCCTGTGGGTGATCATTTTCTTCCTCATAATTCAAGTAGCATTTCATTTGGTACTTCATTAGTGTACTTACCATGTATTACCATGTAGAATATAGTTATACCATTTCTCTCTCTTTTTCTTGCACCTATCTATTATTTTATTCTATTACCTACCAGACCATAAGCTCCAAGAGAGAACAGTTTTGCCATACAAAATAGCATTGGTCTTGGAGTCAGAGGACATGAGTTCAGATCTTGACTCTACTGATTGTGTGACCATAGTCAATTCACCATAGTCTGCCTCAGTTTCCTAATCTGTGTAATGAGAAGATTGGGCTAGATGAGAAGTCTTTAGATAGATTTCAGTGGTCCGGGAACTTGGAATAGAAAAAAAATTACATCTTTATTTCCATTAACGTCTAACTGAAATTTTGTATTTCCTGAAATTCTTTAAAACAATCACTATTGCTAGATTTTTAAAGGGATTCGTAACACAAAAGAGGGTTAAGAATCTTTGTGCTAGATGACTTCTAAGATCCTTTCCCCTCTTTGAATCTTATTATCCTGTGAGGACATGGACTACCTGTTATCTAAACTTTTGTCTCTCAAGTCTTGGCACACACTTAGCACACACTAGGCACTTTAAATAAGTGGCTATTGACCCAATGAAGATAAGCTCAGAAATAAAAGAAGAGGATAACTCACATACTTCTACCCCTTAGCAAACCTGATTTTAAAACAACAGCAACGAAGTTAGGAAAAGAAATTGAAACAGAATGAGTTTGGGGGATATTAAATGGATTTTATTTATCTATGGCTTTTCCCTATTTCCACTAAGAGTCAGTTGTCTATTGGGAGTTGGCTGCTGGTTAATCCCCAGCTACCCTCAGATGAAATTTGTTGGTTTTGCTTTCTCCCAGGGTTTGTCTTCCCAAAGCTTTGACATATGCATAATTTATTTTTGACTTAGAATCTATATAGCTCAGCCTGCCTGCAAGTGCTTCTACATTGAAACAGAGGATTTCCTTTTTCCTTCAGTTCAAGTTTTGATGCAACAAAGGCCTCACCTTTGAAATGCCAGTTAAATCCATACATATTTAGCAAAATCCTATAGGACAGTATAGTATTAACTATATAGCTTTATGGGACAGCCCTACAAATTTGCTTCTCCTAGGTGTTTTGATAGTCTAGACGTCATTCTAGAAAATGTATTACTTAAATTGCTTGGATTTTACCAAAGCTTAAAAAAAACACAATTAGCTTATGCTAGAAGTGGGCTACATATGGAATCACATTGTAACCATACTGTTTAAAATAGTTTCGTCAGCAAAGGTCCTTGGTGTTGAGGTGAGTGCCATTCGAATGGAGGTGAGGAGAGAAATGAATGTTCAGCAGGCTATGATAACCTTAATATGAGAATTCTTTTTTAAAAAAACTGATTACATATATTTACAAGGGAATAATGCTGTCATTCAGTTCAATGATTTCAACTTAACAGAGTCTTCTGTTTTGAAAAGGGATGGATTTCACAACTGTCTAGTTTGAACAAGAGATATTATCACATTTGACTGGAAGAAGACTCAGATTTGAACATTTTAATTTCCTTTTACCACTGCTTATCGTATTTTAAATAATAATAAAAACTCATTGATATTCTTCCTCAGCTTGCTTTTAGTTGGAAAAGACTCAGATGGCATGTGGCTCCATAGCATAATGGTAGCATTAAGCTTGGTTCTTTCAGAGAGGAAGTATTTTCATGGTTGGTGTTCATTTCAGCAGTGTATCCTGAAGTGGACTCCCCCTACCCCTGCATATATTTGCTTTTTTCTTTTGTTGGGCTGACTATTTAATTCAATACCCATCAATAAACAACATGTAAAACATTTGTGCATTCTGATATAAATCAGTCATTCAATTAATAAGCATTTAATAAACACAGCATTCTAGATGGGCAGCTAGGTGGTGCAGTAGATTTGAAGTCAGGAAGATGAGCTCAGATTTGGCCTCAGACACTTGCTAGCTATGTGATTCTGGGCAGGTCATGTAGCCTTGTTTGCTCAATTTCATCGTCTAAAAAATAATCTGGAGAAGGAAATGGTAAAGCACACCTGTACCTTTGCCCAGAGTCAGGAAGAGTCAAATGTGAATGAAACAACTCAGTAACAACATTCTAGGCATTATGCTAAATTCTGGGGATTGAAAGAAAAAGTGAAAAACAGCCACTCTCCTCCAAGCTTCTCCTTAAGCTTCTATTCTACTGGACTGGGGGAGAGACACCCTTACACTGTGCTTAGGCCTGGGGCTACATCATCAACAGTCCCTCTCCTGGAAGTTTATATGCCACAACATGGCACATAATGGAGAGAGAAATTGATTTGGGGTCAGAGCATCTGGGGTTCAAATTTCAATTCTTCCACTTGCTATGTATGTGACTCTCCAAGAAATCACTTCCTTTCCTGGGTCTCAATATTCTCCTTTGTAAAATGAAGTCTAAAATGTCAGACTTGGAGACCACCAAGGTTCCATCAGCTGCAGATGTTATGATCCTATGACTTGTTTGGGTTTGTTTCCTCAACTGTAAAATGAAGGGAGTAGGTAGACTAGACTCTTACCTTTCAGTATCACTGGTCTCTCTCTTCTTTTTCTCAGTGACTTTACATTTTAATTTGCTACTTTCTCAAGTGAACATTTCAATGAAATCGAGATTTCTTTTTGTAGAAACCAGCAAAATTGTGGTATTCTCTTTCTGAGCAAGATGCCCAGAAGAGTAAGTATCCAGACATAGATTTTGTAGCAATGCACATGTTATCTGTTGCTGTTGTTACATCAGAGGCCTTGGGACTGATGAGTTCCTGGGCACCTTGAAAGAAAGGTCTGGAGATGGTGCATGTCAGAATAAGCATAGGATCAGCAGAGTATGAGCAGAATACAAGCTCTGTGAAGGCAGGGATGGTTTTATGTTTTTTGTTACTGTATCTCTAGCTCTTAGCACAGTGCCTTGCACACAGCAGGCTTTAATAAGCATTTGTGGAATTGAATTGAGTTTATTGCTGGAAACTTATGCTCTTGGGTCCTCAGTGCCCCCAAATAGTCTAGCTGCACTGTATAGAAATGAAATTAGAGGAGAGCAGCCATGATTCTTCTTCCTTTTGACCTGGCTCCACATTACTTCCTTCTAGCCTTACTTATCTCTCAAAAAACACCCTAACAACCTTCTTTTCTCTTCTCCCCCTCCCTAGAAGGCTCTACATTAAGGAAATATCCCAACATGATAGAGAATCTGCCCTTGAGAGTAGGCACCTGAAAATGTGATTCTAACTTATAGAAATATAGGCATGTCAATCCACCAAGGTTAGAATGAGAGGCAGAATTCTGGGCATTTTATGTTTGAAGTTTTAGCATAAAATTGTGAGAGTGAGTTCTCTACCTTAAAAGAAGAAAGATGTGCATGGATTTTATAGGACTTTTCTATCACTGTAACTTCTTGAGATCTTAGAGCTAGAAGAGGATGATTCAAAGGTAATCTCATTCAACCTCTTAATTTATAGGTCAAGGAACCTATAAAACTCCAACAGGGTTAAATGAGTTGCCCTAGGCCATATTCAAATTAGGAGGTAGGACTCCTGGCTTGTAATCCAAAGTTATTCCCATTTAAGCTCTTTGAAAAACTCTGACCATTAATCAAAGGTAGTTAGATTCCACCATTCTCCCAAACTGAAAAACTGAGCTCTGCAGTTACTAGCCCAGCTTTTTTATGTAGCTATCCTGTACCAGAATAAGCAATTTTGGTAGTCATTTACCAGTGAAATTGCAGTCTCTCTAGCTAAGCTACAACTTTGACTTTGGTTTCACCATCAGGCGAAAATTTATCAAGCACCTAATATGGTCAAGGGCTGGGTTTACAAAGACAAAACCAGAAGAGTCCCTGATTTCAGGGAATTGATATTCTAATGGAGGAAATCTTATATATACATATATGTATATGCATATATATGTATGTATGTATAAATGTACATATGCATATATGTATATGTATATACATATATTTAAACACACATGTGTATAAAACTCTCTCTATATAACAGTTATAAAGCAGCTACATGGGACTCCTAAAGGGAAAGCAGGTGCAGCTGGGAGGTGGGTCATAAAGGAACATAAGGAAAAAAAAGTCTCATGTAGATGGTGGGATTTGCATTAGTTACGAGGGAAACAGAGATTCCAAGAAACAAAGGGAATCAAAGAAGAAGCAGCCATGTAGTTTGAATGAGTAGATTATTGTTGTTTGTCCTTCATTCTTGAAGACAACCAAGGACATCAGGAGGGTGATGTCTTGACTTGCAAGTAAATTGGATTTAAGTGAGGCAGAGCTGTGTAAAGTTATCAACCTCACTCTCTCCTCCAGAATCATCAGAGTCCACTGGTAAGACATAGGTCAGGATGACTGGTGATGGCCCTGGATGCAGTGGAAGATTTGGTCTTTTTAAGCTAAGGTTTTTCCCAGGTCTCAGTTTGTCTGAGGCAAGAGATGACCCAGTTTGTCTTCACAAAAGAATCCGTCTGGGAGGAGAAGACTCAGGAGGAGAGAGTATCCAGGAGGAGAGGGTGATTAGTGATGACAGATGCAGCAAATAGGTCAAGGGGGATGAGGATGAAGAAAGGACCATGAGATACAGCAGTTAGATCATCAGTAACTTTGAAGAGGCCAACTTTAGTTGAGCGATGGGGTTTATCCGCTGACAAATGACACTAAATAATATAACCCCAGTCCTCAGCAAGCTGAAAATCTCAAATTCTCAGAGAACTCCCCAAACTTCAATCCCTGACGCTTGAACTATTTAAGGACCATCCTGATAAAATAGAAGTTCCTGGCTGATAGGTCATAGAGATTTTAGGATTTCAGAGTTAGAAGGACCCCTGGAGGTCATCTGTTCCAGACCCCTCCTTTTACAAATAAAGGGGCTCAGAGTGGTGCAATCATTGTTCAAGGTCACGCTAATGGTCAATGTCATACCCAGATCTCTTGCCTTAAATCCCGTACCTTTTATCCTCAGTATGCTGGTCAGTAAGTCATTGCTTTGCACAGGCATTTCTGAAAAGCTTTTCTGAAAGCTCGCAAAGCTAGAAATTGGCACACAGCTCCAAAGTTAAGGTAGGCTGGTCATGCTGAAAAGAAAAGACCGATTGATGGTGGACCACAGGCTTGTCCCTCCCTTTTCCATCAGCTTCATCCAGGGAGAAGTCATTTTATCCACTGATATCCGCACAATAAAGACTTAGGGCAAAGGAAATTCAAAGTTCTTCTACTGAGTTTTTGGTGAGAAAAGGAGGTGAGGAGTGAGAATGCATTTCAAACTTGGTAGACCATTTGTGAAGGAAAAGGCAAGTTCTGTTTTGGAGTCAGATGTATGCTGGGAAGTTTCACATAACTGAATTTTTGTGTGTGGGGGTGTGGCTAGGTGGCACCATAGTGCACAGAGTGCCCAACCTGGACTTAGGAGTTCAACTCTATCCTCAGGTATTTATTAGCTTGTGTAACCCTGGGCAAGTTGCTTAACCCTGTGTGCTTCAGTTTCCTCATATGTAAAAACAGGCTGGAGGAAAAAAATGGCAAACCATGCCATTATCTGCCAAGGAAATCCCAAATGGGGTCACTAAGAGTCAGACATCTATTGCATGTTGGGAAATAAGGAGTCCTATGGGCATCCTGAGAGTTTGAAAGGAATACTAGATACTTAAATATTTTTCAGAGAAGTTTTTGCTCAGTTTTTCTGGTCATTCAGTATTGATGGATTTATTGTTACACGTGTTCTCTTCAATTTAAATAAGATGCTAGCAATAGTAGTGAACGATAGGGCTTTTACAAACAGGAACCAATAGAAATGAGACAGCATTTTCCTTCTTTCCTCTCTGTAGTGTGGCACACTTAAGAGAGAGCTGGTCTTGAAGCCAGAAAGACCCGAGTTCAAGTTCCACTTCTTACATGTATTGACTATATGATCTTAGGCATGTTACAAGCTCAGTGACTAAAGCAGCTTTCTAAGACTGTAAGTTCCAGGTACCAACTCCTTTGGTACAGTTTCCTTATCTAGGACTTCCCTCTACTAATGAATGAAATCATAGTTACAATTCACATCCAACCCCCATTCCTTACTTTAGTTCTACTTATTCTGCAAAGACTTCTATAATTATCTATAGTTCTGTTATCTAGGTTCTCTAGCCTCTCATTACGCTTATAATCAAAATTGTTTTCATGGTTTAACCAGCAAGGTGTCACTGCTAGTCATTATCCTATGTTCAATCACCTCTGCCCCTGGGGCATTCAGTTTTCACTCTGGAAGTTATGCTTATCTGCCCAGCTCTGTGGAAGTGCAGAGAATGTTCAAACTCCCTGTAACTTGCAGAGAAGCATGAGTTTTTGTGCCTCAACTCTGATTCTCCCTGTAGGACAATGCCTACTCATTATCTAGAACAGGATGGACTATTATGAATTTAACCAATCAGAAATTAGCTCTTGAAACCCTTCTGAAAAGCCTTGGCTCCTTTTCAAACTTTCCCTGTTCTTTGAGTCCTAGTCAAATGACTTTGGCATAATGGACTTAGTGGACTCTCCCAGAAATAAATGAACATACTTTATTGTGCATAATTGTTTTACTTTTGGCTCAGAAATACTAAACAAATAAATAGTATCTAAAAATAATACATGCTAAGATATCTACTGAGCTTCTGCGTACTACTTCTTGAGTTTAGAAGTCCTCAAATAGTACAGAAGCTTATTTGGACACACAAATTCTAGGAAATTCATAGAATTCACTGCTCTAAACAAACAAATTAAGGATCAAAACTCTGTGTTCCACTTGTGAGGCCATTAGGATCAGTTATCAGGTATAGACTCACACATACTACCAGACCTTTGAATCAGGGACCTCATGGCTGCTCCTCCCTCATAGAGATAGGAATTTGGGAGAGAGCAGACATTCTAGTGCTTTTCTCTGCTTTGGCTGTCCTGTCACAAGTAGGGACTTTTGACTAGTTCTTGCTTTGTCTGGTAGGTTTTCATGAGTGAGTGGACCTAATAATTGGCTCCAGCAAGGGGGGAGACCCTCCATAGCTTCCATGCTGTTTTTTTTTTCTACAATGGCTATGGCATTTCTTGTGGGCGTCTTTGGTAGCCAAGAGTCATTCCTGGGAATGGGAGCAGGGAGGAGACAAGAGAGGAGGTTATGACTATTTTGTTAGTCAAAGAAAGACAATTCAAAAAATATTTATTATACATCTACTATGGGATGAACAATCTTCCTTCTTTTGGGAGACAGGTACTACATGTAGTGTAGCTGAGAGAATGTGGCTTTGGAGTCAGAGGACCTGGGTTTAAGTCACCCGACTTTTTTGAAGCTCAGTTTCTTCACTTGTAAAATAAAGGGTTCAGTTGGATTAGCTCTTAAGATCCTCTCTGGCTCTAAATGTAATGTTTTCCAAGTAACTTAACCTTTATCAGCCTCAGTTTCCTCATCTGTAAAATGCAAATAAAACATGGAAGTATGACACAGTGACCTCTAACACAGTGACTTTCTAACTCCATACCTTTGATCCTATGATCATATAGGACTTGAAATTTTTTTTTTTTATTTAGCTTTTAACATTAATTTTCACAAAATTTTGGGTTACAAATTTTCTCCCCTTTTCTCCCCTCCCCCCCCAAACGCCAAGCATTCTAATTGCCCCTATGACCAATCTGCTCTCTCTTCTATCATCCTTCTCTGCCCTTGTCTCTGTCTTCTCTTTTGTCCTGTAGGGCCAGATAGCTTTCTATACCCCTTTACCTGTATTTCTTATTTCCTAGTGGTAAGAACATTACAGTTGATCCTAACACTTTGAGTTCCAACTTCTTTAGCTCCCTCCCTCTCCACCCCTTCCCTTTGGAAGGCAAGCAATTCAATATAGGCCAAATCTGTGTAGTTTTGCAAATGACTTCCATAATAGTTGTGTTGTATAGGACTAACTATATTTCCCTCCATCCTATCCTGTCCCCCATTACTTCTATTCTCTTTTGATCCTATCCCTCCCCATGAGTGTTGACCTCAAATTGCACTCTCCTCGCCATGCCCTCCCTTCTATCATCCCCCCCCACTCTGCTTATCCCCTTATCCTCCACTTTCCTGTATTGTAAGATAGGTTTTCATACCAAAATGAGTAGGCATTTTATTCTTTCCTTTAGTGGAATGTGATGAGAGTAGACTTCATGTTTTTCTCTCACCTCTCCTCTTTATCCCTCCACTAATGAGTCTTTTGCTTGCCTCTTTTATGAGAGATAATTTGCCCCATTCAATTCTCCCTTTCTCCTCCCAATATCTTTCTCTCTCACTGCTTGATTTCATTTTTTTTAAGATATGATCCCATCCTCTTCAATTCACTCTGTGCACTCTGTCTCTATGTGTGTGTGCGTGTGTGCATGTGTGTGTGTGTAATCCCACCCAGTACCCAGATACTGAAATGTTTCAAGAGTTACAAATATTGTCTTTCCATGTAGGAATGTAAACAGTTCAACTTTAGTAAGTCCCTTATGACTTCTCTTTGCTGTTCACCTTTTCATGGTTCTCTTCATTCTTGTGTTTGGAAGTCAAATTTTCTTTTCAGCTCTGGTCTTTTCATCAAGAATGCTTGAAAATCCTCTATTTCATTGAAAGACCAATTTTTCCCCTGAAGTATTATACTCAGTTTTGCTGGGTAGGTGATTCTTGGTTTTAGTCCTAGTTCCTTTGACTTCTGGAATATCCTATTCCATGCCCTTCGATCCCTTAATGTAGAAGCTGCTAGATCTTGTGTTATCCTGATTGTATTTCCACAATACTTGAATTGTTTCTTTCTAGCTGCTTGCAATATTTTCTCTTTCACCTGGGAGTTCTGGAATTTGGCCACAATGTTCCTAGGAGTTTCTCTTTTTGGATCTCTTTCATGTGGTGTTCTGTGGATTCCTTGAATATTTATTTTGCCCTCTGGTTCTAGAATCTCAGGGCAGTTTTCATTGATAATTTCATGAAAGATGATGTCTAGGCTCTTCTTTTGATCATGGCTTTCAGGTAGTCCCATAATTTTTAAATTGTCTCTCCTGGATCTATTTTCAAGGTCAGTTGTTTTTCCAATGAGATATTTCACATTATCTTCCATTTTTCCATTCCTCTGGCTTTGTTCTGTGATTTCTTGCTTTCTCATAGAGTCCTTAGCCTCCATCTGTGCCATTCTAATTTTGAAAGAACTATTTTCTTCAGTGAGCTTTTGAACCTCCTTTTCCATTTGGCTAATTCTGCTTTTGAAAGCATTCTTCTCCTCATTGGCTTTTTGAACCTCTTTTGCCAATTGAGTTAGGCTAGTTTTCAAGGTGTTATTTTCTTCAACATTTTTTTGGGTCTCCTTTAGCAGGGAGCTGATTTGCTGTTCATGCTTTGACTTCATGTCTCTCATTTCTCTTCCCAGCTTTTCCTCCACCTCTCTAACTTGATTTTCAAAATTCTTTTTGAGCTCTTCCATGGCCTGAGCCCATTGAGTGGGCTGGGACACAGAAGCCTTGATTTCTGTGTCTTTGCCTGATGGTAAGCATTGTTCTTCCTCATCAGAAAGGAAGGGAGGAAATGCCTGTTCACCAAGAAAGTAACCTTCTATAATCTTATTTCTTTTCCCTTTTCTGGGCATTTTCCCAGCCAGTGACTTGACTTCTGAATATTTTCCTCACACCCACCTCACCTCCTGATCCTCCCAGCCAGTGTTTGGGGTCTGAGATTCAAATGCTGCTTCCAGCCTCAGGGCTTTGGGCGGGGGCAGGGCTGCTATTCAGTGTGAGATTAAATTCAGATGCTCAGGTGAGGGCAGGGCTGCCTCTCAGGCTCAGTTCCCTCAGGGAGTTTATGCACAGACCTTCAACAATGGATCCAGGCTCCTGCCTGCTTGGAGAGCCCTGGTCTGCCGCTGCCCCTCAGCTTCTGTCTCCCGAGGGGGCCCGAGCCATGGGGGCACCCCACTCCCCCCTCGACCCGCCAAAGGGACTCTCTCACCGACCCCCGTCACCTGTGGGTGGAGGTACTTGTGCGGCCGCTGGAGATCCCGTCCCTGAAGCCCGCTCGGATCTGTTCCTCTTGGTGCCGCGGCCACGGCAGGGCTGTACTCAGCTCCCAGTCCCGGCGCCCAGTCCGCAGCACGAAGGACCTTTTACGAGAGGTTTGCAGGTCTCTCCGGAGCAGAAATCTCCCTCACTCCAATGTTCTGTGGCCTCTGGGTGCAGAATTCGCCGTGAGTTACTTCTTTGTAGTTGTTCTATGGGTTGTGGGTTCGGAGGTATGTGTATGTGCGTCTTTCTACTACGCCATCTTGGCTCCGCCTCCCCGAAATTTTTTTAAATAATAAACTTTATTGACATCTTTTATATTTTTACAGTACCAGAATTTCTCTCTTATAATAAATAACATTTTAAAGTATAAAAGAACAAAAAGAGAAGAAATCTGAAAGAGTCTGAATGCATGTGCAATATCCCACCCCACTGGACCTTCCATCTCTCCAAAGGAGCGGGGTGTTGGCATCTTCTCATTCTTCTTTGGGGCCATGCTTATCCTTTGCAATTTTTCAGTATTTACTTTGGGTTTTTTGCAGTAGTTCTTCCCTTTTACATTGTTGTCATCATTGTGTATATTGTTTTCTTGGCTCTGATTGTTTACCTCTTTCCATGTTTCTCTGCATTCATCATATGCATCATTTCTTACAGCACAATATTATTCCATTACATTAATGTACTACGATTTATTTAGCCATTTTCCAAAACGATGAACATCTTTCTTTAATTTCCATTTCCTTGCTATTACAACATTTCCATTATAAATATTTTGACTTAAAACTTCTTTAATTAATGGATTATTGCTTCTACTTTTATTTCCTATGACACACATAATGATGATGATGATGGTGAGGGTGATGATGATGAAGATAATATGCAAATTATATGACACTTTCAAGTTTACAAAGCTCTTTACATAGATTATCTCATTTGATCTGTCTTCACAACAACCCTGTGAAGTAGGCATTGGTGTTATCTCTATTTTAGAGATGGAACTCTGAGCTGTTAAGTGACTTGTGAATGATTGAAATAGCTAACAAGCTCAGAGACAGACTTGAACTAGGATCATCTTGACCCCACAGCCTACACTCTTTTCTGAATACTAGGTTGTCTCTCTAAATACAGTACGATAGACACACATATGTTGACTGGTTGATTTTATCCCCAGTTTGCCCAGTACCTAAATAGTCTCAGAGGTACCCAGAGTAGCTTGATTTAGACAGGTACTTGTCCTGCTCCCAAATGGGTACTTAATTCCACATAATTAATTAAATCTTTTCAAATCTAGATACCTTGCCAAAATTGAAAATATCTCTGAAAAAAAGTCAGTTGACTTGATAGAATTGGCATTCTATCGGTTGGATTTGTAAAATCTTCCATATAATTCTGATTTCCTAGCTAAAGCAGAGAATCTTAGAGCTCATTGAGATGCAAGGAAGGAAAATGCTTGTTCCAGGGGACCATACTTTGCAGCTTTGCATTTTCGCTTTCCAACCTGGTTCTCTGTGCCAAATATTTAGAACTATTTTTTCTTTTAAGTTTTTTATTGGCACAGACATTTCTTTGTGATCTCATTGGCATAAAAAAGTAAGGATACCATGGGAAAGGCCATTGCCGCTCAGGAACTTTCTGCCTTTGTATTAGACTACAGGCTCTGCGAGGGGAGATTTTGTATCTTAACTAACTCTTGTTTGTCCCTCAGTGCCTAGCATGGTGTTCTATATACAGTAGGTGCTTAATAAATGTTTGTAGTGTTATAATTTAGTGAAACTTTCCCCCTTTAAATACAAGGTGGAAAAGAAATAGCACAAGCTTCATCTTTCCATCCTCTGTTTTCTTTTCTTTGTTGGGAGCTGAAATTAACATTGTTTTCTCTGAACTACTTTATAAGTGACTTTCAAGAGTCAAGTCTCCCTATTGATAGGGTTTGATCTGATTGCTATAGGGAATCTTGAGTTGGAAATTCTACTGTCAAAATGAAAAGTTGGTGTTTTATCCTCAGTTCTACCCCTAAATCTTTTTATAACTTTTATTCTCAGACCAGGCTCAAAGAGAGGTCAGATGGCCACTCGTCTGGCTTGTTACAGTGAGCCCACCATTTGAGGATGGGTTGGACTACACAGACTACTTTCCCGCTCTCAATTTCTGTGATTTTGTGACAAAAAAACTCTCTTCTTCTCCTTACCACTCCCCTAAATCCACAAATGAACAAAAGCCTGCTTTTATGAATGGATCTGACGTACTCATAATCAGTTGAAAATGACTGATTTGATTTAGTAAATGTTAGAATCCCTAAGACAAACAACTGCATTATCCTTTAACCCAAAGCAATGGATTCCTAATTGTAGAATTTCAGGCTTCAGTCAAGCTATTGGGAATTAGGGAGCCTTCCAAGACAGAAAATCCACTGGGTAGTAACTGGCAACCCTGGAAACGAGCTCTCACTTGCCAACTATTCTCTCATCTTTTCCCACTCAGTGGATATTTGAGTTTACTATGAGCTTAGCCGTCAGCAAGGCCAGATGTGTCTCCTTTTAGGTTTGTCACCTTGGGCTTGGTGTTTTGCTGGTTCTCAACAGAAAGGAGATAAACACACGCCCTGGAAGGACTAAATAAAAGGTTGATCTGAAGAATCAGAGTTTAGAATACTGTTTCTTCACATATGATCTACCAGCCACATGAGGAAAACTGGTGGCTGGACTACTCCTCCAGAGGAACCAGGAAATCTTGAGTCAGGATGTGCACCCCCCTATGGTGATTACCTCCACATGTGTTCACCTAATGTGTACATCCTACAGTCATCATCACCAGTGATGACTGATAGGTCACCCATAGCTTCCTATTTGCATTCCTGTGATGGTATCATGGAAAGAACATTGAGATTCAGAGATCCTTGGTTCAAGTCCCATTTCTGAGGCTTACTACATGTATGACTTTGGACAAATCACATAACTTCCACAGGTCTCAGTTTCTTTGTATATGAAATGAGGTGTTTAAACAAGATGGCTTCTGAAGATGATTTCAACTCTAAATCTATGATCCTATGACTTGAGTTTAAATCCTGCCTCAGGTGCTCACACTGGTGTTGACCTTGGGCAAGACAGTTACTCTCCTTAGGACTCTATTTCCATATCTGTAAAATGTGTTGGTTTGAACTAAATGGTCTCTGAGGTCCATCCCAGCTCTAAATTTATGATCCTTTAATCATTACACAGCTGGTGAATACCCTGACTCTCATTTGATCCTAGTCATTTAAATCAAAGCAATATGAAAGTCTAATTATTCGTTGTGTCTTGTCAAGTCTGCCTTGGTTATATCATTGTGTTTGTACTCTGGCCCTAAGACCAAATAGGCTCTTACCACACAAAGGAACTCCAAAGTCAAAGAGAGTCTGCTTACATTGAACCTAATGGGTGAAATTGTTCCTCTTTTCCCATGTGTGGCAGAATTAAGAAGTAATTTGACACAAGGCCAGTTTTGAAAAAAAAATTGAAGTCTTGTTCTTAGATTTCTTATTGCTTTTAATTGCTAGGTGTACTCTCTCCTAGGATGGGGATTTTGTGGTGGAGTTGTAAGATTTTTATTGGTTTTTTCATCCTACTGTACTCACAGTATCTCACACTGATGCTTTCTCTTTTTCATATATCCAGTAATCAAGCTGAAGGGTGCTTGGGTGAAGCTGGAGGCTTGTTATGATATGAGTGTGTTGGTGAACCCAGATTAGCATTTATGATCACCCTGGTTAAGATTCCATTAGCTTTTTCCCATCCAAAGCTGTGCATGAAATGCTTCCTACATAATTTGTGGTAGCCTCAGAATTGCTAAGTGGATGGAACAGGGCTGAGAACGTTGGTTGGAATCCTGGTTAGACTAAAGAACCAAGCAGCACAGCCCTGGGTTTTGTTCTTTCTGACATTGATTTCCTCTGTGACCTTCTCGGTTGCCATTCCTCTCTCTTCTGCCTTTGGGAGACAGGGTAAATAAGTATTATTTGTAAAGTACTTTGAGATTCCCTGATGAAAGGTACTAGTTAAGTGCAAAGGATTATTATTAATTTGTTCAGGCTTGCTTTGTGAATATATATTTTTTACAGGAGATTTTGATGTCATGAGAACATTCTTCTCTCAAATGTCAACCTCTCCCCCCCAGTTAATTTCTAAGAAGAGCAGGTTATGGCCTTACCAGTGGATTAAGTGTTTTCATTTATCATATCAAGCCTTCTCTAATTGCCATTCTAATGGATTGAGTTATTAAAAACATGAAACAATACACTCCAACATTTTCTCCTTCCTGAAGAAATTTAAATGAGTGGTGGACAGAATGAGTATTCCAAAACAATTGAATATCGCTCCTATGCAGTTGATGTTCTAGAAGAAACTACATATGGGTCTGGTCCCAACTTCCTGGCATTTCCCAGGACTGCCAGTATTCAGATTCAGCATTCCTGTTTAAATACTCTAGTTAGCAAAGTGTTAACACTTTCATACAAGGTGCTGTAGATCATCCCCGCTTCATTTCATCAGGAGTCACTTTGTCCCTATTCATCTTAGGGTTCTTCAGGCATTTCCACTAGCTGGGAGGGAGACATCTTTTTATGGGAATTCCAATAACAAATTTGCATTGTAATATGCTGTGTACCTTCTCCATTAGCTTTGCTTCAGAGCACGGAGCACCAGAGGGCTGTCAAATAGAAACAAAAATATATTTTTCTTCCTGTCAGTGGTTGTGCTTTTATGACTTTTCTCTCCCAGTATTTTTTTCTCCAGGGCCAATATAATCTCCTTTTGGAAAAAACTAAATTCAGCAATGATGCCCTTTTGACTTGGATATCTCCAAACTCATAGAACACATTACAGATGTGAAGTCACTTTAGATGTCTCAGAGTAGCAGGAGGTCACATTGTAATTTGATTCTTGCATCCCAGTGTTTTCTTGAGGTAACATTCGAGCCCTAGTTGGGGAAGAAATCACATGGGTGCACTGGAACCTTGTCTAGTGTGTTGGCTTGAGGAAAAAGGGATAGAATACTGTCATGGAATCAGAGATTTAGAGGTGGGGGGGGATCCATCCCTTTCATTCTACAGATGAGAGGATTACTGCCCCAAGAGGTAAATGTAACTTTCAAAAGGTCCCACAGATGTTAAGTGGCCAGTATTCTAAAACCAAGGACTCTGGCGCAAGGCCCCCTGTGCTTTTCCATTATGTGAGCTTTCAAGGACTTTGAGAAACTATTGAATCTTGCATTTAATCCAGTGCTAAACACAGTGTCTGACCCATAGTAAGCCCTTTATAAAATCTTGTTCTCTTGCCTTGACTCTGACCATAGATTGCCTTATCCTGCTATGTAATGGATCGCATTCTAATTTTTTTCCCCAATCTCAAGGTCCAGATCTCCAATTGCCTCCTAGATGTCTCCTCAGAACTTCAAACTCAACATGCCCCCAACAGAATCTAAAAGCCAGAAAGGGTCGTGTAGGTTAAGCTGTACCTGACCAAGAATGTGCTTTACATCACACCTGGCTAGTAGGCATTCAGCTGTTATTTGAAGACTTCCACTGAAGGGAACCTTACTATATCCCAAGGCAACTCTCTTTTGATCATCCTAATTATTGAGAACTTTCTTTCCTTACAGCAAAACTAAATCTATCTCCTGGTGATTTCCTTGGCTTCTGTGAATTCAATTAACATTCCTAATCATATGATTCTCAGATCTATAAAGCTACCAGAGGTCTCTGGTGCTCCAGTCCTACCTTAACAACTACCTATTAGACATTTTGCACAAGATGCTTTGAAAGCATTTCAAACTCAATGTATCTATGACAGCAGGAAAGAATAAAGGATTTGGGATCAGAGGACCAGGGTAAAAAGCACAGCTTTACCATTTATTATATATATAGGACCTCCAGGAAGTCACTTTAATTCTCTGGGCCTAAGTTGTCTTATTTGTAAGTCAAGAGGGTTCAAGATGACCTCAAAACTCCAGCTCCAAGTTTGCCCTTCTTCTTAACCTCCCGATTTCTGTTGAGTCACCCAGTCAACTGAGTCATCCTCAATGCTTCATTTTTCCTTACCCCACATAGTCAATAAATTGCTAAGTCTTGTTAGTTTTATCTTCAAAATATTTTCAATTTCATCCCATTTTCTCCATTCAAAAAGTCAAGACTCTTGTTCTGGCCCTCATCTCAGCGTACCTTAAACTCATGTAACATAATACATCGTAATATCATGACCCTGTATCTAATTTCTTTCCTCTTTAATCTATCACCCAACAGCCAAAATAAACCTTCTAATTCAAAGATATGATTAGTCGCTCTCCTGCTGAAAGATCTTCAGTGGCTCCCTCTTGCCCATAAGAAAACATAGAAACTCTTTATCTTGATATTTTTGCCTCTTTACTGTCTTACTTTAGTGCTCCTTTACAGCCTTTGTTTCATATTGTCTTCCTTTACACTATGTTCCAGTCTTCAAGGGTAATCTCTTCTCTCTAGCTTTGGGACAGACATGCCATTGTATTCCTGTAAAGGCAGGACCTATAGACAGGTTATGGGGTGGGTGAGGATGGCGGGTTAGAGCTTACTCCTTCCATGGGAGCATTATTTATCTCCTTGAGTTGGTCAGATAAGGCACAGGATGACTGGTGCAAAGCTCTGGCCTGGTGTGAAGATGGGAAGGAAGACTAGATGTGAGATCCTTTGGTCCTGAGACCTTGTAGCATCTCTCTTAGTGAACCAATGCTCCCGAAGTACCTATTAAAGGGACTTACTTGCCTGAAAATGTCTCTGCCCACCTCTGCTTTTGCCAAGTTGTTTCCATAATTTTCCCCCAAATTCCTGTAAATT
The DNA here is from genome assembly GCF_028372415.1 of Notamacropus eugenii. Taxonomy (NCBI): domain Eukaryota; kingdom Metazoa; phylum Chordata; class Mammalia; order Diprotodontia; family Macropodidae; genus Notamacropus; species Notamacropus eugenii. The sequence continues at coordinate 232,837,638 of NC_092872.1, forward strand.
GGGGAATACTTCTCCCAAATAGCTCGTTATTTGGTTTATTAGGCATTAGGTAATATTAAGTGTGATTTATTTCTTGTTTTTGCTTATCTACTCTGTGTCATTTATTTGCCTTCCTAATTTTGAACCAATGCCAAAGAGTTTGACGTTTTCTGCTTTTAATATAGCTTGAGATATGGGAATGCTATTTCCTCTTTCATTATTTTCTGTTAGATTCTAGACCTTTTATTTCTTCAAATACATTTTGTAATTATTTTGTCTGGCTTTAAAGGGCAAATCTTTGTAATTTGATTTGTGCAATATTAATTATTTAAATTAATTTTGGTAGTATCATTTTCTTATATAAGCATGGTCCCAACTAGATGCCTCCAACTAGATGCCTCCAACTATTTTTCTCTTTATTTCTTTAGAGAGCATTTTATAAATTTCATTTATGTAAGCCTTAAGTGTCTCAGTGTATATTAACTCAAGTATTTTATGCACTTTGTAATTAGTTGAATGGGATTTTTCTCTTCATTATTTACTCCTGGGTTTTTGTTATTATTGCTATAAAGCAGAGGTTCTTAACCTGGGGTCTATGAACTTTAAAACATTTTGATAATTATTTCAATGTTATTGATTTCCTTTGTAATCCTATATATTTTGTTCTATTAAATAAAAAAAAACATTAGGAGAAAGAGTCTATAAGCTTCTTCAAATTGCCAAAGTGACTCATGATACCAAAAGAGGTTAGGAACCACTTCTTTGTAGGAATGCTGATGATTTTTGTGGATTGCTTCCTACCTTGTTACTTTCTTGCAGATAGAAATTGTCTCAGTGAGTGTCTTTGGTATTTTTATGGTGATATATGAATAAGCCATCATGTTTTCTGCAAATACTCAAATATTCAAAAATATTTGAATATCATCTCGTTCATTTAGTTGCTGTCTCTAACAGTACAGATTGCAACCTATTCATGCTTGCACATTATATGCTCATGTTCATATTTGTAAGTGTATCAATGGCTGTACACCTGTCATTCCTCACTCTTTACCCATGACCAGCCCATCTTTTCTTCCTGGAATGCAATTTCATGCTGAAATATTTTTGCTCTTATTTTTCTTGGGAGTTTCTATTGGATATATGTCTGAAAATAGGGATTTTTTCCAGTGTTCATACCTTTAATTTCATTCTCCTATCTTATCACTATCAATAGCATTTCTAGGATTGTGTGAAATAATAGTTTGGAAGTGGGTCAGCCTTGTTTTACCCTGTATTGACAGGGAGGACTTGTAGTGTTTCTACATTAAGAACTCATATGTAGATGTCTTGAAGATTGACTGAAGGAATGAGACATGTTTAGCCCGGAGAAGAGAAAACTTGGGGGTGAAATTATAACTGTCTTCAAATATTTGAAGGTTTATCATTAGATAGAAGGATTGAGTTTGTTACATTTGCCCCCAGAGAGATCCAAGAGCAAGGGATAAGGCTTTGAAGAGGCAAGTTTTAATTTTATTATAGTTAGCTTACAAACATGACTGTTACGGAAGTCATTTGCAAAACTGCACATATATAGCCTATGTTGAATTGATTGCCTTCTCAGTGGGGGTGGGTGGGGAGGGAGGGAGGAAGAGAAGTTGGAACTCAAAGTTTTAGGAACAAATGTTGAGAATTGTTTTTGTGTACAAATAGGAAATAGGAAATACAGGTAAAAGGGTATAGAAATTTATCTTGCCCTACAGGACAAGAGAGAAGATGGGAATAAGGGAAGGGAGGGGTGTTAGAAGGGTGGGCACATTGGTGGAAGGGACAGTCAGAATGCAAGGCATTTTGGGGTGGGGGGAGAGGAGAGATGGGGAGAAAATTTGGAACTGAAAATTTTGTGGAAATGAATGTTGAAAACTCAAAATAAAAAAAAGTAAAAAAAGTTTTAATTTTATGTCAGGAAAAACTTAGAGCTGTCAAAAAATGGCGGTGGAGAACCCGCACAAGAAGTAGAGGTTCCTTCTCACTGGAGTTTTTAAAATAGAAGGTACATGACCACTTGTTACTTGTGACCATGAGAATCCCTTTTGTGTATTGGACTGGACCAGATGTTACTGAGGACAGTTACTGGACAGATGGTTACTGAGGTCCTTTCCAATTGTCAAAGTCTTTGATTTTGTGATTTATTATAAAAAAATGCTACCTTTTAGATTTAGGTATGTAGCTTTTATTACAGTAAGAAATTTCCCATGTCAACCTATTCTTTTAAAACACAAATTACTTTTACATTATTTCTAAGACTTTTTGGTATCTATAATCTGATATAGTTTTGTTTGTTTCTGTTTTAAATGTGATTCATAATTTTAATTATTTTTCCTAATGTTGAAACATCTTGTCATCACTTATATAAATTCAACTTAGTTGTAATGAATAATATTTGGCATATATTACTATAATCTTTTTGCAAGAATTTTATTTGTTAAAAACCTGATTATTGCTTAATTGTTTTTTTACTTTCTTTTGTTTTCTATTTTGCCTTGTTAGTTAATTCAAACAGTATAATTGGCATTTTTCAATCACAGCTTTCATCACTGAGAAGTTGTTGTTGTTCAGGTGTTTTAGTCCTATCCAACTCTTTGTGACCCTTTTTTCAAAGATATTGAAGTGGTTTGCCACTTCCTTCTCCAGCTTATTTTACAGCTGAGCAAACTGAAGCAAACAGGGTTAAGTTACCTGCCTAGGTTCATACAATTAGTAGGTATCTGAGGCCAGATTTGAGTTCAGGAAGATGTGTCTTCCTGACTTCTGGCCCAACATTCTATATAAGTCAGCAGATTAGACAATATCTGTGATAAGACTTCCATTTCAATTTAATAGTTTTCTTATTTGATTGCCTTAATTAGAAATTATAAGCACTTTTATAAAAGGCATTTGGCTCTATTTTTAAAAATTTTATTCAGCTGCAAACAAGATACGATCCCCAGGACAAAAAAATAGCACTGTCACCAGGAGAACAAGGAAACCAGAACTGAGAGGTCAGGGAATCAGACAACTGGGCTACACAATGGGGAGAGTGCTGCATCTGGAGTCAGGGAAGTCTGAATTCAAATCAGACATTTACTAGCTGTGTGACCCTGGGCAAGACACTTAACCAGTTTGCCTCTGTTTCCTCATTTGTAAAATGGGATCAATAGTACCTCTATCCCAGGGTTGTTGCAAGGAAAAATTTTATATGTGTGTGTGTGTGTGTGTGTGTGTGTGTATAAACAAAACGTATATACACTATATACACATACACTATATATTCACTATATACATTCACACATACATATATACACTATATACACATACACTTTATGTATTTATATGTAGACATTATATACATATACACACACTATATATATACATACACACACTATATACACACATATATTTTTATATATACACTATATGCAAGCACACACATATATACATACTATATATATGCACACACATACATACATATATACAAACAATATACACACTATAAATGTATACATGCTCTCTATGCACACACATATTATATATATTTCTGTATTACATACACTATATATATACACACCTATGCATACACACAATACACATATACACACACATTTATATATACACTATATACACACACTATGTGTATATGCATATGCAGTATATATACACAAACACAAATACACACACTATACATGTATACTATATATAAATACACACATATATGCACTATATGCACATATACACACTGTATATACACATGCATATATTTACTGTATATAGTATGTGTATGTTGCAACCTATACACTATAGAAATACACAAACACACCGTACACACACTATATGTACACACGCATATTTATACACATATGTTTACATATACATATACAACACATACATATACAACACAGTATACATACACACATATTTATATATGCATATATACACTATATACATACATATGCACATATATTTATAAATAAAATTATTTTTAAAGCACTTTGTAAACCTTATAGCATTATATAGAAAGTTGCTATTTTCAGCAGTAGCAGCAACACCACCATCATCACCCTCATTCCTACCTCTATTTCTTATAATTGTGAGTAAGTCACCCGCCATCAATTTCCTCATCTATAACATGGGGTTGCCAACACCTCCTCTATCTGAAGCACGGAGATTGGTACCTTCCCACTCTACAATCTGAGTATGGGATGTAATTACTCACAGTGCCTAGATTAATAAAAATACATAAATATCAATAAAGATCAATAAAGGCTACTTTGATATGCTCTCAGTGCCTAATCACAGCCATCAGCTAAATAGGAAAAGATTAGCTCAATATCTATAGTAAAAGAAGTAAATTCCAGGAGAATATTAATCTTTGATCGTAGAGTTAGTTGAATAACATCATTTCAGCAAACACTATATGCAGAGTCCAATCCTAGGTATATTTCTAAATATACTATATATTTCTAAAAATAATAATTTATTTTTCCCTTAATTACATGTAAAAATAATTTCTAACATTCATTGTTGTTTTTTTTAGTTTTGAATTCCAAATTTAAATTTCAAATGCTTGGATTCCAAATCCTTCCCCTACCCCTCCCTGAGACAGTAAACAACCTGATACAGGTAATACATGTGCAGTCATGTAAAATATTTCCATATTAGTAATTTTGTACAAGGAGATAGATACAGTATTGATAGGGTAGTTCATGTCTTCATGAATCGATAACTATAATACCAAGTTGATAGGAGATAGTTCTTGTGTATAGTATTCCTGTGGTTGTTGAAATCTGGTTTCTAAGGAGACTTAGCTTGTAGAGAATATATTTTAAGAAATAGCCCAGGCCTCCTCAGCTAATCCCCCTCCTGGTGAGGCAGCACGAATCACTCAGGGTCTTTAAAAATTCATAACATTACCCAGAAATCCTGACCAAGACCACAGCAAGGAAAATAGATTGCCTTGTAGTCCACACATTTTGCATTAATTGGGCTCCCTATGGTATGGTAAACAGGAAAAACAGCTCTCTCCTCTGGAATATCAGGCTGATCTGGGCATGGGCTGATGGTGAACCCTCATCGTATTACCACTGAACAAAGACAAGATTTTTTTTTTTATTATGTTCCAGCAATTTGTTCAAAGGCATATGACTGCAGGTATGTTTTTTTTTAAAATATGTCAAGTAATGTTATCAAGTTCTCTCCCAAAAGTAACAGAAACTTGTCTAGGTCTAAGTCTCTAATTTGGTAACTAACTACAGGTGATATTTTGATGCTGAAATACTGGAATTTTAGGTGATCTCAAATGTTTCGTCCAGTTCAGAGGGCATTGGACCGGAAGTCAGAAAAATCCGGATTTGACTTAAAACAATCAGTCAGTATTTACTAGGCATCTACTGTGTGTCAGGCATTGTGCTAAGCTTTGGGGATAAAAACAAAAAGATACAAGACAGACTCTGCCTTCAAGCACCTTATAATCTCATGGGGGAGACTACATGTGAACAAACATATACAGAGCATGTTATATACAGGACAGATAGGGAATAATTAACTGAGGGAAGGCACTGGAATTAAGAGGGATTGAGAAAGGTTTCCTATAGAAGGGGGGATTTTAATTGAGATTTAATAGAGAAGTCAGGGAGGTCAGTAGTTGGAGCTGAGGAGGAAGAACATTCCAGACATGCAGAACAGCCAGAGAAAATGTCCAGCCCCAAGAAATGGAGTATCTCATTTGGGGAACAGCCAGGAGGCTAGTGTCATAGGTGGAGAGTAAGGTATAAGAAGACCAAAAAGGTAGAAGTGGGTAGGTTATGAAAGGCTTTGAGTACCTAACAGAGGATTTTGTATTTGATCCTGGAGGCAATAGGGGGCCACTGGAATTTATTGAGTGGAATGTATGTGACATAATTGGACCTGTACTTTAGGAAAATTAATAATTGTGGAGAGACAAATTTCAGTGAAACAATAAGGTTGTAAGTCAGATTATAAGAGGTTAAGAAGAGAGTGAGAGAAGACAAGGTTGAAATACCGTTTATAGACAGCTTTTTATAGGAGTTTAGTTACAAAGGGAGATGAGATATAGGATGATAGGGAGCATGGCAGGACAAAGGGAGAGCTTTTCAGGAAAGGAGAAAAAGGACATGTTTGTAGGCAGAAGGAAATGCACTGATAGGGAGAGATTGCAAATAAGTGAAAGAGTGAAGATGATGATAAAGGGGGGCAATCTATTGAAGGAGATGGCATAGAAAGGGATCACTTGAATAGGTAGAGGTAAAGAATAAAGCCATTTTATCATATGACACAGGAGTGAAGGACAAGATAGTGGCAGAAGGCACCTGAGTGATAGGAAATAAGGAAGAGAGGAGAACCCAAAGTGAATGACCTCAATTATTTCTGTAAACTATGATGAGGCAAGGATCTCAGCTGAGAGGGTGGAGGAAGGGGAGCCATGGGACATTTGACAAAGAGATTAAAAAGCTTTGAAAGAGATCCTGTGGAGAGTGGGATACTGGATTGATAAGGGAGGCATAGTAGGATTGCCTGGCAGCAATGAGGGCCCAGTTGAGGCTATGTAACACAAATTTGTAGTGAGTCTAGTCAGAATGGTTGAATAATTTTCTCCATCTTCATTCAGAAGCATGTTATGTAGGAGTGAAGGTGGCAAATTGTGGGAGTGATACAAGGCTGAAGCTTGGCTTAGCATAACAGGTGATATGATAAGTGGGGTAGGGATCCAAGAGAGGAGGACAGTATAGAGTTGAATTGGTTCACTAAGGGGTCATATAGGGAAAAGAAAAGAGAGTAGTTGGTATGGGAGAGATGTCCTGGGAGAGAACTGAGCGGTAAAAGGATTGGATGTCACAGCGTAGATAAAGAGGAGGGTTATGTAAGGGAAGACAGAAAGAGAAATGAAAAGTGAAGAGATTTTAGTTGGACAGTTGAGGGAGATATTAAGGGAGGGAGAATTAAGAATCAGGTCAGAGGGTATCTGGAATGGAATTTGGATGTTGATCTATAGGAGTTCAGAGTCACTGGGATGTGAAAGGTGTGACCAGGTATGAGAATGTTCATCACTGAGTAGAGGGTGCCATCCTCTATCCTCAAAGGACAGGTACAGCAGGAGATGGGAGATCTGAAGTCAAAGGGAGGGTTGCTCTTATTTGCACTGGAGGTTCGCTGAGGTTCTTCACATTCTAGTTGGGAGACTGAAATGACAGTAGGAAGTGGAGATTGCCCTTTGCTGCTCCAGACAGAAGTCATTGCTTTGGAGTAGATGGAAGATACCTAGCTAGACCTCTTGCATCCTTCCATCAGGGGTCACACTGTGTCCAGCAGGAGATGGAAGACATAAGGTGCTTGTTCCCTTTTTGTCACTATTTGTGGTATGTCTTTCCAAGAGAATATAAAGACCAAGGTCTCCTACTGCATGAGGGATCATCTTCAGTTGTTTTGATTCTCTTGCCACTGGACCCAGATGACTCCAGAGTAGAGAGTGAGGCTGGTGACTTTGCACAGCCCTGCCTCACTTAAATCCAATTCACTTGTAAGTCAAGACATCATCTTCTTGAGGTCATTGCTTCTCTTTGAGAATGAAGGACAAACAACAATCTTGTCTCCAGAGAAGACCTTTTTTTATAGTTAGTGCCAAATTGTTGGAAATACATAAGAACTCAGCACAGGGACCAGAAAGTAGAACCTCAGAACTGTAGTACGTAACTATTTCAGCTGAATCCATTCTTGATCACTTCTTTGAATTGCTTTCTATGTGAGCCTGAAGCACCCAGGAGCCAACATCCAGTTGATGTTGGAGAGGAGTCAGGCAAAGTCAGTGAATGTTTATTGACACCACAGTGGGCTTAGCTCTCTGCTTAACAGAAGAGTTTCAGTCTAGGTGGGGAGACAAAATTAATCAAATCAAATAAAATGTAGACAAATTATTGAACGCTCAGCGTGTTCAAGGTTCTGGGCTAGATATTGGGAACCTTAGCCAATTCAGTTCTTATTTCCTGGACTCACAAGGGAAGTCCAGTACTGGGGACTGCTGGCATAGAGATTTTTAGATAATTTTAGAACATAGAAACATTTCCCCCACCCTCCAGAAACTCAATCTGATCCAGACAAGATAAACACAAAGAAAATACAAGATGTGGTAAAGCCCCGTAGTGGATCATTTCAACATAAATAGTTGTGTGAAGTTAGAATTATGGAATCAAAAATCCAGAAGTGGAAGGGACCATATAGTGTGATCATGCCACTTTTCAGAGGAAGAAACTGAGGCCTACAGAGATTAGATGACTTACTCCATAGTCATAGAGGCCATGACAGACTCACCTTTGAATCCAGGTCTTTTGACTGTAGAACCAGAGCCCTTTCCAGTGGAATTCAGAGATACTGGGTAGAGTAATCCAGGGAATCAGGATAGAGGGGAGATCTAAGCTTAGCCTTGAGGGAGAAGAATCTACTGGAGAGGTAGAGAAGTGTGAAAGTGTTACTTTCATGGGTATCCTTGGGTTGAGTGGTCATAAGTGCCTTTCTCAAACTTTCACACCTTCTCATCTTGTCCCTGCCTTTACTTACCACTTTTAGAGAGGATCTGTTTACCCAGTATAGTTCAGAGGGTCATTTTATAGGTAAACTTATTGATCATTGGACAATGATCTCACATTTAGACTGGACACGTTGATAGGTGATTCAAAAATTGGATTATGACTTTTTGCTGGTACTTCCTCCCATTTTACCTTTTTTCTGCAGAAGCAGAAAAGATCTGAGGTTTGGTTTTGCTTCATGGGCTTCTGAGGTCAAGAATTCATCACCTAGTGGCCACCGTACAAGGGATAGCATTCTGGGTAGGGAAAGAAGCATTATCAAAGGTGTGGAGGTGGGGAAAACAACAACAAATGTATTATGAGAATAAGACTTGTGTGCACTTTACATTTATAAACTATTTTATACCTATTATCTCATTTGATTCTTCTGACAACCTAATGAAATAATGAAGGACAGATGTGATTATCCCATTTTTACCGATGTGGAAATTGAAGCATAGGGAAATAAACAATTCATCATCTCTAGCTCCCTGACCCAGACCCATTACACTGCTGTTCCCACCCTTGCAATGAACCTTAACACTCCTCTCACCCCAGCTTTTTTCCTCTAGTTCTGGAAACAATAATCAAATCAATGTGATTTCCTGGAAAAGAAACTCGATTATCTTGTGGTTCGACTCATCATCCATGTGACTTCCCAGACCAAAACAACTTGGATACCCCCATATGTATTGTCTTCCATATTGCAATGTAAACTCCTTGAGGACAGGGACTATCTAATTTTTGTATTTGGATACCCAATCAATCAACATTTATTAAGTGCCTACTGTGTGTCAAGTGGAGCAAGTGGGTGGCTCAACTGGAGAGAGCACTGGACTTAGAATCAGAAAGACTCATCTTCTCTGAGTTTGAGGAACTGGGGAAGGCTTCCTATAGAAAGTGGGATTTTAGTTGGGACTTAAAGGAATCCAGGGAAGTTATTAGACAGAATTGAGGAAGGAGAACATTCCAAGCATGAAAGACAGCCAGAGAAATTCCTGAAGCTGAAAAGACTGAGTGCCTTGTAAATGGAACAGCTAGGGGACCAGTGTCATTGGATCAAAGATTATGATTCTGGAAAGGTGTAAGAAGACTGGAAAGGTAAGAGAGGGATAGATTATGAAGGGCTTTGAATGCCAAACATAACATTTTGCATTTGACCCTGTAGGCAATAGGGAACTACTGGAGTTTATTGAGTGCGATTGGATGGGTGACATGATTAAACTTGTGCTTTAGGGAAATCCCTTTAGTGACTGAATGGTGGAAGCATTGGAGTGGGAAAAAGACACACTTAGCACAGTGCTGTCACATAGTGAACACTATTTAAATGCTTATTCATTCATTTACTCATTCACACCATATTTTCTTTCCAAGAACTTGACCTTGGTGCTAACCCTGTTAAGAGTTTGATCAGGACCTGTACTCTATTTTATTTATTTATTTTTGAGTTCTTTTTTCCTTATGCTATCATCCCATGCTGGAGTTCCCCAATGTGGAAGACAAACCAATAATTCTGCCCTTAGTTTATAGGCTTTAAACATTTAGAGAAAGAGGAGAAATTCCTTCCAGGGGAGGGGAGGGAAAAATCTTCATTTCAGAAAAGTAATAAAGATGCTACCTTAGTAATAAAGACGTTACCCAGATCTTTTTTCCAGGTGAGTGATCAAGCACCCAGCAATTTCTGCATGAGATTTCCAGATGAAAAATACTTGCTCAAGGTTATTTTCTTTTTTTCTTTTTTTGCTGAAGGAAAGATTATTATCTCAATAGGGATCTTCCTTTCAATTGATCTCTTTGTGTTAGCAGGAATAAAAGAGAGATAGCAGCTAGAACACATTATTAAGAGATAGACAGAACTTTAGCTTTAATTCTCTTTTAATGGAAGAGAGGATGAAACTCGAGAGAGGTATAGTGACTTGTCCATTGTCATATAGGGCATAAATAGCAAAGTCTGTATTAGAATTCTGGACCTCTGACTTCAAATATACTGCTCTTTCCCCTTATTCCATAGTTCCTTTTGAGTGTTAGTAACAATTGAGTGGGAGGAATTCTTACTGAATTCCCTGTTGAGAAGGTGGATTTCATTCCCTTTATACCCATAAATATCACTGTCTCTTCATAAAACTCCATGCTCTCCTCTCCCATTCCCCCCAAAGCAGCAATACAGTTTTGTGAAAAGAGCACAATCAGAGGACATGAGTTGAATCTTACTAACTGTGAGAGCTTGGGAGTTACTCTTCCTCACCTGAGTCTCAGATCCCTCACCTCTCAAATGAAGTGGTCAGACTAAATGATCTGCAACGTCCAAGCCCTGATCCAATAACTGCAGATAACTTGCCCAGTGGCCAAGGCTGCCACTCAGAATTAGTACTCTCCCAGACAATCTGCAGCTCACCACTGACCTCAACCTTCTCTAGAAACCAAGAAATAGGAATTTCTAGCATTCTCCAGAAGTCTGCTAATTCTTAATTTCTCTTGCAATTATTAGCTATTAGTACATGGAACTGGGATTAGCCTGCCTGGCATCGTGACATCTAATACACTTGTGTTTGTGCTTTTGGTTGATCCATTGCCATTTTGTTGATGAAATAGAGTGCCATCCACCAAGTACGGCTGAACAACTCTGCTAGTGTCTGTGCTTTATTGGGTAATAAATTCATCTAGGGCATTGCCAAGAAAATAGATAAATGGCTAGGGCACTGAGCACATTTTTCAGCAAAGGAAATGGCTTTGTTTTTCAGTAGCATCATTTGTGTGATCAATTCTTTCATTGTGTTCATTTCATGATTATGTAAGTGAAAGGTCCGATGACAATATATTATACTGAATACTGGAATTGTTATTGCTATACTACCTGACAGGGTATTGGACCAAGGACTTTGGAGGAGAGAATGGATATATTGGTGAAGGATCCTAAGCTCCTTGGTGAGACCTGAATTTTAATTATATATGATACAAATTCAGCCTTTCAACATTCAAATGGAGGTTTGATACAGTACAAATACAATCAGGTTATTGCACTGGAAAGACTTATGAAAAGTCCTTTAGCATTTGCCATGACTATTCAATGAAACTCTCAGTTCTTGATAGAGAGAGGAAAAGGAGAAGAGGAATAGTTAGAATTTTGTATAGGACTAGGTACATGATCCTAATTAACCACTTCACATCTCCCAGTTTGTTTCCTCATCCATCAAATAAGGATAACTATAATGGTTGTTTACATATTTACTTTGTAATATACATATCACTTTAAATATTTGCAAAGCATTTTATGTAATTATTTCATTTGATCCTAATGCTGATAGATACCACAGATTTTATTATTTCCATTTGACAGATGAGGAAACTGAAGGCCAGAGAAGCTAAGTTATTTTCCTATGGGTCACACAGCCAGTAAGAAGCAGAGGTGGGATTTGAGTTCAGTTCTGCCTAGCACCAAGGCCAGCACTCCCTCTACTAAACTACACTCTAATACGCAAACTGCAGTGGTAGGAAAGTGCTTTGTAAACCTTATAGTCCTATAGGCATGGGTATTATTATCATTATTACTATAAAACCAGAGCCATACATGTATTTTCTCTTCCATATTTCTAAACATCACCCTAAAGGGAAAACATTAAAATTACAATGGAAATGACGACAATAATAGAATAACTGGGAAGGAAAACAACCAACCAGGCATTTAATTGAGGCAGGGAAGACTTTAAAAATATGTTTAGATTTTAATCTTGCTGTCCTCCTAGACTGCACGCAGATGGATGTCTCTCTACTTATTTCAGTCTTAGCCATCTGTAACTCAAATTCTGTCTTCTCTACATCCTGACTACCTGACTTCAAGGCATCTATTTCTCCTCTGAACCCCTATGGAATTCTCTTGCCTGGACCATTATTTGTGATTTCTTGATGTGATTCTCCTTGATAGCTCTTTTACTGATATGAGTGTTGGGGATATGTGTATCTTTATATCTGATATTGTTATTTATCATTTCCTCTTATCTGTCCCAACTAGACTATAAATTCCACCAGAGCAAAAGGCCTTCCTTACTCTTGTATCATCCATAGCACCTAGCACAGTGTCTTGTCTATAGAAGGTACTCATTAAACATTTATTGATTGGGTGAACTTTCCAGATGGCTTTAAATGTATTCAATGTATATGTGTTTATTTAAGAGCATAATGCTTGAATTTCTTTAAGAATACCCATTTGCTTAATAAGTATGTGAAGGTGTGTGAGTTCAGCGATCACATAGGGTAGCTGAGCATGGTGTAGACACTTCACGTATGTTAAGTCCTAATGAAAATGAGGATACTTTGGCATTTAGGATTTCTCATTTTCTACTTCGTATTTCTCATAAGAATCATCATAAATAGAAAAGATTCAAAATTTGAGGGGAACATGAATTACATGACCCTGGCAGTCTTGTCCAACTCAGAGATTCTATACTGTGATGATTTTTTGAATTTCTCTAGACTTCAGTTTTCCTGTATAAGAATGATAGTGTTTCCCATGTAAGAATTAGAAATAATAACTTTCCAAGGAGAAATATGGTTTATATTTCCTTGTGTTTGCATACGTTGTTTAGTTGTTTCAATCATGTCCAACTCTTTGTGACCCTATTTTGGGACTTTCTTGGCAAAGATACCAGAGTGGTTTGTTATTTATTTCTCTAGTTCATTATTACATATGAGGAAACTGAGGCAAACAGGGTTACATGACTTACCCAGGGTCATACTTAGTAAGTGCTGAAACTGGATTCAAACTCAGGTCTTCCTGACTCCAGGTCTTGTAGTCTATCCACTGTGTACCACCTAGCTGCCCTTTGCAGATGTATCTATATGCAATTTATTCCATGTTGAGAATCTTTTACATTATGTACATAATAAGTTGTAAAAAACCACAATATATAAAAAATCCTTATGAAAAGTAGGTATGATGTTATCTTTTAAAAATCTGAGATAGGTATAAAATGTTTCCTTTTTTGTGGTAGCCAGACCTTTAAACATAATGGATTAATTGGAAAGTAACTGAAAATATTGTGGTCTATGAATGTAATTGATATTATTGTGCTATTAGGAACGATAAATATGAAAAATCCAGAGAAAAGTAGGAAGACTTGTAAGAACAGATGAAAATGCAACCAGGAGAACAATATATACATTGACTATCATGATAAAAATGAAAAGAAAGTCAAGTTTAGGTCAATTGTTTTGAATACTCAATTCTGAAAAACATAAAATATAATATAAATCTCACTTAAAAGTGGAGATGTGGGGGTTTTGAGTACAGAATGTTGCATATCTCTCATAAAACTTATTTCTCAGTTGGGTTTTGCTTTGCAGTTTTCCTTTTTACAAGAGATGGTTCAGTTGAGGGTAAGGTTTATCAGGAAATGACTGTGACAGAAAAAATCAAAAGGCACTTTTTTTAAAAGAGTGAGTGTTTGCTATGCTTTTTGAAAAGTCTCATGGTGACTTTTGATTAAAGAGCCTAATTTAATTTTCCCGTCTTGGTTCTTCTAATATTTGCATGCATCTATTCTTGGCCAGGTGTTTAGAAGAAGGGTTAGCTCTTTGCCAAAGATTTGCTTTGTTGGAAAGAATCATTTCCAATAGAAATGTGTTTATGAAGATGAACGTTTCTTTAATTTTGTCACTTGACTCCTGGTGGGGATTCTTAAAGATGACTCAAAGCTTTTTGAGACTCTGCCATGTAATTAAAGAAAACCAACTTAACCATACAACATTTAGTGTTATCCTTTAGTGCCTTTATGACTTCACTTTTGTACTGGGAAATATTTGAGAGCAGAGCTTGGTCTGATTTGAATGAAATCTATAAAGAAATTTGGATGTCAACTCACATGCCTTAAGCTTTACAAAGTGTTTTCTTCTGAGCAACTCTTGGGAGGTGGAGAAGGCAGATATTCACAGGATCATGGCACTTAGAGCTGGAAGGACCCTATGATGGCCAAACTTATGCCCAGAGAAATAAATGACTTACCTGAGGTCATACAGATAACACTTAACATATTCAAGTTTGGGACCCAGAACTTCAGTCTAGAGCTTTATCCAGCTTTAATTTTTAATCATTCTCCTCAATTTTGTTTCAGTTAGAATGTAATTTTAAAATGACAGAGGCAGTCTGGTAGAGTGCCAAAAGAGTTCTGAAATTTTGGATTAGCTTGTAGTTAGGGGACCTGAGTTCTAATCTCAACTTTTTCACTTCCTACCTGGAAGAGCTCCTGGACTCAGTTTTGGGCCTCAGTTCTCTCACCTATAAAATAAAAGGGTTATACATCATAGTTTGAGTCTCTCTGATTGTTAAATCTCTAATTCTATCATCTCACTCTCTTCGCCCGAAATGTTTGCTAAGTTTTATGATTTATGCAGACATCATTGACATCACATTATTAACGACCAGCAAAATTTTATCTAACTGATAGTTTTAAAAAAATGTTAATCAGTTCATAGTAGGCATAATACTTAGCCCTGACATTGCTGATATTTCTTCATCGAAAGAAAAGGGTTAAATTCTCTTTTCAAAAAAGCTTTTTTTCATTGCATTTTACTCTGGGGAAGAAAACTTTCAAGAAAACATGTTCTAAAAGGATTTCTTAAAATTACCAATAGCTACCTCCTTTTTAAAAGCAAAGTAAATCAACAAAATGTGTTTGCTCTTTTGGTTTTGTGCTGGGGCAGAGTGGCTAAGAATAGCCAGCAAAGGTTGGAAATCAGTGTTAGGTGAGAGCTTTATTAATATTAATTGAATGAACAAATGAACTTAGCATGCTAGGGGCTGAGCAGATGTTGAACATCTGGGGAGTTTTCACACAGCCTGGCAAGTTTGCTTTAGAATCAGAGGCAAAGGCATAGTTGCCTCCCCAGTGCCCCCAATCAAACCCTACCCTACCTTCTGTACTTGGTCTTGAACTCTTGTTCATATCCCAAACATAGTTGTTTCTCACTGATGACAAAATTGACAGATTTTCTTAGAGAGAAAGTCATGGTCATGGTCCACAGAAGTTGTGGTACTCAAATTTCTATAGGGTTTTCAAGTTTTTAGAGTATCTTCCTTCACATTACCACTCTTAGGTAAGTAGTACAAGTAACATTGTTGTTCAGTCATGTCTGACTCTCAGTGGTCCATGGGTTTTTTTTGGCAAAGATACTTCAGTGGGTTGCCATTTCCTTCTCCAGTGTGTCCCTATTTTACAGAGGAGGAACTGAGACAAATAAGAGTTATGACTTGCTCAGGGCCACATAGCTAATAGGTGTCTGAGACTGGATTTGAATTCAGATCTTCCATATTCCAAGTCCAGTGCTCTATGCACTGCACCACCTACCTGCCCCAGTACAGGTAATAGGACTTTCCTTTTATAGAACAGGAAGTTGAGGCTCAGAAAGATAAGATGACTTTCCCAAGGTAAGTGATACAAACCCAAGCTATTGGTTCATCAGTTACAGATTTAGAGCTAGATGGTAACCTCAGAGGTCATTTAGGGCCAGCTACTTCATTTTACAAATAAGGAAACTGAGGTCTAGGGAGAATAGCTGCTTAGTCATGGTCATTTAGGTAGTAAGCATCAGAGGCAGAATTTGAACCTCAGTATTTTGAGTTTGGAATAAGTGTGCTTTATGCCACATCTTCTGCTTCCAACCTCTGCCCTTTCTCTAGATCCAGGAAACCTCCATGATTTCTACGAAATCCATATTGTCTTAAGTCATAGAAACGTTGAAGTACAGGGATTGAATCAGATTAAGAATAGCTGGTACTAATATAGCATATGAAGTTTTGCAAAGTGCTTGACATGTGTTATGTCCTTTGATCCTTCCAATAATCCCATGAGGCAGGTGGTATTATTATCCCCATTTTACAGATGAGGAAACTGAGGCTTGAGAATTAAATAACTTGCTCTGTGTCACACAGCTCATAAGTTTCAAAGGCAACATTTGAACTCAGATCTTTGTGATGACAATTTCACTATGCCACCTAACTATGAAGGATCCTACCCACCATCTGGTCAAACCCTCTCATTTTGCCAATGAAAAAAGTGAAATCAAGAAAGGTGAAAAGTGGCATGTCCAAAGTCATGCAGCAAGTTGGGTAACATATCCCTCTCCTTTTTTCTATGACATGAAGGACATTCATTTCCATTTCTGGAAATATAGATCTGGTAGTGAGAGGGAAAGAGGTTCATTAGAAACTTTTCCCCAATGGCTTAAAATTTAAAATTTATTCCACTGGAAAGAATGTCTGTAGAGAAAAGAAATGTTGTTTTTCTTTTGCATTAAGTTCAGTTGGGGGTAGGATTAGAAATTGAATTACTTTTCTAGACAAGACGATCATTAAATGAGGCCAAGGATGGGGGAGGTTAGAGTGGTTGCCTTAGCCTGCAGAGTGCACTTTTTGTAGCAGCTCTAACAGCTGGTTAAATAGGCCCCCTTGGTCCTAAAGCCTTGAGATTCATTTTCTTCTCATCAGCCCATGATGATTCCATTGACCAGCTTGGTCCACATGGTCCCTAGCAATTTACTAATCATAGGCTAACATGCTGATTGAGAGCCTTTCTTTTCTTTCCCCTCACCAAGGGGTGAAAGATGGAAGGATGAGAGCTGGCAGCTTCTCTCAAGCATTCTCTTCCTTTGGTATATGTATAAATAGTACAAGATTTTCTCTCAGAGTCTTCTGTACTTGGTCTTGAACTCCAGGTCTAGCATGGAGATCCACCTCTCAATGATGACAAAATTGCCATGTCACATGATCATGAGTTGGGAGCTGGAAGAGATCTTAGACACCATTGAATCTAACACCTTCAATTTTACAGATGAGGTGACTGAGGCTGAGTGATTTGCCTAGCTAGGGTCCCATATCTAATGAATGTTTTAGGCAGGATTCAAATCCAACTTTTCCTGACTCCACTACCAGTGCTTTGCCCATTATACCATTCAAGATACCTGAAAAAACACCCTTCTTCCCCTTTTCTCCTCCCCCATAAAAAGGTTTATTGATTGTTCACTTTACAAGGCAATATTCAGAGCTTCCATCTCTCCCTCTGCCTGCATACTCCAGGCCATGAGCTTTTCTGGGACCCCAACAGATACACTGTGGGTCAGCCATTCCCCATGCTTCATTTTTGTGTTTTCAGGAGCTACCAGCCTAGTACTCTGGTCCTAATAGACACTCAATGAGTTTTTCCTGAATCAATAGATCCCAGAAATGTATCTGCAAAGGCCAACACAGGGCTCAGCAATTTTTCAGAGATCAACTACTTGGTTATTACCTGGCACAAGTGGTTGTGTTCCACATAAATCATTTCTGTGCAAGACAGCTGGATTTAAAAGGCTTCTCTCTCCAGAATCTCTGATTCATATGGAGAAAATAGACAGCAAGGACCCAGCTGGAAGTTTTCTGATATCCCTGAGCACAAGGTGTTGCACAACACAAAGAGAAGAAGCAGTGGAGCGGAGAGATTTGGTTTTGAGTCCTGGCTCTGTCATTTACTCTCTGGATGACCTCTGGTCAAGTCTCTCTCCCTCCCTAACTATGATGAAGAAGTTGGAATCAATGATCTAATAAGGTCCCTTCCAACTGAAATCTTCTAACTGTGTGGGTGTGCAAGCCTTGCTGTGAGGTGGTGATCTAACTCGGTATTGAGGGGAGGTCATGTGGACAAGGAATTTGCATGAAGAGTGAGTTTATTAACTTTCTTACTGATGGTGGAATTTTTATTTTATTTTTTTACTTTTGGAGGCAATCAGAGCTAAATGACTTGCCCAGAGTGACACAACTAGTAAGTGTCAGAGGCCCAGATTTGAGCACAGGTCTTCCTAACTCTGTCCATTGTGCCATCTAACTGCTCTCACTGGAATTTTTAAAAGATCATCAGATTATAGAATTAAAGTTGGAAGGGACCTTAGGGGGCACATGTCCCAAACTCCTCATTCTACAGATCAGGAACAGGGGCCCAGAGAGATTAAAAGACTTGTATAATACCACACAGATAATCAGAGAAAGAGGCAGGATTCAAAACCAAGTCCTCTGACTTCAAATCCAACATTCTATCCACTGGCTCCCTTTGATGGTAATGATTAATGATAATAATAATATAAACTAGAGCTTATATAACTCTTAAAGATTTACAAAGTACTTTACAAATATTATCAGATTTTATTCTCATAAAGATCCTGGGACATAGGTACACAGAAGTTAAATAACTTACCCAGGATCACACAGCTATTGAGTATCTGAGTTGATCCATGAAGTCAGGTCTTCTTGTTTCCATGTCCAACACTCTTACTCATTGTATCATTTAGGTAACTACTACCTATAAGTTATATTTCTACTAACTAACTATATGAATTATGGGCAAATCATGTTTCTTCTAGTAGCCTTGAGTCAAATGAGTAGCCATCTGTCAGATGAGGAGCTTCGACTAGATGACGTCTAACATCTCTGTCAGGTTGGAAATTTGATGTGCGATTTAATGAATCACTTCTTCCCAGGGCATAACCTTCAAATAGGATCACCTCAAGGAAAACAAAATGATCTCCACCTCCCATGCCCCTCTTCAAGGTCCTGCAAGTCCTTTACAACATGCCCTGGTAACAGCTGGTCTTTTCTGGATGTGGCTATGAAGCAGTGGGAGACTAATCTAAACATGGTGGCTGGGACGTTGGTGCAGAGATTGATGAAGGAGTGTGTGTCTGCTTACATGCTGGTTCACCATCTGTGGGCAGAGCTCTTTCCCTACGAGGGAGGGGCTCATATTAGCAGCAGTCACTGAGTCCCCTCCCCCTTTTCCATTCCTCCCCACTCCCTTCCACTTTCCCTAGACTATGCTGTCTTTCTCTGCTTGGTGAATTGTTACATGAATATCTCCTCTTTCATTCTCTACCCTTTAGGTTCTCTTAAACCAGATATTAATATAAAGTCAAAAGATGCAGTTCTAGAATGGTTGGCATTGGAATGGTTGGTAATAGGTCACCTCATTGAAGGCATTCAAATAAAGGCTCGTTGTTGCAGGCATTTTGCTCAGTTGTGGGGTGGACCACAGCTCTTCGGAAACCCCTCCCAACCCTTGACATGATTTGATTCTGAAGAATGCCCTACCTCATCCTTCTGCTTATCCGTAGCTACCAGGCTTTGGAGGCCTAATGAAAGTCTCATTTCTTTATTAAAACATATTAAAACATTTTTTCATTAAAAATAAGCTGGCCCACACTGAGCTCTCCTTTCTGTAGCTGCATGTCCATCCATCACACTTAGCATCTGACTGTAGCTTTATTATTCTCTAATTTGTGTTGCACATTTTAACCATTTGCTGTGACTTGCGTCTTAGCATTATAATGCTGGGAGTGATGGTATAAGCCATCTAATCCAGATGTCTAATTGTACAACTAAGGAAACTGAAGACAGAGAATGACTTGGTCAAAGTCATACAATGAGTGAGTGGCCCACCTAGGACTGGAACTCAGGACTCATGATTCCTAGAAGAATGATTTTTCCCTTAGCTGCAAAGCAATGAAGAGAACACTGTCTGGAGTCTCAGGAATCCCATGTTGGAGACCTGGCTTTGCCAGTTACTGGCTGTGTGACCTTGGGCAAGGTACTTAACTGCTCTGCCTCACTTCTCTGTAAAAATTAGGCGAATGCTTTCATTCCCTACCTCATAGTGTTGTTATGAGAATCAAATGAAATAAAGATATAAAGAAGTACTTTGTGTATCACAATAGCTCACACTGATATAATTTACATTTATAATAATGCTTCGTAGCTGGTGAAATGTTTTCCTGTGGGTTAGTTCATTTTATTTTCAGTATGTCCCTTTTGTAAGGTAGGAATGGCAAATATTCTATCTTCCATTTTTAGAATGGGGTTTTAGTGATCTACAAGCTCTGTATGAGGCAATGCAATCAAGGAAACTCATTCAACTGCATACAGTGAAGTGTAATGTCCAGGACCACGGAGGAGATAAATAGAACTATGGTACTCTCCTCTAATCATACCTCATCTAGAGTATTGTATTGAGTTACGAGTGCTGCCTTTTAGGAAGGACATTGATGAGATTTCCTTTCCAGGTTGTGTGCCTACCTTTCCTCTTGGACTTTTCCACAACGGATGGATCATTGGACCTTCATCCCACTTGTCTCTTTATTTCTAGCTTCTTTTTATTTGTTGTTTTTCTCAATATAATTTAAATTTATTGAGGGCAGAGGCTATCTTTCTTCCTGCTTGTATTTGTATTTCCAGCACTTAGGGCAGTCCAGTGTCTGGAACCAAGTAAATGCTCAGTATCCTCAATTATAAAATGGGGATACTTCCCAGAGTTGTTGTAAGAATCCAATGAAATAATATTTGTAAAGCACTTAGAACAGTTCCTGGCACATAGTAGGCATTGTATAAATGATTATTCCTTTCCCTTTCCCCTTAAAAATATTTAATGATTTGGCTAAGAATCTAGAGAAGGGTACCTGTATGATAAAGGGCTTTGAGTTTCTGCCTTATGATGATACAACTCTGATATTCTGTGATTCTGATTCTGAAAGGAGGGACCTGAAGTTCAGAAGGTGGCTTCTAGGCCACACAACTAGAAAGTAACAGAGCTAGGGTTCTAACTCAAAAGTCTTCTGACTCTGATTCCATCTGTTGTTGTTTTAACCAAGTCATGTTGCCTCTTTATTGAAAGCTGTTTGTGAGTAATTGTTACCTTTCCCTTTTGTTCCCATTAGCACAAAAAAAGCACCACACCAAGCTAGACACTGGTGTGTTACTAATTCTTTTTTGGTTGTTGGGTCAATGACTATACATCAGAAGATCTGTGATTCCATCAACCTGGGTTCTCTTTTTACCACTTCAGGTAAAATCCCTCTGCACTTCACAAGTTGTTGGGGTGGAAAAAAACTCATCAGTTGTTGATAATGAGCTCTGGTAAATATAGATAGGCCTGTCTCAGCTTAGCTAGGCTATTCCTTGAATGATAACCTAGAATGCCAGCCCCATATTTTAATATCTTTTCTAACTTGGTGGAACCTGCCAGAGTTTGTCCCTCAGGGGCTCAAGGCACACTCCAGAGTGAAGTGAGCCATCGGGATTGGACTTTCATAGAATGGATGATGAGGATTGCGATGAATAAAATACTTTTATCTTCCCAAAATCTGAAGCCAAACTAGAAGAATGTAAATACGATGGTGGTTGTGGTGGGGGTACTGACACTGTCATATAAGGTTTTGCTGAATGGATTAAAAATATTTAACACGAAGAAATAATGTATTAAATGTGATAACATAATAAAGCATACATCAAAGTTATAGTCTGTATCAATGCTATGTTATGATGATGATGATCATGATGATGAAGAGAAATCTGATAGTTATTTTTGTGTATTTGAAGGACTGTACATAGAAGAAGGAATAGATATTCTCTGCTTGAATCCAGAAGGGTGAATGAGGAACAAAGGGTAGAAATTGTAGAGAGGAAGGTCTGGATTTAATGTAAGGATAATCTTCCTACTAATTAGAGCTGCCCAAAAGTCAAATAAGCTGCCTCAGGGTTCCTGGAAATTGTCAAGAGGAGGATGGATGACTCCTTGTCAGGGATGATGTAGAATATTATTTTATTTAAATGACTCTCCCAATAGCCCCTTGAGGTGGGTATGACAGGTGTTATTATCTTCATATTGTAACTGAGGGAAAGGGAACCTGGAAAAGAGAAATAATGAATTGGAGGTCACAAGGTTAATAAGTGACAACTGTTCATTCGTTGAACTGATTCTATTTCTGTTCAGGTATGAATTTGTACAGATGACCTCTATAATTCCTACCATTATGGCATTTAGTGTTCCTTGTTTTTTTTAAATGTATGTTGGAGTGGGAATATGTGTATGTGTGTGTGTGAAAATGTGTGTGTGTATGGGAATGTGTGTATATGTGAGTTTGTGCATGTGATTTTATGTATGTATGTGTGTGTATGTATGTGTGGGAGGGTGGAAAAGGGAAGTGACCTGATCTGTGATTTTGCAATATAGAGAACTTCCTGTGTGGAAACTCCTCCCATCAATGCAAGTTAAACAGCCTATCTGTGGTTTCATCATGTCATCAGTCTCGAGTTGGAAGGGATGTCAGAAATAAACTTTTTTATATTACATATAAGGAAAATGAGGCCCAGGAAGGTCAAATCACTTGCTCAAGGGCTCATAGAGTAAGCATAAAGGAAGGATAAAAATATAGATTGTCTGACTCCAGGGCCACTGCTCTTTCCACTCTATGGTTTTGTCCTCCAAAATATATAGTCTTCGAACGTTGACTAAGGGCACTGAGAGATTTGCTGCTGACATATATTAAGGCACAATTTGAACACAGGTCTTTTTGTCTTCAAGGCTGGCTCCTGAAGTACTACTGTCAATCACTAAAGAGTGGGGAAAATGGAAAATAAACAAGAATGAAAAAAGCATTCACTTGAAGTATTTTTTCAACAATAATATACTTTTTCAGAGAAGAAAAAGTACCTTGGGAGGGTAAGGTTTTTGTTTTAATATTGCGAGTAGGGAGGATACTTAACATTCTTGGTGAAAGGACTCAGTCTCCCATCAGTCATGGCAGAATGCCTTTCTTGACAGGGAATTGTTTTATTGAAGCTTAAGTACTTTTCTTGGAGGATGGAGAATAGATTATCCAAATCTGGACACAGTGAAAAGGAAAGCACGTCTGAGAACATCATGATCTAGCTTCATACAACTATTTCCATGCTTTCTGAATGACATTTTAAGACCTGTGAGCGTTATTTCAGAGATCAACCTCTGCCCCTCCCCAGAGCTGGGACAAAGTGAGATCTAATAATGCTCTCATCTCCCTGCATTGGAAAATATAAGGCACTTTACTCTGTTATAACATTTGATTCATTAGTAATGCTTTTTCCACCCTCCACCCACTATTCTTATCCATTGGAGTCTTTTAGTATTTGCTTAAACACTAGATTCTGAACCTGATTTCCCATGCATATTTCTCAAACTCTGCTGAGGACACCCAGAGCCCAAGTGGCTACTGAAAACAACAACAGCAGAGCAACAACCAATTACTACCACCATCATCAGTTTCATCAAAGACCATTTTTCCCCCTAACCTGCAGTTTCATCATATGTGGAAGTCTTGGTGTGTAAGCTTCCTCCACCAGTGCATATTGTCAATTCATCATAATTGTAGGCTTACAGAGTTGTTTGGGGATATTCTGAGAGTAAGGGACTTGTCCACAGTCTCCTTCTTCGTACTTCTCTAGCCATTTATTCAAACATGGCATAATGGGAAGAGTACTGGATTTCAATTCAGATGACTTGGGTCTGAATCCTAGCTCTTCTACTGAGGATCTAGGTGACTTTGGGCAATAAAGCAAGGGAGGAAACAAGTATTTACTGAGCAGTTACTATGTGTCAAGCAATGTGCTAATTACCAGAGATACAAATATAAGTTAAAAGTGTCTACCTTCAAAGAGCTTTTATTCTAATGTGAGAAGCTCAAAAAAGGGAGCTGAAAAGCACAGAGAGGTGTGTGTGTGTGTGTGTGTGTGTGTGTGTGTGTGTGTGTCTGGCAGGGGTGTTGAAAAGGAAGGACAGGAGCAGGAAGGGAATGAACGATGGCCTGGATTTCTCCCACAATTAGAGGCTCTAGTTAGACCTCACCAGTGGGAGAGGGGAGAAGGCCTTACAGAGAGACATTCCAGATTGAGAAGGCCACAGAGATAGTTGGATGTTCTAGTGCAAGGAAGTCTTAGGCACTGAAGGTAGTTCCAGGCTGAGACAGAGGAAGGGTCATGATTTTGAAGTCTAGAAGCTTGAGGGAAATGCCAGAAGGGGAGTCTTAACTTCTGGCAGCCACAATTTCCTTATCTGTCAGAAAAGGGTGTTGCAATCAATGACCTGCAAAGTCTTGTCTACTTCTGAAATGGTAATCCCATGATTCTTCATAATCTGGGAGAAGCTACATTCGTATTGCTGTATTGGGAGTCCTCTTCTCCTTCCTTTCATTCTTCTAAAAGAAATAAAAAGATAAGAGAGGCAGAAAATTTGGCATCTTCTACTAGAGTGTATTGGCAGCTAGGTGGTGCCATAATACCTAGAGTGCCATGCCTGGAGTCAGGAAGACTCATCTTTCTGACTTCAAATCTGACTTCAGACACTTATTAGCAGTGTGACCCTGGGCAAATCACTTAACTCCATTTGCATCAGTTTCCTCATCTGTAAAATGATCTAGAGAAAGAAATGGCAAACTACTTCGGTACCTTTACTAAGAAAACCCCAAATGAGGTCATGAAGAATTGGACACAACTGAAATGACCGAACTAGAGCATACAGGATTACATTCATAGATTGATACATATGAACAGACACAATCCAATCCATCTGCCCCTTAAGAAGGGAGCATATTCCTGTTTTCTTATATGTTTTTAAGTTACCACAGAGCCTCACTTGGCTTATGTGGAATTATTAGCAGTTGAACCTTTTTTGTGTCCCTCAGATTGGGGGGGGGGGGCCGGGAGGGCAGTTGCACCAAAATTGGCAGCAGTGAACTCTGCCATTTACCACTGCTCAGTTCTTTTTTTTTTTTATATTATTAAATTTATTTATTTAACTTTTAACATTCATTTTCACAAAATTTTGGGTTACAAATTTTCTCCCCTTTTCTCCCCTCCCCCCCCAAACACCAAGCATTCTAATTGCCCCTATGACCAATTTGCTCTCTCTTCTATCATCCCTCACTGCCCTTGTCTCCATCTTCTCTTTTGTCCTGTAGGGGCAGATAGCTTTCTATACCCCTTTACCTGTTTTTCTTATTTCCTAGTGGCAAGAACATTACTCGACAGTTGATCCTAACACTTTGAGTTCCAACTTCTCTTCCTCCCTCCCTCCCCACCCCTCCCCTTTGGAAGGCAAGCAATTCAATATAGGCCATATCTGTGTAGTTTTGCAAATGACTTCCATAATAGTTGTGTTGTATAGGACTAACTATATTTCCTTCCATCCTATCCTGTCCCCCATTACTTCTATTCTCTTTTGATCCTATCCCTCCCCATGAGTGTCGACCTCGAATTGCACTCTCCTCCTCATGCCCTCCCTTCTATCATCCCCCCCCACCCTGCTTGTCCCCTTATCCCCCACTTTCCTGTATTGTGAGATAGGTTTGCCTACCAAAATGAGTGTGCACTTTATTCTTTTCTTTAGTGGAATGTGATGAGAGTAGACTTCATGTTTTTCTCTCACCTCCCCTCTTTATCCCTCCACTAATGAGTCTTTTGATTGCCTCTTTTATGAGAGATAACCTGCCCCATTCAATTTCTCCCTTTCTCCTCCCAATATATTTCTCTCTCACTGCTTGATTTCATTTTGTTTTAAAGATATGATCCCATCCTATTCAATTCACTCTGTGCACTCTGTCTCTATGTATGTGAGCGTGTGTGCATGTGTAATCCCACCCAGTACCCAGATACTGAAATGTTTCAAGAGTTACAAATATTGTCTTTCCATGTAGGAATGTAAACAGTTCAGCTTTAGTAAGTCCCTTATGACTTCACTTTGCTGTTCACCTTTTCATGGTTCTCTTCATTCTTGTGTTTGAAAGTCAAATTTTCTTTTCAGCTCTGGTCTTTTCATCAAGAATACTTGAAAATCCTCTATTTCATTGAAAGACCATTTTTTCCCCTGAAGTATTATAGTCAGTTTTGCTGGGTAGGTGATTCTTGGTTTTAGTCCTAGTTCCTTTGACTTCTGGAATATACTGTTCCATGCCCTTCGATCCCTTAATGTAGAGGCTGCTAGATCTTGTGTTATCCTGATTGTATTTCCACAATACTTGAATTGTTTCTTTCTAGCTGCCTGCAGTATTTTCTCCTTGACCTGGGAACTCTGGAATTTGGCCACAATGTTCCTAGGAGTTTCTCTTTTTGGATCTCTTTCAGGCGGTGTTCTGTGGATTCCTTGAATATTTATTTTGCCCTCTGGTTCTAGAATCTCAGGGCAGTTTTCCTTGATAATTTCATTAAAGATGATGTCTAGGCTCTTCTTTTGATCATGGCTTTCAGGTAGTCCCATAATTTTTAAATTGTCTCTCCTGGATCTATTTTCCAGGTCTGTTGTTTTTCCAATGAGATATTTCACATTATCTTCCATTTTTCCATTCTTCTCTCTTTGTTCTGTGATTTCTTGGTTTTGCATAAAGTCATTAGCCTCCATCTGTGCCATTCTAATTTTGAAAGAACTATTTTCTTCAGTGAGCTTTTGAATCTCCTTTTCCATTTGGCTAATTCTGCTTTTGAAAGCATTCTTCTCCTCATTGGCTTTTTGAACCTCTTTTGCCAATTGAGTTAGGCTAGTTTTCAAGGTGTTAATTTCTTCAACATTTTTTTGGGTCTCCCTTAGCAGGGAGCTGATCTGCTGTTCATGCTTTGACTTCATGTCTCTCATTTCTCTTCCCAGCTTTTCCTCCACCTCTCTAACTTGATTTTCAAAATTCTTTTTGAGCTCTTCCATGGCCTGAGCCCATTGGGTGGGCTGGGACACAGAAGCCTTGATTTCTGTGTCTTTGCCTGATGGTAAGCATTGTTCTTCCTCATCAGAAAGGAAGGGAGGAAATGCCTGTTCGCCAAGAAAGTAACCTTCTATAGTCTTATTTCTTTTCCCTTTTCTGGGCATTTTCCCAGCCAGTGACTTGACCTCTGAATATTTTCCTCACACCCACCTCACCTCCTGATCCTCCCAGCCCGTGTTTGTGGTCTGAGATTCAAATGCTGCTTCCAGCCTCAGGGCTTTTGGCGGGGGGAGGGCTGCTATTCAGTATGAGATTATGTTCTGGTGCTGAGATAGGGGCAGGGCCACCTCTCAGGCTCAGTTCCCTCAGGGGGTTTATGCACAGACCTTCCGCAATGGATTCAGGCTCCCGCCCGCTTGGGGAGCCCCTGTCTGCAGCCGCCTCTCAGCTTCTACCTCCCGGGGGGGGGGGGGCTGTATTATGGGGGCACCCCACTCCCCTCTCGACCCGCCAAAGAGACTCTCTCACCCACCCCTGTCACCTGTGGGTGGAGGGACTTGTGCGGCCGCTGGAGATCCCGTCCCTGAAGCCTGCTCGGATCTGTTTCTCTCGGTGCCGCAGCCGTGGCCGCAGCAGGTCTGGGCTGGGCTTTGTGTCTGCAGCGCGACGGACCTTTTGGGAGAGGTTTGCAGATCCCTCTGTGGGTGGAGGGACCCGCGTGGCCGCTGGAGATCCTGTCTGTGAAGCCTGCTCGGATCTTTTCCTCTCGGTGCCGCGGCCGCGGCAGGGCTGCCCTCAGCTCCCAGTCCCGGCGCCCAGTCCGCAGCACGAAGGACCCCCCCGTGAGAGGTTTGCAGGTCTCTCTGGAACAGAAATCTCCCTCGCTCCAATGTTCCGTGGCCTCTGGGTGCGGAATTCGCCGTGAGTTACTTCCCTGTAGCCATTCTATGGGTTGTGGGTTCAGAGCTATGTGTATGTGCGTCTTTCTACTCCGCCATCTTAGCTCCGCCCCCCCACTGCTCAGTTCTTAACCATGTTGTATTCTGTGTAGGATCCAGTCCTTTCTCTCTGCTCATAATCAAACATGGTGAAATGTGTAATTCAAGATTTCAGGAACTCAGTTTTTTCAGCTCTTGCTGAGAGATGTCTGGTATAGGAGAAATGTGTGGCAGTTTACTTTCCTCCCCATAAAATGCAGGTTGTACTGGTGAGATGCTTTTTCCCTGGCAGGTGAATGATAATACTGTTTTGCCTTCTGGGAGGAAAATAGAGAAAGGACAGATTGGTTTACTCCCTTGGAGACCTCAGTTTGGACAAACCTCAAACCATATTGGTGGTTGCCTTGCCATCCCCAATGGACCATTGGCCAGATGTGCATCTCTCATTTTATCTTTGTAACCCAAGGCTTAGCATAGCACTCAGCACAGAAAAGCTTGTTAAATCAATGAATTTGTTATGGGCAATGGAACACTGAGTTAAACAGAATGGAAAATAAAGTGAGTATATATGCATATATACAAGCATATATACATACACACATATACATACATACATATACACATATATACATACATATATATATATATATATATATATATATATATATATATATATACACACACACATATGTGCAGGTATATCTTTGTGCCCATGAATGCAATGCAATGTCATAAGGGAAGTGAAGGAGAACCCCATATCATTCTAAGGGTTGATTATTAATACAGGTGATAAGGACTGAATCCCTGGCTTTTCTATTTATTCCGCCATACTTGCTAACATCTGAAAAACAGGTTTTTAGCATCTGTGTTTTTAACACATGATGATGATGATGATTTTTTGTTTAGTCATTTTTAGTTGTGTCTGACTCTTCATGACCCCATTTGGGGTATTTTTGGCAGAGATACTCAAGTGGTTTGCCATTTCCTTCTCTGGCTCATTTTAAAGATGAGAAAACTGAAGTAAAGAGGATTAAGTGCCTTGTACAAGGTCACACAGCTAGTAAGTGTCTGTGGTTAGATTTGAACTCAGGAAAATGAGTCTTCCTGACTCCAGGCATGGTACTCTTTCCACTGAACCACTTAGCTGCCTTCATGATGATAATAGTCATCATGGTAAAATAATAGGGACTAGCCCTGTGATCTTGTTGGTGTAGGGAACTCACAAGTGAGTCCACTGCCTTTACCACTGCAGTTTGGTACCTTCTTTGCAATCTTTAGTCTGAGAGAATTTCACAAAGCACTGAGAAACTGACCAACATGCCCAGGAGCACACATCCAGTACATGTCCAGGGTGGGGTTTGAGCCCAGGCCTTCCTAGCTTGAAGGCCAACTTTCTATCCCCTTCACTATATTACTCTTAACCACAAGTACAAGTACAAGCAATAATAAAGATAATGGTCAGCACCATGACCTAGTGGATAGGGAGCTGACTTCAGAGAATGGAAGACCTGGCTTTACTTCTGACATATTCTGTCTTTGTACATGTTCTGCCTGGGCAACTCCCTTAACCTATTCATGTCTAAGCAACTCTCTGAGCCCATAAGCTGCAAAATAGTTGCTCTTCTGCATTAGGAGAGGGAGTCTCCTTACAAGAAAAATATTTCTCTATACAAAGGAAATCACAAGTCAAGTCCCCCAAAATAATAATACTAAGACTTCAGTAATAAAAGGGTCAATGTCTCCATTGCCAGCCATGATGATGAAAGTAATGATAATTGCCAAAATTATACTTAATTAATAATTACATAGGACCTTAAGGTTTCCAAAGTGCTTCATATGTATGGTCTCATTTGATCATCACAACAACCAAGGACAGTAGCCACTATGGATATTATTGTCATTTTAAAGATGAAACAGTTGAGACTCAGAGAGATGGGACAACTTGCCCATGGTCATATGGCAGCCAGATTTGGGTGGTGAGACTTGAACCCCAGCATCTCTTGCCTCCAAATCCAGTACTCTTTATTTAATATCATTTTGTCCTTAGTAGTTTGTTATAGCAGGTTAACATGGCTGAAGGATTTATCTCCCTGCTATACTTAGTCTGCTTTTTGGGAGCTAGACATCTAGTTTCTTCATGGGCTAGTTGTCAAGACCTTTCCAGCCCAGTATGACCTGCCAAAGTTTGGGTTTTATTGCCATAATCTTCAAGATCTGTGGCATCATGATGAAGCATTTGTACAGAGGTGGGAAAGCTGTAGCCTCAAGGCTACGTGTGGTCTTCTAGGTCCTCGGGTCATAGTGTTACAGAACAAATCCTTTATTTTCTTAAATTAATTAATTTGTTTTCAGTTTTCAATAATCACTTCCATAAGTTTTAAATTTTCTCCCCTTTTCTCCCTCCTTCCTCCCTGAGACAGCATGCAATCTTATATGGATTCTACACATATATTGTTATTAAACAAATTTTCACATTACTCATGTTGCCTAGAAGAATGAAAACAAATGGGAGAAACCATGAGAAAGACCCAAACAAAACAAAACATAACACAAATGTGCTTCATTCTGTGTTCCAACTTCACAGTTCTTTCTCTGGATGTGGATGGCATTTTGTATCAGGAGTCCTTTGGGAATGTTTTAGGTCCTTACAACAAGTCCTTTTATTAAGGGGGGAGGGATTGTTCTGTGAAGTTTG
Organism: Notamacropus eugenii; assembly: GCF_028372415.1. NCBI lineage: Eukaryota > Metazoa > Chordata > Mammalia > Diprotodontia > Macropodidae > Notamacropus > Notamacropus eugenii. The sequence continues at coordinate 232,868,351 of NC_092872.1, forward strand.
GATTTGATCAAAGGGTCACACTTGAGGACCTAGAGGGCCACATGAGGCCTTGAGGCTGCAGGTTCCCCACTCCTATACTACTGGAATTTAATAGAACTGTTTTGACAAGTTATATTTTTTTATGTTACAAAGAGCTTTCTTTCAGTTGATGATAAAGGCAAAAGTTCCATTTTTTTATCAGATGCTGTTGCTTCCCCATCGAAGATGATAAATATGATATAACAAATCTTTGGATGCAGCAAATTTGATTCAAGCTGGGACTGGTAATGATTCAACCAGCAATGAGCCATTGAAATCCCAGGAAGCTCAGGATTCTGAGCATGATGTCCCAAAGACTAAGTTACGATAAGAATTGGCCTTTATATAGCACTTTGTATTTACAAACATTTGAAAGTTATCTTGTATTATTTCATGTGCTCTTCATCATAGTTTGCCTAGCTAAGTAAGGTTGATAATAGTACCCCCTTCTTCCATCACTTTTTCCCATGAGGAAAGTGAGGTAGGGTTAGAGATGGAAGAAACTAGCTAAGTGGTATAATAAAGAGTGCATTGGGTTTGGAGTTAGAACTGAAGTCAAATCCTTTCTCATTGACTAAGCTGTGTGATCATAGGCAAGTTCCTTAGACTCTCTATTTTAGCATCCTCACCTGTAGAGTTGGGATAATACTGCCTACCTCCCAGGGTTCTTGTTATATTTAAATGTGATTTCATATACACACACAAACACACGTATATGTATGTTTATATATATGTGTGTGTGTGTATACACATATATTCATATGTGTATGTATTTTTATATAGTGTGTGTATATATTATATACAAATTATATATATATAATATATACACAAAATATATACACTCATATGCGTACATGCATACATACATAGTTAGTTAGTTGGGAAAACCCAGACTAAAATCCCAGTTTTCGGTCTCCAAATCCAGTATTCTTTCCAAAACACCATGATAACAAGCAGTAGGAAAGCAAAATCATCAATCTAATAATCTGAAAAAAAGTTATTGATATCCTTTGTTTTGATATCTTTGTTTCCTGATATTTCCCTCCAACTTCCTTTTCCAGTGAGATGTTCTTTGTAACAAAGAATGAAAAAATGGAAGAGTAAAAAGAAATTTCAGCCTAAGTGACCAACACATTACCCATGTTGAATAGCATATGCAGTGCCCCATACCCCCAATTCACTAGCTCTGCAAAGGAGGGAGGGAGGTACATTTTCTCATCTCAACTTCAGGGCCGTGCTCAGTCATTGAAATGGCACATCATTCAGTTTCATTTTTCAAGCTAACCCTTTTATTCAGAGAGGTGCCTAGTATTTGGTGGAGAAATCATTATTGTAGAAGATGGAAGATCTAAGCTGTGTTTTAGCTGGTCTCTGCTTGGAATACAAAGAGAGTTTTAGAGTCCCTGGTCTATGATCCTTTCTCACTAACCCCCTGAGTTCCTTTAAATTTTAGGGAAAATTGATCTGGAAACTCAGATTTGGAACCATCATATTATATAGTGGCAGGGCATAGAGGATAGTGTAATGGAAGTGGAGCCAGGATGACCCAAGGTCAAATTCAAACTCAGGATCTTACTAGCTGTGTGACCCTGGGCAAATTACTTAACCTCTGTCTGCCTCATTTTCCTCATCTGTAAAATCAGGATAATAATAGCACCTATCTCCTAGGGTTGTTGTGAGGATAAAATGAGATATTTATGAATTGTTTTGCAAATTTAAAGTGTTATGTAAAAGCCAGCTGTTGTTAATATCATCATCATCATCATCATCATCATCATCATCATCATCATCATCATCTTCTTCTTCTTCTTCTTCTTCTTCTTCTTCTTCTTCTTCAACAACAAAAACAGCTCTGAGAGTTCTCAGAGCTCTTACAACCAGCTTTTTAAATGAATTTTTAGTGCAACAGAATTGGAACCAGGAAAACCCTGGTTCACATCCCACTTTAGATACCTCATGTGTGACCCTGGCCAAGTCATTTAACCTCTCTCTGCTTCAATTTCCTCATCTCTAAAATGTGTGTAAAGATAGCACCTACTTCCTAAGGTTGTGTGATGCTCAAATGATGTGCTTTGCACATTTTTAAGTGCTACATGAATGATAGATGGGTGGAATAGTAGAAGAATGCTGGATTTCAAGTAAAAAAAATGAGTTTGGATCCTGCCTTAGACACTTATTAGCTGTGTGATCCTTAAGCTCTCTCTGTCTCAGTTTCTTCATTTGCGGAAAGAGGATTATAATAGTTTTTACTTCCCAGTGTTGCTATAAGGATTAAATGAGATAAGAGGTATTGCAAACCTTAAAGTGTTGTATAAATTCAAGTAACAATCATACCAAATAACAGAAAATAAACTAACCAAAAAAGTGCTATTTTCAGAGTAATTTTGTTCCCAATCTCATCATGTTACAAATGATTATTTAACCTAAAGGATATGTTTGCTTGTGGTGGATAAAGGTTGGACAAATGAGAAAGCTATTCGTTCACCTTTATCTGATGTATCTAGTATCTTTAATTTTGGTCTTTCCTTAAATAAATAACCATTTGGGGGATTATTTCAATCTATCACCATTTTGTCTTAAAACATTCAAGAGGTTTAAAAATATGCTTTGTTTTGTTTGTAAATGATTTTGCCAAAACTATGGAGTTGTTTTATTCTTTTTTTAAAATCTCGATAACATACATATGGGGGCAGCTTGGTGGTGCGGTGGATAGGGTGCCAGGCTTGAAGTCAGAAAGATTCATCTTCCTGAATTTAAGTATGACCTCAGACGCTTGCTAGCTATATGAGCCTGGACAAGTCACTTCACCATGTTTGCCCCAATTTCCTCATCTGTAAAGTGAGCTGGAGAATAAAATGGCAAACCACTCTAGAATCTTTGCCAAGAAAACCCCAAATGGGGTCACATAGAGTGGAGCACGATTGAAAATGAATGAGGAACAGCAAGAAAAGTGTACATACACACACACACACACACACAACTCATTAGCATCTCTAGAAGTCAGTACATCCACTGTTCTTACCATAGTTTGCACTTAATGGCATTGGTGAATTAAAGTGAGCCCAGATCAAAGAGGGTTTTTTTTTTCTAAATTATATTCCTCTTGTATGGGAGTACATTGGTACTCAAATGAGAGACAAGTTTCTCTGTTTCATCCTTACAGTCTTGGTTGTTGACACTTCTGACTCTTTCCCCTGACCCTGTCCCCTATAATATTGGCTCCTTAAAAGAAGGGGTCATTTAAAATTTTGTCCTTGTATCACTATTGTATAGTACAGTCCCTTGTACATACATAGCAGGCACTTAATACATGCTTGTTAAATTGAATTTATTTCAAATGGATTTGCTGACTTCCTTTCCCCCCAATCCAGCTGATTTCCCCAACCTCCAACTTTCCCCATCACCACCACCACCACCAACAGACTGAAGTAGTTGCCTCTGATACTTCTTATCCTTATACCAAGGTTCTAGATCTTTGATTCTGCTATTCCTTTTACCTCATTATCAGCTAAATATAAGTGGACCCTGATTATTTTGTACATACTCTATCAATATAGATCCCGCCACAGTCTGGCATTCCAGACTGGGAAAAAAAGGAGAAAGGAGCATTTATTAAGAACACCCAATGTGTCAGGCACCATCCTAAGCCCTTTACAAACATTACATCATTTGATCCTTAGAACACTGTGGGTTAGGTCCTGTTATTACCCCCATTTTGCATAAAGTGACTTACAGTCACAGAGCTAGTGAGTGTCTGATGCCTGATTTGAATTGAGGTCTTCCTGAATGCAGACCCAGTGTTCTGTCCACTGGGCCACCTAGGTTGCCATAAGTAAGGGTCTATCGAGGAAGCCTGGAGTTAATTTATTGAGGGCAAGTGAGAAGAAGCATCAGAGGATGAGGGAAACATTAGTTCAAGAGCTTCACTAGTTCTATAATTTTTAGATGTATGGAAAAAAGACAACCAAAAAGTAGGTTATGGGTGATGAACAATAGCCAGATTTATCAGTGTAGACTTTGCTAGAGCTTCAGAAGCTAAAAGACTGGACTGTGTTGGCTTTTCACCTTTATCCATAGTACCTGTGCTTCAGGTTTAGCACCTGCCCATGGGTTTGCTATGTGTGCCTGTCTACCACTGCAGCCCTTTTCTTTGGGGTGTACTTTGAACTGCTTTAAGGAAACTCAAGGCTTCTCTAAAACAGGAAGTCTGAGAAATGCTGATTTAATATTTTCAGATCATATTACTAGACCCTCTGGAAATCTACACCTGATTGTATCTATTATTATTGACCAGAAGGATCAACACAATTAGGTCAATAAATGAGGTACATCATTTCAGCATAGAAATAGAAATAGGCATTTCATAGGTACTAAGAGAAGAAAGCCAATATTCTAATAAGGAGTAAGTGACTTGAGTATTTGTTGGTTACATATAGGAATATCTTTAGCATGGAAAGCAAAGGAATTAACATTTCCTTTTTGTGTGGAAGAGAGTGATTATATTTGAGGGTTTTTATGTAAATACATTTATGGAATCTCTTCCAAGGTCCTCAGAGTTTTCTTCTTGCAATGTGATGATGGGAAAAGTGTGGGGAATTGTGCAGAAAATGGACCATAAAGTCTGCATTTAGTGACAGTGAATGGCAAATGGCAATCTGAAAGTACTGCTAAGAATTTTTTTAAAAAAATCCAATTAGATAAAAAACTCAATTGGCAAACCTACATGCATTCATACTTATATTGTCAGGCAGTTTCTCAGAAAAACTTGTTAACTTTGACTGGGGAGCATCACTAACAGATGGGACTTTTTTTCCCCTAGATTTTTTTCAGTAATTAGAAGGAAGTCTTGTAAAAATTTAAACACGAATGGAAGATCTCATCTCACTTGCCTATGCATCGGTTTTAACGTCAGCAGGGAAATTATGCAAAAAGAAACCTTTTTATGGAGCAAAGAAATGAGACTTCATTTCCATTAAGACTGGGTGATAGTGAAGGACTGGAATTTAGGGTAAGATGCCCTGATGGTGTTGTAGGTCATTTTTAAAAGTAGTTGCTTTTCCCTAGTTCCTTCTCCTATTCCTGCTCAACAGTTACTATAAATTAGAACCCAGGAGAAACAAATATAGTAGTCTCATCTTTGCCAGCTAAGGTCCTCTCACCCTGAGTAATTCTTTATCTTTGCAGGCAAATCAACTCAGCTCTCTAGACCTCAATTATATCATGTTGAAAAGAAGTGGGGGTAAACTGGATGACCTTTCAGGGTCTTTTTTGGCTCAAAATTTATGATCTTATGTCAAGGAAGTAAATCCCTTCCTCAGGAGTTTTTTGGAGCATTTAGCTTCTAAGGATTCCCAGAAACAAATCAGTGTTGTGTTTATACAGCTAAGCAAGTTAGTGATTCATAGAATTTTAGAGAGGATTGAACCTTAGGGTCTAACCCACACAGTCCAATCCATTCAGTTAACAGGTAAGAAAACTGAGGTTTGGATAGAAGCAATCAGAATCAATTAGAATTATCAAGCAGAATAAAAACCATTTATTAAATACTTACTGTACATTGGTTAATACATCTGTATAAAAAGGCCCTGGGGATGCAAAGAAAGGTGTAGCCCTTTGATGGAATAAAAACTTTACAGTTCTGTGAAGTTTGGATTCCATCAAAGGGTCACATTTGAGGACCTAGAGAGCTGCATATGGCCTCAAGGTCACTGGTTCCCCACCCCCAGTCATTCTTATGGGGGAGACAAAGTGCACATCACTAACAGAGAGGACCTCCCCTCGATTTGATTTTTTTCAGTAATTAGAAGGATTTGAACATGAATTGAAGATTTCATCTCATTTTCTGATGCATAAGTCTTAATGTTAGTGGGGAAATTATGCAAAAAAGATATCTTTATATGGAGTAAAGAAATGAGACTTCAACTTTTTAAACTGAAGGCATATACAAGGTACGTGTACTAGGTACACACAAAATATATCATGCTAATCTAACCCCCGTTGGGGAAAAGATGGCTTTGGGATCTGGATTCTCTTTGGCTTTCTTCAATTTTTACATTAGAATTGAACTTAAATTTGGACAAATTCTGATTTATTCATGGAAGCTCATAGACATTTATTAAAAGAAGTTCTACTTTTCCTTCAGTGACTTCATTTCTATCTCTTTCCTACACCTAAATTCATTTTTAAAATGGACACATCTGTATGGCAGGGCACACATATATATGCAACATACTTGCTGACTGTCTTTGACAATGGTTGGATGTTAATAAATCTATGTTCCCCCCTTCCTTTACTGTTTCATGTCCTAGTGAATATTGTATCATTATACATTATATATCCCATGATTCCTTTCATGATGATTCATTTCAGGCTTCAAGGCTCTTTAAAACTGTTATATAGTTACGTCTTCCACAGGCAGCCAAAAGCCTTTATCTAGGGTAACCTCAGTTTTCCTAAGTATTCCTTATCTTTGCCCTACATTTTTGAAGAGAGACTCAGTATTTTCCTATCTTCTTCATCTATTTTTCTTTTGTACCATTGCTGATTCACCACTCTGATTTCCTGCTCAAAACCTTTCAATGATTCCCAATTTCCTTCATAATAGTGTCCTAACTCTTTAGCCTGGCATTCAAGGCTTTCCATAATTTGATTCTTACCAAGATTCCAGACTTATTGACATTATTCTCTTTTATCATATTCTACTCAGGGGCAGCTAGGTGGTGCAGTGGATAGAGCACCAGTGCAGCAGTCAGGAGGACCTGAGTTCAAATCTCACCTCAGACACTTGACACTCACTAGCTGTGTGATCTTGGGCAAGTCACTTAGCCCCATTTGCCTCATCCTGGGTCATCTCCAGTCATCCTGATGAATATCTGGTCACTGGATTCAGATGACTCTGGAGGAGAAGTGAGGCTGGTGACCTGCACAGCCCTCCCTCACTCAAAACAAAGTCAAGTGCAAGTCATGTCATCATTTCCCTGATGGTATGGTCTTCTTTGGTAACGAAGGATGAACACACACACATACTCTACTCAAACGACACTACTTACTATTCCATGAACATATCCTGAATTTTCTCATCCCTGCACCTTGGTTAATTCATTTCTCTATGCTTGCACTTCTGTGTATGCCCTTTCTGTTTATTGAATTCTATCCTTCAAGGCCCAGCTCCAAAAGTTCCTTCTTCAGGAAGCCTTCCCTGATACCACCCATGTTCCCCTAAGGCACAAGTGAACTGTTAGAGTTCTTCATTTATACTTACATACTTTTCATCTCTTATTTTTTGTTAGTTTTTGCTTAGTTCCTTATCTCACTTTCTGAATTGTAAATTCCCATGTCTGTTTCTTCCAACTCAGATTGATGTTATTGTAGTTTCTTATTGATGTTAGACTAAACATGTTAGACTCGGATACACTAGAAATTCATATTTAATAATAAGCATCATCATTATGATTATGACTATTATTTATGTCATGCTTTAAGGCTTGCAGAACACTTTAAAAATATTATCTTTTTTTATCTGCATAATAAACCTGGGAGGTAGGTGTATCATTATAACCATTTTACAAATGAGGAAACTAAAGGCAGACAAAGGTCATGCGAGTAGTCTGGGATCACACAGATACTATTTGTGGCTGAATTTGAACTCAGGTCATCCTGACTCCAGGCCCAGTACTCTGTGTACTATGGTGCTACCTAGCTACCTCTGTAATTGGAATTGAGAATCGGAAGAGATCTTAAATCATATTTTATTTTTTCCCAATTATATGTAAAGACAATTTTTAACAATCATTTAAAAAAATTGTTTCTGAGTTCCAAATTTTCCCCTATTGAGTCCAATTCCCTCATGCTGAAGATGAGGAGTCCTAGGTCCAGAGAGGTTAAATGATTTTCCCAAGGTCACACAGCCAGGTAAGTGCTAAACTCAGATCTTCCTGATTTCCATATCCAGCACTCTATCCACTGTTTCTCTTAGCTACATCTTCATTTTATAGTCTGATGCCCAGAGATATGTAGCATAATGAAATAGAAATAACCCTTTATCACCAGGTACCAATATCTTTTTAATCCAAAAGAAGTTACAGTTTTACTCTTGCTAATAATATCATTGGAGGTATCTCATCTTAAATATTAAAATTCCAAGTGCAAGCTCCATTCTTGGCTCTTGAATTTATTATATTTTTCTTGCCTTATAATGTTATTTGGAGATTCAGTTCCCAGCGAATACACTTAGTATCTTGTATAATTACATCGGTGAGTCAATTTTAGTAGTCTACAAAATTAGATTTTGGAATTGGAGGGACTTTTATGATGCTTAAAGGAACTGTCATAATATTGGTCACACTTCCTCAAGGGCTATTTATTATTCTTCCTGTTGTTTACCAGATTCTCTGAGAAGCTGGGAATGGAAATCCTTTTTTTCGGGGGTAACAAGAATATGTTTTCTTGTTCCATTGTGGGCTATTGCTAGTGTGGTGGTAGAACAGAATTCACATGTTTTGCTAGATCCTTACAAATAACTGTCTTATTCCCATTAAGATGACATTGAGGCTGACAGGAGGTACACATCTGGGAATGAAAAGATAAAAACCCAGACTGGAAGAAAAACCCAAAAGCAAAGGAATGGAAGGATGAGAGGAGAATTGGAGATGACTACATACTATTTCACTCACTAGAGCACCCCTGAAGTACTGATTTTTGTTTTGGATGCCGTCTTTTGGGAGAAACATGGGTTAACTATAGAATTTCCACAAAGAAGGTCATCCAGAAGGTAAAGGACTTGGAAAGGAAAGAATTCATATTTCAACAAAGTACTGATTTTTGTTTTGGGTGCCATATTTTGGGAGAAACACAGATTAGCTATAGAATTTCCACAAAGAAGGTAATCCAGAAGGCAAAGGACTTGGAAAAGAAAGAATTAGTATTTCAACAAGGAACAGAAACTAAGTTGGAATGTGGGGTGGGGTGGGAGTGGTGGAAATATTACAGTGTATTATCAGACATAGAATAGTGTTGTCATGTCCATTTCTAACCCAGAACCCAAACTCCCCTTGGCTTCAGATGAATAAGAATTCAATATTTCTGGCCTGGATCTCTGCCCACCTACCACACCACTTAGGGAATGCCTTTTTTCCATGCTGTTCTCCTCTGCACCCCACTCCCTCATCCTCTCAAACTCTTTTCCACTTCTAGCCCTGAGAATAGTAATCAAGTCAACATTGCTATTCCAATGAAAGGTCACACAATTGCTTTAGGACTGGAACCACCAGCACCATTACACCGTTGACTGAAATACTCCTCTATGGCCAATGCTTCCCATATGTGCTGTGTTCTATTTAAATGCAAGTCCCACTGAGGGCAGGTACCGGGCTATTGCTATTGTGGCTGTAGAATAGAATTTATCTATTCTTGCTTGTTTTGGGGTGTATCCCGAACAGCTTAGAACAGTGCATAACACAGGGGTGGGGAGCCTGAGCCCTCCAGGCCACATGGGGCCCTCTAGGTCCTCAAGTGTAGCCCTTTGACTGAATCCAAACTTCACAAAACAAATATCCTTAACAAAAGGATTTGTTCTGTAAAACTTGGACTTAGTCAAAAGGCCTCAGCCATGGACGGAGAAGACCACATGTAGCCCTGGTGTAACACATAGTTAATACATAATAAGCATTTTTTTCATTCATTCATTAGCCACCAGGGGGATCCTGAAAGGTTTAAAGTAGGATGTAGTAATCAAGTACAAAAGGGACAAGACAAGAAAGGCTGAGGCAAAGTTTCAATGACTTCAGGGTTTGGGCATCAGTCTGATCCCATCAAACTTTACACTGTGTATAAAATCTAGAAACTGTAATTGAAAGGTCTTCTTGTCCTTTGTGTCTGTGCAACTATAAATTGCTGGAAAGTTTTGTTCTGTGGCAGAATAGAGGCTCAGTGGACTGACCTTGATGGTGTAAGCACGCAACTTCCAAAGGTTTAGAGAGGAGGTTATTATCTGAGAGAGGGTCAGTTATCAGTGCTTTTGGAGAGCTAATGTCTAGATAATCTTCCTAGATCTTCTGCTTTGCCACTTACTTAGGATCGATCAATAAGTATTTACTAAATGCCTATATGTGCCAGGCATTGAATTTGAGTGCATTTCATCACATCCCAAACACCACAATCCAACGTTAAAAAGAGTCATTTGCTAATTCATACTAGTACATCCATGGATCCATTACCATATAACTTAAGCTTAAAGAGATAGCTTGATGTAATGAATAGAGGGCTAGACTTGAGGTTAAGAAGACTTGAGAGTGAAACCTACCTCTAATATTTATTAGTTCTGTGATTCCAAGAGAATTATTTGACCTCTCATCCTCAGTTTCCTGATAGCACCAATATCTCTGAGTTGTTATGAATTTCCAAAGGTTTGTTTGTCCTTCATTCTCGAAGAGGACCATGACATCAAGATGATGGCATGACATGCAATTGACTTTAATTTGCATGAGGGAGGGCTGTGCAAGGTCACCAACCTCACTTTCTTCTTCTGAGCCATCTGGGTCCAGTAGCCTGATATTTATCAGGAAGACTGGAGATAGCCCAGGATGCAATGCGAGACCCTGGCCCTTTCAGGCTAAGGTCTTATCATATTCTCACGTTGAGTGAGATACACCCATTCAACGAATAGGCTTCTTTAAGTAGTTACTCAAGGGATGGCCTCTTTAATGAAAAAAAAAATCAAACTGTGAGGGGAAGATCCTCAGGGTTCCTGGATAAAAGAGAAACAATTCCTATTTAGTAATTACATTCACTCTGTGCTAGGTGGGTTTCAAAGAGATAATATATGTAAAACACTTAAAATTTTCAAGTATTATGTAACTATTACTTAAGTATTTATAGTAACAAAGTATTATATTATTATTTTGCTATTGTCATATCTATAATATTATTGATGGTTGTGCTGCCTTCCATGGTGCTAACCATAAGACATCCATATATTTTTGTTTCTCTTCAATTCTTGATCATATTTTCCATAAAGTCTCCATAGAAAAACCACTTAGTCTAATCCAATGAACAATCCATGGGAATTAGTACTAAGCTATCCATATGTTACCAACCAATAAGTCAACATCTATGAAGCACCTATGTGCTTTGCCCCTGAGGATACACAGACAAAAACTAAACAGTATCTGCAATATCTGCAAGGAGTTTATGTTCTACTAGGGGAAGCAACATACACATATACAAGTAAATGCAAACTGATCTCAGGGTGCACTTCCATTTGGATCAGGAGAGGCCTTGTGTAGGGTATTCAATTTGATCTGAGCTTTTCCAGGGAATTTTAGAGACAGAAGTAAGGAGGGAGTGTATTCCAAGCATGATGGGAGGTGGAATATCATGAATGAAGAACTAGAAGTAAGTTAATTTGGCTGGACTGTAGAGTGAAAGGGAATTATGATCCTGTAAACATAGTTTGTTGTATAATAGCGACAAATTGTGAAGGCCTTTACAAGCCAAATACAATTCTGATCCTAGAGGTAATAGGGAGCCACTGGAATTTTTTGAGTAGGGATGTCATGGTTAGATCTGTTACTTAGAAAAATTACTTTGGCACCTGTGTGAAGGATGAATTGGAGATGGGAAGAAGCTGGATGTGGAAAGATCCACTGAGAAATTATTTCAACAGTCCAGGCAAGAGTTGTTGGAAGCCTGAACTAGGGTGGTGGCTGTGTGAGTGAAGAAACGGTAATGAGTGAGAAAGATGTTGTAGTGTTAGAATGGATAAGACTTGATAGTCCATCAGTCAGTGAGTCAAAAGGAAGAATGGGGGTAACTCAGAGGCTTCAAACCTGGGTGACTAAGGGAATGATGGTACCCTTGAAAATCATCCTCTCATTCCTACTTATTGACTGGCCCAACTCATTTTCTGGTCATACCTCTCCTGGTCGATGCCATTTATAGACACAAGTTAATCAATGTGTGAAACTCATTTTAGGACCCATCCAAGATGGATGTGTGATCTTGTGAGTGTTCCCTCCAGTGATATAGACCATGATCTTCCACTCCTACCTACTCTTGGCAGGTTTTCTGGTCCTTTCACTCCCACAAGGTCATTCCAAGTAAGAATAGAAGTGATTTTCTGTCTCTGCTGCTCTAGAGATCATTTCTATCTTGCCTTTTTTTATACCTTCAGTGGACCAGATTGATGCTTATTTTTAAGTGTCCTAATTAAGGAAATAATAGGATTCCTTCTATCCTTCTATCAGGGTCAATGATTTGCTTTAAAAACAATAACAATGTACTGTTTTAAAAGAATATTTTTAAGATTTGGTCTCTCTATCTCATCTAAGGTGTATCTGTCTCATCTATCTCATTTAAGTGCAAAGGCCTAGTCACACTCTTTTCACCATATTAGTTTTGATCTGCTCCATTTTCAACTTGATATCTGACATCTCTGCTCCCCTGGGACTTGCCATAATAATGTCACATTTAGATCTGATTCTCGGTAGGCTTGACTCTACTTGACTCTCCTGAGATCAGAAGATTCTCCAGCCTTCACAGTAGGGATTTCAGATGTGTGTCACCCCACTCAGCCCTTTGTACCATTTCTTATCACAGAATCTAAGAAAAAACAACTTGCAGTGAAATAATGCAAGGGACTTTATTTGACTTCTTCTTTGGTGGAAGATCAACCCCATGGGAAAAAGAGAGCTTTCAAGTGGTCATATTATCAATAGTTAAATACACTTATTGGGCAGCTTGGTGAGTCAGCAGACAGAGCGCTGGGCCTGGAGTCAGGACTGAGTTCAAATGCAGCCTCAGACACTTAATTAATTGTGTTACCCTGGGCAAGTTGATTAATTTATCTTTGCCTTAAGGAAAGAGAGAAGAAAATTGACTGGAGAAGAAAATGACAAACCATTCCAGTATCTTTGAGAAGAAAACCCTACGGACAGATTGGTCAGATATGATCCATGGTGTCATAAAGAGTCAGATACAACTGAAGGACTGAAGAACTGTCTTTAGGACCTTGAACAGTTCTAGGACCCTGGACAGCTAACAACCTCTCAGTGACCTAGGCAACTCTTTAAGACAATACATTGCAGAAAAAGTGCCAACCTTCACTGGTGGAAGGAATTTCCTCACCCTGAAATTACCTATGCCCATGAAATCACAAGTGTCACTTCCCTGTTCCCTTTCTCCTATGGTTTCTTCCTTGACTGGGTTCAGTGGCCTTGACCAACCTGACTTTCCCTGGTCTAGTCAGTAAATGAATGCCCATTCACTCAGAGCCAAATGGACATGAAGTGCTCTTGGGCTTGCCATTTATGAATGGACACAAATCCTTTGCCCTGTGCTCTGGCTCCACCCCTGTGTTTTTGCAGCCTTTTGGAATGAGGTCAGGTTTGGGATCTGCCTGCTTATCTCTCCCATGGCTGTCCAGATAAAGATTAATCTTAAGCTATTTGTTTTGCTGCTTAACTCAGCCAACAGGAGGGGGAAAATCCCCCCACTGAGATCTGTTTTTTTATGAATGGATGAATGAATGAGCATGATGTAACAGGCTAAGAGAGCCTGTCTCATGGATTAGCATGAAGAGACTGTGGATGACAGACAGCAGTAGTCTATTTAAATTCTGCTCAAGTGCAAGTTAATTGCAAAAGCAGAGAAATCAACCCGAAATATTAAAAGTCTTAAGTTCTAGTTTAATGTTTTCTCTCACAAATATGATTTGTCATGTTGCTAAAAAACATTCTCCTTTCATTTGCAATGGGCGGTTCTTCTGCTGTGATTTCCTTTTGATTTTCTGTCTTCTGGCTCACTGTTAATGAAATTGGTTTTTGCCAGAGTAGTTTGTGAATTCTAGCATGAATTTCCATTGAATTCTTAGCCTTGGCAAATATCCTGTTTAGGATGAAAGACATTAAGTTAATAATTTAACATGGTTTGCAATGGCACGTAAGTATTTCTGAGTCTCTGTTACATATATGCATGCAATAATGATAAACTGGCATCCATGATCCCAGTTAATCAAATAACCACCCTGTGAATTAGACAGAACAAGGTTATATTGATATATGAAGAAATTGAGTCTCAAAGTTAAAAATCAAATGAGATCAAATCTATAAAGTGTTTCACAAACCTTACAGCCCATATCCATGCTCTGTTGTTGTTACTAAACGACTTGCCCAGGGTCACACAGCTATTAAATGTCAACAGAAATTTGAACCTAGGTTTTTCTGACCATATCCAGAGTCTTATCCAATATGGCACTTAGTTATGTCTGTATTAGAGTGTAAGACCATGAAAGGCAGAGATAATAGACTTTTTAGAATTATAGTATTCTAGAGATTGAAAGGAATATCAAAATCAATTTAGCCTTCCTTTTATAGGAATCTAATTCAGCTTCAGGAATATAAAATATTTTCCCGTATGATGCTGCTTAATAATTATGTGTACTTGAGCTGTTACACAAATATGTATTGTATGAAAGTGTGTGTAGAAGAAAGTGAGAAAGACCTTCAGCATACTGGGCCAAATCCCTGTGGCAAACTTATGGAAAGACATAGGAAAAAGTTCCATTGGATGAGAAGGCATGGATCGATTGTAATTTACATCGAAGGGAATGATATCTGCAAGGATGAGATCATGGATCCATCTGATTATCTGATTGTGTATGCTGATTAATGTTTCCTAAACCATTGGGAGGTGTCATAGGGTAATGAAAATAATATCTGATGTACTAGCTGTGTTACCATGGAAAAGTCACTGACCATCTCTGAGGTGGGCTCATCTATGAAGCTGGAGGAACCCAACTCACAGGATTTCGGTGTTATTCAAAGATATGTATGCGAAGGGCTTTGCAAACTTTAAAGCACTATATCATTGTCAGCTATTGTTAAGCCATAATGTGACCTCAATATGAGTTTCCTGGGATTCACATTAATAGTCTTTCCCCTATGCTCAATAGCTGAGACAGCTGAGGTGACATGGTGCATACAGCACTGGACCTGGAGTCAGCAAGACCTAAGTTCAAGTCTGGACTCAAATACTTACCAGATGTGTGAATGCTTCAGTTTCCTTCTCTGTAAGATGGGGATACTAATATCACCTACCTTCTAGGGTTGTTGTGAGGATCCATTGAAATTATATTCTTAAATCTTTGCAAACCTTAGAGCATTATGCAAATGGTAACTGTTGTTATTATCCAAATATAAATTTTCACTTGTTATATTGTCTTGATTTGTTGTCTGTTTTAGTGATTAGTTAGAATGATAAGATAATGAGGCCATATCATAGATCAGATGCTGTGGTAGGAAATCCTGCCCTGACCCCTTTTGGCAAAGACTGAGGATGTCAGAACAGTCCAAGCAAACTGAAAGCTCTGCGTATATACATGTCCAGAAGAATGCTTGTATAAGATGCGCTAATAAGAAAAGTTTATATATATGCAAAGCAGTTTTCTGACTATAATCTAGCCTAAAATGTAAGTTGTACCCCCCAAATGATTTATTTTCAAAAGAATCAATCATCCAGCATTTATTAAGCACTTATGATTTTACAGACACTGAGATAGGGATTACCAAAAACAGAAACAGCTCACAAAAATATACATGGTAAGAGAGTATGCACTAAAAAATTGATTCTAATTATAGCCCATCCTCAGGTTTTGTCTTAGCTGGATTTCAGTCAAATATAGTTACACACTTCTACGTGTATACAATTACAATTTGAGATAAAACTGTGAAGCCACTTTCCCATCTTCAACCTAAGAGAGCTTGTCCAAGATAAAGAACAGACCACTTACTCAGGAAAGTTTATCTTCTAAAATGAATGAGTCCACTTCTGAAGAATTTACCTTTCAGAAAGCATCTGTCTCTCCTACATCAGTGGAACAAGTTCCTTTTTCAAATACAATGAAGAAAAACAATGTTGTGTATGGTTGGTAGAACCTCACTCCAAAAGCCACCAGAGAAAACAATAGGCCATTTAAAAAATAGATGTTGCCAGTCTTCTGCATGTGTCAGAGTGTAACTGTCCTGTGATCAGCTCTAAAGTGATGCTTGTGTTTTCTTTTCTCTTACAGGTTGTCTTAGTCTTTGCTCTTAGCATTGGGGCCCTTGTCATATACTTCATAGATTCGTCAAAGTGAGTATTGTCATACATTCTCTTCTCCCTCTTTTCTAAAACAGTGACTAACCTTTAAAGTACCGAGTATCTAGTTTTTTCTCCCCTCTTGACACATGACTTCACTAGTTTCTTCATTGTGAGAAGAATCTTTGGAAGAGGACAGGGATCCTCTGTGTTGACATAGATGGCAAAGCTTTGGGGAGTATAATTAGAGCCTCTTGTGTTCACTTGGCTGGGGTAGAAGAAGAGGAACTTGGATGCCTGTGTTCCACTCTACCCAACCTTGAGTATTGACTCTAGTGTAGGGTTTACTGACTTGCTTCTTGAAGCAAAATTCAAACTGAAAAAAAAAGCAAGAGTGAAGAGGCATTTAAGGTGAATCTATAGCCCAAAGGAGGCTCACCAGGAGGGTTTCTGCCATAAGTAATTTGGAAGTGCCATGGCTGTTGCTTTTATAGGTTAATTTCCTTATTTAGGATTTCCTTGTATTCCTAATGTTTGGGGGAACACCTGGCAAGAATAAAACTATTCTTTTTGCTTTTCACACTGAGTTTAAAACCAAATTGTCTCCCAGGGAATCTCTTGGTACCTAAAGGAAAGGAGCACTATAGATTCACACAGGAACTCTTGAGGATGGATAGAGGTCAAAACCACCTCCCCCGCCAAAGATTCTGTAGGTGGAATTTATGGTAGCTCTTTTTAAGCAACCATATGAGGGGGTTGTTAGACCTTCCTGACCCTTAGCCTGTGTCAAGCACTATGTGGTTAGCTAGCTGAAGGCAGATGAATATAGAACATAGTCTCACTGGTTGTGAGCTCACTACAATTCAGTTCTGGTTCAAATGAAAGCTACCATTGGCAGCCACAATTTTTCTGACTATCGTGGTTGAAACTTTCAAAGCGACAGTTAACCCACTGGGCAAGAACTGTGCTGGAATCTCATTATCCTCAGATGGTGCTCATCTTGCTTGTAATTCAAAAATCTAAGGACTGTGCTTGGGGACCTTTTCCTTCGTTTTCCCACTGTGAAGGTATTTCCTGAGCGCCATTATCTCTATCCAACATTTTCATTGCTGAAGACTCAGACCTCAGCACTCTTAAGCCCCACATTCAGCACTACTTCTGAATGGTACCTTCTCAATACCAATAAATCAATCCCTTTGATATATTTTCATTCAACGGTCAACAAGTATGGGCTAAGTGCTGGGGATACAAAGAGAGACAAAAATAAGGGCCCAGGCCTTGAAGGAGCTTACATTTTAATGGAGGAGACAACCTGCAAATAACCATGAACATATAGGAATTCACAAGACAAGTGGAAGATAATATCAGAGGGAATCTAGATGCTACCTCAGAGTCTCTGAATTTATATCTAGAACTCAAGAAACCATGCAGGAAACAAAAAGGACATAGAAGATTCCTATTTTGTTCTCAGAATATTGTTCTAGGAGGAAGCCACATCCAGATATCTCTGACTACTAACAGTTATTCAGCCTCCCACGAGGTTGGACCATATATCTATAACTTGATTTAGTCAGAGAAAATTCAATCAAACATCAGATGCTGATTAAGAAGGAACAGAGCTGTTTAAGACCTGGAAGAATTTAGATTCCTATTTTGGGAAAGGTAAGTATTTTAAAATATTTACCATATTTGTTTCCTTATCTTTTTTTCTTGTTGAATTGACATTTTACTAAATTCCTTTTCCTTATCTCTAGAAATAAAAGTGTGTGTCCTCAATATCTCCCCTCATCTCTGCCATCACACCTCTGGTCTGTGCTCAGGAAGTCAGTCTCTGGCTATAGTACTCATCTTCCAGGAAATGTGGGTCTCCTTCTGCAGGTGAGTGTTGGAATTGGATGGCTACTGGAATTAGGTGGATGAATGGATGGCCAGCTTGCCCCTTCCTGGACCATTTTATTTTCTCTTCTCTCTCTTGTTTTGTTACTACAAATAAAATAATGATCCTTATTGACAAAGAGTTGAAATGTTGTCCTTCTTTGTAGTGTCTCACAGCATGAACACCATTCCTTGGAGAGCCAGACTTTGTCTTTGTCTCATGGGATGTGGAAGAGAAGAAGGGATATTTAGAAGCAAAATTTCTCTCTCCTAAATACCCTACACTACACAATGAATCTAGTCTCTGGAAGGAACTGGAGAATAAAGAGGGTTGCGATCCTCTCTGATACTATTTTCTCTCATAAAGCTGGTAAGATTCTATCTTGAGGACCCTTAGACAATTATCAGCAGTATCTGTGCTGCAAAATTAGCCCTAGATTTCCTGCAGTTTTACTGTTAGCTGTTCTGAACACTGATCCAGAGGGTTATAATTTCACAAGTTCTATTGATTTTAAATGAAAACTCTTAGACAACCAGAATGTAGCCAGACTGCACTGTAACAGTAACACTGTAACAGTAACCACTGACATTAGGTTCAGAAGGCCTGGATTGGTACCACTTACTATTTCTGTGATCCTGGGCAGGTCGCTTTGTCTCTCAGTTCCAGTTTCCTCATCCATAAAGTAGGCATCATGACATCTGTGATACTCGTCTCACAGGGTTGTTGTGAGGATCAAATGAGAGCACTTTGTAAACCTTAAAAACTGTGTAACTATATGTATGTAAACCACTTTGTAAAGTACAGTACAAATGTAGATCATCATGCAGCAGCAACAGCAGCATAGCATCCCATCTGTCTGAAGACAGTCCTTCAGTCTAGCTCTAGTCCTCCCTTTCCTGGGTGATACTGGATCTTCCGTACTTTGGTGGGGGTGGGGGATGACACTGAATCTAGGGTTTCATTTTTATAGGGAACAATATGGTTCTATAGCAAAAATTAGTCTGTAACTCATATTCTTAGAGGGGCCTTGGTATACTGGGGGGCAGTAAGGTCTGATGGATTGATAACCAGCCTTGGAAACAAAGATTTGGGTTCAAATCTTGTGACTGACATTTATGAGTTGTATGAAGGTGGTCAAGTCACCCAACTCATTAGATCTGTTATTAATAATACCTTATGGTTATTGAGACCTTTCTTGTATCTTTGGCTTTTAATTACTTTTTTTGGAGAAGGCACTAACACCAGAGTCAGCACAGTTACCTCTTTCATTTTACCTGGAAAAGTTTAATGATAGCTCATACTCTGAATGAATGACTGTCTTCTTGGAGGTTTGCAGCTTTAAAATGTCTGTTAAAGATGGCATTATTTAAGTAAAAAAACCAAATGTGTGGGATATGAGTGAACTCAAACTTAAAGCAATTAATAATGGTTAAATAAAACTTGATCAAAAAAAGGAAAACTTTTCCTACAAAAAGTGAAGCTGACTTTTTTTTTTTTTTTACATTTTAAGTCTATGGAAGTTAGATGAAAGGACAAAGTCAAAGTGAAGAACTTTGGAATATCCAGTTGTCTTATTCTAAACCACATTAGAATTTATTATCTTGTTTAACTCATGGTTAGTATGCCTTGGCTAGATGTTGGGAGCCAATCTTTATAATATTTAAGCATCTCAGATATATAACAGACTGGAAAATTCCTGCTAGCAGTCATAGCAAGCTCTTGATTCCTCTGGCAAAGGCATAGAGAGTACAGAGTAGCTCACCCTGTGGTCTATTTGGCAGATAAATAATAATACTTTCTAACTTTAATAGCATTCTAACATTTGCAGATCCCTTTACATGTATGGCCTCATTTGATCTGTCTCAATGTTCTTGATATTTAAGTGTCCACTAAGATATTGTGATGGAAGTTATACTAATCAAAAGATATATTGTTCAGAGTTATTGGACTTTTTTGATATCCATTAGGTAGTTCAGGGAGATTTTTAAGTGAGCTATATCTTTTGTTTGTTTCTTTGGTATCGACTTTCAGAACTCTCCCAAGACCTTAAAGAGCCAATGGATTCATTATTTCCATTCATTTCACTCCTGCAGTCCTGCCCAATCAGCAACTCCACTTCCTGGTTAGCTTATGATAGGACCCAGGAGGAGCATTGTGTCAAGGACCCTATAAACTGGTATGATGTTCATGGAGATCTTTAAGGATTGTCCAATAGTTTAGATTCTAAGAGTGAAAAAGTAGCTAAGACAGAGTTAGCTAGGGTACTAGGGAGCCAACATAGCCAAAGTGAAAAGCTCTATAATCTGTTAAACTACACTTCATTGCAGGAATATGCTTTTTAATTATATAGAGGGAGACATTCTCTTGTGTGTTTAGTTAGATGTTTGCAACAATCTCTAACAAGTACAGAAAAGCATTAAAAGTCTTCATCGCTAGTTGTTTTTTTTTAACACAAATTCTGTCAAAATATAGTCTTAACTCTTTCCCTTTTCTTTTCATTTTCTCTTAAGGATTTGAGTTAAATTCAGAGGTCAGTCACTTCTGTCTTTGTCTTTATTTCCTATTTTTTTTTTGTACCAGTGATGACCCTTTCTTCTGGTACACCGTACCATTCCATAACAGGATTTTTTTTTGTACAACCAAGTCCAAAATGTCCCTTGGAAGACATCCAGGTGATAAAGTCACTATCGCTCTTCCATCCCTGATTTTCCCCCAAGACATAGGACCAATAATTCCTTTCTAATAAATAAGAGGGAGAAACACAACTATGGCAGAAAGAGGGTAGAATTCATGAATTGTATAATAGGAAGCCAATGCTGCTTGCAGAATTTCAATAGGAAGTTAGAAGCTGTAAGAAAGGGAGACAGCTTGGAGTCCTTGGGATTTGCATCCTTTCAGTAGCATTGTGGGCAATAATGATTCACATGTGTGAAGATATTTATTCCCTTGATTAATGTTTAAATTCAGGTCCCTCTCATGCTACAGCTACGTGGATTATGAATATTTAATAATGCATATACTTAAAGTGAAGGTCAGGGCTTGATCACTGGTGACTTCAATGAGGCTTAACATCGCAGAGAGGCAAGCAACCTGCTGTTAGCAGAGTAGAGCTGAAAGGTTATAAGCTGTTAAAGTCGTCTCTAATGGCCTTCTTTTATTCCTTTCTAAAAAGCTGCTCCAGAGCAGAGGTATGAGTGCTAATTTGACCAGTCTTTCCTGTTGACTTCTGATCCTTAACAAGGCTGTTTCAGGGTTATGACCGCTGGAAATAAGAGAAGCAGGATGAGTTTTAGGAAACGGAAGTAAACACTATGTAAATATTTCCATAAAACTTAAAAAGAACTTTTCGCAACTCCTTCTTCCCCCTCTCACTGCCATTCTTCCCCCCAATACCACCCCACTCCCACCCAGGGCTGTTATTCGGCTTCCTTTAGGCTAATGACTATTGTCTACCATTTAGACATTATCAAAATGATATTTACCATTTTGCAGGTTGTTAAAAATGCATGTAGTCTGATAGTCCACAAAAGCTCTCTGGAAAGCTGTAGTGAAGAATGATAGGTATGTGCCTGGGAAAACAGGGCTTTCTTGAGGAATGGAAACCAGCTAGCACAGAAGTTCTTAGAGGTGTATAAACTTTTCGTTAAAATGTATTTTAATTCATTTTATAACTCTATTCCAATAGAAATTGCTTTTGTGATCCTATATATTTTTATTATATTATTTTAACATATGTAAGCATACTATGTTATACAAAAACATTATTATTGTTTCTGAGTCACTTTTCAGTTGTGTCTGACTCTTTGTGACTCCATGTGGAGTTTTCTTGGCCAAAATGCTGGAATGGTTTGCCATTTCCTTCTTCATTTCATTTAACAGATGAAGAAACTGAGGCAAACATGGTCAAATGACTTGCCCAGGGTCACACAGCTAGTGTCTGAGGCCAGATTTGAACTCATGAGGAGGAGTCTTCCTGAATCCAGGCCCAGTTCTCTATCCACTGAACAACCTAGACAGCATTATTCTGAGGAGTCCAAAGGCATCACTAGGATGCCCAAGACATCCATGACACAAGAAGTTAAGAGTTTCTGATCTATATTATAGATTTAGAGCTCGAAGGGACCTTATATGTCTAAACCAAGACTGTCATCTTACAGTTGAGGGAAGTGAGGCCAAAAAGATTTAGAGACTTTTCCGTTATTGCAGAAATAATAAGTAACAGAACTGGGATTTGAACCTACGTCTTCTGATTCCAAAACTAGAATTGTTTTCACTTTGCCATGCTGCCTCCAGGTCTTTAGAAGCATGGGTAAGTCAAGCAATAGTTTTACCTTTGTGACTATCTTCAGAAAAACTTTTAACACATTATTGATCATATAGAACTTTAGGAGTGAAGGAAACATTGGAGCAATGGAACCATTTTACAGATAAACAAATTGAGACCCAGAGAGTTGGAGTGAACTACTCAAGGTCACACAACTAGTTAGTGTCAAACCTTGGACTTGAAGCCAGGCCCCATAATTTCTGGTCGAGTTCCCTTTTCACTGATTTGTTGTTTCTTAGACGATGGTTGTTCCAATCATCAGGAAAGCTATGTCTGTTGAGGTAGTTAATACCTGAATGAGACATTTTATTTTTAAACCTTCAGCTACCTAACAACTCATTTGTGGCAAAATAAAACTTCGTTTCTTTTCTTTTTTTCATTTCTCCTGTAAGTAGATGGTCACAATCTGAACTCTTCTTCCTCTTCCTTCTTTTCCTTCTTTTTCTCTTCCTTCTCCTCCTTTTCCTCTTTCTCCATCATTCCAGATTTACTTCTTGGTGTTCAGATTTAGTTCTGGCTTGACTCTATCCAAATGGTCCTGGCTTTTGCCTTTCATCAACGTCAATATGGCGGCATTGCCTAGCTATAGAAGGAGTGGTTAGTGAAAGACAAAATGTACTAGTTAGCCCAGTATGCCATGTGGTACACTGAACATTTAATAAATACCTACTCCAATAGAATGTGACTTATTTGGGATAAATAAAAAATGAATTTGCTGATTCACACAATGAAACTTACGACTTTTTCTGTCTTCAAATATCTTTTAGTAGGCAGTATTTCCTTCTTTCACTGCAATTGCTTGTTTTACATAGTATGTCAAAGGAGTTCACAAGATTTTGATATACACTCTAATTCTTCATCAAGAAGTGGCACTTTGATACCAGTTTTGAGCTCATTTTCTGAAGTCAAGACTTGACTGTATGTAGCCCACAGGTTTTCAGTAAGATTTTAATAAGTTGAGTATGTTTATCTCCGTCTCTTGGATAATTATTTTTTAACCTTTCATGATATGTGGCATAGTGCTGTAACAAATTATCTCTATTTCAATTAGCCAGTCAATAAACATTTATTAAAAGTGTGCTGTGTACCAGGCACTGATATTAAGTGCTGCGGATACAAAAAAAGTCAAAAGACAGTCCTTGTTCTCAAGGAGCTCACAGTCTAATGGGAGAGACAACATCCAAAAATCTATACAAACAAGGTACAGAAAGGATAAATTAGAAATAATCAACAGAGGGATTCCTATACTTCTGGAATAATTCTTGTCAATCTATCAGAGCTTCCAGTTCTATTAAAAGTACAAAAAAATCCCCCAATCATTTGGGGGGGGGGTGTATATGTATTGCAGTTTGATGAAGATGCCCACATCTCAGAAGCTTTCCTAGACTTCTTTAACAATGATTTTGGTATGGCCTTGAATGGTAGTTTCATTAGTGAAAATTACCCTTTTCTAATTATCAGCACTTTGGGATTTGCCTTATCTTGTTCATTACAAGTATATTGTCATGACAACACCTTTTCACTATTTTAACACCAGGTGTCCCTGAAAGTCGTTGCTTATTCTGTGTCAGTGAATTAGGATATTTCACCACAAATTTGACTGTGCTTGGTGGTGGAGTTGTTTCCAAACACACTTGTACCTGTACTTTAGTGCAACTGACCCTGTTTTATTATGGACTTGACTGATACTTAAAATGTTTTGTTTCCTTCCATCAACAACCCCCATAATATTTCTACCAATCTTTGAAATGAATTCTTTAAGGCCTTCAATTGTATATATTTCCTTAGAGTTAGATTCACTCTTAAAAACACAAAATGAAAAACAGAAAAAAAGAGAGCGATGAAACAAGCTTATAACCTAATCTCCATCATGAAGACTGAGACCTAACTAAAAGTAAGGAACCCCCTTCATTTAGTTTCATGTAGTCAAGATCATGTGATCTAGAACAACCTAGTATGTGTAGAAACTCATATGTATCACCAATGATGTCCCAAAATAAAATTATATCAAAATTATTTTTATCCCAAATAATTCACACACTGCTGTACTACAGGATTCTGGGATTTGCTTGTACTTAGGGAATTAGAGAATATGAGTGTTTTCATTTCAGTCTTTGTCCTGCTAGTGCCTATCAGTGTTTCTGGCACATAGTAGGCACTTAATAAATGCTTGATAAATTGAACTGTATTGAAGAAACCAAGAAAGTCTGGAAATCTCCTTTGAAGACTTCTAATACTATTGTTACTAGTTAGGTACAAATGAGAGCAGTTCATAAAAAATTCTAGGCTAACCCATTAGTTAAATTCATTTATGTTCTTACAGAGTTGCAGAATTTAATTACCTTCTAGATGTTTTTTGCAAAATACAACATAGCAGTTGTATCCCTATGGATGTTTCAGGTTGTGGTTAGAGTGAATGCCCTTGCTAATTTCCATCATCTCTGGCTCACACCCCACTCATCTATGCTCAGTGTCTCAATCCATGGCAAGAGATATTTGGATCTCAGATGCAGAGCTGGAAAAGTTCTTAGAGCAGTACAACTCATTTCACAAATGAGGGAACTGATTCCCTAAAAAAAGGACACATAGGTCATTAAGGGCAGAGCTGAGATTTGAACCCAAATTCACTGGCTACAAATCCAGAGCTCTATGAAGCAAGATTCTGGTCTTTTTAATTATATAAAATTTTGCTCCTTCCAGTTTTGGTCTCAGAGATGGCAGTCACCAACCATGAATCAGCAAAAAGCCTACTAAGTGTTTAGCACATAGTAGGGAATCCAAGAGAAGTACATACTATTACTGCATTCACAGTTGGTCTGATGACAAAACTGTACCCCCTAGCATTTCGTACAGGAGGAAATCTGCTTCCTCTACTTTTGGGACCTTGTGTTTAGTCATGTAAGTCATGTCCAATTCTCTTCTTGGCAAAGAAACTGGAATGGTTTGTTGTTTCTTCTCTAGCTCATTTTACAGATGAGGAAACCGAGGCAAACACGGTTAAGTGAATTGTCCAGGATCACACAGTTAGTAAGTGTCTGAAACTGGATCCACTGCTCTATCTCCTATTTTAGGTTGCATTGTTCCTTCTTCATGGCCTCTAATCTTCTTCTACCTTATTTATGAAGTAGATTGTAGAGAGATTAGAATGTTAGAATCATAATGGGTCCCAAAGCTTATCTGGTATCAGAGCTTAGCTGCCTAAGATAACAGGTCCAGCTAGATTAGGTGAGTTTCCATGGGACACTCATCAAGTTAATGGGAAGGTCAGTACTAGAACCTGGCAAGTTCAACATTTTGTTTTCTCTATCACACCCATTTCAGTCAGATTCATTAAACTTTTCCAAAAGATGGTTCATTGTGCTATAGCATTCTCTTGTATTATAAAAAGCCTCCAATTTTCTCTACCCTTTACTGACATTTTTATTGTAAGGTTTTAGTTTAGAAAATTATGGGTAGAGAAAGTTCAAGGTCAGGATGTTCAGAACAGTACTGCACATCTGTGAAAGGGAGAGAACAGTAGAGTAGAGCAGCTGGGAGAAAGAATGTGATATCAGATGGCAAAGTATCAGAGAACCACAGAGGGGTGGGAAAAGAAGGAGAGCCTTAAGGGAAAAGAAGCTTTAAATACCTAGAAAATTGAGATGTCCTCATTCCAGTTTGAAATTTAACCCTTATGAGAGACTCAGTGTGGGTGAACATCAATTTCCCAATGGCACCTATTTGTGTCATTTGCCAGCTCAAGTGCTATGGAATGTATGAGGTATATAGACTCAGACTACGTTTTCCTAGCTGATAGCCTGAAGAAGGTTTTGCCAGTTGTTAAAAAAATCTTTCTTGTATTTACTCATTGTCCTTTATTGGTTCCACGATTCTGATGGAGTGAGTACTTAGGATCTTAGGACCATAGATCTAGGGCTAAAAGGAAGCTTAGAGACCATCAAATCCAAATTCTTCATTTTATAGATGAAAAAAGTGAGTTCCAGGATATATAAGTGACTTTTAGGATCACACTACTAGAACATGTCTGAGGTAGATTTTAACCCAAACCTTCCTGACTCTGAGTCTAGTGCCTTATCTAATACACTATGTTGCCACTCCTTCCATCCATGGAGATTGCAACCCCTCCATGTCTTTTTGTCCTTTGCAACTGTTATCCATGTTTTCATATAAATCATCCACACAGGATTAGTCAAATTCAGTGGAGATCTCCATATTCTTCTTTTAAAATGTTTTCTTGATGCTCTTTCACATAGACATATATCTTTGTCACTATATATGTATATTTTATGTACATATATATACATACACATATATATACATACACACATATATACATACACATGCATATAATCTCATTGACACTTTTCACTGACTTGTTCTTCCTTCCAATCAATCTCTCCCTTGTAGGAAAAAATGGAAATTACCACAAATATCAACATATCAGTCATTTCTGGAAATGCATGCCTCATCTCTGCTACAAGTCCACCATAACCCTGTTGTGAAGCAAAAGCCCTTTGTTTGTTTGTTTTCCTTCTACTTAACATGGCAGGGTATGGGGGCAATTATAAAAAAAATAGGAGTGTCAGGATCAGGGGAAGATGAGTACTTCCTCCATGGGCACAAATTTCTGTGAAACCGAATAGATGGTTCTCAAGCATTCTATTGGCTGAAATTCCTCTATTGTTCACCTGGTTATGATTTTGCCTAATGTGAATTAGGTTGGTGTAAGGTGATAACATTTCAAATTGATGGATTTCACTCACTTTGGCCTTCAAGTTTCCAGGGCTACCTCTTTCTCTACATTGGTAAGGAGCACTCACTTTGATCATGCCTTTCCATTGGTTCCACGGACACCTGCATTCAATATGGCAACACTGAGCTTCAGGGGAGGGACTTTAATGATCTTTGACTTCACTAAGGAATCCATAAGAGGACAAAATGGAAAATTACTTCCAGTTTTGCTAAAAAGAACAAAGCTTAAAATCGAATTTTAGAGATGGAAGGACCTTTATAGACCTAGAGGCATGTTGAAATGAGTAATGGACTTGGTGTCAGAAAACCTGGGTCTGTATTCTAGCTCAGGCATTTACAAGCTATGAGACAGTGCTCAAATCACAAACTATTAGAGCCTCAGTTTCCTCATCTGTAAAATGGAATTCATAAGAATTATACTAACTAGCTCATGGTTATTATGAGAAAGCACTTTTCAAGTCTTGAGATTCTTCACAAATGTGTTGTTATCATTAATAATTAATAATTGTGATTGACAATTACAATTATTAATGATGAATGTTATCATTGTTAAAGATAATGTTAGCAATAATAACACTATGGGTAAGAGGGATTAAGTGATTTATTCAGGATCCCGCAGCAAGTCAATGATAAAGCTGGGAATCAAACCTAGGCTCCTAGTGCATAATCATCCTAATATCCCACTTGGTATATTCCATTTAAACTAAAACTGATTTTGACATATAGAAGAGGGAAAACACTGACTTAGGACCAGGATCTGTTCTTTAAAAGTACCTTAGAAGGCAGGATGATGCTCTGGAAGGGACAATGGCCTTGGAGTCAGATAATAGGGGTTCTAAGCCTGTCTAAATTGTTTTTACCACCTGTGTGGTATTGGTCAGTCACTAAACTTCTTTGAGTCTCATTTTCCATACCTTGAAAATGGGTGGACTGGACTAAATGGCCTTTGATGTCCCATGACTTATTGTCATCTAGCCCAAATTGTTTCTTTGACAGATAGGGAAACTGAGACCCAAAGAGGCCTCGGGAAGTTGGTTGCTCAAGATCACAGGAGTAATAAGTAGCAGAACCATTAATTGCATCTGAGTCTTCTGGCAATAAATATACTATTTCCCCCTCCCGACATTGCACTGTGTAAGCCCTTGTCCTCCATGGAAAGTCAACCTGTCAATCTAATTCTTGAATTTCAGGCTGAACTTTAGGGAAAGCTATAGGTCAGTGGGGGAAAGGGCAGGAGGAGCCATGGTGGGAAGGCAGTTTACACAAGTTAGCTTAGTCAGCTTCTCTAGGCTAGAACAGCCTGTCCTTTGAAAAAATCTTTATGCTGCTAAATGCTTTCTACACCAATTGCATCGCATCCCTATTAGCATTCAGCTTTGAATTCGGACCTGCTGCCTCACTTCATTTCATTTCTCTTGCCTTTTGGTTTCATTCCCCCTAATTTCTCCTTGATGCTTCCCGTAAGATTCTTACCTTCTGACGTTAATGAATACATATGCCCACGTGCTCAAGATTTTTACCAAAATGATACATTCTCTGGCACCTGACACGAGGCTTTGCATACATTAGGTACTGAATACGTGATAGCTGAACTGAAAATACTTTACTTTTGTATAATATACTTTCAGACATACTATTAAGTTGCGATACATACACTGAAGTATAAGTTATATGGAAATGTAGAC
Source organism: Notamacropus eugenii (assembly GCF_028372415.1). Classification (NCBI taxonomy): domain Eukaryota; kingdom Metazoa; phylum Chordata; class Mammalia; order Diprotodontia; family Macropodidae; genus Notamacropus; species Notamacropus eugenii. Next base: position 232,897,077 of record NC_092872.1, read on the forward strand.
AGAATTATAAGTTACATATATTATATATGTATCAGTTATATTGAGTTTTACATGAAGTTTAGTATATATATGTGTGTGTTTGTAGTTATGTACACCCAACTATAAGTTGTATCAATAAATAATTAAACATTTGCTAAGCACCTACTATGTGACAAGCATTTTGCTAAGCTCTGGGGATACAAAATGAGGCAAAAGACAATTCCTGGCCTTGAGGAGCTTACAATCTAATGGTGCATATATATATATACATATACATATACATACATACACACACACATATATGTGTGTATATGTATATATGTATATTCAGAGATAGCTATAGATTACTAGACACATATATGTATAGATACACACACATCTATATACATATACACACAAGCAAACATGGGCATGTATATATGCACACATGTATATTTGTATATACACACGTGAACATATATGTGCAGTCCATACACATGTACACCTATACGTGTTGAGTATTGCAATTACTCTATGAGATGTTCAGAATAGGTATTCTTACCCCTGTTTTATACCTAAGGAAATAGGCAATGGTTAGATAACTTACCTAAGGTCTCATAGCCTACATGTGGAAAATGAAAACTTAGGGCTGTATTTGAAACCTGGGCTTTTCTAACTTATACCAGTCTCTTTCCACTACCCATAATGCATCTCTGTCAATAACAAGAAATTGCTTTTTTTCTTATCTCTCTTTCCCCTTCAGTTGTGAAATGCAAAGCAAAATCTGGATTGCTTTGTAGATGACATGCCGCTTTCTTGCCCAAGGCTACACCAAGCTATGTTTCTCCCTACGTCCTTGCCTAGATCCCTTTGATGTTCTCTGTTGTTAGGACACTGCTCTATGGGTTCAGTCTTTCCTGTCTCACTGGAATGGCATTAAAATGTTGCCTCATGCAAAGACTTGATTCATTTTGAATCTACTAGGAGATTAGAATGAGAAACTTTTAAATTCCACACAGCTTAAGGCAAATACAAAAACCAAGATACAGGAGTCCTGCCTAACACCTCCTCTGGAAGGATGAGTGTCCACTGTGGTGATGGAAATTGCAACATCCTCATCTTTGGATATCTAAAGGGATGGCATAAATAGAGCTGTGGGCTCTTCTCTTTCCCCTCCCCCCTTATTTCCATGTTCTTCCTTCTGACAGCCTGACAAATTGTAGCTTTTGGGAGACCCAAGTCCGTGATGAGTCATTTGTGGTTTAAAAATAGAACCCCTTGCAGCAAGGAAGCCCTTTTGACTTTTGATATGCATGACACTGTTTGAATAATTTGAAGGGTGTGTGTGTGTGTGTGTGTGTGTGTGTGTGTGTGTGTGTGTGTGTGTGTGTGTGTGTGTGTTGAGTCAGGGTGAGGAGAGGCACTTAGTCACATGTGGAATGAAAATATTGAGAATGTTGGGCCAAGAGACCACTGATAATCTTCTGCTCTCCCCATTGGAACAACCTGGACAGTTGCAAGAGCATGGATCTTAAGCTATTAGAATTAGAGATTATCTAGTCTAGGGGTTTCTGCCCCTAGGGTCCATGGAGAGATTTAAGGGGATATGTGAACTTGGATGGGAAAAATAATTCATTCAAATTTTCACTAATCTCAAGCTGAAATTTAGCATTTCCTTCAATTATTAAAATCATTATTCCGAAAAGAGGCCCATAGCTTTTAGCAGACAACATTAGGGGGTAGTGGAAAGAGTCCTGGACTGTAATTTAGAAAAGTCTAGGTTCCAATTACAACTCTAGATTCTCAATGACCACTTATCAACTTTGAGACCTTAGGGAAACCACTTAGCCACTGTTTGTTTCCTTAGCCATAAAATAGGGATAATAATACCTTTGTGAACATCTCTTAGAATAGTTACAATATTCAACATGACACAAAAATATGTTAAGAACCTTTGATCTAATCCCTTCACTTTTTAAACTTGAGAAAACTGTGACCCAGAAAGGGGGAAGCATTTGTCTGAGGTCACATAGTGTCTATACCAGGGTTCAAGATCATATCTTTTGAATCCAAATGTAGTGCTGTTTTTACTGGTGAGGTTGGTCCTGTCTTCTGAAAGTCAATCTACAAACATGTATTGAGTATCATCTAAGTGGTGGGGAATGCAAAGAGCTCTCTAAGACAAGCCTTCTGCCTTCTAACAGCTTGCACTCCTACCTACAGGAGTGCTTCCCATCCCAGATCTAGTCCTGCCTTTTCTTCCCCAGGTAATTTTGTATGCATCATCTTCCACATGTGGAATGGTCTCTCTCCGGATATGGTCCTGTTGAAATTCTTCATAAAATTCTTCTTTAAGGTCAAGTTCAGGAGCTACGTCCTCATTTATGTCATCCTTCCCCATTGCATGCAGTCTTTTTCACAAATCTCCTGGCACTGTTTACAACACCTCCCCCTGCCCCATAGATGTTGTTGCAGTTGTCTTATCTTTGATATTATCATGTAAGCTCCTTAAAAGCAGGCATTGTGTGTCACGATCATATCCCTAGCAAACAGCCCAGTGCTTTGTGTCTCTTTGTGACCCCATTTGATTTTTTTTTTGGCAAAGATTCTGGAGTAGCTTGGCATTTCCTTCTCCAACTCATTTCATAAATGAGGAAACAGGCACATGTATTTCAGTCATTTTTCAGTTGTGTTCCACTCTTCATGATCCCATTTGGGGTTTTCTTGGCAGGAATACTGTAATGGTTTGCTTATTTTAAAGATGAGGAAATGGAGGCAAACAGGGTGAAGTGACTTGCCCAGGGTCACACAACTAGTAAATGTCCAAAGCCAGATTTGAACTCAGGAAGCGGAGTCTTCCTGACTTCAGGTTCAGTGCTCTATCCACTGCGTCACCTAGCTACTTTTGTGAAGAGTAGGTACTCATTAAGGTTTGTTAAATTGAATATAGTTTGGAAAATGAAGTAAAAATAAATACAGTAAAACTGTTACATAGCCATGCAAGATGACAATTCCAAAGGAGACAGTAGGCAGAGCTTCTCACAGTGTTGACTCTAAGTGTTATGTATTTAGAGGGGAGAATGATGACTGTAAGTGGAGATGACTTCTTGTAGGCTATTGTCACAAGGGCAGATATCTGTGCTAAAGGAAAATGATCTTTAGCACATCAACTTGGGGAAGCCCTAGAGATTGCAGCCCACACCTTGGAACACATTTCAGGTAGGTATGATATGGTGGAAGGAACCTGGGAGTCAGGAAACCTGGTTTCCCATCTTGGCTCTATTGCTCATCTAGTTTAATGACTTTAAGCAAGTCATTTCTACTCTTGAGGTTCAGTTTTCATTCCTATTAAATGTGGAAGTCAGGATAGATAGCCTCTATTGTCACTTCCGGCTCTAAAATCTTGTTTTGGGGCTTATTTTTATTTTTACTTTAAGGCCTTAGAAACTAGATTGGGTTAGGTAGAGTAGAGCCTAGGAGTAGATGTTTAACATGGCACAAGAAGGAGTACCATCTGAAATGGAACCAATTTGCTTGTCAGATTTCTTTCTTTGAGTGTCTGCACATAATTACAACCTATATATGTTTCTGTTTGAAAACTCCTTGAGAAGGACTTAAATCCAGCCATTTTGTCTTTTTAAAGTTGATCCCCAGAATACATCACTTCTTATCAGAGGTCTTGTTTATTAACGTCCAATGTGCAAATGCATCACAGGGCCCCAGCGGGGGCAGAGAGGTTGAAGGTAAATTGAGAACAGAACTGTTGAAATGGGAAAGAGCCAGACAGAGCTGTCACCAACTAGAAGGCAAAGCTCCTGGGGAACATGTGAAGAAAGATCAAATTTCCTTTTGATCCCTTCAGCTGCAGTATCCTTTGGGAAGTTTTAAAAGATAAGAAAACATATTCAGAGACAGATGATCTAGTACATCACAGAATGGCAGATGAAGCCTTTAATTGCTTCAAATCAAAAGGAGCAAATGCCCCCATTTCCAATTTTGATTTGATGATTTAGCTCTGGCAAATATTAACTTCAAAAATACTATGTAAAACAAACCAAAAAATACCCAAGTATCTGACATTAAATTGCAAGTAAAACCTAAAAAGCTTGTCTTTCTGATATGTTTTGAAAGTTGGAAACGCGACTTAGTAGTAGATTTCTTTTTCCTTTTTGAATTGATGTTACTCACTTAAATGCCAGGAACTACTTTCATAAAATAAAATTTAATGGGAATGGGCATAAGTTGGTTGCATTCAAAAACTCAACTCTACATGGTAAGGGAAACACAGATAGACAGTAGTTGTGTTAAAAAAAGTTAAAAAAAGTCTAAGTGGAGTAAAAAGGCAACAAAAAGGAATAAATTAGTTAATAACATGATGTGCCATCCCCAAAGTCTAAATTAATAAGTACTTTCTATGTACCAGATACTTTGCTATGCTCTGGGAACCCCTACTCCCAGAAAAGAAGACAAAAACAATCCCTGCCTTCAGAGAGTTTCTATTTTAACAGGATAGACAACTTGCATATTTATAGGCATATACAAGATATAGGTAATATAGAGAAAAGATATTCCTAGAGTGTAACACTGGAGCAACTGGAAAAAATAGGAAAGACTTCCTATATAAGGTGGCATTTGAGTTGAGTCTTAAAGAAGTTGGGGATTCTGAGAGTTGAAGTGGAGGAGGAAGAGTGTCCTGGGCATGGTTCAACAATCAATTTAAAGGCATAGAGCTGGACCATGAAGAAGGATGCTCTCGATAAGCCACATTTAGAGAGGTATAGCATCCCAAAAGAGGCAGGAGATAGTCATACTATCATATCTCTGCTGGTCAGTCCCACAGGTTGTATATTGTGTGTAGCTTTGGAAAACTTCATTCTAGAAATCACATTGACAAAATGGCAATTACAGATGGTGAGAGGACTTAAACTAAGACATGTAGATTGTTTGAAGAAGCTGAGGATATTGAGCCTGCAGAAGAGGGGCTTAGGGAGAACATGATAGCTCTTTTTTAAATATTTGGAGGGTTACCACTTGGAATAAGGATTATATTTGCTTTGTTTGGACCCAGAAGAGAGAATGAGGACCAATACATGAAAGTTACAGAGATTTGAGTACAATAAAAGGAACAACTTACTAGATAGACATTACTCAAAAGTCAGTTGACTCAGGAAGTAATGAGTTCCTCATATTTTGAAATCTTCAAACAGAAAAATAGATGACCAGTTTTAAGGAGAGCACTATTTTAGTTTTGTGCTGGCCTGGATGAATTCTGAGGTCATCACTTTCTAGCTCTGAGAATCTATTTTTCTAAGTCTGAACCCTCCCTATCCTAAAAAAGTAGTTCAGAAAAAAAAGACTTGATTTAACTTGTAGTTAAAAAACCTGGGTTTTGAGTCTCAGTTTGTGTCCCATTTCTCATACGTGTAAGTTTGGTCAAACATGTTGACATTCTGAGTCTCAGTTTCCCCATCTGTAAAATGGGGAAAATAATATTTGCAGCACCTCTGAGAAAAGCACTGTGTGATCCCGAAAGTGCTATGGGAAAGTGAGTTGTCAGTGGTCTTTCTGTAAGTGGAGAAAAATTGCCATAGGTCTCTAACCATTTCAAGTTATCTCACTTTAAATGAGTTTTTAGAATTATTATACTTATATAATTATATGCTTATACTTAATTCCTGCCTCCATGTTAGTCAAGGCAAACACTGTCTATCATGGGAGTAAATCATCCTCAATGTATTATAAACCTTGAAAGTTGCAAATCACTTTCTCTAAAAATTTTGGATAAACAACGCCATTGTTTAGGAATTGTGAGAGCTTTTTAAACATAGTTGGTAAGTCACATGGACCTATTTTCCAGGACATAAATGGAAGTCAACCTCAGCCTATCCTCCTTAAATTATCCAATTCTTTTTTTGAAATGTGGCCCAAGTCCTTTTGTTCTGCCAACTTGTAACTCTCCCCACAGGAGATCTGGTTAGAATAGTTGTTAATGTAATTTACTATTGCTTAAAATGTAGATTCAGTTTCACTTAGGAACTAAGCAAATCTGCAAATGACACAAATCCATATATGTTTAACAGATATAACTTTGTAGTTGTATCTTTCTATTTTTATCATAATTTTCTGAATTTATTCTTTAATACTTAAAAAATTTTTACTTTAATTCAGCAACTAAATAATAACATCTCTGTTCCCCATCCCTCCTGGCTAAAGTCATGCCTTGGCTTCTACTTTTCCAGATGTCAGATAGGAGAAGGTCTTAGTTTTGATCTGTCCTCTACCAATGATTAGCAGTGTAATATTGGGAAAACCAATTACCTTTTCTGAATTTCACTTCACTTATTTATAAAATGAAAAGTTTGACCTTACACAGAGGTTCTTACTTTTTTTTTTTTGCATTATGGATCTCATTGATTGATGAAGCCTATAGACCCCTTTGTATAAAAACAATTTTCATTGTTTAACACAAAATGTAGAATGACAAAGGAAACCGATTATATTATAAAATAGTTATCAAAATAGTAAAAAAAATAAATTCATGGACCCAAGTTAAGAACTCCTGATCTAAAGGTTCTCCAAAGTCCCCTAAGAACATTTAGAAAAAAACTTCTGGACCAATTAACAAGATTAACTGATGGGCCAGCCTAAGTGTATGTTGTATAAGTATACATATACTTTGAAAAGAATCAGCCAAAGCTTGGCAAAGGTGCCCAAGCTGACTGTGTTGTTCCAGTTATCCATGCTCCTGCTCCCTCCTTACCTGTGACCTTTTCTTTCCAATGTGAGCTCAAGGTGGGAGCAAACAGTGGCAATGTTTACTGAGCTTCTTTAGCACTGAAAGTGACTCAGCCAGTATGTTCCATGGGGAATATTGGAGTATTACAGTGCTGTGTTCTAGTTTGGGGTGCTAGATCCCTTAATCAAAAAATGGAAACTGGGAATGTTTAGCCTTAATAAGAAAAGACTTGGTGAGGAGGTACTAGGAGGCATGAAAATTGTCTGATCACCTGGAACAGAGATAGGATGTGTTTGCTTAAGTCTAGAGTAGAGATGGAGCCGTAGGTGGAAATAGCAGAGATGCAGATTTAAGCATGATTTAAGAAGGAACTTCCTTAGACAGTTGGATGGTGCAATGGATAGAGTGCTGTACCTGCAGTCAAGGAGACCTGAGTTCAAGTTCTGCCTTGGAAATTTAGTAGCTGTGCAAGTCACTGAACCACTTAACCACTGTCTGCCTGAGTTTCCTCAGCTGCAAAATGGGGGCAATAACAGCAGCTAGCTTCCAGGTTATTGTAAGACTTAAGATGATATTTGTAAAGGATTTTGCAACCTTAAAGTGTTGTATAAGTGCTGGTTACTGTTATTAATTATTACTATTGTATTATAATAATATTTTAGCCCTACTAAGGTAGGGCTCTCCTTAATTAATAATAATGATAATAATAATAATTATTGTTGTTGTTATTTATAACAGTTAGAACTGTCCAAAAGTGGACTGGGTCATTTTGAGAAGCAATAAATTCCCCGTCCTGGGAGTCTTTAAGTAGAGATTGACCAGCTTTAGTTTCTTTACTGGTAAAACGAGGGAGTTTGACTAGACAAGGGTTTCTTTTCCTGGGGTCCATGAACTTGTGTACATACACACATATACATATATGTATTTACACATACATACATATGTACATGCAAACACACACGTATACACAGAGAGACAGAGAAAATGACATTTCAATTAGAATTGGTTCCCTTTATAATCTCATGTATTTTATTTAATGCATTTAAAGACATGATTGTGAGATGGGATTCCCAGGCTCCATCAGACTGCCATAAGGGTCCATCTCTCTCTCTCTCTCTCTCTCTCTCTCTCTCTCTCTCTCTCTCTCTCACACACACACACACACACACACACACACACACACACACACACCTATACCTTCTTGTCAGGGATGTTGTGCTAAGGGCTTGTATTCAGTTAGGGATCAGACTATATGGCCCTTCCAGAGCTGAGATTTTGGGATTCTAGAAGATGCGTGGGCTGTATGGGAAAGACTGTACCATCTTCAAACTAAACAGATGTCAGTCCTAGTATTTTCCAGGTATACAAAGAAAGCAGAGAATGAGTCTAAGGTTCCAGTTCAGATAAAGTGTTCTGGATGTCCTAGAGGGAAAGTGTGGGTGTGGGCTGCAGAAAAGATGTAGAAAGAATTGGAATATCATTATACCAATCTACCTGGTATGCGCTTTTTCTTTTTTTATCAGCAGGAGGAAGTAGGAGGAGCAAAAATGAAAGCTTTCTCCCTCTTCTTGAGAATGGGAAACTGCCTAACAAGGAACGGTCTTTAAAGGGCAGCATTAATAATTGAGATCAGCTTGAGAAAGCCATTCAGCCCCATTAATTCCTGCCAGCTCATAGCTCTTTTTTTTAATCAGGTGGGTAGTGGGTTCCAGCAAATACCAGCATGTGTGGTGGTAGGGCAAAAGAAGTGAGTGATACAGGATGGGGGACCAGTGAATGAGAGGATCTGAGACAATGAGTGGATTTTATTGGAGATGGGATGACATGCTAACTGGTCATCTTCTCATAACTCTACATGTGGACTCCGAAGAACCATATTAGCAACAGCAAATTGTCCAGAAGGATTCATAAGTCTCCAGATCACAGAAGAGGATCTCTTGAGCATGATCATTGTCTGTCTGAGGTGTCCTTGGCTTCCAAAGCCAGCATGCTTTTCTGTAAGAGTTAGTCCTTGATGGGAAACATTTACGTGACTGAGGCTGGGCAAATGACTTCAAGAGCATGTTTTAAATCCAACCATAAGCCTGCCATTTCTCCTGAGAAATGACATAGTTCTTAATATCCTTTCCCCACCGTAGGTAATAGTAATAGCTTTTACATAATACACTAAAGTTTACAAAGCACTCTATTTACAATTTCTAATCCAATGCTTATATGATGTACATACTTCAAGTTTGAATATTTCTGTTTTGATGATGAGGAAATTGAGGTTCAGAAATTTGTACCTATAGGTAACCAACGTGAGGGTCAGAATTCACACTCAGGTCTTTTTTTTACTATTACTGTTTTGTTAATGTCCAGGAAACTTTCACTGCCTAACACATAATAAGACTTTAATGAATGCTTGTTGACTGGCTGACATTATATTGTTTCTTCCAACCCTTCCCACATAACTAGAATCTAGACCTGACCTTGCTAAAAGCAATCTTCTTACTTCTCTCAGAAATCTCCCCCAACCCCAGTCAGCTGCCCTTTCTGCAGGCTTCCCAGGCACACCTCTTTTCCTCTTCCTTTCTTCCATCTCCCACCAAGCCCCAGTCTTTGGAAGCCTGGGAAGACTCAACTCCTCCCCAAGCTGGAGACAATGAACTCTTCACACTTGACATTGGTTTTATAATTTACTGAGGGCCTTTTGCCTGAAATGTCTGTCTTTAAGACAGTTTTTCTTTCCACTTGTTTGTCAATCAAATGCATATGTCCTACCTCAGGAATGGACTCCACTCACTTCCCTGCTCACAAACAGAACCAGGGCAGATACTTAGTGAGAAGATCACCATTGCTAATGTTGAAGAAAGAGTCGATTGACTACATCCACTTAGGCCCAGTCTGGAGAGAAGATCCTTCTGAGTAGGGACCCACCCATCAGTTGACACTCAATGCTCAGTGCAGAGCACTGTATGGCCTGTATAAGGCATCCTGAGGTAAAGATTAAAGGAGAAGCAAATGCTGTCAAAGCCCTGTCTCATTTCTAACCTCAGGCCATACCCCCTCTGTCTGCAGCAGCAAGGTATGATTTCTACCACCATTTAGACCATGGAAGCTGGCCGAGCCAGGGAAAGCTCCACGTGCTGCTCAGACCAATTCTTTGTCTAATTACGGAACAAAAGGGCATCTTCAGGGAAAGGCTTAGTTCCCATCCAATGCACCCATCCTCTTCCACTCCCTTCCTGTCTTCACCTGTCTGAGAACCAGCAGACTGTGACAGTTTAATTGGTCCAGGGAAGCCAGGACAGTGGCTACGCAGGCTGGTGTTCCTGGCAGCTTAGAACTCGAGCACCTCTGAGCTGATAAGACTTGGGAAGGTGATACTGAAAGGATGGACCAGTGGGTTTGCCCTCGGAGAGAAGGGGCTTTGGAGACAGAAAAAGCCACAGAGCTCTTCCCTCTCCATAGCAGAGCATGCTTTGTTTTGTTTTTGTTTGTAGCCACAGGATTTAGGACATTGCCTGGCAAGGAGTGAATACTTAAATGTTTGTTGACTGACTGGTTACAGCAGAGAACTACCAGTGCTACATAAAATGACATTTATTCTCCTTCAGGACAGGTGACCTTGTCTGTCAGGGAATGGAGGAAGAATGCAGTTCATTGGGAGCATTTTGGGGAGGGTAAAATGTGTTCGTCCTTTGTTGCCAAAGAAGATCATGCCATCAGAGAAATGATGACATGACTTGCACTTGACTTTGTTTTGGGTGAGGGAGAACTGTGCAGGTCACCTGCCTCCTTTCTCCTCCAGAGCCATCTGAATCTAGTGACCAGATATTCATCAGGATGACTAGTGATGACCCAGGATGAGGTAGTTGGGGTTAAGTGAATTGCCCAAGGTCACACAGCTAGTGAGTGTCAAGTGTCTGAGGTGAGATCTGAACTCAGGTCCTCCTAACTCCTTCATTGGTGCTCTATCCACTGTACCACCTAGCTGCCCTGGGGAGGGTAAAGTACTGGTGAGAAGGAAATATTTCTGGGGAGAATCTTTGTTGCTTGTATGATTTGCTCTAAAACTCAATCAACAAACATTCCTTGGGCACCTATAATGGTGCAAGGAATTGTGTTTGGCTCAGTGCCTGCCACATGGCAGGAACTTCATAAGATGGAAACTAGACCTATGTTTTCAACAGTGTAGGGAAACCCCAGGTAAGGAAACTCTGCCTACTAATGCAGCTCATTACCTTCTCTGTGTAGCTAGTACACTGCAACACCAAATCCCAAACCATGCTACTACATCTTCCCCTCAGGGTTTTAGGATAACCTCTGAGAGTCTCGGGAATTTTCTTCTCCAATGCTGTTGGATTAGTTCTCCTCCGTTATATGCTAGACCCTTATATGCCATGGCCATTTAATGACATCATTTAACTCTCACATTTATTTCAAAGGTACAACAACAAAAACAAAATTGCAAATATTTCCATCCAACACATCAGGGGCATGTTCTTTCCTCTACTACCTCAGATTCTGGGGAGAGCAGGCTCACAGTTGTCACATAGTATTGATCCTACCAAGCACATGTCCAAATAATTATAATAACGGAAACAACAGCAGTTAATATTTATATATCTCCTACTAGGGCTAAGCACTATACAATTGTTAGCTCATCTGATCCTCACAATATCCAAAGGTGCTATTATTATCACCATTTTACAGATGAGAAAGTCGAGATCAATAAGAGTTAAGTGACTTGTCCAGGATCACGTAGCTAGGAAGTGTCTGAGGCTGGATTTGAACTTGAATCTTTTTGATTGTGGTGGATAATTAACAACAAAGGGAACAATTCAGGATGTACAATTTATTAGCCAAACAGACATAATGAATGGCAAAATGGGCTCCTCAATCAGTCCAAAAATACTGAATACAGAGGGAGAGAGATTTTTAAGTATTAAAAATAATTAATCAAATAAGACCACTTAATTAAAATAAAATAATTACCAGGAAGCAAAATTAGGTAATCTGGTTTCTAATTAAGGGAAAGATTAGGGACTTTCCAAGTTGGGACAGGGAGAGAAAACAGGTACAATCTGCTAAAATCAGAAAGGAAGGCATCCTACTCCCCCCAAGCCTCCGTCGTCCATCAAAGTAACATAGAAACAATAACTAATTGACCAGTGTGAGACCAGTTTTCAGATAAGACATATGGGGTGTTTGAGATATACAACTGTGAGAAAACTCCTTGCCTCAGTCTTCAGATCTAACTGAGTTTCTGGTCAACATAACCTAGGTCTTTAATTAAGGGTCTCTAAGCAACAGGTAGAGATGGTCACAATTCCCATAACTGAATAAAATTTTTTTTCCCCACAAAAGAGAAATTGGCCTAGACCCATAATTGAATAAGAAGGGAACTTAGCTGAAACCAGAATTGAGTCACAATATGGAGTCAGTGTGGTTTACTTAATTTCCACATGACTCTAGATCCAGCACTTTCTCCTTTGCACTCTCTAGCTGCTCTGTCCCTGCCAGAGATTTCTTCATCTATCATTCAGTCCATCAGTAAGCATATATTAAGTGCCTACCACATGCTCAGATACTGCTGGTATCTGAGGTTTGCTCTTCTGACTCTGAAAATCACAAAGTTGAAGCCTCCGGTTTAATCTCTTTCACACAACAGTTGGCAAAGAAGGCAAAGGGCAGAAGTAGGCAGCCGTGAGGCCATTTTGGTCTTGGAAGGAGCAGACCCAAGGGCTCTTACAACATTGTCTGTTACCAGACACCATCAGTGAAGGAGTCAAACCAAGGGGAGAGATCCAGTTCCCAGTTCCATGCACAACCTCAACCTATCCTATTTACCATGTAGTTAGTAGACCAGGACAAGCTACAGAATGTCGGTACATGCTCCAGTCTCTCCAAAACATTTCCTTTGTGCAGAATCCCAAGTCTCTCAGAAGCAGCAGCACCCTTAGCCTCTTTCACATGGTGAATGGCATCAAAGGTGCTCTGGGCATGTGTTAGTACCCTTATAGGTCTTTGGCAGGTACGTGATACAGGCCTAGAGTCAGGAAGACCTGAGTTCAAATTCTACTTTAGGTACTTACTAGCTGTGGGACTCTGGACAAGTCACCGAATCCTGTTTGCCTCAGTTTCCTCATCTGTAAAATGACCTGGAGAAAGAAATAGCAAACCACTCCAGTGTCTTTGCCAAGAAAAGGCAAAACAGGATCTCAAAGTCAGGCATGTTTGAAATGAGGGAATGACTAATTGATAGTCTTTGATTACACAGCCCAGTATGTGACAGGGGTAGAACTTGGATCCAGGGCTTCTTGGCTTTCAAGCAGGCTCACTAACCACTCAGTACATTGCCTTTCTTAATAAGTGATTGTTAATTGGTTGATTAAGCACCGTGGGGAATCCAATGGGGCAAAAGACATGATTCTGCACTTGAAATGATTATCATTTAGTTTTGGAAGGCAAGTCAAGCCAACATGAAAGTGACAAGAGATAGCACAAATCAATACCTGATTAATAGTGAAATGAGTGCCGTGGACACGAGAAAGAGTCCAAGTGGGACACATGCTAGACTTGGAGTTAGGAAAACCTGGGTTCAAATCCTACCTCTCATTCTCACTAGCTCTGTAACCACTGACAAGTCAGTTAGCCTCAATCATTGGGTCTCTGTTTCTTCATCTGTCAAATAATCGGCTTAAACTTGACCTCTAAATTGTTTTCTGGTTTAGAAACAAAGATCCCATGACACTAAGCAGCCTGAGTTCACAGATTTCTATGGTGGAGAGAATTTTGGAAGTTTTATGGAAGAGCTCATACCCAAGAGGCCTTGAAGCAAGAGTAGAGGTAACCAATATGGAGAAGAGGGTCAGGGGCATTTTAGGAGAGGGTTGCTAATGTGATCCAGGACATGAGTGTTAAAGTGTGAGGGGTGTGTGTGTAGAAAGGAAAGGAAAGGGTGAAGTTTAGCTCATTGCAAGAAGTTTAAGCCAAGTAGTCATGGTACATAAGGTTGGAAAATCATGCTTCTGATTCTAAATTTGGAGTGAGAAAGGATCTTAGAAGGTCATGTAGTTTAGCCCCTTATTATATAGATGAGAAAATGGAAGCTCTGATACATTATGAGTAACTATGAGTCATAGAAGTAGTCATTAACTTGGGGGCAGATTATGGAATTCAATGCCTCTCATTTTTCCATTGGGGCATATTTTTATGAGACTAGTCCTCCCACTGTCCATTAATCCTTCCATATGATTCCTACATTATATAGTGAATAATCATCATGAGCATTGCCAATATTGTCACACTCTTAATGTTATGGGAAGAAGATGGGAATCATGGTGCAGCAAAAACAGCGTTGACTTTGGTGTCAGAGGAACCGAGGTTCGAAAGTTGGCCTTGATTCTTAACACCTGTGTGACCTTAGGCACATGAAGACTTCTCTGGGCCTCTGTTTCCTTATCTGTAAAACAAGGGGGTTGCAACTGGGGTCTAAATTTGTGATTTAACACTTTGAAGTGCTATTAAAATGTCAGGTTTATGGCTCCAAAACACCTGAAAAATGAGTTTATTCTCCTTGTTGCCTTGGTCACATATCCTGAAGAGAAAGGATATTCTTTGCCAACTCTTTGAACCTTCCCCAATACACATACATGCACCCCTCCATGCACACCCCCCCCCCCCACAGAACACACACACACACACACACACACACACACACACACACACACACACTTCTTCAGGCTGCCACTTAGCCCTCAGGATGTAATAGACATCTATTTTCTCATCACAATTTAACAGGCATGTTGAGAGGGTTGATGAGGTCATGACTGAGAAACTCCAAGTTCTCCACCAAGAGAAGACCAGTTAGGAGTAAGAAGGAGAAAGGAAAATTGAATACCAGCTATACTGTCTTACTAGGGCACACTGCCCCTTTTACAAGTGGACAAATGAGACAGTCACCAGGGGGGACTGCTTATAATTGTGCAATCAAATTAACTTGGATCTCAGCTTAATGAAGTGCTTAATGACCTGCAGGAGGCCCATTCCTAATATTTAGATACCCAGGTTGTACGCCAGGAAAAGGATGAAGGCGAAGTTTGGGTAACGCTTATGACTATTAATAGTGCCTTGAGTCCACTAACCACATCTTTGCAGAAGTGCACCCTCAGATAGTAAGGCCACCTAGTAAGGTCAGTATCTGCTCCCTTTTTCCACTGAGGTTCAATGCTGCCTTTCAAGTTTCATAAAGAGACAGGAATAAGCCAACAGAGAGAATATTTGACTGGTAAGCCACTGCTCTCCTATGTCTTAGGGCAAGTTGGTTCAGCATTCTGAAAATTAGTTTCCTCATTTGCCTAGAGCAGAGAACAGCACTCTCTCCTCTCCACTTTTCTTACCAAGATGCAGAAAGTTTATTCATCCCTCATTTAATGTCAGGGTTCCTACTCTTTGGCTTTTTACAGATAGAAAGTCATGGTGAAGTGGATGACATACCAGACATATGAATAGAAAGTCCTGGGTCCAAATCCTGCCTCTGATACTTAATAGCTATGTAACTTTGGGAAAAATCCTTTAATTTCCTTGAATCTCCTTTTTCTTATATGGAAGATGGATCTAATGTCTGTAGTACCTGTCTCACAAGGTCATTGTGAGACTCAAATCAATAAGTACTAATGAAACATGTAACTATACACCATAGATTAATATTAAAAAAGAAAAAATAGGCTCTGCCCTTAAGGAGATTACATGAAAATCATTTCTTACATATGACACACCCACATACACATGTGTATATAATGTATGTATACCTATAGGTGTATGTGTGTATATAGACACATATATAGGTGCCTATATATGCCTATATATGTATACATACACCCCCCACACACCTTCATACACTCATACCCATATATATATATATATATATGTATATATATATATATATAAATATATTTATACACACACACACTCTAGGGGGTGCAGTGGATAGCATGCCAGTCCTGGAGTCAGGAAGACTTATTTTCCTGAGTTCAAATCCAACCTCAGACAGTTACTAGCTGTGTGACTCTGGGCAAACCACTTAACCCTGTTTGCCTCAGTTTCCTCATTTGTAAAATGAACTGAAGAAGGAAGTGGCAAACCACTCAGTATCTTTGCCAAGAAGAATCCCAAATGAGGTTACAAAGAGTTGGACACAACTGGAAAACAATTGAAAAAAATATATATACACACACACATCTATACACACATACACATATACATATATACATATGGGTATGTATGTATATATGTATGTATGTATACACACTCACCCACACATACACACACACATTTATATATATATATGATAGCTAGTAGTACTGTACTCTGACTCCAGTCTAGAAAAGGTGTTTAGAGTCTGATGTTCTTAGCATCAATAAAAGCCCTTGTGAGACATTGGTAAGGATAAATAACAGAATGCTCTCTTCTCCAAACTTCCTTATTGCTGTCAATTGCGGTTCACAACCTTACTGTTTTCCTCCACTCATCCCTCTGACTCAGCCCATAAATTCAAATCAGTTGTCAAGTCTTATAGAGTCTGGCTCCCTCTTCCTTCTTACACAACCACTGCATTAGTTATTCAGACCCTCATCACCTCTCCCTCAGACTATTCTCAAAACCTCTTAATTGCTCTCCCTGCCTTGTGTCTTCATTGCTGTTGTATCATTCCATCTTCCACATCACTGTCAAAATGATTTTTTTCCACATCGTAGACCAAATGGTGTCACCCCTCTCCTTAATGAACTCTGGTGGCTCCCTGTTACCTCTAGGACCAAATATATTGACCATATTTGACATTTAAAACCCTTCATCATATGGCCTTAATCTGCCTCTTAAGTCTTATTATATATTATTATTCTCCTTCATTCCTTGTATGTTTTAAATGCATTCACTAGGTTTCCTGCTGTTACTCCCATGTAGATTACCTGCCATCTTTATGCAGGTGATTTTCCTTTCCCTGAATGTCCTTCTTAGAATTCTGAGTTTCCTTCATCTCAAGCTGCATCTTCTGCAGTAGGTACTTCCTCATCCCCCCAACTGCTAATATCTTTCCCTCACCTCCATTTAATTTTTGTACTTCTTTTTCCATTCGACCAATTTTCCCAGTTAGGTTTTGGGTTTCCTTTTCCATCTGATCAATTTTCCCTATTAGGTTTTGAGTTTCCTTTTCCGTTTGATTAACTCTTCCTTTTAGGGAATTATTCTCTCCAGTTAATTTTTGAACTTCCTTTTCCATTTCTTCAATTTTCTTTTTCAGATTGATGTTCTCATCAGTGAATTCTTTTTTTATGGTTTTAAAATCATTGGCCAGTTTTTCTTTTATATCCTTCTTCAGACGTTCCAGGTAATCTAGTTGTGCTTGCGAGAAATTCATAGTCCCATCTGAGGTTTCAGATGGAAGTACAGTCTCAGCTCTGACCTCTTTGGTGTTTGTGTTTTGGTCCTTATCCCCATAGAAAGATTCTATGGTTTTTTCACTTTTCGTCTGCTTTTTCCGATTCATGATGTTGGCTGAGTGTTGTAGCTTTTGGTTCTTTCAGTCAGAAGATACAGATCTTTTAAGTTGAGTTGATGTTTGTCTAGGCTAAAAGCAGGCTTTTTTTTGTTGTTGTTGTTTCCCAGATCAACCCTGGGTTTAGCTTGATAGGTGTGTGGGAGGTGTGGTCTGGTCTCAGGATATCTCCTCAGCTGGCCTGAGGCAAAGGCAAGGTCCGGGGGATGGTGATCCCAGCTTCCCTATTGTCTTCCCTTTCCCCTGGAGGGCTGGGGCAAGCCTAGAGGCTAATGCGTGTTCCCGCCCCTCCTGGGGCTCGTCTCCCGGGCTGCGGCTTGCTTGGGTTTCAGTGCGAATTTTTCTCTGCCCTGGGTCGTCTGTCCCTCCAGATAGCCTCCACCACGGTAGGAAGAATTCCCCCTTTGCCACCTCTCCAGCCTCTGGTGTTATGAGACCACCCGCCCCCTTCTGCTGCTCCCACTGATCCAGGATCAATCTGGGGAAGAATTTTATGGTTCCCTCACGGTCATCGGGGGGGAGGGGAGAGCACTTACTCATCACTCCGGCATCCCAGCTCCTGGATGTTCAAGTAGTGACCCACTGAAGTCCCGTCTTTAGGCTGAAGATTTCAGAGGCTGTTGCGCTGATATCGTTGGCTCGGCCTGGCTTATCTCCTGCTCCGCTGGTCTCGCCCGCCACTCTCGGGCCCCTCGGGTCGCCTCCGCCCTGCCGTGCCGACCACGCTGCGCTGTGCGCCGGGGTCTTACCCCCGCGGAACAGATCCCTCCCGTGGACCTTCCAGTCCAGCCTGGGCTCCGAATCTGTCAAAGTCCTTCTCCCACTGGATTCTACACCTCCAAAGTCTGGTCAGACTCTCCCCCCAGATATATCCAGAGGAGTTTTTCCAGGAGCTTAGGTGAGTCGTTGCTTTCACTCCGCCATCTTGGCTCCGCCCCCATCTTTCCCTCACCTCAAACAAACTTTTTATTTTTAAAAAATAATAAATTCTTATACATATTTATATTTTCTCTCCCAATAAAACATAAACTTGTTGAGGGTAAGAATTGTCTTTGTTCAGGAGGAGCTTAAAAATTTCTTAAATTATTGAACAAAACAGAATTTTAAATCTTAAAATCACACAAGCATGAAGAGTGACCTTTAAGGCTGCGCCCAAATGCCATCTTCTGAGAAGGCTCTCTCAGCTATTGGTGCCCTGCATTCCCCCTTTCCCCAGCCTTCTGCTGTATGACCTCCCATGGGGAAGTGATCTTCTCTCAATTTTGAATTTACTTATATGTGCACATGTCACTACACTTGAGGACAAGGATGTTAGATTTTTTTTTGTCTTCTTGTCTCCAGGGTAATGGTTTGTAAACGGTAGGAGCTTAATAAGTGCTTACTAATTCACTGATTCAATCAATTGATTTATTCATTAGAAGACTTAAATAGTCTAAGCTTTTTCAGAGGGGAAAACAAATAAACAAAGGCTTCATAGTAGAAGATTGTGGAATGAGTAGATATGGAGCCTGAAGTCAAGAATATCTGAGTTCAAATCCTGCTTCAGATACTTACTAGCTTTCTGACCCTAAGTGAGTCATTTAACTGCCGCCTGCCTCAGTTTCTTCATCCATAAAATGAGAATAACACCTATACCCCAAGGGTTGTCAAGAGGATCAAATGGGATATGTGTAAGGTACTTTATAAAACCTTAAACTGCTATATTGTGGGTCCTCAGGCATTCTTCTGTTGTGTACGACTCTTTATAACCCCATTTGGTGTTTTCTTGGCAAAAATACTGGAGTGGTTTGCTGTTTTCTTCTTTAGCTCATTTTACAGATGAGGAAACTGAGGTATACAGGGTTAAATGATTTGACCTAGTCTGAACCAGGATTTGAACTCAGGAAGATTAAGTCTTCCTGACTCCAGACCCAAGCGCTCAATCCACTATACCACCTACCTGTCCTATTGCTGTATAAATAGTCATCATCAATTGCCCAGTACATTTTTACCAGGAAAAATTCACCACAACTCCACACAAAAGAGTCAGCCCTTCAAGGGTGGAGAAATGAACTAGAAGACCACATCTTTCAATTTTCCCAGGGAGTTTCCTTGAAAGCAGCACCTCACTGATGAGTGCAAATTGGCAAGAATCACTTCAGACTTTTTACTTTACAAATTGAAGGGAGAAAGGTGTCCATGTGTGTTTTCTGAGACACTGGGTTTTGTTCCCATCAGCCAGACAAGGTGTTGAAAACCTCATTGTTTCTCCAGGCGTGGGTTTCTCTCAAGGTCCAATCTGAATAATTTGTCAATCCAGGCATATTTAAATCTGAGTTATTTACAGCTGACCTCTAGGGACACGAACTCTTTGGTAATAAGGAACTTAGTGGGAAATTAAAGAAGTAATCGGATTGTTAATTGAGGTTATCCGATTCACATTAAGCAGAGACAAATTAAATGGATGGCTTTTGGAGACTTGGGATATCTGCTGAGAAAAGTCAGGAATAAAGAGATAGTGTTGAATTCTCTGTGGTTGATATTTCCCAAGTAGTAGGTCACCTTCCTCCTGAGGAAAAATGTCTATCCACTGAACATTAATTTTGACTCAGAGGCAAAGAAAATAACTACTGTGTGGAAATATGGAATAAAAAATGTTTTTTCCTACCTTCTTTATAACAATGGATTTTGGGAGACAGAGAGTTTGGAATGTTACCTGTTCTAGTCCCAGCTTGAACACTAATCAGTTAGCTGTATGACCTCATCACAGAACAGAGTGGGCTTGTGATCAGAAAAACTCATCTTCCTGAGTTCAAATCTAGCCTGAAACACTTACTACTATGTGATCCTGGGCAAGTCACTTAACCCTGTTTGCCTCAGCTTCCTCATCTGTAAAATGATCTGAGGAAGGAAATGGCAAACCACTCCAGTATCTCTGCCAAGAAAACCCCATATCAGGTCACAAAGTCAGACATGACCCAACAAATGAACAACGGCCTTATCAATTAAGAACTTAGCATGTAGGTATGCTGGAGAAAGAAAAAGTAAAAACAAACCCTGACCTCAAGGAAATTACTTTCTTCCAACAGAGAGACAACATGTACACAAAAGAGCAATAGCAAACATTACTACAGCACCTCAAGGTTTGCAAAGCCATTTGCTATCTTATATATGCCTTGCAACAACCACAGACAATATTATTATTCTCATTTGATAGGTGTAAAAACTGAGGGAGAGAGAGATTAAGTGACTTGCCCAGGGTCACACAGTCAGTACTAAAGATGATGATGATAACAATTATAATGTTAACAGCAAAGACTAGCCTTTTATATCACTTTAAGGTTTGCAAAATATTTTATAAACATTATGCCATTTTATGTTTATAACTCTGAGAGATAGGTACTATTTCCACATTAGCCATGTTTCAAAAGAAAACAGACACACAGACACAGACACACACATACACCAAGAAAAAAGAAAGAAAGAAAAGTATAATCTATCTGGTCTTTATTCAGGCTCCCTTCTTTCTCTAGAGGTGGATAGCATTTTTTATCATGAGTCAGAATTGTCTTGACTCGTATTTCTGAGAATAGCTGTCATTCACAGCTGATTAATACAATATTGTTTTACTTGTTCTTGTACAATATTGCTGTTACTGTGTACAATGCTTTCCTTGTTCTGCTTACTTTACTTTGCATCAAGTCGTATAAGTCTTCATAAGTTTTTCTGAAACCATCCTGCTCATCATTTTTAAAAAATAGCACAATAGTACTCCATCACAATCACGTACCATTTTCAACCACTCTCCAACTGATGTGCATCCCTTGAATTTCTAATTCTTTGCCACCACAAAAAAAGTCACAGATAGTTTTGTACAAATGGATAGTTTTCCCCTTTCTTTGATCTCTTGGGGATACAGACTTAGTAATGGTATTGCTGGACCGAAGGGTATGCACAGTTTTATAGGCATGTGGGCATAGAGGAGGATCTGGATCCAAATCCAGCCCCAGACACTTACTAGCTGTGTGTGTGATCCTAGGCAAGACATTTAATTTCTAATTGCCTTGGTTTCCTCAACTATAAAATGGGGATAATTACACCTCCCTTATAGGGTTGTTGTGAGGATCAAATGAAATGGTAATTATAAAGCACCTACCACAGTGTCTGACACATAGGAGGGGCTCTATAAAAACTTATGCCTTTCCCCTTTTCTTCCCTGATTTTAGCAGAATTCTTCTCTTTCTTTACTGAACCATGGGGCTCAACTTGGTTTGTGTTTGGCTTGTGTTTTTGGCTCACTTGTTTGTTTTTAAGAAAGCTTCTCTTTCTCCTTTCTTTGCCCCTCAAGTGCAGATGTATCAGGAGTCCAATGGAATTTCCTTTCCCCATCCAATATTATCATCTGAATGTGATTTTTGTTGATTTGTTTTGGATCCCATTCAAGAAACCTTTCAGAGCCTTCACTCAGACTAGTTGGAATGCAAAGTCTCATATTTACGGGTTTCCTGGTTCAGTGAATTCCCATTATATACATTATAAAAGGCATTTGTGATGTGGATGACTCAAAAGTAGATAATCCACAATCCATACATATTTAGCACTGGCATCGATGATACTTTTAAAAATCTCTCTCTGTCCAACTGAGTATTGCTCATAATAGTATAAAAATTACTTTCATTTTCCCTGGACACACTAATTAATGGGGATAGGGACTAGAGGAAAGTAGGTGGCCCAAAGGAATGCTAAATAACTGGGGGAAATGAGTTTAGGATTAAGCACTTTGCCCAATAAGTCCCCAAAGTAGAGCCTCTGCCTGAATTCATCTACCAATTTATGAATGATATCTGTTTTGTTTTTACATGCTGTTGTTCCTATCAGATCATCTCATTATTTTTTTTCTCAAGGAGATTTCACAAACTTTATTTTCCAAGAAAAGAAAAATTATTTTGAGAATGAAGAATTTCACTAAAATGTGGCATCACATAGAGACCTGAATTCAGAGGCAGAAAGCCCTGGATTCAAGTCCCACCTATGACATTTATTGGTTGTGTTATCCTGAGCAAGTCACTAAGCTTCTCCCTGACACAAGAAGCTCTCTTGCTTGGTAGAGAAAGTTCTTTACGGGATACTCGCTACACTGAGGATTGCAAATCTAATAAAAAATTGAAATTGTATTTTATATGATCACAGCTCCCAGATACACACGCCTGTGTGGTAGTTCTCTCCATTACTTTGTCCCCTTTAGTCAATGACTAAGGAAAATTTATACTGATTAATCGCTATAATCTCTTATTAGAACTTGCTTTTTCCCCCTCAGTCCTATAGGATAGTGAAAAGGTCATTTCATTCAATACACAGGATGGCAGGGGAGTGAGGATTATTGATGCCAGTTTGGAGGATAGTAGTGACCAAATGACAAGTTTGTTCTTCTAAAGTCTGAACCAATTGAATTTCCCCTGATTTATAACTACCTTAGGCAAATTGTAAGAAGAGACAAAAAGAAAATGGACAAAGGGCACAGGAATCCATATGGTTGACTGGATGCCTGACTCACCTGTGATGGTTCACTTACCTTTGTCCCTCACTTTGACATGGCCAATGTCATCACCATCACCAATGTTATCATCATCACCAATAATTCAAAGTTTATATAATACTAAATGCCAGGCACTGTAGTATGTATGCTACTTTGCTAACATTATTAATTGTTTCAACTAAATTTTAGTTGAGTCTTTGGGATTTTCCAAGTATATCATCATATCATCTGCAAAAAGAGATAGTTTTTAGCAGCACCGTTCTAAGAACAACTTTGAGCGATTTAGTCATTTTGCTTTACAGTTATTATCTCATTTGATCCTCACAACAACCTGGAAGATAGGTGGTATTATTATCCCCATTTTACAGTTAATGAAACTGAGGCAAACAGACTTGCCTGGGGTCACACAGCTAATCATTGTCTGAGTTTAAATTTGAACTCAGATCTTCTGACTCCAGGCTCAATGCTCTATCCCCTGCACCACCTATCTGCCCCTTAAAAAAATGCCACCTACCAACAAAAGAAAGGGAGTTCATTAATACGTCAGAAAACAGATCTTGAAAGTTTAGGCTCTAAGTTCCACGAGAGCTCAATTCTCATGAACCATTTTTGAGTTAGACTGGGATCCTGTCGTAAATGTCCTCAACATCAAATTTTCTGAAGTCTTATAGAGCTAAAGACTTTACCTTAGATTATATCAGAACCTGTAAATCCTTGAAGATCGTTTAGTTCAATCACTGTGTTTGGGAGCTGAGAAACTGAGGCCTAGGAAAGGGACATCATTCGCTGAAGATCAAATAGCTGAGCAGAGCCACTATATGAATTTGTTAATATGTTATGGTGAGTGCTGTTTTGTCTTGTATCCCAGCTAATATGCATGTGACTCTAGAACAAGTCAGTGTTAATTCTGATTTGAACATCTCTTCATCTGGTAACCTGTATCTGAAAATATCCTAGTCATTGGATAATTGATCCTTTTCCCTTCCCTGCCCCTGTCCTCTTCCTCCTCCTTTAGTAACAAAAGCCAGGTGACACTGTCCTGTGAGCTGATGATACAGCAGACTTTTCTGTTCCCCAAGGTCTTCAAAGATATGTGAAGTCCTGCCAATATGTGGAATTGGAGCTTTTTTTTATATGCTCAACAATGAGAGCGTTAATTCTTTCTTGTCCCAAAAGTGATTTGCCATCCAAACCCAAGGTCATATCTGAAGATTGTCAAGGATCTTCATAGGGTGAATTTTTCCCCCTCTTACCTGAGCCCTGTGGATCTCAGATCTCTTGATATTCTGCCCCTGTTTCTAAGGCTTTGACGTCAGTGAAAATGGCATGAACAGAATCATTTTCAAACATGCTATAAAACTCCTCACAAAGAAAATACTGCAATAAGGAGAGGGGAAGTCAGAATATGTGAAAATGCAATAAACCTAACCTTAATTACTCCCTTAGAAAGAGAGTTCTGGTTTCCAAGATGAACTAACTCAAAGAACAAAGAAGGAGCGTTTTGCAATCAGAGTGGGAATAACTCCAGAAATACTGAAGTCATTCTTCTGGACATCAGCTGTTAGGAAAAAGAGGTTCACAGCCCTTCCCTCTGGACTTAGCCGAGACTGTGGGTGCCATTCTAATAAAGAGCCCCTTTAACGTCACAGCCCCAATTGGTGCAGAATGAATGTCTTCCACTGGAAGTGTTGTGATTTATTATTCTCTCTTGAAAGCGTCAAGTCCCGTGCTGGGCTGGAGGATTTCTGAAAGATAAATGACCCCCAGTGGCCATATTGTAGATTACTTAGTGCCAGTCAGACCTTTCTTCCTTGAGCAGGGTTGAAAATGGAATTGTTTTTGACAGAAGGTCCATGATAAATGATTTTCATAGTAAGAAATTGCTTTCAGTTCTGGACTTCTCTGAGTGAAGGCTGACAAGTGCATTCAGTTGTTCTCATCACTGTTTCATAGTACAGGAGATGGGGAGTCTCTAGTGTGTCTCAGCTAGGATGGGTCAAACAGTGAGTGATCTTGGAGGAGAACTAAGGGAATAGTGAGTATGGTACTGGGGATGACTTTCCACCTACCTACTTTGATAGGACCTAAATAAAAAACACTGATAAAAAAGACTGAGGGAGAAGAAACCAGGAGAGGAGTAATCAAAAGTAGATTAGATGGCTTCTCTCAGTTCTGGGTGGTACTATTAGGATTCTAAGCTGGCATTGAGAGGGACGATGAGTGGTGTGGTCCCTCTACTCCTGCGAGCTTTGAGCACATAGTACATCATATGTGACTGCCACATTCATATGCATGTAACATACATGAAGATACTCCAAGGAAAATCTGGCCCAAGATAATATGGAGAGAAAGGACCTATCCTCCCATACTTAAGGATACTAGTTTACCATTTCATTGCCTTTTATTTTTCTGAGCTAGCACCATCCTTAGTCCTCTCTAGGGCTAATTGATATGGAGGTTCAAGACAGGAACGGCAGAGCCATCCCTGCTTAGGATGACACCCAGTACAGGAAGGGAGCATGGAGATCTGACTTTTGAGCAGTAGATAAGGAATACCAGCAATTCTGGCTATATAATGGAACTGTTGATTATTGCAGCCTTTGGCATGCTGCCTCTAGGACTCCCATGTCATCTGCCAGGTCATTCATTCCTATGGATTCTGGTAATCACTAGGAGAGAGCAGTAGGAGCCTCTCCTTTGGCAATCTCTGATTGACAGAAAGTCCGGGCCAACTCTGGGTACTGCTCCAATGCCGACAAATGGCAATGTGTTGATTAGGTCTGTACTTAGAAAGGCAGGCTCAGGAGGTGCCAGGTTAGGATTTTCTATTCATGGAAGAATGTGCTGGTCTCAGAACTGGCTCCCATACACACTGGAAGAACCCAATGCATACCCAAGAAGTACATGGGAGATTCCCAGGGTTCATCTCCTCTCTGGTCCCCGGGGCATGGATTGTAGTCAGCTCTCATTCCCTTAGCAGATATGAGCTAGGTATCTCTGGCAAAGGGAGAGTAACAACATGGCCCTCAGTCTTACATGCTTTTGAAGTGTTTCTTAAGAATAGCAGTAGCATTCACTTAGCACACAGTTAAAAACTCAACATGCTGTTTATTCATCCCATTAATTCATTCATCCCATTCATTCATTTCCAGCCACAATCTTTGTAGAAAGGCTATACTATCCTACAAAGGATCATAGAAGTTCAAGCTGAATGGTAACTAATCCAAGACCCAGAAAGTTTGACACCTGCCAGATATCACATTGGTAGCTAGCAGTCAATGTGGGATTTGGACCCTGGTGCTCTGAATCCATTATAACACTGTCCTCCTCTTTGATTAGTCTAAAGATGGTTCCAATAGGACAGAAACCATATGTTTTAGAGCTGAGTTGAAATGGCCCCATTGTTTATCCAAGGGTTCCCTGGGTAAAGAAATCTCCCTCTGGTCCACCTATACTCAAGTAGTCCCAGAGATTCCTCTTCCTCTTCAAGATTTTTTCCAGGCCATCCTTGTGCTTATAGCAGAAATGGAATGTTGCCATTGGGGCAGTCTTCAAAAAGAGAGCCTTTCAGTCTTCTTCCCTCTAGGCTTGGGCAAGCAAGAGCTGCCATTCAAAGGAGGAGGGAAGAAAATGGAAATCCTTTTGACAAATCTTTGAGTTCAGGGCATGAATCTTAAAGCCACAGTGAAGGTGTTTAGAGCAACCTCAGGGGCTCTTGAAGGAAAAAATCTTAAGGCCTTCTATGAATCATTCAGCAGTAATTCCACTCCTCATTGAATCCAGGGCTGTGTGCTGAGTGTGTCTAGGGCCCCAAATCAGTTGTCTTGTCAGTCAAGAGAAAAACTGGAATAATTGACTCTCTATTTTGGGAGCAGGTAGATCGCAGACTAATTAGGAAGGCCGTGTCCCAGGTGTGTTTAAGTCCGTTAAACTGTAACAGCAAACAAACATGGCAAAGCATCCCTGGAAAGTGAATAGTAGGATTCTGGAAGGCAGCCTTTGGTGTTTTATTTCTCACTTCAGCATCCCAAAGGAAGAAGAAATCAGAAGTGAAGGGGAGGTCTGGTATAGTCAAAAAAGAGAGGTTTGGGCCTGAGGTTGTTGCTGCCTCGGGCCATGGCTTAGAGTTAATTGGAACAGTCAATACTGTTTACTCACATAAGAGCCAGTTAGACCTTATGCAGGTAGTGGGAGATAGGAACAATCTAGGTAGAATAGAAAATGGAAGTCAGAGACTTTGTATGGCCAATAATTTGAGAACACAGTCAGCAGGACTGCCTCTCACTTTACCTTTTCTCCTAGTACTTAGTGGGTTCATGCCCTGAATGATTAGCAATGGCGAGTTGTTTTTTTTTTTCTCAGATACTTCCATATTTCAATTCCTTGTTGGATCCACAATCTTATCAGCAGACCTAGGTTCATATTCCAGTCCCACTACTTAAATCTGCGTGAACCTTGGACAAATCATTTACCTTTTCTGTGTCTCAGTTTCCTCATGTTTAAAATAAGGGAATTGGGTAAGATGGTGGCTGGGGTCATTTCCAGTTCTGATATCTATTATCTTCTGATCTTTGTACCCCTCTTTGCACACTGGTGCAGACCTCCTCTGAAATGGTTCTTATCCATATTCTTCTATAAGCTCATCATAGGTAGTGTATGCAGTGTGTTAGGGGCCTTCCTTGAGACCCTCTATGGATATCACTGCTGCATTCAAGCTATTTTCTTGTCTCTTGCTCATGCTATGTGATTAACCCACTGTCTGTTTCATTCATCCATCATATTGATGCTTCGCTTTCCAGAAAATGAAAGGATCACCAATGTGGTGCATAATTCCTAGCCTGGCATCCTTCCCCTACCTCTCCAGCTTACTGGTTTATCCAGACCTTTGATGTGTAGACTAGTGAGCATAAGGGCCCTTTCCAATGCTTCCATCATCAAGAGAAAAGAATTGAATATAACTTTTTAGATTACCTGATTAGGGATTGAGTCAAACTACGTCTGAATTATCATATCCAGTTCTGGAATGCTCATTTTATAGAAGGCATTGATTGAGCTAGATTGATAGATGGTGAAAGGACTGGGAACATGCTACCTGCAGACTAAATTGGAGGAATGTGGATAGTAAGCATTGAGAGAAGATGAGGTGGGGGTATATTTAAGTACTTAATTTATAGGGTAGCAGGAGTAGATTTGGTCAGCTTGACTCCTAATGGAAGAACTTGGAGCGGTACCTGCAAACTGCGGAGAGGTGCATTGAGGCTCAAGGTAAGGAAATCCTTTCAAATGGAATTATGCAAATGGATTGGATGAAAATGAAATGAAATGGACTAACCTTAGAGGTACTTTCTTACTGGGTGTCTTCAAGTAACAGCTGAATAACAGCTTTCTGGGTGCATTCTGGAGAGGAATCTTGCTCAGGTGTTGTTTGGACTTCATGTCCTCAGATTTACATCTCATTTCTGAGATTCTATACCCATATTGTGCCTCTCTATGAATATAGGATTCTGTGTGACACAGAGAAGCTAACTTAGATTATGAATAGATCATGGATTCATTTAACCAAGATGCAACCAATCAATCAGTAAGTATGTATTAAACATCTACTTTATGTCAGGTTTTGTGATAGCTGCTAGAAATATAAGTCAAACAAAGGAGAATGAAACAGTCCCTGCTGTGAGAGCTCTTTTCAGTGGAGAAGATAATACATATATACCTACATGTATACATACACATGCATGCATACACATGTATGCATATAATGCACATGTGTATACATATATGTAAAGTAAGTAAAATATATTCAAAATACTTAAATACAACATGGTTTGGGAGCAAGGGCACTTGGAGGAGAGGTTGGAACACGAATGATTTCATATAGAAGATGGTGCTTGAGCTATATCTTAAAGGAGCAGAGAAACTCTATGAGGCAGAAATAAAAAGAGAAAGGTGACAGTGGAACCAGAATGGAAGATAGGCTAAAACTCATCTTTCTTAGAAAAATGTTCAGTTGAGTCATATGAGACTTACAGGCATTATTACTGCCAGTAATCAACTTCCCCCACTCCAGCTCTTGCATCTCCTAATTTTCCTATCATTATATTTGCATTTCCAATTTAAAAGGGCCCTCAAGAGACCAGCATAAAGATATAGTTCTAATTTCTTGTTCATCTCTAGCAAAATTTAGACTTTCCTATATTATACTTCTAGTTTGCTTATAAGTCTTTTATCTGGATTATGACATTAGATGAATGATGGGTGGAACTTGTTTACAAGTCTTTTGTCTGGATTGTGACATTGGATGAACAATGGGTAGAACTTGTCTATCATCAATGGAAAGATGTTGGTCAGATACTGCAAGTGAATAGTGGACTGGGCCTCAGAATCAAATAGTTTGGAATGCCTTTGGGAAACTGTAATGCTCTTTCACTGATTCCATGTTTCTCCTTGAAAGAAAAGATGAAAAATACCAAAATTTTCCAGAGATTTTCCCCCCTGCAAGTCACATGGAAATGCTGCAGTAGCTACAGAATCCAAGGTGAGGGTGCCTCCAGGGGGCAGTAGAGAGGCACATAGTGGGCATAAGCAGGCTCCAACACATTGAAAACAAGGGATTAGGAAGGAGGAGGGAATTTCGCATGTCATCAAACAAATATCTACTTGATAAAGAATATCATAGTGTGATATGAATGAGCAACGACTGAGGGACAGCCAACAGAATTCACTGGAATCCTTAAAGTGTCAAGTAACTCAGTAAAAGCTCCCAGCATATTGAATAGACTCCCCAGGGAACACACACAGCATAAGTGGGTTGTGATTTGCATTAGTTGAGTAAATATTGATATTGACTAGATCATACCTTCACTGGAGTATAAGGCAGTTTTCTTGGTGATAAAACTATAGAAAGCATCCTTACCATCTTCTAGATTTATGTGTCATGTAACAAGGTCGTGTAGTAGATTGAGTGCTATCATGGTAATCAGGAAGACTTGGGTTTTAATCCTGATTCAGGCACTTACTAACTGAGTAAAGTCACTTAACCTCTCTGCTTCAGCTTCTTCATCTGTAAAACAGGTGTAAGAATAGCCCCTGCCTCACAGAGTTTTTGTCCATCAGTCAATAAACATTGATTGAACATCTTCTAAATGCCAGGCAGCTAGGTGGTGATAGAGCACCAGTGCAGGAGTCAGGAGGACCTAAGTTCAAATCTCACCTCAGACACTTGACACTCACTAGCTGTATGATCTTGGGCAAGTCACTTAACCCCAATTGCCTCATCCCGGGTCATCTCCAGTCATCCTGATGAATATCTGGTCACTGGATTCAGATGGCTCTGGAGGAGAAAGGAGGCAGGTGACCTGCACAGTTCTCCCTCACTCAAAACAAAGTCAAGTGCAAGTCATGTCATTATTTCTCTGATGGCATGGTCTTCTTTGGCAACAGAGGACGAACACACATAAATGCCAGGCACTGTGCTAAGTACCAGGAAGATAAAGAAAGGCAAAAGACAGTCTCTCTCTAGTTCTGGTCTTCTCTCTATTCACTGCATCACAGAAGTTCTATATTTTCAATATTTTGGGGAAGGGGAAAATAGCTATGAGAGAACTAGAGAAACTCATAGGCAAATGGGGAAACAAGTGCAAACTGTAGCAATGTGGGAACACAGTATAGATAAAATAACAGAGATAGTCAAAGTGCTAGTATTAAGGAGGAATCCAACAAGACACCACAAGTGAAGTGCTTTTCAGATTTTCAAGCTATATACAAATACTGTTATCATCATCACTATTATGAGATCTAGAAAAACTTCAGAGTGAGCATGCCATCTGCGTCAAAATTGATTGCCCAGAAATCTCTACAAATTAGGCAGCACTATATGTTTCTGACAAGAAGAAGCTCCCAGCATTTGTGGGTTCTGAAAGCATCCTTTTCAATGGTCAAAGAAAAGTGAGGTCTTTCTTTGAATCATTTAACCTAGAAAAAGTCTTACTCCAATGCCCAATCATGGCAGAGCAATGGCTCTTGTTTCTGGAAGGCTATATAGGTGAAACATATGCAGAACAGACTTTGAGTAATGCATCTCATCTGAACACCAGCCAAGAGAGGTGTCTCTCCAGAGTGGATATAGGATGATGAAGTTTTGGGACATCTCAACCCTTAACATTTTTCTGATTAACTTAAAGAGGGATTGGGCTCTGGGCTGGTGGATATATGCCCACACAAAATTGCAAGTCCTTGGAGTATTGTTCTTGTCACTTTTTGGATGAGATGTGATTTCATTGACATAGGGAATTCCCAGTGAGGAAACTCAAGCAGATAGGTGCCTGTTCTGTAGAAGGTTTCCTGGGTCACTGACACATCTAGTGACTTGTCCAGAGTCACAAAGCCAGGATGTGTCAGAGATGAGACTCTTCTCATCTCTGGTCTTGTCTCTATTCACTGCATCACAGAAGTTCTATATTTTCAATATTTAGGGGGAGGGGAAAATAGCGATATGATTTCATCACTGTAGGGCCATTCTGGGGAGGAAATCCCCCTCTAGCAGTGAAGGTCAGTACCTTCTTTGCAATTTATAATCCTCTTGAGTGCCTGGAGCTTAGAGACATCCAGTGATTAGTCCATAGTCATGTCACGAGTATGTTCTTGAGGTAAGATTTGAACTCAGATGTCCAAAGCCAGCTCTGTATCAATTTTGCCCTATTGTCCTATCTTTGAAGTGAATTAGAAAGTAAAGCCTTTTCATGACAGTTCTGTCTTTTCACTATGAAATACAGGAAAAGTAATATCAATGGAAGCTATTTCTTCAACAGGGAATGCCTCTCCTTTCTCCTAGCTTTCCCTCTTCTTGGACTTAATTCCTACAGATTTCCAAGTGACATGCCTAAAACAGCAGACTGTCTGGAACAGTAGTGTCTTTCTCAGAGCAACGGAAGACAGGCCTGTATCTTCCCAGACAGGAAAATGACATCATGGCTAATGAGCCCAGATATAGACCATTCCCTCTGGCTGAGAGAATTTCAGGTTGCCATTTTCAGTGTTCATATACTATTGTTTATCCTTAATAGAGATGAGCCCCTGAATCTTAGCAACTCCCCCTGAAAAATATGTGGATGCAAAGGTATTGGGGGGGGTAACATTTGGAGGCCTACAAATCAAAACTTGGCAGACACTTGTAACAGAAGAAGGACAGGTGACTGGAACTCCATTTTTAGGAGCTATTCAGCTTTCATGGAAGCAATGGGGAAAAGGAGGAGTGATAAGATGAGGAATATTGTGGGGAGGCAAGAGGAATGGGCAGAGGAGGCAGAGCAGAAAACTTCTGCAGCAAAAATTTTATGCTACTCATTTACCATTTGCCTTTCATGCTAATATATTATCTCCTTTGGTGATCTCATTTTGGTTAATGCAAATTCTGGCCCTCAGAGATTATCTCCACTTTCTCCAGTATTTATCTTGTTTACCTATGGTTGTCTTCTTATCTCTCCTGCCCCACCTTCATCTACAATGAGCACCTAGAAGCAGGGGATCCCCCCCTCTCTTTCTGAGTATTCTCATGTATTGATAATACATTTTTGCTTATTGTATAATATATAATTTTCCTTCTTAATGAGATCTTCCCCACCCATTAATGGGCCTGCCCATTAGGGGGAGTTTGATTACGGAAGATTTGTAGGAAGGCCCACATCTTTTGTTAATTTTCTAATGAATCACTGGTTCTCAAGGGTTGTGATGCCCCCTAGCTCTGAAGTTTTACTTTGGGGCTTAGTTTTTGGAAGAAGGTTTGTGTACCAGATGAGACTCTGGGAAGCTGCTAAGCAGCTCTCCAGCTTTGAAAACCCATTTGTTGGTGCTTCTCTCTCTGGTAACCATGTATGTATGTAATGGTCACACAGTTGGCTCTGTCTGTTGATCTATGATGTATGGATTGCTTTTGTCAGGCAGCTGGAATTTGTTGATTTTGATTTCTCTGTATTTTCTCTGAAGCTCAGCATGCTGACTTTTCCCCTTGAACTAAGTGAATGATGCCTGTGCTTGATTAAAGTGATTGTTGACTCTTCACAAGTTGCTTTCCTTTTATAAAAGCAGGTTATAGCAGGTTTTGCTCACTTGCTTTTACGACTCAGCACATGGTAGATTTTTAATAAATGCTAGGTGACTTGACACAGCTCAGAATCTGAGAATTTGAGTTTGGAAAGGTCCTTAGCTACCATCTAGTCCAACCTACAGATGAAAGGGATCTGTACTTTAACATATGCTGAGCACACTAACATTTTATGAAGTATTCTAGAGAGATGGCAGTATTGGAGCAGTTGTAATAAATATACTATATTGATCTATACCTTTGATTGAAACTGGATGAATAGGTGAAAAGGCTGAGTGCTTTTTAGTGGAGGAAATCTTTGAAAACTCATCTAGCCTATTATATACTTGTTAATTTTGGAATTATTGGCACTACTAAGGTCTCACCTCTCATCTCAGAAAGAATACTCTTCTTTGAATTGCAGCATCGAGATAGAGGTGAAAAGTCTAATCAATCAAGTTATGACACCATCCACCATTATGTTTATGCAATTTAATCCAATAAGTATTTATTAATTGATTTCTGTATGCAAGTTGAGACTGAGTAGACATATTAAAACTGTTGGTTTTGTATCAGCTTGCCAAAATCTTGTCTGGAAAGAATGTCTTAGGATTATAGATTTCTAAAAAGAAAAATGACTTCTCATAAAAGGCTGGAAAACCACATGCCTCTATTGTATAGTGGGATAGATGTAAGATCCTAAGCCTAACTTGAACATGAAAGACTTGACTCCAGTGTTGATTCTTTTGTAAAGAACAGACAAGTAGAATGTTGAATGTTGTAGACTAGAGGAATCAAATTCGAATAGAAACAGGGCCAACAATCCCTATATATTGACTTAGTTTAAAAATGTAAAGTTATCTATGTTTTATTTTATTTTTATTTATTTTGGTCAATATTTCCCAATTGCCTTTTAATCCAGCTTAGGCAGCATTCTGGAGTGTTGCCAGCTGCATGCAGCAATGCATGTCTGACACTTCTGTTTGAAATGAAAAGATTCAAAAGTTAAGTCCAAAAGAAAAATAATCTGTGTTCAAGTAAGAATTTTAATAAAGATTGGAATCATGACAGATAACTCCAGAACTGACATTCCCCAGGTCCCAGATGCTTCATTAAAATAATATAGGGAAAACATTTTGCAAACCGTAGCACACAGTAGCGATGTCAGTTGTAATTACTTTTATTATTAATTATCATTATTATTCTGTATTTAGGTGAGTCATTGCTTATGCACTTATAAGGTATAAAATAACTAAGAATTGGATGGGTCAGTATGTTTTTATTTTTAAACTTCTGGCAATATGAGCCTAAGGATATTGCTAGTTCCCAGTGACCCTGAGGACTGTGGATGATTAATGGACAGGTGGGCCCCATTTTAAGAAATCCAATTAAAAATATTTAAAATACAAATTAGTGACTATTCTCATTATGAAAGGATCTGCCATATGGCATGGATCCTTTAAATAGTACCTTTCCTTAATGCATTTAAAATAGGATTCATGTTGCAAAAATGTGATTTACAATTTTCAGGAAGACACCTGTTGTGTATAAGTGAAATGCATCTGCCCTACATGTCATTCATCTCTCATTTTGCTTTTCATTATTGAATTTTCCCTTTATTCATCCTCTTTTAATATCTTACTAAGGTATGCACACTCAGGTCTAGCAGCCTTCATAGCAAATTCACTAATGGAAAGATGTTGGCAGCATATTTGGACCAAAATAGAATCCTTACAATGGAATAGATCCCAGCTGAGCACATCACAGTCACAGACATTGGATGATGAGTAACACTGCATTTATTAAGTGTTTACTGCATGCAGCTGTTCTGTAATATAGTCCTTCAAGAATAACACGAGTCTGGTGGTGGTGATGTGTCCGTGAGTGCTCCTACTCAAGAAATGCCCTTCCTCCTTCCTCAGTTTATCTCATAGTAATCAAGTCAGCAATTTTTTTTATTAAATATTTTACTATATTGTAGGCATTGTATTAAGTGCTGAGGATACAAGGAAAGAAAAAAAAATCCCTGCTCTCAAAGAGTTCACACTTTAATGGGGGAGATAACATGCAAACAATTATTTACAAACAAAATATCAATAAAATAGATTGGGAATAATCTCAGAAGAAAGGCATGAAAATGGTAAACCAAGCCACAAAAGGGAAAAAATATATGTATGTATATGTGTATATATATATATATGTGTGTGCGTGCGCATATATGTGTATATATGTGTGTGTGCATGTGCATGTGCATATATGTGTATACATACACATACACATACATATACACACACACACACACACACACATATATATATATAGGATATCATGGAGATATAGATATATGTATATATCTATATCTCCTTAATATCATTGTCCCTTAATATCCTTGTCCCTTTGTCACAGAGTATTTGCTAGGGTTTGAAATTGCCCTAATGGTATGTTTCCCCTTTAGGAGAATGATGAAAAAGTTAGTGGAGAGGGGTGATTTAAAGCAATCACAAGAGGAAGGGAATTGAGGACACCTTTTGAGTGGCTGATATAGAGATCTGTAAAGATCCCTGGATGGAGGGCTATATCCTTTTTTTCTTATTAAGAGTATAAAAAAGGGTCTCCATTGGAAGAAGGCTTTTACAGGGATTATTGGAGGAGAAAGATGGAGAGCAGTTTGGCAGATGGTACTTAGCAGGCCCCATTTAAAAAGAAGATCATTATTTGTATTCTAGTAGCTAGCCAAACAGCTGCTGTCATAAAGATTGCACGCCCCCGGTCATAATGTAAACAAGAGACTGGCATTGCGGCATATAGACTGTGGTGACGGCAGCATACTCTAATGGATGAAGCATTAACCTGAGAGTCAGGAAGCGTGGATTCCATTCTCTACCAACTAACAATAGCATAAAACTTGTCCCAGCCTCATTTTGCTTACTTGTGAAATGAGAAGATTGTACTGGATAATCTCGGAGTTACCTTTCCACCGTAACAATCTATGATTCTAGCAATCATTCCAGATGCTAAAGTGACCACCTATGTGCCCTTGAAAATATTGACCTTCAGAGAACTCATTTGTTCAGGCAATAATTGTGTGTGTGTGTGTGTGTGTGTGTGTGTGTATTTAGAAGTGGAAGGAAACTCAGAGGCCAACTATTAAGATCTTCATTTTGTAGACAACAAAACTAGATTCCAAAGAGCTTACATACCTCATCCAAGATCAGATGGGTAGTAAAACTTTGGAAACAAGATTTGGTTTCAGGTCTCAGGGTTTTTATCCCCATATTTCAGTTGAGCTCCTCATATTTATCTTTTAAATCACATCTACGAACATGGTATTTTCTTGATTATGTCACCTGCTTGGATGGTGGCTACCTAATCACTCATCAGGAATATTGACAGAGAATTCCTGTGTGACAGTATGTTGTAGTTTCTTCTAATTAAGATTCTACAGATCTACACATCCAATGCACATATGCAGCCATCTTAGCATTATTCCTAGTAATTGTCATGGAGGATTGACATGAATAATGCAAAACAATGCATGACTCAAAAGAAATCTCTATTTAATTTTATAGTGTCTATAATTTTCCCTTTCATCATCATCACCATCACCACCACCATCATCATCATATTGTAAGTGAATCTTCCTTAGCCACCTATATTTGAAATGCCATGCTGATTCTAGGTACCACATTTTTAGGAAGCAAATTATTTAACTCTCTGGAACGATAGTGGATGGGAAGGGGAACATAGTGGTGGCAATCTCCAAGTTTGATAAGGGCAGTCATATAGAAGGTGACTTAAGTACTGTTTTGTCTGATAGTGATCTATTTCCATCTTCTATACATGTGATAACCTATTTTTAGATTATAACCTCCATGAAGGTAGGGGATTCTTTCTCACTTAAGTTTTGTCTCTCCTCCATGCCTTATATACTGCTCTGTGCATAGTCAGTGCTATTTAATTTCTTGTTAAATGTGTTACAAGTGTTCTCCCTCTCCTTGCTCTGGACTCTTGGGTAGGCTACCTAGAGTTCTCTTATTAATGAAGAGCTAGAAGCAATATGGCTACTCTGACAGTATGTGGATTTACACACTTCAAAGTCTAACCCTAATCTTGCCACTAACATTGGCTGTGACCTTTCTTGGTTTACCTTATGACTGAAATGTCCCGTCTCTTAAATGCCAACATTCTATTCTTGAGTGAATTCTTGAGTGAATTTTCAAATGAAAATTGAAAAATGAGAATTTTTTTCTTCTCCCTATTAAACTGACCTTTTCCCCCTTCCAGCAATCCAAAGTTTACAAGTGGACACAATAGAAAGAAAATTTTTAGTCAATCAGTCTTTAAATATTTGTGCTAAAATTCTGAGAATATAAAGAAAGGCAAAAGGAGTTCTTGATCTCAGTGAACTTAGTGGAGAAGACAGCAATGTGAATAATTTGACCCATACAAGATACATACAGAGTAAAATCAAAATTCAAGATGAAAATTCATCCTTTGCAGCTCATGGTTGTTGGTTAGTATTGGTGGGATGGAGCCTTATATTGTTTTTGTGTTGGGCAAGGGCCTTTCTAATGTCTAAATATCATATCCCAACCTCTCCCTGCTGTGGAGGCACAGGACTAACACGTGATTGGTGAAACAATCTCTTCTCATTCGCTTCTAAGGAAACCCCAAATATGCTGAAGGCTGCATGTTCATTCTCCAGGCTGAGCTGAGCTCTGCTTTCAGACAGGGCTGTTTTCACCCTTTGCTATAAATTGTCCCACCCTGTGAATTGGCCCACATTGTTACACATCATAATTGTATCATGGCACATCATAACAATAGAATTTTAGCAGTTATTATTACACATTGTAATTATGTGATTACTCAGTCTTTCACCAATTATGTAATTAGATTTAATTACACCAATTACACAAATAAATGATAATCAACTACAAATTACTCTTAAAAAATCCAGAACTGTGCGTGCATCAGCAATTGCCCTGATACCAACATTTTTTTTAAAGAGGAAGGCAAACTTGTGAAACAGACAGGATTTCAATAGTCCAGGAAGATCTTTGAAGACATTGACAAGGCAAGCAGAACTTCTACATCAAGCCAAAATCTCCACGTCATTCCTTGCCCCGATCAAGACAGTGGTAGAGCTAGGAGTAGGACAGAGGGTATCTAGATCTAGATTCTGACCCTCAGACTTTCTTAGTTCCTGTATCTGAAGTCAAGAGTCTAATTGGTGGTTGTTTGAATGAGTAGATAGGAACAATATCACAGAACTGGGACCAGAAATCTTCTAAAATGGAGCACATTCTCCAGGTCAACACAGTGGTCAAGGACATTTTCATTTGTTTGCTTAACATTCAAATCTCACTCCAGTTATACATCTCTGCCTCCTGCTTCCCATCAGCTCTTCATATCTTGTCTAGAATGGAGTCACGATACTTTTGTGCTGGAACTTAAAAAGGCAGAAGGTCAAGTGGAAGGTTGTTTAAACAATTAGATCATTCAAGGAAACAAACACACCATTCTTTTAATTTTCTGGATCATTTAGGCAAAATAAAAAATGGGGTTCTTTTGCCTAAATTTTCTTGGTAAACATTGATGTTCTCTGGTCCTGGTATGGGGAAGGTAAAATCTTAAGACTGGCTTTTTTTTTCCTCTAGAAGCATTCCAAGGGAATTTTACTCCAAGGATGCATGAGAAAAACATCCTGAGATCCCTGTCACTGTCACAATTCTAGAGAACACTTCAACAGACATCAGTGGAGAAGGCAGCATCTTTATAGATTCTTTGGGTCTTAGATAAAAAAGAAACTAGCTTGACTGTTGCTAGAGATCAGAAAGAGGGCTGCTTAGGAATGGAAAATAATACAAATCATACAGATTAGGACATACAGAATTTTCTTTTGTCTTGGAAACAGAACTAGTAGGTGCATCATAAATGGTCATGTGAATATTTTTATGTGTATGCATATAAATATGATTGAAAACACATGCATACATATACACATACATATTTCCATGATGTGTACCAATGTGTTATCTTTAATACCTCTGTTTAATTGATATTCCCAAACCCTAAGTCTGCTCAGGAACCCTCAATGGATCCCTAGGATAAAATACAAGCTCATCTTGTCATTAAAATCTAACACAATATGGTTCTACATGACCTCTCTCCAGCGATTTTACTCTAGCCTCCATCATGCACACTAATTTGTCTGTCAGTTAACAAACCACCATTAGGAGCCTACTGTATTCCATGTGGGCCGCTAGGTGGTACAGTGAACAGACTACTGGACCTAGAGTCAGGAAAACCTGAGTTCAAATCGAGTCTCAGATTCTTATTAGCTATATGACTCTGGGCAAGTCATTTAACCCTCTTTGCCTCAGTTCCTCATCCATAAAATGAGCTGGAGAAGGAAATAACAGACCAGTCTAGTATCTTTGCCAAGAAAACCCCAAACAAGGTCATAAAAGAATCAGACATGGCTGAACAAACTCTATCACATGGTTTAGGTACTATAACACAAAGACAGATACTATGACACAAAGATAATAATCAAACAGTGCCTACCCTAGCATTGCTTATGTTGTATTAGGAAAAAAACCAATATGTATGTAATTACATAATATATGAAAAACGAATAAGAGGATTTCATCAGAGAGGCATTGGATCCTAAAGAGATAGGGAAAGCCTCCTTGTGGGAAGTGAATTTTGAAGAAAGCTAGGGATTCTAAGAGACAGAGGTGGGGAGGGAGTGCATTCCAGGAATGAGGCTCAACCTAGGCAAAGACATGGAGAGAGGAGATGAAATAGCATATGAAAGATCAGAACATTCCACTTGGTTCAGCTGTGAAGCATGTGACCTTTCCAAGTCTTCCCAGTTGTTAGCATTCCTTGTCACCCAAATATCTTGTCTGTACACACATGCACACACATACACACACACACACGGAATTTTAATGATTTATTCTTGTATATGTGAATGTAAATTCCTTGAGAGTAGGCTTTGTTTTCATTTTCATCTTGCCCCTGAGTTCAGTATACAGTTGGTGCATAGGAATTGATAAATGCTAATTGAATTGAACTGATTTTTTAAATTTTGAATTGTATTGAATTTGCATTGAAAATTTTCAATAGCAGTTGGCCAATAACAGAAAATTCACTCATCAGTATTGTTCAGTATACACAGTGGGACCTCACAGCAGTTGACAGGATGGGAATGACTTAAAAAGTGAAAAAATATTAACTATCCTGTTTACTTACAATAGCTTGTTAAAATAAGGCAGGACACAAGTGGAGGGGAGAATATAGCTCAGCCTGATTAGTGAGTTCCAGCATACACCTGAAGAAGAAATATATTATAAAACTACAATAATACAAAGGCGACACTGTTTTGTTTTGTTTTGAATCTCAAGGACATTTTAATGTATCGATTTTTGTTATTTCTTTGTGTGGGAAATTCCCTTGAAAGTGATAGTAGAAGCAGAGGGACAAAGTCATGAAGCTA
The DNA here is from genome assembly GCF_028372415.1 of Notamacropus eugenii. NCBI lineage: Eukaryota > Metazoa > Chordata > Mammalia > Diprotodontia > Macropodidae > Notamacropus > Notamacropus eugenii. Next base: position 232,937,414 of record NC_092872.1, read on the forward strand.
TAATCTTTTGATTAATTTCCTCATAACCCTACCTGCCACTTGTATTCTATTTTTTAAAATCTTAATACTTGAATTCTTGAGTGGAAGTTGCTTTTGACAAGAATTATGTATTTATATTAATTGTATGGTAAGTCAAAAATGCCCCTCAAAATAGAATGAAAGAAGCTATGTTAGAAATGTCATCAGGAGGGGAGGCAGCATGGAAAGAGTTTGGGGTTTAGAGGTCAAGGACTCATGTTCATGACTGTCTTCTAACTGTGTGATGCTGGACAAGTTATCTGGAGTCCTGTTTTCTCATCTGTAAAATTAATGGATTGGACAAAATTTGTCTAGAGTGGTCCTTGAAAGTTTTATATACTTGAGCTTCTGATTACTTGCATAGTTGGAGCTGAAAGAAGGAAGGAAGAAAGGAAGGAAGGAAGCAAGGAAGGAAGCAAGGAGGGAGGGAAGGAGGAAGGGAAGAAAGAAAGAAAAAAGAAAGGAAGGAGGGAAGGAAGGAAGGAGGGAAAGAGGGAAAGAAAGAAAAAAGAAAGAAAGGAAGAAGGGAGGGAGAGAGAAGAAGGAAGAAAAGGGGGAAGGAAGGAAGAAGGGAAGGAAAGAAAAAGAAAGAAAAAGAAAGAAAAGAGAAAGAAAGGATAAAGGAAGGAAAAAGAGTAAGGAAACACTTACTAGGACTTACTATGTACTGGGCACTGTGCTAAGCACTTTAAAAACATTATTTCATCTAACCTTCACAACAACCCTGGGAGGTATGTTATTATTATCCCCATCTTACAGTTGAGGAAACTGCGACAGAGAGAAATTAAGTGATTTACCCAGGGTCACACAGCTAGGAAGTATCTGAGGCTAGATTTGAACTCAGGTCTTCCTGACTCTGGGCTGGCAATCCATACACTGAGTCATCTAATTATCAGTCAGTTCTGGAGAGAAAGAAAACCACTAATGTCAGAGACCCCGGGATACTAAATTGTTGCAAGATCCATAATAATGACCAAAGTGTATCGATGTTGTCACAGAGAGGCATCAGTAAGATAAGACGTGGGGTGAGTAGCAGGTAGTCTTTACAGACCAAAACAGGGCCACCCAAAGATCAATAACAATGAACTCTGAAGTGTATGTGCAGGTTCCACATCAGGAAACCAGCCCAGAGTAATTGGTAATTGTCAGTAAGATATCAGTCTCTAGGAACTGATGGAGCCGAGAATGGGGTGTCCTTTAGCACGTATATGTGTGTGAGAACATTTTGCAACTTGGGGCATTCAAAGTCAGAACTATGGGACTTCTTTGGCCTACTCATGTGACAGACCCCAGGCTCATTATGGTTTCTATTTCCCTTTGCTCAGATCTTCTGAATCGGTAGCAGAAGCCTCTGTACAATGCTCAGTCATTAAATGTGGAAGCCTGTTCACAGATATGCAGACATAACAGTCTCCAAGGGACCACAAGCATGCAGTAGCTGCCAAGCCTATCTTGGGACAATGAGTGGCAGAAGCAATTGTCAAGAATGCCAAAACCAAAATAGCAGAAGCCTAGAGGCAGAGGACATGCTGGGCTTAAGAGGGTAGGAAGAGAGCAGGTGCACAGTGGAAAGCAGCTGTGCCGCAGACTCATCAATGGGCAGCCCCTCCCTATAGGAGCCTATAAAAATCAACAGAATGGAAGCCATCACTCTAGTGACTTGTGGTTGAGGTGACCCCTTGGCTTTAGCATTCTTGTTAAGACAAGTCATTGTAGCAAAGGGGGAAAATGTCATGTTGTTGACTCAAATTTATACTTAGCTAAAAGTACCTTCTTGCTCACTCTTCCTCATTACTTTCTGTATCTTCTCTGGGGATGTGCCCTCAAGAGATTTAGTCCTAGGAAAGTGTCTTTTCTGTATATTTCTTGTGTATGGAGATTCATAGTGGGCTATCTACTGGTTTGTGGCCAGTGAAAAAGAGTTGGAGTTCTAACCTTAGTTGGTTAAACTATTTAAGGATGTTGATTTTACCTCCACAATAGTCCTTTTGATCTTGAGTATAACAGCAGGCTTTTGAAGCTCCCTTCTCTCCATTTTCCAGAAGTCTTTCAGAGGAAGAGAGTTTTGCACAGTCATGATGGGTCTCTATAGTCTCCAAATCTCATTCATTCTCCACATCCCTAAATAAAACCAATCCAATAAGGTTAAGATGATGTTTATCAGGCAGCTTGAAAATTTCTAGTCAGGGATTAAAGAGATGTAAAATAGAAGATGCTTGTTCCATTGTTAAACAGCCAAATCTACTTATTAGTTGAGAGCAATAAGTATAAACATCTGAACTGTAAAAGCCAATTAACAGAATTTGAAATGCAGAATATAAAAGCCAAAAGTCCAAAACCAGTTGTTCAGAGTTAGGCTTTCCAGGACACAAATAATCAAGTACAAGAGTGTAATCAGGAGCAAGCAGTGAAGTCTTCCAGAGGCACTTTATTACAGCAGTTATAAAATACGGGTATGACTCGCATGTACATGAAGACCAGTGAAGGAGACAGAAGCCAGCCTTGGCAGTTTGCCTGGGGAGAAGCCATCAAGTAGAATAGATATGAGAGAAGGAGAGAAGGAGCATAGCTTCCAATAGATCTACAGAGGATCACCAGAAATTGAGGCTCTCTGAGAAAGACATTGTGACTCCTCCATCCTAAACCAATTCTTGAGGATAGCTCTGAATAAATAGTTGGTTGCGTCATTTAAAAGAATTGAACTTACAGTAAGGAAATGTCATGACCTTTTCATCATATTACATCATTTAAGACTCAAATCTTTAGCCAGAAAAGAATCTATCCCTTCTCTTTGCTTCAAACATTATCCAGGAGCCTTTGGCTGCCTGGGATTCTTCATAAAAATCCCAGATCCTTGGAATAACTTTCAAAAACCTCCCTTTTCTCAAACAGCTGTAAGCATTCAGTGAAGGCTGATTGGAGATGATGAGCACTGTTACCGATTAATGACAGCAGGAAAAGGGGAACATTGCTTTTATTTTCCCTATCTTTCCATCCCTAGTACTTATTACAGTACCTAATAGTAAGTACTTGTTGACTGACTGACAGTGTTGGAGGGGCAGGAGTACAGCCACAGACTCTTCTTTGTTTAAATCCTTTTATAAAATTTATTTTTTAGTTTACAATATTCACTTCCACAAGCTCTGAGTTTTAGATTTTTCTCCCCCTTCCTCCCTTCCCCCACCTCCAACATGGCATGCAATCTGACATAGACTTTACATATGCATTCGTATTAAACATATTTTCACATGAGTCATGTTGTGAAGAATTATAACCAATGGAATGAACCACAAGAAAGAAGAAACAAAACAAAACAGAGAGAACAAATAGTATGCTTCAATCTGCATTCAGACTCCTTAGTTATTTCTCTGGCTTAAATCCTTTTTAATGCAGGCACTACATGAAGGTTCATCATCATCATTGTCATCTCCAAGAGGAGAGTATTTAGAACTGGATATTCATGGTGCCATTTTAGCAAGGATATCCAGAGAATAATTTCGCTGAGTCCTCAAATCTCAGAGTTGGAAGGGGCTTTAGAGGCTGCGTAGTCCAATCATTTCTTTACCAAGAATCTATCCTACAACATGCCAACAAGCTTGCTTAGAGGACCTCTCTGAAGACTATAAAGATATAAAAATTATTAAAATATAAACAGCTATGAAAATTATTTTTAAAAAGGAACCTTTGCCTTCTAGCCACATATATCTTTGGATAAAATGATACAGATCTGCATGTAAATGCTATAAAGCTTTATCACATGAATAGACTGCAAAATATTTATTATCATGTATTGATCAAGGGCAAGTATATTCTGGTGGCAAGAACAAGAAGGGTAAATGCAAAATTTGGGAAAGTTTAGAAAGTAGCCAGGGAAGTTCTATTTCTATATTGAATGGGATTAAAGAAACCAGTAGGTTTTTCTCTTAGATATTTCCTACAGAAAATGAAATTCCAGATATTATTATTGAAAAATGGTGGGGGGAAAGTGGCATGGTAGGTAGGGCTAACCTGGGAATGCCACATGCATAGCACCCCTTTGAGGATTGATCACAGGGGACTATGATCAACAAAAGATAGGTGCCCCTGAAATGAGTGGGTAGAGATGAGCTTGCAGAAGAGGTGTGGGGCACAGCAGAGAGATGGGGATATCCAGAACAATCTGGAAAAGAAATCAACCCAACAACTTTGAATCAAGAAGTGAAGATGCCAAGTGGATGCATAGAGCAACAGAAAGTCACCATAGAGCCGGGGATGGGTAGGTTCAGAAGATGGCCTGGAGAGAAGAAACCTAATGGGAGCAGAGTAGGTGCATTAGGTAGCAGTGTTGGATATAGACACAGAGTGGGATGCAGCAGTAGAGAGATAAATGATTCCCCAAAACAAGAGTGCTCTCCAGTCCTTCTGGGCATGGAGAGATGATAATGATTGGTGATAACAATAGCTGGCATATATGTATGTATGTGTGTATTATGTGTGTGTATATGCATATAAATGTGTACTGTTTAGATCATTTGTTGTGTACAGCTCTTCATTTGAAGGTTTTCTTGGCAAAGATACTGGAGGGGTTGGTCATTCCCTTCTCCAGCTCATTTTATATATGAGGAAACTGAGGTAAACAGGGTTAAGTGCTCAAGGTTACACATCTAATAAGTATCTGAGGGTGGATTTGAATTCAGATCTTCCTAACTCTATGGCCAGCACTCTATCCATGGTGGTACTTAGCTGCCTCAGATGCTGTATGTGTATTCATGTGTGTTCATGCATATATATGTATGTATGTATACACACACTCGCATTCATTTACCCATATAGCTTTAAGGTTTGTAAAACACTTGAGATACAGTATCTTGATTGATCCTCACAACCCAATGAGATAACTACTACAAACAGTGAGGTTCACAAAAGGTTGAGTGATTTTCTTGTGGTCACAAAACTAGTAAGTGTCAGGAGCAGAATTTGTACCCAAGGCTTCCAGACACCATGTACAAAATGTTGAACTGTTCCTAATATCCTGGCAAACTAGTTAGATTGATAACTCTGATATTAAGTCAAATTTTCTTGGCAGAAAACAGCATAGAATAATGGGAAGTAGCGTAGTTTAAAGAAGGCACCAGCTCAGTAGACCAGAGAATTGGGTCCAAATCTTCCTCTGATGCTTAGTAACCTTGTGACCATTGGCAGTTCCCTAAATCTTCCAGGTTTCAGATTCCTCATCTATAAATTGAAGAGTTTGGAGAAGATGATCTCTACAATCCTTATTGATCTAGGATTGAGGTCCATCAGCACAGAGATATCCTATTTGTGTATTCTCCAAGAGAACACTCATGATAAATAATTCAAAGGAACAGGGACACAAAGTCTTTGTGCCACTGAAAATCCTTCCCTGAAACTTTAGCAAGTCTCTCAAAGTATCAAAATCCAAATTTGGTGCTTTCATTCCTTCATCTTACTTGTCATCCATCCTTGATGACCTTCCCTTTCTGGAATAGTTCCCTTACCATATCCCTAGAGCCCAGGGAGGAGGAGAGCAACATTATAATGACTCTGAATTTGGAACTTTTAAAGGATAAATATAATACATATGTACACATGCAGATACACCCATACCCACACAGTTATCCCTTCCTCATCATCACTTTCCCCATCACAGTTTTGATATATCTCTGGTGAGCATAAGAAATTAAATGGAAATTTTGGAGGAGTTTTGCAGGAAGTCACATGTGACCCATGAAGTACAGCAGATGACAGAAAAAATTTAGAAACTCAGAAATAGATAAAATATATGCATAGTATTCCGTAATGTTAACATATTTTATCTTTTAATACCATAATAATTCAGACTTCTCTGGTACAAAGAGAAGGCCAAAACATTTTATGCAGATTTTCCAGTCCATGTGGGGTGTTGCACCTCTAACCCCCTGCAACATGGAAAGGATAATTGTATTTTATTATATATACATATATACATGTACATACATACACACACATATATATATACATATGTTTTTATATGTGTGTATCTATATCTGTATCTATATATATCTACATATATCTATATCTATCCTTTTTTTTGGTGATCTGAGCCAAAGAGCTCTTAGCTTAACAAGACAAATGCTAGCAAATACTTTTGCAAACAGTCCAGAAAAGCAATCTATGCAGAGATAGCCTGTTTAGATTTCAAGGGGAATTGAAAGCCAGTGGTGAAGTGTAAGGTCAAAGTGAGAAGTCAGAAGTCTGTCCAAAGGCATGTACTCAGTGGCAAATCATCAGACTGTTTTCTCTGTGGATCTCCTTCTGGTAGTGACTAGTGGGACATCTTGACCCACTCAAGTGATGACTTGTATTAATGACCCCATTTAGCAGTACAAGAGACTTGTTAAACAAGTGAAACCTTTCAGCCCTAGGTTCTAGCACACCTAGTGCTGGAATTGAAAATGAAAATCCTTTTGAGGGAATCCTTTGGGGAAAGAAATCCTGAAATACAAATTAAGTTGATTTTAGCCATTATTTAAATTTTATAAGTGTTTTTCTACTGTATTGATGAAATAAAGTGACAGAATCACAAAATGCCAAACTTAGCAAAAATGGAAATGCTTTTAAGGTAATTCTTGATAAAAAGTGGGTTATATTCAGCATGGAGAAGTGAGAAGTGTCATTGTGAATGTTGTTTGCAAAAGAAGCAACAGCTAAAGTTTGGCTGGTGACAAAGCAAAGGACTGAGGAGCTGGATTGGCACCATAGAACATTCTTAGATAGACCTTACGATCTTGGCACATTTGTGAAGCATAAAGTCACAGTTTGTCCGTAAAACTGGACCAGTTTGCAAAATGTCTTGACTAGATACACAAAAAGGTATTTTTGATTCAGGGCTGGAAATTTATCTTGCAATTTACTTTCAAATGTCTCTACTGAGTTAAATAAATTCAATGACAGTAAGTTAAATGATAATTAAGTTAATTATCAAATCCCCTTTCTTGAGTACAGACAGTGAGGCAGGAAACAATGAAATTAATTTTAAAACATTTTGCTGAGTTCAAAAATGAAACTGCCTCATTAACTAAATTATCTTTGGATCTACTAGATTTCAATTTAATTAAAAAATACTCTTTCGTTTTTAAAATCCTGAACAAAGCAGTTCACTTCATTTGAACCTATACATGGGACTCAAATGATAGATAATGCATTTTGATATACATAGTTTTCAATTATTGTTCATTTGGTCATAAGGCTATTTAATAAGTATTTACCCTTGGCAACTTTACTGGATTACCAAAGATAATTTAGCTTTCTCTCATTCTGGACAGGGTGTTTAATCAGTCACAAAATTTAGATATGTAAATTCTTTCTACTGATGGAGATCAATAAATCATCAGCAATGTATGATGAGTTGCCTGGGACACTGACAAGTGAAGTGAATTGCCCACAGTCACGCAGCTAATATGAGTCAGAGGCCTGGAACCTAGGCCTTCCTGACTCTAAGACCAGCCCTCTATCATCTATGCCATATATCACTCACTCTTCTAAATGCACTCATTTAAAATATTAAGCTTTGGCCATGTTAATAAAGTTTCACAATTAGGATCGTGTTTAAATAATTTTAAGCATTTAGAAATTATAAACCAAACTTTTAAAAATCAAAACTTTGTACAAGTAGAGGAAAAAAGTTCTCTATGGTCAGATATATTTGTCCTTCAGGATAAGGAATTTAAGGCAAAAGACAAACAGTATCCATCAAACATCCTGCCAATTGCTGAGTATAGATTAAAACAAATTATGAGCAGATGTCAGAAAAATACTTGATTTAGGTGCAGCCTCTAAATTGAATTTTCTCTTGCCTCTGAAATAGAGCAAAATTTGTGATATGAGAAATTTATTTATTGACAGGATATCTTTGCATAGGGGTGTAGGGGAACTCTTTTCCTCCTTGATTCCCTAAATACATACGCTACATTTTTTTTCATACTAAAAATACAAGCAAAACTTTTAGATTTAAAATGGGTACTGGGTTTAACCTTGGGCAAGTCATTTCCCTTTGAAGGTCTCAGTTTCCTCAACTGTAAAATGAGAGGATTGGACTAGTGGGTCTCTGAGTTTCCTTCTTTCTCCAAATCTGCTGTTTTCATTAATATTTAAGATTAATTAAAAAGTTGGGTTTAATCCAAATGGTTTAAAGTAGTCTCGGTGAGAATATTAAGGATTAAGGTCTCCTTCAAGTTTTTATTTCATTTTGCCATTTGTAATACTCTTTTTAAAAAAATTCTATTGTTATAAAATTGCCTCTTGGCCTTAGAATCCAGAAGAGGACATCACATGTACCCGTATACCTTTCTGATTGATTCAATGTTCATTTGGAATAATTTGTCATTAGCAACCACTTACCTAAATGGGAATCGAACAGATGTGGGGGACGGGAATAGGGGCAGGGCAGAAAAAGCAAGAAATCCTTGGTTCTTAAGAAGCAATATGTGCTAAGTGATTCTTCTTGTAATATTTTTTTCCTGTGACCTTGGGCAAGACATGAAGTTGAATAACAAAACATTGCTAAAGAATGTTTAATAGAAGAGCTTGATAATATTTCACTCACAAGTTTATGCTTATTATTTCACAGAATTCACATCCTGCATTATAATATGATTTCTAAGGTTTCAGGAAAGTTACCAAAAGCTGCATTTAGCATCAGAAATCCATTGCTAGAAGAAGATTGCTGGGGGCAGGTAGTCATGGGGTTAGTGCAGCACAAGGAAGGAGCATGGGTTTTTAAATGCTTTCAAAGTCACTTTTTACTTGTATAATAATCTAAGGCAAGTAGCTTAACCTCTCAAGCCTCAGTTTCCTAAGAAGGGAGTTAAACTAGATGATCTTCACACCTAAAGTTTCCAAATTGTTACTCATTGGCTTAGGTGAAGAGTCTTTAGTTTGTTAACTAGAGAGCAAACTTTTATAATATAGCTAAAAATCATTATGACAAAAGGGGAAGAAGGAAAGTAGGTGGGACTATGAGTTAATTTTACCCTGAAGTTACTGAATAAAAAAAAATTCCAAAATAAAAACAAAATTAATTTTTGGCATTATTTAAATTTATTTATTTATATTTAAATTCTTAAAAGTATTTTCTACCGATAGAATAAACAAAGTCACATAAAATCCCAAACTTGGTAAAAGTATTTAACCTCCCTGACCCTTTATTTCCTCATCTGAAAATGAAGAACTTAGACCAGATGGCCTTGAAGATCGCTTTTAGCTCTCACACTTGTATTACTAGGCCAGTAGTTCCCAAAGTGTATACTGCTATCATTTGTTTCACTAGATGTTTCTTAATATTTTAGATGTTATTGCTTATAAAAATATATATATATTATATTGGTATACATTTCTCTTATCTTTTATATGTAATACCTTAAGCAATATATGGAAAACTAGACCATGGGTCTGTCTACGGTGACTGAGAAACACATCAGACTTTGGACGCATAAGAACTCAATAAAAATGGCTCTTTTTACTGAAAGAATACTGTCCCCTGTGAGACTAACTCATAGTGGTGTCAACTTAAATGTCCCATGATTCCTCACAGCGAAGAATACTGTACTGGGAAAATGTAAAACAAAGTTGGAGAACCAGTGAACCATGTCAACCTCTACTTGTATAGGGATCTCTTCTAAAATATGCCATGCTTAACTGAAAGACCTTCAGTGGAAGGAAGCTTACACCATCCTGAGGCATCCTAAGAACATCCCTGCTTCTGGATGTTAACAGAGTAATTACTTGTATCAAACTGAAATCTATCTCTGCCCAGCTTTGGCCCATCACCCCCAATGTGCCCAAGCTGATCAAACCTAATCCTTCTTCCACCCCCACCTTGTTTTCCAGAGTGTTTAAACCAATTCATTGTTCCACCAACACCAAATTAGTCTGCTAGTTTGACCATATCTCCATCATCAAGGGTTTTTGACTTACCAATTTGATGGAAGTGAAGGGATATATTGTATTTGATTTTATTTGGATTTCTGATTGATAGTAATAACAATTTATATAACGCTTTAATGTTTACAAAGTGTTTTTATATATTATCTCATTTGATCTTTGTTACCAATTTGAAGAGTTTGTGTATGTGTTTTCAATCCCCTCCTTTAAAAAACAATATTGGACCTAATAAGTTTCTATCTAGAAGGCCTGAGTGCTGTTTGACAGGTTAGGTTCCTTCTGGCCAATGCCTGAATTCTTTGGCAATGGATACCACCTGTGCGCATGCGTATTGTAAGCATTTTGGCCATGTCCAGTAGATCCAGCTGTTTCCTGGAGATTTGGGAAGCCTCTGTCCCAGCCTCATTAGTTATGAAATCACTAAAATGAGCATGAATAAACGACCTACCCTTCCTTGCTATAGAAATTTCCCATGACATCAATGCATGTTTTCTTTTTTACAAAAGCAGCTTCATGACTTTTCTTGATATAAATAATATATTTATATATTAAAATAGCAGAAAAATCCAAACAGGGGACAGACTGCTGCTGATAGGTTCCATTCCTGCAAATAGTTCTTATCTTTGCCCTGGTTAGACCATGTCTAGAATATTTTGTTCCATTCTGGGCACATGTTTTTAGGAAGACATTGAAAAACTGTAGCCCTTATGGAGAAGGGCCACCAGCACGGCAAAAGACTTCTAGATCTTGCCAGGACTATTTGAAGAAATTGTGAATGTTTAGCTGAGAAGACTAAGGGAAGACACTATGGCTATGTTAAAGCATTTGAAGGCTTAACTTCTTTTGCTTGGCATTAGGGGGAAAAAAAGTAGAAGTCATGAGAAGTTTTGGAAAGGCAGATTTAGGCTTTAAAAATGATGAAAGCTATCCAAAGTGAAATAGGCAAGTTCATGACTCCCCATTGTTGGAGGTCATCAAACATAGACTGGATGACCACTTTGGGTATGAGCTGGGTAGGGTGGTGGGTGGTGGGTTATAAATGAGAATACTGGTTAGGTTGAACTAGTTAAACTTTGAGATTCCTTCCCACTCTCAGATCTGATATCTCTTTGATATGAGGTCAGGTTAGCATCAATAAAAATAAGAGAAAGGTGACAGTCCTTCCATTTCAAGATGGACTGGATTTATTGTATCTAGATTTTTTTGCATGACTTATTTTTGAGACTAGTCTTATTCTTTGCTTGTTTCTTTCACTCCTGCTTTCCAGATAAATCAGAACAGATACTTGATCACCTGCTTATGAGGGAAGGGGATCCAGTGCTTTCTTTAATTTCATCTTGTACTTCACTGTGGGCATAGGTGACTGGGAGGTACAGTGAATCAATGAGACGGAGTAAGGACTGCCTTGAACATCATGTATATTTGGTGAACCACCTGCATGATATGATTAAAGGGAGATCAGAAATCCCTACCCTGAGTAGAAGATGGTAGGGACCAGCATCAGAAGTGACTTTAGAATACATCCATCCCACCTTCTTTATTAAAAAGAGTTTCATTAATAAGCTTTATTTTTACACTATAGATTGGATATATGGATTGCTCCCATCCCATGAGAGGTCTCTTGTAACAAAGTAAATAGATTAGGTAAAATTAACAATACAGCAACCTCATATGAAAGGACATGGAACAGCCCATATCTGTGGCACCTCTCCAAATTATCTTTAAAAAAACTTTTTAATTAACATAAAATATTTTCTGTACCCATTTGCTCTCCAGTGGAAGGAAGCAACTGAGGGAGTTAGGAAGATGCTGCATATAAAAAAAAAAGCTGCATATGAAATCTACATAGCTATCTCTATCTATCTTATATGTGTGTGTGTATATATATATATATATATATATATATATATATATATATATATATATATATATATATATATATATATATATATATATATATACATATATATGATATATGTGTGTGTGTGTGTGTGTGTGTCTTTCTTTCTGCATGCTAAATCTATCACCTCTCTCTCAGGAAGAAAAGAGCTGGTTTCATCACTGGTTCTCTGGAATCACAGTTATTACTAATCACAGTTCTTACAGCTTTCAAAGTTTGTTTTTGCAGTGTTGCTTTCGTTGTACAATTTGTTCTCCTGGTTCTGCTCATTTCACTCATCAATTTATAAAAGTCTTTAGAATTAGTTACTTTCATAATATTGATTTTGCAGAATAAATTATTCTTTGCATTGGGCTTAGTTCACTCTTCATTGGTTCATATAAATCCTTCTATGTCTCTTAGAAATCACCTATTTCTAAATTTGTTATAGCACAATAGCATTTCAACAAATTCATATCCCAATTTATCCAATTATTCTTCAATTAATGGTCATCCTTCCGAGTTTCCTTTTGTGCCACCACACAAAGAGCTTCTATGAATATTTTTACACATGAAGAAATTTCTTTTATCTCTTTTGGGTGTAGGTCTGTCAAAGATAGAAGTTGAGTTGAAGAATATGCTCTATTTACTAATTTTTCATCCATTATTCCAAATTACTTTCTAGAATGATTGTATCCATTCACAGATCCACCAACAGTACATCAATGTGACAGTTATCCCACATCCCCTCCAACATTTATAATTTTCCTTTTTTTTGTCATCTTTGCCAATCTGATAAGTATGAGATAGAACTGCATAATTGCTTTAATTTACATTTCTCTAATGATACTTTTGTGGCATTTTTGTATAGCTATAGATACATACATATATTCTATAAATAGATATATAGTTACAACCTGGTTTTCTTTCTGTGAAAACTTCCTATTCATATCTTTAGACCATTAATTATTTGGAAAATGATTTTTATTCTTGTAAATTGAGATCAATTCGTTATATATCTTGAAAATGACACCTTAATCAGAGCAACGTATTGTAAAAATCATTTCTCCAGTAATTGTTTCCGTTTTTAATCTTAGTTTTATTGAATTTGTTTGTGTAAGATCTTTTTAATTTTGTGGAGTCAGAACTATCCTTTTTATTTTGTCATCTTTTATATCCCTTTTTTTATATCTCTTTATCTCCTATCCATAGATTTGAGAGGTAATTTATTCTATGTTTCCTCACTTTGTTTATGATGTGACCTTTTATATTTTATAATACATTTATGTTTATAATTTATATTTTATGATATATTTGTATTTTATAATAAAGGCATATCTTCATTTGGAGCTTATTTTGCTGTAACGTAAGGTGTTGATCTAAATCTAACTTATTTCATACTCTTGTCCAATTTTCCCAGTAGTTTTGGTCAAATAACGACTCCTCATCTCAGTAACTAGGGTCTTTGTATTTATTAAATTAATTAAATTAAATAAATAAAATTGTATTTATTAAATACTAGGGTACACTTGATAAATTTGTTTTCATGTATTATGTAGTTAAACTATTTCAATGCTTGATATCACTATTTTTTAAATAATACCAAATTGTGAGAATTACTATTTTGTACAATAGTTTGAAATCTGACATTTGTAGAACCCTTTCATTCCTTCTTTTCATTATTTCCCTTGAAATTCTTGATCTTCTGCTTCCATATGAGTTTTCTTATTTTTTCCCTAGTTCCATAAAATAATCTTTAGGTAGTTTGATTGGTGTAGCCTTGAATAAGTAAATTAGTTTAGGTAGTATTGTCACATTGGTTATATTGACTTCTGTTACTCATTTTTCCACCAATGATTTCGGTCAGTATTTGTATAAACACTGGTTTATAGTTGTTCTTACATAGTTTGTGTATGTATCGTGGTAGGTTGAATCCAGAGTTTTTTATACTTGTATAGCAATTTTAAATCAATCCTCCTCATTTTGAAAATGAAGAAACTGAGACCCAGAGAGTTTAGTATCATTATTGTAGCAATTAAGTAATAGGGCTGCCATTCAAACCCAGGGTTCCTCTGATTTTAAATCCAATTTCCTACTACTCTCACTGCCTCATAAGCCTTGAAAGGATTTGAAATTTCATCAATTTCACAAGAAAATTCATTCCTTTGGATCTTGAAGCTCCCCCCCGCCATGCTCCTTCTATTCAGATTTAAATGTTTATAGGAGGAAAATTGCTTTACTCTACCATCAGCCATAGATACCTCAGTGGAGGAGGAACAAACTCTCAGCTGGGAGAACAATGCAGTTATTTTTTTTGTTTGGTTGTTTTATTTTTATTTTTTTGACTAAAGCTAGTTCTGAGAAGAGACACTGTGCTATTAGCAGCCTTGTTTTGCATAGATCTGCTGTCTTACTTCTGCCTAGTAGGGACAGCTATTATTGGACAAGTTTAATTAATTTTGTCCTCATAAGCCTTAACCATTATTTACTGAACTGTGTGAAGATCAGCTAGGTGTTCTGTGTATGTGTGTGTTAGGGATTTGTTGGGTGGGTGGCCATATGACAATTAATATGATATTCACTCTATAATGTTCATAGGTTTTAAGAGGAGTGATAAGCTATTTATTTTAAGCTCTTTGTGGGCAGGGATAATATCTTATAAAAACTTTTTTGTTGTGTATCTTATTATATTTGACACATAGTGTCACATTGGTGACACCTAGTAAGTACACATTGATAGCCTTCATATTAGTATCTGTATGTGTAAATGCCATGATATGTATGACAATAGCCTCCCAACTACCACTTGGCCAATGTAATCAGCCACAGTGAAAATCCATCTTAATTGTGGGTTAAATTATTTTAAAAGATCTGAAATAGCTTTAATTTTAAAAAAGAAAACAAATTTCATTGATAAATTTCTATATATATATGTATATGAAGCTTATATAAAAATATTGATTTTTAAAATTACCCAAAGTTGCTTTTAAAAAATAATATTTGTTAATGTGAGAGGCATCATACTGTAGTTGATGGAGAACCAGGAGGAGTTCAGCCAGGAAAAGTTCATATCTTGCCTCTGATGCATTCTGCCTATATGATCCTGGGTGAGTTACTTAATCTTTTAGGAGTTTAAGGCAACTTTTTAAGACTTTATGTACCAGAGAAGATGCTGACCTGGATTCGTAAAGGGAGTTTCCTCCTGCAGGTCTTCCTTATGCCAATAAAATCACATATCTGATCTCTATTTATGTCCCTAACTTAACATTAACGTGTCTATTTTGTTTTTTAAATAATGGCATTTTATTGCAAGAATGAGAACAATTCCACCCCCAACAACTTAAGTGGTTCCATTGGCTAGATTGTGAATAGGCTGCCTATCAATAGCTTATTTTTTACTGGGTATAATATAGTAATCTAAAAACACTCATAGGCCTATCAATATGCAATAATATGTGAATTTGAAGGGATGTGGGTTGAGGGGAGTAGGTGGAATAGATAGACAAGCCAAAAAATGCCTTATGTCAGGACATTCCAGACAAGCTGATATTGTCTAGCCACCAGCAGCATTCAGATTCAGCCTGTACTATTGATTGTGAAGCCTCTGCCAGATAAACACCAGGAATTTAATCAGGGACAACTGATGTTAGTGGAACTTTGTGCCACCATCTTTTTTTTTTTTCTGACCTTGGAGAAGTGGAACCTTTGAGGAACTGCAATAGGAAATTGTTATTCTTGGATCCAGGTAAAGGCAAAATCAGTCTACATGGTTGGGAATGATGATGGGAAGCATGGGGCTATAGTGTTATAGATTTAGAGTAGAATCAACATAGAAACATCGGTCTAGAGCTGGAAAGCATCTTGGAAGTCATATAATAAAAATCCCTCTATTGTACAGATATGGGAACTGAAGCCCAGAAAGGTAAAGTTATTTACTTGGAATCGCACAACTAATCAGGATCTCATTGTCTTCCTGATCCCAAGTTCAGTTCTCTTTCCACTACACCATGGAATTTTAGACAGTTTTTTTTTCTACCTCAGAATATCAGTGGTTAATAGTGCATGGGATGTACCTGTTCAGCTTTGGTAAATCAGTAAGTCAACAGACATCTGTGAAGTTCCAGGCATTGTGCTGATTGTTAAGGATACAAAGAAGGGTAAAAGATAGTCCCTTCATTCTAGGAGTGAGCTCACAGACTAATGGGGGAGACAACAATCAAGCAGCTAGGTACAAACAAGAGATATTCAAGATAAATTGAACATAATCAACAAAGGTAAAGCATTAACTGCAAAAAGGATTGGAGGAGGCTTTTCTCAGAAGGTAGGAATTTAGCTGAGACCTGAAGGAAATGAGGGAAGTTAGGAGGCAGGGATAAGGAGTTGCAGGCATAGGGGAAAGTAAATGAAAACACCCAGAGTTAAGAAATGGAGTGTCTTGTTTGGGGAACAGCAAGGAGGTCCAATTCACTTAGGTCTTTTTTATTAACTTCTCCCTTAGAAGAAGAAAATTCTTCATTGAGTTGTCCTGAATTTTTATTTTCTAGTTGTACTATAACCATGTCATTTGTCTTTTCTCGGATGATCTCTGAGCAACCAGACAGCATTCCCTGCATGGTGTTCCAGTTTGTATGCATAGCATAAGGTCAGATCAGTCAGTTACTCCTCCATTAGCCAGCATGCAGAATAGACTTTTTCACAACATCAGCACTTGGGCTCCTCATGGATTCTTAGCATTATCGGGAACTTGGAACAAACTGCAGTGTAACAAATGAGCATGAAACTGATGGTCATAGACAATGTGCAAGGCTTCCCCTTTTTCTGCTTCCTAAGCAAAAAGGTCTACACTTCCCATGGCTTGCATGGTTGTAAGACAGGCAACATTTTCAGGAAAAAAGATCTCAGCCATACAGTCATAGCTGCATAGGACTGTAGATTTAGAATTTGAAGGAAGAGACCCAAGAAGTCATTGATTCTAACCCCATCATTTTACAGATAGGGAAACTGAGGCTGAGAGACACTAAGTGATTTGCCCAGGGTCACACATCTAGTACATATCTGAGGCAGGATTGGAACCCAGGTCTCCCTGACTCCAAGTCCAACAGTCTTTCTGCTACTCTGTGCTATTTCTGAAAGAATCTCCTTCACACTCCCATACCACTAGTAGTCTGCTATCTAAATATTCCTAGGAACCCAGGTGTACTTGAAATCATTTGTCTTCAGTAGGCATGCCTAAGAACCAAAGGCATAGTAATAATAAGCATTTGTATAGTACGATGAGGTTTGTTACTTCATTTGATCCTCACAACAACCCTAAGAGGTAGGTGATATTATCATCCACATTTTAAAATACTTTTTGAATTGATTTAGTATTTTATATTCTCCAATTAAGGGTAAACTTTTTACATTTTAAAACTTTGAGTTCCAAATTCTTTCCCTTCCTCCTTCTCCACTCCCCCTTCACACTGAGAAGGCAAGCAATCCGATATAGGTTATAAGTGTGTAGTCATGCAAAACATGTCCATATTAGTCATGCTGTGAAAGAAAACATGACACTCCTCCCCCAAAGAAACTTCAAGAAAAATAAAGTAAAAAAAAGTATGCTTTAATTTGTATTCAGACAGCATCAGTTCTTTCTCTAGGGATGGATAGCATTTTTCATTATAAGTCCTTCAGGGGTGTCTTAATCATTGTATTGCTGAGAATAGCTAAGTCATTCACAGCTGATCATATTACAATATTGCTGTTACTTTGTGTACAGTACATTTCACTTTGCGTCAGCTCATGTAAGTCTTTCCAGGTTTTTCTGAAAACATCCTGCTCATCATTTCTTATGGTACAATAGTATTCCATCATAATCACATACAACCATTTGTTCAGCCATTCCCCAATTGATGGGTATCCCCTCAATTTCCAATTGTTTGCCACCAGAAAAGAACTGATATATATATATATATAATATATAATATTTATGTATGTATGTATGTATGCATGCATCTATGTTTGTATATCCATACACATATAGGTCCTTTTCCTTTTTTATCTCTTTTTGGTTATAGACCTAGTAATGGTATTGCTAGGTTAAAGGGTATGCTTGGTTTTATAGCCCTTTGGGCATAGTTCCAAATTGCTCTACAGATTGGTTGATTCAGGTAACAATTCTGCCAACAATGCATTAAAGTATCATTTCTCCCCCACATATCTCCCCCAGTCATTGTCATTTTCCTTTTCTGTCTTATTAGCCAATCTAATAGGTATGAAGTAGCACCTCAGAATTGTTTTAATTTGCATTTTTCCAATCAATAGTGAGAGTATTTTTTGGTATGGCTATTGAGAGTTTCAATTACTTCATCTGAAAACTGTTCATATCTTTTGGTCATTTATAAATTCGGGAATGGCTCTTATTTTTATAAATTTGACTCAGTTCTCTACATGTTTGAGAAATGAAGTCTTTATTAGAGAACTTGCTTCAAAATTTTTTTTCACAGTTACTATTACTAACTGTATTTACTTCCATCCCATTTACCCACCTGTTTATTCTATTCTCGCTCTACATTCACCCTGTTCCTCCTCAAAAGTGTTTTGCTTTTGATGACACTCTCCCCTAATCTGCCCTCCCTTTTATCACCCTCCTCCTTCTCTTATTCTCTTTCTTTCTTACTTTCCTGTAGGAGAAGATACATTTCTATACCCAATTGAGTATATATCTTATTCCCTCTTTGAGCCAAATCTGATGAGAGTAAGGTTCATTCACTTCCCCTCAACTCCCCACATCTTCCCCTCCACTGTAAAACTTTCTTGCCTCTTTTTTGTGAGATAATTTATCCCATTCTACCTTTCCCTCTCCCTTTCTCTTAGTATATTTCTCTCTGTCACCCCTTAATTTTATTTTTTATATATCATCTCCTCATATTCAACTCACACCTAATGAGAAAGGTCTTATGAGTTAAAAGTATCATCTTTCCATATAGGAATGTAAACAGTTTTACCTTATTAACTTCTTTATGAGTTCCCTTTCCTGTTTACCTAAACTCAAATTTTCTTTCAGTTCCTGTCTTTCCATCAAGAGTGCTTGAAAGTCTTCTATTTCATTGAATGTCTATTTCTTTTCTCTGAAGTATTAAACTCAGTTTTGCTGGGTAAGTGATTGTTGGTTGTAATCTTAGCTCTTTTGAACCCTGGAATATAATCCAAGCCCCCTTATCCTTTAATGTGGAATCTGCTAAATCTTGTATTATATTGATTGTGACTCCAAGACACTTAAATTACTTACTGTAGTCTCTCCTTAACTCGGGAACTCTAGAATTTGGCAATAACATTTCTAGGAGTTTTCATTTTGGGAATCTCTTTCAAGAGGTGATCAGTGAATTCTTTCAATTTCTATTCCTTTTATTCTAGAATATCAGGAGAGTTTTCCTTGATAATTTCATGAAATATGATGTCTAGACTCCTTTATTTTGATCATGAATTTCAGGTAGTGCAATAATTATTGCTCCTAGATCTGTTTTCCAGGTCAGTTGTTTTCCCAATGAGATATTTCACATTGTCTCCTATTTTTCCATTCTTTTGGTTTTGTTTCATTGTTTCTTGATTTCTCATAAGATCATTAGCTTCCATTTGCTCAATTCTAATTTTTAAGGAATTATTTTCTTCTGTAGCTTTTCCATTTGTCCAATTCTGCTTTTTAAGGCATTCTCCTTATTGGCTCTTTGGATATCTTTTACCATTTGGTCTGGTTTGTTTCTTTCTTTCTGTTATTTTCTTCAACATTTTTTTGTGTGTGTGTCTCCTTTACAAACCCATTGACTCTTTTTTATTATTTTCTTGCATCACTATCATTTCTCTTCCCAGTTTTTCTTCTTC
Source organism: Notamacropus eugenii (assembly GCF_028372415.1). Classification (NCBI taxonomy): domain Eukaryota; kingdom Metazoa; phylum Chordata; class Mammalia; order Diprotodontia; family Macropodidae; genus Notamacropus; species Notamacropus eugenii. The sequence continues at coordinate 232,957,092 of NC_092872.1, forward strand.
TTATCTTACTTGCTCTTCAAAATCTCTTTTGAACTCTTCCATGGCCTGAGACCAATTCATATTTTTCTTGGAATTTTTGAATGTCAGAGTTTTGACTTTGTTTTCTTCTGAGGATGTATTTTGATCTTCTTTATCACTGTAATAATTTTCTATAGTCTGAGGTTTTTTCTGTTGTTTGCTTATTTTCCCACACTATTACTTGACTTTTGATTCCTAAAGTAGAGCTCTGATTCCAGAGTAGAGGGCATGCTGTCCCAAACTTCAGGGGTTTTGTGCAGTTGTTTTCAGAGACACTTCTAGGGACCGGTAAGTTTTCAGTGTGTCCAGATCTCCTTGATCTGAGGAGAGGTGTTTACTACCCTCCTGTTCTGTACTCTTCTCTGTAAGTGACCACAAGCTCTCTTTTCAGTGCTGGAGGGTTCCCACTCCACTGTAGCCACAAGTTTTGGTGTACTAGTGTTCTTCCTTGCCCTAGGATAGCCACCCAGGACTGGAGCCAGATCTGAGAATAGGCAAAGCAACAGAGCCTGCCTCAGTGCTAGGAAAAAGACCAGTGTAAATTTTTTCCTGACTAGTTATTCAACCCCCTTACCATTTGTGGGTTGGGAAGGGCTGAAAGCAACTACTGCCTCTGCTGACTCAGTGGTTCCCAAAGCCTACTCCTGGTTTGCTAGGGCCCAGTCTGTGCTGGTATGACCTGTGCTCCAATCTCACCCAGGAGCAACACATATTTCCTGCAAACCTTCTAAGTTGTCTTTGGCTGGGAAATTATTTCACCCCATCCTTTTGTGGGTTCTGCTGCTCCAGAGTTTGTTTTATTGGCATTACTTAAAGGTATTTGGAGGGATGTTGGGGAAGAGCTCAAGTGAGTCTCTGTCTTTTCTCCACCATCTTGGCTTCACCCCTCTATTATCCCCATTTAATAGATTAGGAAACTGAGGCTGAGAGAGGTTAAATGACTCACCCAGGGTCATACTGCTAGTGTCTGATACAAGATTTGGACTTAAATATCCCAGACTCCAATAGTAGCTCTTAATACACTACACTGCCTAGCTGCCTTAAAGAATGAGATTCAAGTTCTCTCAATTAGCAGATTATTCTCATTAAAATGTGTAACTCCGGAATTCAATGACAATAGAAATAAATAAACATCTTCTAGTTTTAAATCTTATAAAACTTAGATAGTCTGATAATTCTTGATATTATGCCTCTGTAGCATCACTAGCTTATAAACTCTGAGAGCAATAATTTTCTTTAATTTCATCTTTGTAGTCCTAAGCTCTAGCAGAGCACTTTGAAAGTATTATGTGCTTATTAAACTGATTTCTATTGAAGAGGCAGGCACTTGGTGGAAGTTCAGTGGAAGAAAGGGAGGACATGTTTTAAATGGTAACTCTGTCATACTTATTGTATATGGTATGTGTGCAGTGATGAAGGCTCCATGTATGTACTCTGAGTGCTTGATGTGGGGATTAGCACATGCTCATTCATGTCCACATAGAGGATACATCTGTAGAATTCTCTCCAGGGGACAAAGAGAAAGAGACAGATTTCAGGCTACTTCTAGGGCAGACCTTTTCAATGGAGTGACCCATTTGTATTATAACAAAAAGGAATTTAACCTTTTGGTAATTAACAAGGATCCATCAACTGTTTCACAGTGTCAAGAAGGGAGGGAGGAGGGGTGGTCAATGTATATTTGTGGTCTTAGTATAGTAAACTGCTAAGGGGATTTGTTCTGTGACGTTTGCATTCAGTCAAAGGGTAGCACTTGAGGATCTAGAGGGCCATATGTGGTCTTGAGGCCACAGATTCCCTACCCCTGATTATATTGTAAGCTCCCAGAGGACAGGAACTGTGTTTTGTCTGTCTCTGTATCCCTATTGCTTAGCACAGTGCCTGACATATAGTAGGTGCTTAGTGAAATGCTTATTAAATGACAGCTGCATTAGAACCATCTCTCTAATCTAAAGGACTCCAATTAGAGAAAGTTAAAAAATTAGGAAAGGGCACAAATCGTTTCCAGGCACCAGAATTCTATTCAATGCACATTGGCAACTCTGTCTACCTTAATGTGCTTTTATATTAGGATACCCTCATGCTTGGAATGCTCTACCTTCTTGCCTCTCCCTGGCTCAAGCACCACGTGAAGTTTTTCCTGATTCCTACTGCCCCCATACCTGCTGTCAGTATTCTAGCTCTTTAAATTACCTTGTATTTATTTTGTAATTATTCTGTGTCAGGATACACATGTATATATATAAATACATACCTACATATATACATATAAATATACATACACAAATACCCGTCCAAATACATATTCATATTGTCTCTGTGGATATGGTATAATCTCCTTGAGAGTGGGGACTACATTTTTGTCTGTGCATCATCCAGATCCTAATACAGTACCTGGCACATAGTAGGTGTTTAATGAAGGCTGGGTAAAATATTGATTGATGTCCTACTTGGGAAATTTCCTAAGGACTGAAAAGTCCATTTGTTTAAAAAACAAACCAATCCATGGGACATTTCTTTTCTGCAGACATGTAAACCATCTCCAGACTTGTAGTTCTTAATCATAATGAAGGGATATAGAACACCATATTTTCAAGTGGTGAGATCTGAGGAACATGGAGTGAGAAATTCTGTGTTTTATTCATAGCTGTATGATGATATATCATCCTAATCAAGCAATCCTAGGCTCTTGAACTCTCCTACTGACTGAGAGGGTAATAGTGGGTAAACCCACTTCAAGCTTAGCTCTCTACCATAGGGATGGGAATGAGTAGTAGAGATAAGAAATTTGAACTCTGAGGAATAAATGCTTTTATAGAAATACTAAATATATTTCTGATTGTCATAAATTACTTGGTATCTATAATTTCCCATAGGCATTAGAACAAGTAGAGAGAGATTACATTAGGGGAGAGACTGCCCCCAATCTTTGAAAGGTATATCAGTTGTTCTGTAGAAAAGGAGGAGGAAAGTAAAGAGAAGATGTTCCTGCCATTGGCAAAGGATCCTGCCACAAAGAAAGGCCTGTTTAGATGCTCAGCATGGTTTCAGCATTAGGGGAGAGACATGAGAGGGCTTCCAATACTTTTCCCTTGTGACTTTTGATTCTTTACATTGTCAATCTATTGGCCGATCTATTTCAACATAAAAGGGCACTGGACTATGTAACTCTTACTGGGGAGTCTATTTTCTCTTTAGGGAATAGGGTCAGCTACTCTTTCAGATTACCCAGGTGGACACTGGGATATCTGTTTTCATAGATCATCCCTTACATTTGTTCTGAACCACTTTGAATTAAAGGTAAAGGTGACTTGGATTGGGAGAATATTTTAAAAGATTTGGTTCCAGGCTATTAGTTCACCCCAAGGGTACAGTGTGGGACCTGAGGATCACAAAGTTGTCGCTGCCTTCAGCGCTCCCTTCTCCCCTTGCTAAGCTACTACCTGACTCATGCCTCAGCCTCGTGTACTGATGTTGTTGATACTTTTATTAATTATGATGGTAGTTCGCATTTATGTAGCACTTTACAGTGTATGTAGGGTTTATCTCGCTACAGCCCTGTGAGGTATGTGGCTACATGTCATTAGGAGATCTACTGCGGAAGGGTTAAGATGTTGGCATCTAATTGTCTTCATGTTTATCTGACCAGTCTCAGCTCTACTTCTCATTTCAGAGCTGTAACCATGGGAAATCACAGTGTGTGTTGTTATATAACTGATGCCTTGCTTTTCCTGAATTTTCAAAACATCTTGAAAATTATGGTTTACTTGGGGGAAAAAGACCTCTAATGAGTTCATTTGGTTAAACAAAATGATGACATGTCTATTAAAGGACAGCCAGGGAATACCAGCTCATTAAAGAAATTAATAGTTCTGTTTCCTCCTCCTTCCAACTCCTCTTCTCCTTTCCTTTCCCCCTTCTTCTTTTCCTTTCTCTTCCTCCTCCTGAGTGCTGCCCCACTGCGCGTGTAATGCTGGCTCCATGTATAGTGTTCTGTTTACAGTGGTATGAACATTTTTCGCCCGTGTCTTTCATTGCTGAAGTAACCCACCTCTCTCATATCAACTCTTACCTAGGAGCCGCTCTGCAGACTCTTTGATGTAGGTCTTTTTTGCATGGCAGCCAAGGCCAAGCTGTGGTTCCATTGCATGATGCAACTTCACCCTTTGGGTCGTCTTTGCTGGGATTAACTAGATTCTCTCCCTGCACTGGCTATGCATGTTGGCGTGCTTTTCCTGATGGCCACTGGATGCAGTGAGCACCAAATGCATGCAGTCAACCAGAACAGCTAGCATTCTTAATCTATGGAAGCATTGGGTTGGAGAACTCTGCTTTGAAATACAGATAGGGACTTATTAATCATGATATATTCCAAACCATATTGTCCCTAAGGAGATTTAAGCATAAACAATTGGAGAAAAAGAACTAGACACACTCTTTCTCCAACTGGCAAGCAGATGCTTCTCCTACCCCAAGGTAGGGGATTTTATAGGCCCAGAGTTTTGAATGACCTCTACCTACAACCTACACCCTCCCTGAGTGCAAGTGTATATACCTATATCGATAAGCATTACAGCTATCCTTTCTCATTCCCCTAGACAACTGTAACCATGGCATCATTCACCTTCTCAGTTCTTGGGTTTTATTATTATTATTTTAGGTAAAGGAGGGAGGTTGATTCAAAAGCTCTTGGATATACAGTTGGCTATGCTCATTTGTGTTAATTTCTCCTGCTCAGAAATACCATTTACCAGCACCCCTATAGAAATATTAAGAATGGTAGCTTGAATCTATAACAAATGCAGTGTTTTGGGGACATGGATTGGAATTGCACTTAGCATTTTTTATTACTGGGTATGATCCTATCTCCTTATTGTAACATTGTAGCTTCTTTTTATTGCAGGTCTGTTTGGCAGTCCTTTCCCAAAAGAGGATGATTTTTTTAAAGAAATGTATATTTTTCCTCTTTCCTATGTGAAGTAGCTAGGACATACATTAAGAAAACATGACTCTTCTCTTGGGTATGCAATATTTATGAAGTAAGAAAAACAAGAGTGGATAAAAATTGGTTCAATCTATGTTTCCTAACCCCGTATTCCCTGGCTGGGTATAAGGTTCTAGAGAGAATTGCCAATTATTGGAATTTAAGATGCAATACTAGAAATTCTTTAGCTAAAAAGATTCATTTTGCTAGGCTATACTATTGTAAGAGAATCTTAACTGAAAAAAAATGCATCATGGTATGATGGGGAAAACACTGGCACTAAAGTCTGAAGACTTGAGTTCAAATCTCTTCTCTGACATTGATCATCTGTATTACCTTGGTCATGTCACTTAACTCCTCTAGACCTCACTTCCCTCATATAAAATGGAAGGGTTAGACTAATTGGCCTCTAAAAACTTCTAATTCTGTATCACTGACCTGTTATAAGAAAATAAAAATGGATGTATATGTATATAATTTATAGTTACAATTTCTCAAATCAAGAGAGTACTGTAGAATTCAAAATGTTTACATATGCTTATCTTATTCATCTTGTGAAGTACAATTTTTCCGTGAAAAAAGTTCTTTTCCAGAAATGGAAAACCATCACCTCTCTGAAATGGAAACTTTTCTTAAGCCAAAGAAGGCAGATGGAGGTGATCAAAATGACAAAGGAAACAGACGAAGAAACAAACATCGCAGCCAACGTCCATCCTGATCAAAGGTCCAACATGGAAACACAAACATAGTAGAAGAAGAAAGCAATTCTAGAGAAAACCATAAAGACCGAGCCAGAATGCAATATGGTGAGAGGAGGCAAGAAGAATATTACAGTAGAAGAGAAAACGCTTTAAAGTCCCTTGGAAACCAAGCAGCTGCCTCATACAAGCTCCAAGTCCTTCCTTTAGAAGGTCATTCAAAGATTCATTACAGAGTATATAGTGTCTAGAAGGAGGGAGGCAACGATGCTACGTATACCACATCGAGAGGACTTTGTTCAATACTGGGTACTACATTTTAGGAATGATATAGATAAGCTGCAGTACAACCCCAAAACCATGAACAGGATCAGGAGAGAATAGGAGAACATTCCACATAAGCCATGGAGTAACAGAATCTGAGGTGTTAGAACAGTGACCATTGTGTGTCAACTTGAACCCCCAAAAGTGCCCTTTCTATAACCTTCCCAAAGCATGGCCATCTGATTTCTTCCTGTAAACCTCTAATGAATGAGAAGCCCTACCTCCTGAGCAGCCCACCCCACTTTCAGACAGTTTCATTATCAGCAAGGTTTTAATTTTTCCCTCTGACAATAACCCTATAATTTCCTCTTCACAACCCCCTTCTTTCCCCTATGGTTGTTCTTGGTTCTATCCTATGGGGCCAACCAAACAAATCAAACCTCCCTTTTACGTTATAATCATTCTAATAGTTGAAGATAGCCTTTGTGCCCACCTTGAGACTTCTGGCTAAATAGCCCCTAATTCCTTTAGTTAGTTCTCATATGATAAGGACTCATGGCCATTTACTCTCCTGATTGCCTTAAGGACTGGTATTCCAGATGTGGTCTGATTAGGGCTGAACCCTGCAGGACTAGAACATCTTATTCTTGGAGATCATGCCTCTCTTAATGCAGTCGAGATTTCATCAACATCTTTCCTCTTCTTCTTTTTTTTTTTTTACTACCAGATCACATTTTTAAAAATGATAATATTTTTAGTCCCCTTCTCCCTCCTGTCTTTTCCAGTCAGACTGATACTTCAACATACCTCCTTCATCTTGCACTTATGAAATTGATTTATTTCTTTCTTTTGAGACCTTGGATTTAAATTCCAGCTGTCACTGTTTTTGTGATGCTAGCCTCTAGACTTCAGTTTCCTTATATGTAAAATGGAAGAAGGGGTTGGACCAAATTGTTCCTCTAAATGTAGAATCCTTGTCTCTACAGCTTTACTTTTATTCCTATTAAATTTCATTTTATTGGATTCGATGAAATGTTTAAGCTGTTCAAGATGTTTGGGATTTTGACTGTCATTCAGTGTACCAACTATCCTATGTACCCTTATTTCATGTGAAAATTTAATGAGTATGGTCATCTATGCTGCTTCACAATTCATTGATTAAAATTTTAGACAGTATATGATCCAGCACAGACTCCTGGAGCACTTCTTTGAAGATGATATTGACCCATTCATGAATCCTTCTGAGGACTGGATAACTAATGATAAGGTGAAGGAACTGGAAATGTTTATCTTGAAGAAAAGAAGACTTAGGAGTTGATAGAGTGATAACAGTTTCCATGTTCAATATTTGAAGGTCTATCATAGAGACTATGGTTAGATTTCTGCTTGATTTTAGAAGGGAAAAAGTCTTGGAGTAATGGATGAAAACTGAAGAGAGATGCTAATTTGATATAAAGAAGAACTATCTAACCATTAGACCTATCCATAAGTAAAATGGACTGATTTGGAGAACAGTGAGGTCAGCCTCACTGGAGGTCTTCAGACAGAGGGTGACCTCTTGTTATGCATGATCTAGAGGTAACTTATCTATCTATCTATATAGATATAGACACATAGATATCTATATAGATGTAGATTTATAGATATATATGTAGATAGAAAGATATGTATGTATATACAGATATATCTAGATATAGATATCTAGATATATCTAGAGTAAGGTTTTCAACCTGAGGGTCCATAAGCTTAAAAAAATTTGATAACTATATTTGAATATATTCACTTTCCTTTGTCAACTTGAGTTATTTTATAGCTTTAAAATATTATTTTGAGGTGGCCATAGGCTTTACAGGACTGCCAAAGAGATTCACAACACAACAAAGACCAAGAACCCTGCTCTGGAGTTTGAAGGAATTGTAGAAGGCATCTAATCTAATGTTCTTATTTCATAATTATGAAATTGCAGCCAAAAGATGCTCAGTGACTTGCCCCAAGTCACATAAATAGTGTGTGGCAGGGCTAGAATTTGAACTCATGTCTTGTGACTCTAAGTTCTTTCCTTTTCATCATGTTGCCTTCAGGGGGCATTATCAACTTTGAGATTCTATTTCTTCATTCGACAAAGTATATGACTTTCTTTTTGCAAATGTATTTTATTGGGTATCAAGAATATTTCTAAATTGAAATACTGAAGAGACTTCTCTATCTAAGATGTCAGTCAAAAACAAACCCAAGATGCAGCTTTTTTCTTTCCTTGAACAGTGAAGGTATAATTGTTTCCATTTTCTAGCGTTAAAAAAAAAAGCCATACCAGGACTTTTCACTGCTATTATGTATAAAAAAAATGTCAAAAACAAAGGCATCATAATTATCTCTTAGCATCACATAGAAATTCATGTGCAACTTTTAACAACAAACACCGGTGTCCTGGTGGTGAATATTCATGTTCGGTGACAGCATTTCCTATTCTTTTGCGTCAAGCAGCAGTTAATTGTAACAACTATCGCTGGGCCCTGTGGAGCAGTGCCAGGCTCAGGGAGCTGGGACTCAGTTGGAAAGCTCACTCAAATGGCTCCCTGGGGTCATTTTGTGTTGATGCTTCCTGTATAGATGTGGAGGTGACTGGTAGAGAGAGAGTATTTTAACCATCATGTGGGTTGTGGGTATATTTGCAGTATTTCCAGGGTGGTGGAATGGATCTGGAGGAGAGAGATGGAGATACAGGGCATCTGTTTCACATGTCCTCTACATTCTCCTATGCAGCTAGAATGCCTTTCTAGGATAAACACTTCAAAGTAGGGGTTGGGCCTTGTAGAACTGGGGAGGAAACAGGTAAGCTCAGGGTGGTTGCTTTTGCCATAAGGAGGAAGAAACAAAAGGATAGAACCTATTTCAAGATCAGATGGTTTTGGTAAGCTGGAGTCTAGAGAGTACCTAGCAATGGAAGAGAGGTATAGTCCCTGGTCTGAGTAGTGAGGGATAATGACTAGGTAATCCACAGGGCAATAGCAAGAACTAAAGCAGTGTCTGGGGTTTACAATATTTAGAGTTGCCAGACATGGCCCTCAGCAGCATTCCTTCCAATTGTTCCAGAGCTCCTGGAGCTTTGGTGCTAAAGCACTCAGGTCTCTGGTCTCATTCCTGCCCCTCAGGCTTGGTTCTTTGCATGTAAAGGTACCTTATTTGTTCCTGACCTGCTTTCATCGTTCCTGTCCTTTGGATGGACTCACTCTAAGGCACAGAGAAGGGTCCAAATGTTCTGGGAAGCTTAAAGGCTAGACTGCAATATCTTCCTTGTAAGTTTCATGTCTCTTAAAGGGATCCAAAGAACCTGCCAGATACTCTGTATTCCAAGTAAGCTACTCATTCTTTCTGTTTGGAGATAATGGATTTTTTCCATTTTATGCTTTTCACGTCTGCCTTTCTCTTGGGAAACAAGTCATGTCCAGTTGCCAGGTCTTAGATAGATTGAGTTCTTAAAGATTTTCTTTGAAAGTGAGAGCCATCTCCTCCTTTCTGGGCCCTTCATGTGGTCTTCTCCAACTCCCTAAACTCAGTAGATGCTTCTCCTGGGGGTCCACTTATATAGTATAGAGAGTGCTGAACTTGGATGTGGGAGTCAAGAGACTTGAATCCAAATTCTTGCTCTCCTATGTACTACCTAGGTGGCCTTGACTAATAAGGTCAGTTTGCTGCTCTGAATCTCAGTTATTTTATCTGTAAAAGGGAGATGATAATAATTACATTGTTTACCTCAGAGACTTATAAGAAATGTACTTGGTCACCTTCAATGTACTATATAAATGTAGTGATGATCTGTTCTTTTCCGAGATATTCCCTCATTTCCTGTTCTCCTTTAGCCCCCAATATTCATGATTTCTCCTAGGTAACTAGGGGACCAGAAGAGGCATGAACTTAGTAAGATAGGAACAGAGATGGGCATGCTCTCCTCCCTTATTTCACTCAGGATCTCATGCTCCTGAGTAGTGGAGCTGGATAGGAGGGCTACAGATAACAGAGGAGGCAATTACAAGAGAACACACCAGATTTCAAGGGTAGATGATTTTGCTTAGCTGAAGTCTGAGAAACACCTAACAGTGGAGGAGGGGGTATAGTCCCTGATTTAAGCCAGGCTAAAACTGCACTAAGTCTCTTGGAACAGCCTGTATATTTGGATATATGTAAAGGGGTCAAAATGCAGCATGATTAAGGATCTAGGAGAATAGGCTGATTGCTTCTGGTCTTCTGGCAATGTCAGGGCAAAACTCTCGTCCTTGTATACTAGCTTAATGTCCCTTAGCTTGAGCAATGAAGCACTGTGGGTAGATTTATGTATAGGAGATGCTGACTCATTTAATGAGGGTGTGCATGTACCTATAGATATGTATGGATGAATAAACCACTGTCTTGGATTATGAATAGTTGATGATTTTAAGGCCAAGGCTGGAGAGAAGAAAATTCATTGCATCATTGATTTAAAGATGGAAGGAACCTTAGGCATAATCTAGTTCAAATTCTTCATTTTGCAGAAGAGGGAACCAGAGTCCCAAGGGGTTACATAGCTTCCCCAAGATCATGCAGGCTGAAATTAAAGTTCCTTTCCGCCAATTCCAAACCCAGGGTTCTTCCTACCATATTCCACTACAAAATTCTGCTTCTTCACAGTTTAGGGTTAGAGATGTAAACTTGGAAGGACACTTAAGGGTCATCAATTGCAGCCCCTTTATTTTCTAAATAAAGAAACTGAGACTCAGAGGGGTCAAAGGACTCACCCAGGGTCACATAGCTAGGAACCTTGTTATGATTTGAACCCAGGTCTCCCTGTATCCAATTCCAGTATTCTAGTCATTATACCATATTGGGAGTTGGAGTAGAGTGATTGTCCTAGATTTGATGTTGAGGATCAGAGGGTTTTCTTTAGGATCAATCAATAAACAACATTTATTAAGCCTCTACTATATACTAGTCACTGTACTAAGTGCTGGGCATACTTAAAGAGGCAAAAGCAAGTCTCTGCCCTCTAGGAGTTTATAATCTACTATCTAAAGATACCAGCAACTTCGTAATTTGTTAAGCTGCTAACTTCTTCCACTGATACTATAGTTTGCCTCCATCCCATGCTGCACCTTACTTTATATTCCTCTGCAGGGTTTCATAAAACAGCACCTTACTTTATAGTCCTCTGTAGTATTTCTTAAAACAGCTAAGAATTGTCTTGCTTGCTACTAAGTAGGAGAAAAGGGTACAGGTAAAGGAACCCTGGTGGTCTTTTACCTCTAGGCATCTCAGGGCTTCAGGAACCCCAGAAAACAAGTGAAACGATGGTAGTTAGAAACCTAAAGAAGAGCCCCAAAATACTTGGGCTTGATGATGGAAAACAATGTACTGTTGTTTTGTAGAGTATAGGAAGACTTCTTGGCATCCCGAAATCAGAGAAGGATTAGCTAGAATTCATGAAAGTAGGATGGGAGAATAAGTATAGGTTGGCAAGGAATCTTCAGGATAGTTTATAAAAAAAATGGTTTGTGGGCTTCGCCTGTCAATGACATGACATTGGTTTGTTCTGGAAATCTGACAATGAAGTAACCCACCCTTAAAACTTTTTGTAGTATCAGAAGCTTGTGGGAAAGCATGTACTCCTCACATGAAGGCTCTCTTAAATGTCATTTGACATTTGTCGAATGTGGATAGGCAAACTTGGAACTGAGAGCTGGTAGTGACCTTAAAAGGTCATCTAATTCATCCCTCTGCCTCTATTATTGACTTTCCCCGAACACAAGTCAACCAAATGGAAATTCTTCAATATTTAAAGACCTCCTAGAACAGAGGTTCTAGGTTGACGTACATAGATCAAGGGCTTGTGGGTAGATTTCATGAGGTCCATGAACTTGGAGGAGAAAAATGTTTACATTTTTGTTACCACTAACTTTGGACTGACAATGAACATTTTCTTCAATTAATTAAGGATATAATTCTGAGGAGGCCATTGAATTCACCAGAATGGTCCATGACATCCAAAAATCTAAGAACCATTGCACCAGAATAAAATCTTCCCCCATTCTCATAGCTCACCTAGACAGGGAATCTCAGTTAATTACTTAACATTTACTTAGCATTACTGAGTATAACTAGCTCCATATCCAGTCATTTTACCCTCTAGCTATACTTAAATACTTATACTTAAATGGAATGGTCTAGGCCATGGACTCCAAACTAAATGTCAGTAAAATACCATGCAAACTTTAAAACTTTCTCTTCACAGTAGTTTATTACACACACACACACACACACACACACACACACACACACACACACATATATGAACTCCTTGAGTTTACTTTTTGTATCCCCAGTGCTTAGCACAGTTAAAGCCCATCCACCAGTGCAGATCATAACCCATCTAGGCCATATTAGTTAATCTGGCGACATTTAAATTTAAAATAACTCCTTCAGAGACACATAGATAGTAAATGTCAGAACTTAAATCAAGTTATCTTGGTTCTGATCCAGCACTGTCCATCATACAACACTACCTCTCCTCTTCTGTATGTGGTGTGGCATTTGTAATGAAGTTCTACTTTCTGATGAGAAAATAAGTTATATTGAGAAAATGCAGGTTGTAAAAACAATTGAATTTATTTTTGCCTAGCTTAATTCTACATTCTTCATTTTTTGTTTTAAAATAAATTTTATTTATGTCTTTTGTTTTTATTACCTAAAATCTCCTTGTATGTCTCCCTGTCCCCCTCCCACAGAACCATCCCTTACAACAAAGATTTTTTTTTAAAGGAGAGGAAAAGTAGGTCATAACTTATTCAATTGTTGACTGCTACTTTTCCACATTGAGCAATCAACAAGCATTTATTAAATGCTTACTACATGCCAGACAAAGTACCAAACATTGGCAATACAAAAAATAATAATGATTAATCCCCACCCTCAAGGAACTTACATTCTAATGAAAGAGAAAACACATATAAAGTAAACAAATGTAGAGCGAATGTATGTTGATGTTAGGGATTAAATGACCTACCCAGAGTCACACAACTAGGAGGGATTTGAACTCAGCTCTTTCTGTTTCCAAATTCAGTGCTCTATCAAATTTTATACCACACTGCTTTGAGTATTAAGGCAGAGTCGATAAATTTCCTAGAGTTGATGCTGTTTCAGGATCTTCTACCAAAATTAAAGAGTGTGGCCCTGTTAGCTAGCAGAATAAGGAAAAGGAAGAAATGACATCTCCACTGAGTTTTAAAGAAACAGACCCATGACTGCAGGGTAGTCAGAGGTGGGGATAGAGAACATTCCCATAATGAAGAAGAGCCAGGACAAAGGCCTGCTCATGGGAAAAGTGGATTCAGTGGTATGCTGCCGCCATAGTCTACTGGCTGACAACCATTATTAAACAGCATTTAGAATGCAGACATTAGCAAGTGTTACCAATCAGGGCTTGATTTATAGTTTTAATTGTCGATACTTAAAAAAGTGATGGAGAAACTGTCATTAATGCAGATTAATCTTAATATCCATGGACACATCTCCCTGCTGAGATCTAGTTGTTGAACATTTACTGGCACATCCTCCATATATTCATTAAGTAGTTAGAACAAGGAACATTTCCTTTTAGATGGGGTGTTGGGAAATCTTCAAGAGAGGGTGATTACAGATGGAGAAGAGGAAATGTCAGTGAGTCAGTTTTATCAAGCGTTAATTAAGCACCTACTATGTTCCAGGCAGTCTGCTAAGCCCTGGGCATACAAAAACACAAATAAAGTTGGCACCCTTACGGAATTTAGTATATACAAAATAGTGTGAGCAGAATGAAATACAAGGTCATTATAGGCGTGGAGAGGGCTCTAGAAGTTGGCAGGATAGTCAAGATAGCATTTGAGTTAAGTTTTAACATCCTCTCCCCTTAACTCCAAATCCCACCATCTAGGTTTGGCCAACCCTGATTAGCATCTGGATGTGTCCTCACTTCATAGACAGGAGTTAGTTTGCCCTCCCTAGGATGTTCCACTACTACTTGGCTTTCCATGTATCCCAGAAGAAGATGTTATCTTGTGTTAGTTTCCCCAGTGGAAGCCTAGAACTTCAGAGTTATTCTATACTCCCACTATAATTATTGTTTTGATCCTCTTAGTATTACTTATTGATCTCTGGCTTCTCTAAGGTCTCTGTGTTTTTATCTGATTCTAGATCTGTATTGTTTTTTTTTTTTTAGGGGACAGAGGGAGAATTCAGGGAGAAAGGCATAGTCTGAACCTCATATAGGGGATTCTCAGTGTGGTACTTCCACCTATAAATGCTTATTGGCACCTCTTCTTATAACTTACAACTTCTTGTAACTTACAGCTTCTTATAACTTACAACTTCTTGTAACTTACAACTTCTTGTAACTTAGAACCTTAGAGAACTGTTTGGGAGTATGTTTTCAAGTGACTTGCCCTTGGTCACATGGCTAGTATCTTTCAGAGCCAGGATTAAAACTGTGGTCTTCATGGCTCCAAAGCTAGTCCTTTATACACATGGCCACGTGACTTCTATTTAGGCATGAATCCTCCTTAATTTCTGTTCCATTCCAAAGCACTGCTTAGACACCCAGCACTAATAAGGCAGATGTTCGTGGTTATTGGACCATATCTGGCTTATTGAACAGCGACTTAATTAAAAGCCTTTTCCTTTGGAATGATTAATAGACTTATTGATGTCAAGCCCTTAAGTGAGGCCTTCCCAACAAACCCATTTAACCAACTGGCTGGAATTCAGAATGGATCGATGTTGCACCATAGCCAAAGGTGTTTTTATGTTCTTATTAGAGACCTTCTGGATGGTCCAGAAGGACTACTTAAAAATGAAAGGGAGGCACCTAAAATAATTACCTTAACATCAATAATAACTGTAACAAAAATAATTAAAAATATAAAATAATAAAAGCAGTAAAACAAGCAAAATGATATTTTAGAATATAACCGATATGACACACACACACACACACACATACACACACACACACACACACACACACACACACACACTAAGATAATACTGACTACAAATCGTAGGCAAGAGATCCTACTATTTTATAAAACTAAAAAAACAACAACAACAGAATTTATTGATTTAGATCCCCTAACAAAGAAGGTAAGATGGAATAGTGGGTAGAACACTGCATTTAGAATTAGGAAGACATATTTAAACCTCATTCCTGACGCTTATGACCCTAGGCAAAACATCTAGCCGCCCCAAAAGATAGGGTTAAAAGACAAAAGGCACTTCCCTGTATCCTGCAACTTCTGACAAAGCTAGGGAAGGAATTATGGGAAATCAGGAGCCTCAGTGTAAAGCTTGCCTTAATCTTGGTAGCCCGGGGAAGGAGAAGGTGTGGAAGTGGTGTGGGGGTGCTCTAGTAGGAATCAATTTTATTGACACTTCATATCTTGGTATCATTACAGACAGTGAGAGATACAGTGGAAGGTGAGTGATATTTGAGTCAGATCATTTTCTCATGATCTGATTTTGTTCTTGCCTTTGTCAGTTACCACCCTTCGCTAACTAGTTATCTCAGATTTAAAATATGGCACAACTGATGATGATAATTCTTATTTTAGAGTGCATAAGACTTTCACTTTTAAAATACATCAGCTTGACTTTTTCACTCTCTAAAAAATCTATTTGTCTTATGGAATGGACCACAGGGAGGGGAAAGAAGAGGAATACAGGGGACATTATAGTGATGGAAGAAACAGAAAAATTCATAAAGAGCTATTAAAATAAAAAAAACAGATTGCTTAGCATCCTAATTAGCTACATGCTTACTTTGCATATGCAAAAACTTGTGCATAGGCACAATCTCTTAGAGGCAGATAAAGACCTGAAGGCTTATAGTTTATTCTCCTACACACTAACTAATTCCTGGTTATGTGCTTCTTCCACAGAACATGGCTATCAAAGCTATTTCATATCAGTGGTTTGTTCATAGTTATTGCTATGAACAGAAAGGAAAATATGCTTACATATGGATCCTTGTTTTGGACTGGTTAATATAGAATATGTAAATTTAAATAAAATGGTAACTTGGTTCCCAGAAGATAGAATGAGTAGCTCTTTGTAGAAGCAATACAGAGTGATATATAGACCTTAATAGGAGAAAATGATAATCTTAAAAGTAAGGATTATACAATGGTATAATAGCTATTGTTTCAGCAGGGAATTGTTTCTCCTTAACTGGAGTTCAAGATGACCATTGTAGGTTGTGTTGTACAGGAAATTCTTGTACAGGAGGTCATTGGACTGGTTGGTCAGGGTCCCATACAACATCCATTTTCTAGAATTCTGATTCAGTGGTTAACCTCCTCGGTGGCAGTCACAGAAACATGAGAGAGAAATCAAAGACTTAGCTTTATCTATTAAAAGTTTTCTGGTTTGAGTTTCTAATGAGTAGATTTGGGGAAGTTCCCAGGATAAGAAATCACTGAGCAAAATTTTTGGCTACTAATGATGTTCCACACAACATTAATTCATTAATTCACTCAACAAGTATGTAATCACCTGTGTGTTCATCATTAATGAAAGTGTAAAGGGTAATTTTAAAATGGCTTCTCCTGGGTGACCTGAAGTCCAACAGGAAAAAACATGGATATCCTTTGGGATAGTTTAATCTCATTCATTTGCAATGTAAGTAATTTGGTTAAATGACTTGTTAGAAAAAGTTCACTGGTGGTTCTGTTAAAAAGTTCTGATGGCTTACTGGGACACAGAGAACACATCTTCAGTTTTCAATGGTTATGGCTGCTGAGTAGCAGCTTTTAGAAATCCTATCATACTAGAAAAACTTTAAGAATGGTCTTACCAATGGATTATGTCGTTGCTGGTATAAGAGTGGCCTTATTAAGTTCAGAAAGTCAAGAAGACTCATCACTAGAATATTGCCCACTAGGTGGTGATTTTATTTTTGTACATAGATGCTCTTACAATTGTCTCCTAAGGGATCACAGAAAGAAACAAGAAAAGTAATGAAATAACAGATCTTTTACAGTATTATAGTAAGTATTTACTGAGTACCTATTAGTTACCAAATGCTATTTTAGGTAGGTTTCTTTTGGGGGGGGAGATTGAGAAAAACACATGATCTTTGTCCTGCCATCTGTAATCAAAGGGATATAAAATCCATTTGAAGAAATGTCAGACACATGTGAAACCAATAAATATAGAAATGTTTGTTGAATAATAAACAGTATAAGATACCATATAATTAAATGTGAAACAATATATGCAAACTATAAATGTCATATGAGTTCAAGAAAGTGGAACCTCAATGAGGATTGGAAGAATAAGGAAAAGTTTGATGAATGAGCCAACAAGACAAGAACCATGAACTAAGAGCCATAAGTCCTAGGTTCCTACTCTCAGCTCCACTACTGATTTGCCATATTATCTCAAATGGTCAATACTTCTCTCTCTGCTTCAGTTTGCTCTATAACTTGAGGAGGCAGGAGAAGATGATATTGAAGGTCCCTTCTAGTTTGGAACAATCTGATCTGAATCTGTGAGGATGGAATTTGAGCTAGATTTCAAATATTCAGAGCAGAGTGAAGAGGAGAGAATGCTAGACTTGGACTTAGAGAGCCTGGGTTCAAATCCTGACTCTGCGACTTATAAATCTATATAACCTTGGGATGTTTCACCTCTCTGAGCCTCAGTTTCCTTATCTTTAAAATGAGAGCATAAGATAAATGACCACTCAGAACCCCCACAGATATATATGGTATGAGAATGGCTGTTCTATGAGTAATGCCTTGGAATGAGCCTGGAGCATAGAGGGACCATCAGATGAACCTAACGAGAGTGGGCAGGGCATGTGAAGGATCATAGAAAACCAAGTTAGATCATTCTGGAGTGGTCAAACAAAAGAGGAAATTGGACATTAGGCAGAGGAGTTAGACCTAGCCCATTGGGAATCATAGAAAGAAGTGGTCTACACAAGGGCACTGAAGATCAATTTCACTCCTTCCACAGCGTGAGTTACAGGGGGAGAGACTGAAGTCAGTCAGTCACTGAATATTTATTGATGCTCCTGCTTTGTGCCAGGCACTGTACCAAGCACCAAGGATACAAAGAAGAGCAAAAGGATTTCTGATCTCAAGAAGTTGCAGTCTAATAGGGGAGTCAGAGAGACCAGATCATTGCACATTACAGTAGAATTCAGAGGGTCTGAACTGGGGATGAGGAGGATAGGTGATAGTGGGAATGAAGAGGCCAACACTCAGTCCAAATAAGACATATATAAGTGGGAGAAAAGTATTCTGCATGTCTCTGAAGATGTATTTTTTTGTTTTGCATTTAGTTCTTTTCCCATTGTAAGAGTATCCATATGGGCATACATGTGCATGCATACCCATGTGGCAATACACACGGATGTTTCCTTACTAAAGAGCCTCAGATTTTTAAAATTGTTATGTCTCTAAGCTCCTTATCTTTTTCTTTTTTCATTTGTAAATGATAGTCTCTCAATCCCTCCCTACTTAGTGTTCATTATTTTTTTCTTTTAATCTTAAAATAAAAATGTGCTCAGCCAGCATTCTCTTTCTGATTGTTAATTCAGATGCCACTGATGAGACCCACTTAGTGTGGTAGTAATTACTTCCTATTATAGTGGTGTATTTTCCCTACCTTGTTCAAACCTGAAACTGCAAATATGTGCTCAACCCCTGGATCTGTGCAATTAGTTAAGTGGCATGCAGCTGGTTATCTAGGAGCAGGTACAGCCTCTTAATCATTCCTATTTGGGGATGAATGGAAATCTATCAAAGCAACACCACCTGTCTTTAGTGTGGGGATGGAAGGAGCTGGCCTAGTGTGTAGACATCCCTGAGTCAAGAAGGTAAGGGCAGCTGGATGGTGCAGTGGATAAAGCACCAGTGCAGGAGTCAGGAGGACCTGAGTTCAAGTCTCACCTCAGACATTTGACACTCACTAGCTGTGTGACCTTGAGCAAGTCACTTAACCCCTATTGCCTTATCCTGGGTCATCTCCAGTCATTCTGATGAATATCTGGTCACTGGATTCAAATGGTTCTGGAGGAGAAGGGAGGCTGGTGACCTGCATAGCCCTCACTCACTCAAAAGAAAGTCAAGTGCAAGTCATGTCATCATTTCTTTGATGGCATGGTCTTCTTTGGCAACAAAGGGCGAACACACACACACACACACACACACACACACACAAGAAGGTAAGAAAGCAGTCTTCAGTAAAGGCCATGGAAGTTTCAGTTTTCAAGACAGATTCAATTCTATTCATGAAAACATTATGCAGTACCTACTGTGTGGAGGGCAGTTTGTTATAGTGGCTAGAAAGCTAGTCTCAAAGCCAGAAGAATCCAAGGTTCCAGTCTCACTTCTGATTTGCACTGACTATATGACCATCTCAATGCTCTAGGGAAGTTTTCTGAGACTAAGAGTTTTAGAGAAGGTACTGACCTATGTTGGTAGAGGGAGATTCTTTATCTGGGAGTATCCTGAGCCAAAGAAATCTTAGATCCAGTCCCTGTCATGTTCCCTACCATGTGTGAAGTACAGGATAAAATTTTCCACTATGTAGAAGAAAAAGCATTATTGCCATGACTGACACATAGTACTTTCATTCAATTACCTGGCAGAATGTTTTACATTGTGAGCACTTTATACCTGCTTTTGAATTCATTCATTCTTGTAGCATAGGGACTTTCACAGAGTAAGCAACATAAATGGTTACTGAATTGGGAATGGGAGGAGGAGAGGTACAGCTACAATAATGCTACTGAACCAGAGCTGTGTGCTTCAGTCTAAGTGAAACTTTATCCTTCACATTTAAGATCTGGGGCTTCTTGGTTTGTCCTGAGAGCTTCCCACTGATCTCTTATTTTGAGGTGTGTGTGTGTGTGTGTGTGTGTGTGTGTGTGTTTCAATAGTCCTTCTATAAAGGCAACTGGCTAATTTAGGTTACTTCACTCTGAAGGCTGGATTTCATGTTGTATGGAGAAATGAGAAAGGGAACACATCCTAATTTTGAATTGGCTTCCTTTCCTTTTAAATGGGCACCTATGTATAAGTGTGGGGGACGTATTTTGTCATATGGACCAGAAGGTCCTTAGGTGGGTGCAAAGGTTTAAGTTGCTTTCACAAGAATCTAGACATGTCCTCAAAGTTGCCTATATGGGTTTTAGGCGTCTCACTTCCTCCTCCCTGTTATGCCTCCTGCTCATAAATTGGTAGTCCAGGTCTATGTGCAGACAAAATATCTTACGCTGTGCCCAGAAATCACCAGCACTTTAGCTAAGTAACTCCAGATGAAGCTAGGTGTCCCTTACTTGAGACAAGTAGAAATGGACTGAGTTAATTTTCTTTATTAGCAATTAAACATATAATAAGCCCTTGTTGATGGATTACTTTGTTGTTAAACCCGTGAAAAAGAGTCTGAATGACTGGTCATCCCTCTGTTACAGCAAGCAGCTGTCTCATGTCTCCTGTGAAAACTCAGTCAATAACCATTTAGTAAGCACCACCATTTAATAGGCACTGTGCTAAGGGCTCAGAATACAAAGAAAGGTAAAAGATAATGTGTGCATTAAGTGTGCATTAAAAGCTCTAGGAAAGGGATTCTTAACCTCTTTTGTGCCTTGGATCCCTTTGGTAGACTGCTGAAGCCTAAAGACACCATTTCTCAAAATAATATTTCTAGTCTGCATAAAATAAAATCCATAGGATTTCAAAGGAAACCAGTTATACTGAAATATAGTTATCACATTAAAAAAAATTCCTGGACATCAGGTTAAGAAGCCCTGCCTAGAAGCTCATTTTATTTGGTGTTAGAGCAAGCTATCCTCATTGATCTTTGAGATGAAATCCCTCTGGAGAGGACAAGATACCTTCTGTCCAGTATTGTCAACCTGTCTCACAATGAATAATGTCATATCTTTGTATAAGCCCATGAAAATTCTCCAGGAGCTATTCCCATATGAGGAATGAAATGATCTTGGGTAGAGGGTCTAAAGATACACTCCCCAGAAACCTCTTTCTTGGGAGTCTGTGATAGGGAGAGACAAGCAGTTGACTCTGGAGTTTACCACTACAGGTTCCCACTCAATAGTTCTCTTACTAGTCAAGAAAAGTAGACTAGAAAGTCTCCCCAGTCTTCATAGCAAACAGAGGAGGGCAAAGAAACAACACATTGTGTTCTATTTCTACCTCTTCACCTGAGCATGCTCAGCTTCTCCCAACGCTCTCAATTCTACAATCATGTCAATGAAACTTGTCTCCATTTGCTGACTTCATCATCATCCCTGTTAAAATCTAGGAGCTAAGGAATTAATTGGAATTCTACAATGTTCAATTATGTAAGAGTTTGGACAGTGTTGGGTCAGGTTGTTGAGGGGATGAATGGGACCTTAGTAAACAATCCAATCAGAGTCCCTTATTTTTTATGATAAGGGAATTAAGATCCATAGAAGTAAAGAGAGTTTCCAAAAGTCACACAGTAAGTTAGTGGCAATGTTGATATTAATTCTAAGGTATTTGGAAGGAGAGTTCTGAAGTGATGGGCAGAAGAGTTTCAAAGAAATCCTTTTTAAGTTAGGTTGTTCTGGAAGTATGTGAAGCCTCACTCAGTATACTCCATCTACCATCCCTCTTGTTCCTTTCAATGTCCTCAGAATAGTAGTAAGATTCAGGGAAGATGACAGAGCCAGAATTCATAATTGGGAAATTGCTATGAAACTTATGCTGAGGCTGTCTCTGAGCTATAAAGCAGCTCTGAGACTCGGCTTCAATATGGAATGGACCATACCGTCCCTTTTATGGCATTTATCTAATGTTTCCCTGAGCATGGGGAAAGAAGGGACACCCAAGTAGAGAACAGACTACCCTCTCTTCCAGCCTCATGTAGATTTGACCATAGTGATAACTGACTGGACATGTTGGGCGGCCTAGCTCAAGGTATTTAGGGAGATAGGGACTATTCTCTGGATATATTAGCACAACCTTCTGTGATCCTATGATCTCAGTTTAGAAGAAATCACAAAGGCCAACTAGTCCAATCCCTTTGTTTTCTAGCTAATGAACTAGGAACCAGAAGGGTTAATTAATTTGTCCAATGCCACTTAGGCAGCAAGTAATAGCTCTGGGGATTGAATGGAGAATTCTCTGATTCCCAATCCAATAGTCTTTCAGTTTGGGGGCAAATAAGACCCCACTTGCTTAATGAGATGGGTTTAATAGCTACCCCCCTCCAATACACAGCACATCTTGCCTACATACATAAATGGTGCCTGAATATTCTTCATTGGAGATTCCCTAAATGAACTCTCTTGATGGAGAGATGGAACACATCTGTGTCCCAGAGGCTGACATATCGGAAGGATGTTAGAATGCCAGGATCATGTACTTCCCGTCTATAAAAATGCAGTGGCTGGGAACTCTAAGCCCAATGGTTCTTGTAAAAAGTTTTCTCATATATCTTGGTTTTTGTTTTCAACATAGAAAAACAAATCTTTAAAAAAAAATTCTTTTTTTCCCCTGTAAGATCTGCATGGTAGTGAATGTCAGCATCAGGGTCCAATTATAATTTTTTTCTCCTGTTACCCCATCTTTTTTTGAAGTTCGAGACTCTCCCATTCATATTCTAGGATGGTTTGCTCATAATCTCCTGTCTTGGTGAAACTGAGTAGTTGTCACTTCTTTTATGGACTTTTGAGACAATGAGTCCACTGGTTTTCTGATGCTACCACTTCTTTAAATGCAACTGTAGGTTACTTTGAATGCCTGTGCAGAGGGTTTGCTACTGATTTGTGATCTGGGAGGCAACCGAGGGCATGTTGGACTTGTACCCTATAGCAAGAATGGATTAAATAAAGAGATGCATGTGTGATGATCTGGGAGCCCCACAAATTGTTTTTCCCTGGCTTTAAATGGATTCTTCAATTGGTACTGCATCGATTCTTGCCTGCTGAAAAACTTTTAGTCTTTCCCTTAACAGAGGTACAACTATACTAACTGGTATTTTGTTAAGTGATCACCCAAGTGGGGATCCTCGGAAATCCTCTGTCGTACAGTTCTTAAGCTGGCTATTTTCTGGCTCCAGATGTTGACTTTGCTTCCTGCCTATGGATAATCTGCTTCTTCTTCCCTCTCTATCCCCACCCACTCTTTCCCATTCTATCTTCTTCTTCTATATGTGATCCTGGCCTAAGGATGACCTCTGGTTAACTCTATTGCATAACTCTTTATCTCCATCGACAGCTTTGAGACGCTTATGATGCTTTCCTGCTCCCCACTCAGCACAAACCTTGGCACTTTCCCACACTGATCACTGATTAATATTCTTGATGGAAAGTCAATGGAAGTCATGTACCAGTTTGTATAGTAGTGCACCTTTTTGAACTCTTGACCAAAGTAGATTGTGCTGGGGGTTCGCATTGGCTGCTTGACATAGACAAAGGCAATTAACCTGCATGCCAGAAAATTAACCCTTAGAGTACTGCTTCAGATTTCACCATGTGGTTGGGATTTAATTTTGTTTGTGGGCTAGGCTTTTCTCCCAAGCTATGGGAGCCACATGAAAAAGTCGGTAGTCAGACTATTTAGAACAGATATGAGAATCTTTTCCTGATCACTTTCCCAGAATATTTTGGGACCCTTTTGAATTAAATACTTAATCACTTAAAAGTCCACCCCTTTCCCACACACAACAGCGATATTTAATTCCAGATGGGATGTATGCCTAAGCTTAGTGGGTGAGAGGGACTCTTCTTAGTTTTAGTGCCTATTCTCCCAAAGAGAGAAGTCAGTTCTTTAAGGGTTAATGTAAACTTGAGGAATTTAGCCATCTCTCCTGCTTGTTCTTCCTCTGAGGTATCTGCATGATCCTCATTAGATTTTTAGCTCAACCTTTGAATGATTAAAGTAAAACACAACCAACCAATAAACAGACAATGGGGGAAACAGAGCAAAAACACTGAATGGTTGAATGGACAGACCCGTTGGCAATGCTTGCTTGTATTTCCTAAGGTGTTGAAAGACCAAATGTCTAACACTTGTTTTGTTCCCTTCCCCTTCCCCTGACCCCCCCCCCTCCCATTTTAGAGAAGTGGAACACCAATACCTTTTACTTACCCCTTGTATTTTCTTCTCCTTGTCTAATAGCCCAATAGAATCCTGTCAGAATTTCTACAAAGATTTCACATTACAGATCGACATGGCTTTCAACGTGTTCTTCCTTCTCTACTTTGGCTTGCGGGTAAGTGCGAAGGGAGTGATGCTTACTCTTGGGATGGGCAGAGGGGTTGGGAAGCTTGTGTGCTTGGGTGAATGGGGAGTGATGGGGTGTTGGGAACAATGGTGGTGATGCCAGCCTCAGCATTCGCCCTCTTGGACAAGAAGTCCACAGCATATAGCTAAAGTTTCCCTGCATTCTAATCTCTAGCCTCTGACAGAACCCTCTGCCATCTGAGTGTTTCTTCACCGAAGTATTGAAGGTCCAAAGAAAAGGTTATCTGTTAAATTAGTTGTACTTCTTCTAACTGCTGATCTGTTTCCTGGTCATTCATATAAAGCTATTCCCAACAAACATTTCAAAGGAAAAAGAAAGTTCTCCTTTGTTTTTAGCCAGCTAGTCAACAACCATTCATTAAGTGTCTACTTTATATCAGGCACTGTGCTCACCACAGGGACAGCTAGGTGGTGCATTACACAGAGCATTGGGCCTGGAGTCAGGAAAACCTGAGTTCAAATCTAGCCTCAGACACTTACTATATGTGTGATCCTGGGCAAGTCACGTAACTCCTATTTGCCTCAGTCCCTCATCTCTAAAATGGGAACACACTGGAGATGGAAATGACAAACCACTCCTGTGTCTTTTCCAAGAAATCCCAGTCCATGGGATCATGTTGAGTTGGGCACAATAAAAACAAAAATGCTAACTACTGGGATTAGAAGTAGCATTAGAGTTAGTATGAGGCAGGTAGATGGCACAGCGAAGAAGACTAGTAACCATAATAAACAATAAATATGGATATGTTGTATTCCAGGCATTGTGCTAAGCACTTCATAAATTGGTACTCACAATACCCATGGGAAACACCTATTATTATACTCATTTACAGATGAGGAAACTGAGGCAAACAGAGTTTAAGTGATTTTCCCTCATAAATTTCCAAGGTCAGATTGGAATTTAGGACTGCTTGGCTCTAGACCCAATGTTTTAGCCACTGTACAATGTAATTACCCCGCTCTCACCCTTAATTCTGTTTCAAATCCCAATGCACCGTGCACTAACCCAGTGCTTGGAATCAGGAAGACCCGAGTCAAAATGTGACTTCAGACACTTACTAGGCTCCTTTTATAACCTCTGTCTGCCTCAGTTTCCTCATCTCTAAAACGTAGATAATAATAACATCTACCTCCCATGGGTGTTATGAGGATCAAAGGAGATCATAGTTGTAAAACATAAACAGTGTTTGGCTCATAGTAAGGACTTGCTCTTACTTACCACTCTCCTCCTACAGATATAAAGATAGGCAAAAACGAAATAGTCCCTGCTTTCCAGAAGCTTATAGAATAATGAGGGACACAACGTACAAACAACCACGAGCAAAGAAAATATTCTTAGCGTTGCTTAGGGTGATAGAAAGATCTATCCTGAGCTGGAAGAAGTCTTTGAGGGTGAGTCCAATGTCCTCATTTCACAGATGAGAAAATTGAGGCCAAGGGACTGGGGAGGGGAAGAAGCAATATAAAGTATCAGGTAGGTACTGTGCTAAGCACTTTACAAATATGATCTTTAATCCTCACAAGAACTCTTCAAGGTAGGTGCTGTTAATTATCCCCATTTTTCAGTTGAGGAAACTGAGACAAACAGAGGTTAAGTGATTGCCCAGAATCACACAGACAGTAAGTTCCTGGGCTGGGATTTGAATTCAGGTCTTCCTGTCTTCAGGCCCAGCACTCTATTTACCTGGCTGCCTAGGTTAAGTGACATGCTTAAGGTCACATAGGTAGTAAGGGCCAAAAATGAGACTTTAATTCATGTCCTCTGCCTCCAAATTCATTACTCTTTCCATTGTGAAAACATGAAGGCTAGTTGAGTACTTAGACCCACCACATTAGAAGATATTTTTTTATTTGTCTGAACTTATGATTTCATAAGTATTAGTCACTTTCAGTGTGGAGATTCCTTTATTAGAGGAGATCCACATCTGCTCTGCAAGATGACCCCAGTGAGGCCTAAGGTATCTTTGATACTGTAGTAGGTATGGAAAAGGATTTTGTCTGAGTCTGCATGGCCATTCTCTCAGCTTTTCTAAGAGTGATCTTTGGAAATGTCAATAGCAACCCAGATACTTCTCATGTATTCCTTTCTTCCTTCTTCCTTTGTTTCTTCCTTTCTAACTTCCTTCTTCCTTTCTTTTTCTTTTTTTCTCTTTCTCCCTTTCTTCCATTCTTCCTTCCTTTCTTCTCTCCCTCCATCCTTTCCTTCCTTCCTTCTCATTCTTTCTTATCCTAAAAAAAAAAAATTAACCTGACCTTGTTATTGGGAATTCCTGTTATGGACATTTCCAGTATTCAGGCAGATCTGGATCTTTCCCTGTAATTTCCTGGGAACCTGAGAAGCTAAATGTCTTGCTCACAACTTCCCAGTCATTATAGTGTAGCAGCAGGACTTGAACACAGGGCTTCCTGATTCTCAAAATGACTATCTAATGTGTCATGGTGTCCCAGCAGACTTTAAATACCCAGAATTAGCACCTGACAGCTCCATGATGGTAGCATATGGTTTTATAGACGTTCTACCCCCATACTACCTCTTATTAATAGAACATACACAAGATATAATGCCAAGAGACAGTATAAAAAGTTCCTGGATAGAGAACTGACCTGAGAGTCAGGAAGATCAAGTCCTACTTCTAATATGAAGGACATTAGCTGTAGGACACTGGATAAATCACCTTACCAGTCAGTGCTCCCAGGTGAGTCTTCAAGACTCCAAGATACAAAACAGTTCTAGAGGCAGAGGTTTACTGGAGCCACAAGAGCTGATTGCTAAATTTTCAGTGTGAACATTTATACATTAGAAATCAGCAAACACTACAAATCAGGGATTGAATTATTGTTTTGCTTATTGTCTAGACTTAAGAAAATGATGAAGAAAATTGTAATCATGCATCTTAAACCTGAAAATATATCATGCATACATTTTTTCTGAGTCAACAGGTTGTTAAACATTTACTATCATGCTACTGGTTAGATGGAATATCTTCACTGCAAGTTTTTTATACTATTGAAATTCCAGATCTACTTACAAGAATAGTTTTGAGAAAAGTGTGGTATTTGTGTATACCTGTGGGACTGTATACATTTATTTAAATTAGAAATTCAGGGAATTTGATGTTGTATGCTCAGATGATAGAGCTATGACTCTAAGACCCTCTGATGTTAGGCAACAAAGTTAGCCTGTGATGCTTTCAGCAGTCACAGACCAATACTATATATGGCCTGGCTGCTGTCCATGGGCTGAACTGGCACATAGCTCATATAGAAGACTGTGTCTCAGAGGCAAGATGAACCCACCATTTGACTCCACTTCTGTAGATTCCCCAAGTGTGCCCTTTGGAAATGGCAGTGGAGATTAACACCAACCTCAATGCCTCTCATGTGTTTTCTTTTTCTCTCCATTCTTTTCCCCCAGTTTATTGCAGCCAACGATAAGCTGTGGTTTTGGCTGGAAGTGAATTCAGTAGTAGATTTCTTCACAGTCCCTCCAGTGTTTGTGTCAGTGTATTTAAACAGAAGTTGGCTTGGTAAGTACTTCTTAGCTTTTCCCGTCACATCATTGGTATCCAAACTAGTGCTCTTTGCCTTGAGCAGAGAAGAAAAAGGTAGGTTAGCTTTTTGGAAATGCTTTATCCACAGCCAGAACCAGTTTGGGTGTTAAAATGAGTGGTTTTGTCTTTTGAACCCTGGAGTCTGATAGGACTAATTCCTCATGAAACTTCAACTCCAACCTTAAATGATGGGCCATTTTGTATTCAGGTAAGAGCACCAAGTTGTTGGTGGAGACAGAGACCTAGAGGGATCAGCCCAGTTAGAGCTGGACAGAGACCCCCAGACCCAGAGACAGCTTTGTATTTGTACATTTTCAGGGACATCAGTTAATCAATAAACATTTATTAAGTGTCTACTGTGTGTCAGGTACCTCTTGAGACAGGAGTATGATTCTGAATGATGATGATCAGTCAATAAACATCGATTGATCACTTACTATGTACCAGGCACTTTGCTAGGCACTGGAGATACACAAACAGGCAAAAGACAATCTCTTCCCTCAAGAATTTCATGGTCTCATGGGGAAGACAACAAGCAAATGTGTACAAACCATCTATATAATGGATGAAAAGGGAAAAAAATGAAGAGAGGGAAGACTCTAGAATTAAGGGGGATTGAGAAAGGCTTCCAATGGAAGGTAGGATTTTAGTTGGTTTCTAAAGAAAGTCAGGGAAGCCAAGAGGTGCAGAAGAGGAGGGAGAGCACCAGAAAAATCTAACGGAGAAGACAATGTATAAACAATTATGTACAAATGATATATATCAGGATAAAATTGGTGCTAATCCACAGAGAAAAAGCACTAAAATTAAGGGGGATAGAGAAAAGTTTGTGGTAGAAGGTAGGATTTTAACTGGGACTTGATGGAAGCCTGCAATTAGAGATGTCATTCTTTAATAGGCAGCTAAATGACATACTGGATAGAGTGCTGGACTTCTTGTCATGAACATCTGTGTTCAAATCCTGTCTATATGACACTAAGCAAGTTACCTATCCTCTCTCAGTTTCCTCATCTGCAAAACCGGTAATAATAAAACCCACTTCTCATGTTTGTTGTGAAGATTATATGGAATAAAGATGGGAATTGCTTTGTAAATCTTAAAGCTCTCTATCAAGGCCAGCTATTATGATTAGGACATACTATAAGCAAAACATTTTCCATATTCCATGTTAAAATAGGAATATTCCTGGAAAAGGCAATGCAGTAGTTCTCTATAATTTAAGTTTAGCTTGATTTAGCATCATCTCTTTTCTTGAAAACCAGTTTTGAGAAAGAAGAGGGGTGGGAGCAGAGCCTGAGAATACTGGGAACTTTGGTGGGGCAAAGAGGGCCACAGAGGGAGCAAATGCATAGTGAAGCAATGATAGTGATGGCAAAGACTTTTCCGACTTCAAGCTTTTTGGAGAGGCGTCCATATGTGGGTCATTTACCATCAGTAAGTAACCTTTCTTTTAGAAAGAGAGAGATGGCTACCATCAGATGCAAATTTGTATGTGTGTGTATACATACACACATATGTATACACACACACATATATATATAAAATCATTCTACACATGCTTCTATTTATCAGTTCTTTCTCTGGAGGGAAGATAAAAGGGAAAAATAGCAAAGTTACATGACAATTTTATTATTTATTTAAAAAGAATAGTAAGTTGTACCTAATAGATTTGTAGATTCTTGGGCAATCATCTTTTTTATTCTACTGTGTTGCGAAAATGATTGTTTTATTTCATAAGTTCAAAATAAGGTAAAATTTTTAAAAAGAGATAGAGATTTTCAGATAGTATGGTATAAGGAAAAATGTTGGCTTTGAGTCAGAGGAGCTAGGTTCAGATCTTGTATCTATTTCTTACTACTTGCATGTACTTGCAAATTCCATCACTTCTTGGGGCCTCAGTTTTATTATCTGTAAAATGGCAGCTGAGCATTTGTGAACCCATGACCTTCTCCTTGCTAGACAATCATAGTCCCAGAAAAATAAGAGATTTAGAGGTAGAAGGAAATGTAGAGGTCTTGTCTTCCAGCCTTCTCCTTTTACAGATAGGAAAATTGAGACCAAGGGAGGCTAAGTGACATCAAAGCCAGAATTTGAACTGAGATTCTGTGACCCTGAGTTTAGACCTCTTTCCACTGTGCCATGTTACTTCCCTCATGAGTTCAATGGTCAGTTTACCTTTGAATGATTTATATCCTTCTGCCTATTGTCAGTTTGTTAAACTCCTGCTGGCATAGGCTTTGGTGGAATATTTGGGTGCAAGCTGCCTCTACCTTCTGGCTTACCAGCTCTGTCTTGTTAGTGTGTTGTCTATTCTATAGTGAGTGATCAGGGTTCTCTCAAAAGCTTGTAGGTGGGGAATAGTACTGTCTGTTAGTCTTGGGGGGAGAGTGGGTTGTGGGCCACTGAAAATGAAGAACTTTGGGAATTATATATGGATACCTTCAAGCTTACTTTGCCTTTAAGTCTAACACATAAAATACTGAGAACAAATATGCTAATACTTTAAGAAGATTCCAGGATTTTTCATCATCTATCAGCCTTTTCATTGAACTATGAGCAAAGATATCTTGTTTGTATAGAACTTCACAGTTTGGAAAAGATATTTACATGTTACCCTATTTGATCTTCCCGAAAACTTTGATAAACTTTACCGTCCTTGAGCATCACCCATATTGGCCCCTCCATGTGTAGATATATTCCAGGACTCTGTCCTGGGGCATTTTCTGTCTTACTCTTACTCTTCCCCTACTATTTCAGAAATTAGCTCAGTCTCCATGGGTAACAATTCCTATATTAAAGGGATCGTGTGTGAACATTCCAAAAGGGAGTCTGTTATTACAAAGAACCAACATCTCTAAAAATAAATGGTTTCTAGATCTATATGTACAGTCTTAGTCTTATATCTAAATGAGATCAAATCAGATCATGTTTGTAAAGTGCCTAACATGTACTAAGTGCTTAATAGCATTTCTTCCATTCCCTTGCCCCTTCCAAGAAAAATGACTGCAAGGTATATATACGCCTGACCTAACCTTTTCGCTTGTCATGAATTGCCTATAAGACATTTCTAACAGAATAATTCCATATAGACATCTCAAGCCTATGCTTATATGCCCCCTAAATAACTCATTATCTTTTCCTCAAACCTTTTCCTATTTCTGTTAAAAACATCACCCAAGTGTAGAACCTAGGTATCACTGACTTTTCACTCTTCCTTATTCCCTGCCCCACCCTTGTACTAGCACCACCTCCACCCCTGTCCCAGGAAATCCATTACCATGTCTTGTCCCTGCTAGGCAGCTAGGTGGCAAGGTGGATAGAGCCTTAGACCTAGAGTTAAGGTGACAAGTTCAAATCCAGGCTCAGATAGTTACTAGCTGTGTGACTTTGGGCAAGTCACTTAGCTCCTATTTGCCTCAGTTTTCTTATCTATAAGATGATCTATCCTCCAGAGTTATTGGAAGTATAAAATGAAATGAAATTTATTGAATGCTTTATAAACCTTAAAGTGCACCGTTATTGTCATCATCATTATTCTACTGCATCTGTTGGATCCATTCCATTCCTGGTATGGATACCATTCTAGTCCAGCAGGTATCATGGCTAGCTAGGTGATACAGTGAGAAGCGTGATAGGCCTGGAGTCAGAAAGAATCATCTTATCTGGCCTCAGATAGCTGTGCAACCCTGAGCAAGTCATTTAACCCTGTTTGCTTCAGTTTCCTCATTTGTAAAATAAGCTGGAAAAGGAAATGGCAAACCGCTCCAATATCTCTACCAAGAAAAACCCAGAGAGGCTCATGAAGAGTCAGACATGACCGAAACAACTGAGCAACAACATTGCCTTATTCTCATAATTGGTATTCCCCTTCTAGGCTGTCTCCCCTCCGTTCCATTTTCTACATAGCTGTCCAAACTGTATTTCTAAAGTTCATGATCTTATTCCTTTGCTTTAGTGGGTCCTTGGTTCTGAGATCATCCACCATCTCTCTTTGGCACAGGTTCTGTCTCCAAGCTCTGTTTTCAGACTTACTTCACATTTGTCTTTCTCATGCCCTCTAAGTTCTGGCCAAAGTGGCCTCTTTGCTATCATCCATACAGAAGATTCTTGACCCCATTTCTCTGCCTCACTGGTACTGCTTCCTGGCACACTCTTCCTCCTCATCTCCTACCTTTGGAATCAATCCCTACTTTCCTCTAAGACCCAACTCAAGCGCTGCCTATGACAAGAGGCCTCCATTGAAATACTCAGTGGTTAACCTCCCCATCCCCAATTTATTGATTTACTTTGTGTGTATACGTATGTGTATGTATCTGTAGCAACTTCTCATGGTATATGTACATGTATTTTCCCTTCTAGTAAAATGTAAGTCCTTTGAAGATGGGCATCATTTCCTTTTGATCTCTTCATCCCTACTCCCTGGTCCTTACCAGAACCTGAATAAATAAATTCTTATTGAATGAATGAATACTATTAAATCATTTTTGAGGTTCATATTGGAGGACTGTCTTAAAGGGGGCTTGTTTTTAGTGAGGTGATTTCAGAACTTTGGTAATGAAACACCCAGATCTGCCTTCCTATAGGTGCATAGCTCATCATTAATTTAACACACCGATTCTACCATTACACAAGGAACCCAGCATCCTTCAGAAGTTTATAGCTGGCACTGGTGTGCTTGTCTCCCCAGCCAGAGATAAACCAAGCAATCTCATTCTAAGTGAAAAATAGCATAGCAATAAAATGAAAGGATAATCCCTCGGAATGGGCCATCCCCTACAGGGCTGCCACACTCACTGAGTTCAGAATTCTCCTTAAGTAATGACCAGGACTGAGTATAGAATGAGGAAATCTCAGTTCAAGCTAACGTGTACCTGTCTCAGACCAGAGAATGATACAAGCCCAAGGGCCACCTTCCCTTTCTCCCTTTGAGCCTGAAAGGCTTTTAGACTTGGCCTTTGTCCTCTGACCATTCCTCATGTCTCCTCAGTCCTACCGAGTTTCCAGTGGATAGGGCTGAAGGTCGAGAGATTCTCCTTTAGGACACAGCATGAATTTCCATCATGCTCCTTGCTCCTTATAATGCTCCCAGGGCTCTGGGCAGCTAGGTGGTGCAGTGGATAGAGCACCAGTGCAGGAGTCAGGAGGACCTGAGTTCACATCTCACCTCAGACACTTGATACTCACTAGTTGTGTGACCTTGGGCAAGTCATTTAACCCTAATTGCTCTCCTGGGTCATCTCCAGTCATCCTTATGAATATCTGGTCACTGGATTCAGATGGCCCTGGAGGAGAAGTGAGGCTGGTGACCTGCACAGCCCTCCCTCGCTCAAAACAAAGTCAAGTGCAAGTCAAGTCATTATTTCTCTGATGGCATGG
Source organism: Notamacropus eugenii (assembly GCF_028372415.1). Taxonomy (NCBI): domain Eukaryota; kingdom Metazoa; phylum Chordata; class Mammalia; order Diprotodontia; family Macropodidae; genus Notamacropus; species Notamacropus eugenii. The sequence continues at coordinate 232,990,285 of NC_092872.1, forward strand.
CCTTCTTTGGCAGCGAAGAACGAACACACACACACACACACACACACACACACACACACACACACACACACACACACACGCTCCCAGGGCTGTGCTTGTATTACTCAGGAAAAGCATGGTGGAGACACAAAGAAAGGAATCTGTAAATTCCATCTACTCTCACCTTTTGCTATCTAACCATGGGTAGTCGTAACCTCACCCCCTCAAGCCCCCCCCCCCCTTTTAAAATATAAGGTATATCCTTGCACTGAATGAATCTATCAATCGCATTTTCACAAAACTGCAGGATCTGAGAGTGGGAAGGGACATAGGAGGCACCTGGTGTAACTTATACCTGAAGCACGAATCCCTTCTCTAGCAATCCTGACAAACAATTATTCAGTCCTTCCTTGAGGGCCTTCGTTGATGCGGAGTCCACAACCTCCTGAAGTTTAGTTCTAGTTTGTTCCTAATTTTTCTTATATTTTCTTATATTCCTGTATTTTCTTATGTTGCAGTAATGATAATAATAACATTTACATAGTGCTTAATATGAGCCAGGTGTTGTGCTAAGCATTTATAATTGTTATCTCATTGGATCTTCAAATCAACCCTGAAGATAGGCGCTATTATTTTACTCATTTTGCAGATGAGGAAACTGAGGCTCAAAGAGATTTAAGTGCCTTGCCCAGAGTCACCCAGTGAATAAGTATCTGAGGCTGGATTTGAATTCAGGTCTTCCGGACTCCAGGTCCAATGTGCTCTATCCACTGTACCACCTAGTTATTCCAACTTCTCCTCATGGCTCCCATTTTTGCCTTATGGGGCAGAGTCTAATCAAGTATAATCTATATTCTGCATGAGAAACCTTCAAATACTTAGAGACTGCTAGTGTCTCTCTTAAATTTTCTCTTCTCCAGGCTAAGTGTCTCTACTTCATTCAGTGGATTCCCATATGCCGTGTTTGCTAGTCTTTTCACTCAGTTTTCTCAGATAATTCTCAGTCATCTGCATGGTAGATACTAACCTTAACACTAATAATACTAGTTTCTGATTTTTTAGCACTTGGCGACTTGAATTAATGGTAATAACACAAGATTTATTAGCATTAATTCAAGTCATTAATAAAAATGTCAAATAGTATGTGATCAAGTTCTGGATCATCTCATTGTAGACCTTCTTTCAGGTTTGCATTGATCCATTAGTCAATTTGGAGAAGAGGTCATAAGCATTTACATAGCACCTACTGTGTGCAAGGCACTAAGCTAAACACTTTACAAATATCTCGTGATTTTCACAACCACCATTTGAAGTAGATGCTTCTATTACCTTCATTTTGCAGTTGAGAATAAATGAAGCAAACAGAGGTTAAGTGACTTATCCAGGGTCACACAGCTGGTAAGTGTCTGAGGTCGATTTGAACTCAGGTCTTCAGGCTGAGCACCCTATTCACTGGGCCACCTACTTTGCCAGTTCCAACTTCGCTACATAACCTGTGTGGCCTTGGGCAAGTCTCAACCTTCCTAGGCTCCAATTTCTTTATCTATAAGGTGAGGGGCTTATATTGGGACTATAAGGTCTCTGGGGGTCCTTGCAATACTATCACTTGGCTTTAGTTTCTTTATCTGCAAAATTGAGGAGGGTGGAAGAGCTGTGGACTACAGAATACCCAGTATCCCTTCGAGCTATGTAACAGTAATCTTAAGAAAACTTTCATGAAGATTAAAAAGTCTTGATCTTTGTAGGTGGAGGGAGAATTTACACTCAAAAAATCAGACATCCATGAAACTTCTCTGCTAGAATGTGTTCTCTTTCCCATTCCCAAGAATATCACAAGCCCCTTTGTCAAATACCTTGCTGAGATCCAGGTTGACTATGTCTATTGCATTCCCCCCAATTATCAGTCTAACACTCCTGCTTAAAAAAACAATGAAATTAGTTTGATTTGGCCTGTCGTTGATGAAGTCATGAGGGTTCTTAGTAATCACTGTCTCCCATTCCAAATGTTCACATATCGTCTCTTAAATATCATGGGGCTGGGGAAAGTGATAGGAAAGTGTACATTATCTCATTTAAGCCTTACAATAGTCTTGTTAGGTAGGCACTACAATATCATTAGCTTCATTTTATGATAAGAAAACTGACACTGCTGATGAGTGCTGGAGATGGACTATGAACCCAAGTCTTCCCGACCGCAAGTTCAATATTCTCTTTTTCCTTCCCCACTGAGAAAGGGAGAGTTGGGATTTTCCCCTTGGGCACCTCTAGGCTTTACGGCTGATGTGACTAACTGTCTCAGTTCTGACCTAATGAGGGAAGCACGAGCCCTGTCTTTGTGTACTTCTAGTCTAATGGAGTTGACATGGCTGCCATGCTCAGGGAACTTATAAGAAAATAGAGCAGGACTGTCCCAAGTTCCTTTGGAACTCCTTAGGATTGACAGAGTGCACATAAGAACCATACGCAGGTATGTATAGAAGGACTTATATGAACAGTCATAAATGAATTACCCCATTGCCCACAGCATGGAGGCAGTAATCTCACCCCATTTGCAGTAATAATAACAATAACATTTATATTGTGCTTAATGTAAGCCAGGTGTTGTGCTAAGCATTTTACAATTGTCATCTCCTTTGGTCCTCAAATCAATCCTGAAGATAGGTGATATTATTTTTCTCATTTTACAGATGAGGAAACTGAGGCTCACAGTTCCTCTCTTGGAGCATATAGAATTGCCTGTTGCAGTTCACTTTACCACAATTCCTAGCTTCTGTTTCTATTTTCATATTCAGTGTTTTGTGGTGCCGGTCCTGGAAGTGACCAAAAAGAGTTCAATGTTGGCACCCAAGAGATTGGGAGGAATTGACTGCAATCTCCTTGAGTATGTAGGAGAAACATTTTAATGTCATCTTCATCTCCAATTTACCAAAATAAAAACTGTAAGTGATAGATTTCTGCATTTATGAAGGGCCTAATAATATGCTTTCATGGGCAAATTCCTGGTCTAACTCTTCCTGGAATCATGAAATGAATTTTTATCTCCTCTGAAAATGTCAAGGCTGTTTGTTTGCTTTTTTGTTCAAGGGCATCTTGCGTAGCTAAAGGTGCAGGGAGGAAGCCATTGTTTCTTTTCTATCAGTCAAGTAGCCAATCAATCAACAAGTGTTTATGGAACCCCTTTTATGTGCTCAGTGATATATTGGGAAATGGAAGATATCATTCCTGACCTCAAAGCTTGCAGTACCATCAGGGAGTCAAGGCCAGCCCAGAGCAAATAGCAAACAATAGCACATAGTCAAAATATATTTAATCAAAAACCAGTCAAAAGACAATATGTGAAAATGTGTGTGGAATACTGTTGTAAATTATGTAGGAACAAAAACACGAAGAGATAGTGAGGGGCAGGGTAGCCAGGAAGAGAAACTACATTGGAACAGTGTGGATTTGACCTCAGGGGACCTGCATTCGAATTCCCCATTCTGCTTCTTACTACTTATGGCACTTTGGGTAAATTACTTAACCATACTTAAGCCTCAGTTTGCTCCTCTGTAAAGAAAAGGAGTTGTATAGATGACTTCTAACAGCCTTTCCAGGTCTAAATCTTTGATCTTACGATTCATGGTGGATATAGGACTTTAGATGGACATTGAATGATGGGTAGGATTTGGATGGACAGAAACAGGAGAGGAGGCCATTCCAACAGAGGGGAACATGATTGAAGCAGGAAATGTAGAACTGAGAACTGCATGAAAGGAGTAGGAGGGTGGAGACTAGTTTGACTATACTTGAGAGTAGGAGTTGAAGTTTCCTGAAACTCTGCCTTTAGAGGGAGGAGAAGTGGGCTTGAATCTTGCCTCCAATACTAAGCATGGTCCAATGGGACAAGTCATCTTCATATCCTCATCTGTAAAATGGGTAGAATAATACTTACTTTGTACTACCTTTGCAAATAGGGCTGTTAGGAGGATTAAATGAGATGAGATCTATAAAGTATTTCAAACTTTGAAAGGGTTACAGCAATATATTCTATAAGCTATTATGATGGAGGACTTTATAGTCAGGCTCAGTAATTAATACCTGATTCCTTCCCAAGCCTTCCCAAGTTTATCCCTATCGACTAAAGCCCCTGTTGTGATATGCAAGAATGTGCTGAGACATAAGGATGTTCTGTGTCGTGGTAATGTCCATTCTGAGTAACTTCCTTATTCCTCTTCTGCCTGCTTATTTCAGGCAAAGGCAAATTTCATTCAGTTTTCAGGTCCTGGGTGAGTTGCATGATGTACAGCTTGATTGAAGGGAGGGTTGGGGGAAAAAGTCACACAATGTCAAACAAGGAAGTTATTTCCTCCAATTGAATTGAGGAATTCTTGAAGTTCATTGGGTCCAGGCCACAGAGCAAGATTGATGCATTAAGCAAGGAGACCTCTTTCAGGGCTAATTACTGTGCTCCTGACAGCTCTCCTGCCTGTGCTTAAAGCCCTGGACAATTCAGACTCTCCAAGGAAACCAGGTTGACCTTGTTGAGTTTCAAGGCACAGTCTTTGGCTCCCCCTACAGGACTATTGTAGAGCTGACTGATTTGTTGTGAGTTGGAGCTTGAGAGAGAGAGAGAGAGAGGGTATGTGTGTGTGTGTGTGTGTGAGTGTGTGTGTGTGTGTGTGTGTGTGTGTGCATGTGTGTGTGTAAGGGTATAGTTGTATGGGTGTATGGGTATGTGTGTGATCACTCTGGGAATAAGGGGATTTTTCTCCCTGAATTAGGGCATGTGATGTTAAAGGCAACTTCATAGTCAAGATGGAAGTTAGCCTTCTTTCAAACTTTTAAAGGCATGAGGTATCTATGGCTTTACTATATGTAGGATTAAATATAAATTCCATGTCTGACTTGAGGAGTAATTATGGATATTTTCAAAATTCAGTAGTACAGAGCCAGAAGGGATTTTAAGAGTCTTGTTCATCCCTGTTAGGTATCCAAATTGTCTTGTAACAAGGAGTGGAATTTTCTAAGCAACAACTGCAAGCTGACCTTTAAAGGACATAGGTTTGCAAAGATTTTTGTTGTTACTGTTAAGTCATTTTTCAGTCATGTCCTTGGGGTCTTCTAGGCAAAGATACTGGAGTGATTTGCCATTTCCTTCTCCAGCTTATTTTACAGATAAGGAAACGGAAGCAAATAGGACTGAGTGAATTACTCAGGGTCACACAGCTAGTAAGTTTCTGAGGAGGGATTTGAACTCATGAAGATGAGTTTTCCCAATTCCAAGCCTAGTGCTCTATCCACTGATCTATCTAACTTTGTGGGCAAAGATTATTATTTGTTAGAATGTAAACTTGAGAGCAGTGACTTTGACTTTCATTTGTATCCTCAGTGCTTAGCAGAGTACCTAACATATAACAAGTGTTTAATAAATCCATATTGTTTGATTGATAGATTTTATTTTTACAACAGCCTTGTGTGTTTTGCACAACAGCATTATTATTACCATTTTATAGACATGAATACTGAAAACTCAGAGATTGGTTAAGTGACTTGGGTCACATGGTTAAAATTGTTCAATTTGAAATCCTCCTGCGTTCTTGGTACTAACCCATCCTGTAAAGCCGCTAATATAGGAAAAATAAGACCTCAAATTAGGATGGATGGTATTTTATGGAGAAAAAAAGCCTCTTCTCCTCTGTCCCTTTGCCATAGTGAGGGCTGCCTCAGAAATGATGCCAATGATACCAATGATAGAGGAACATTCAGAAGCATTTTGGACAACTATAGAGCTGGATGGCACATAAAGGGACCTCAAAATCTAATGAGTCTTCTCTGCCTCTTTTGAAAACAGCTCTATTCTCTAAATGGACTAATAATGATTCCCCTTTAAATAGAACTTTATTTTTTCAGAGTCAGGAGCTCCTTGTGAGAAATTCCTGCCAGTTTGGAACAGTCCATTTGCTGAAATTTAGCATCTTGGATAGGTCCAAAAATTCAATGAGTTGCCCAAGGTCACACAAATGGTATGAGTCAGAGGGAGATTTAAATTCAGGTTTTATATGTTCTGTTCACTACATCATGTTTAATATAGCACCTACCTCTATTCACCACACCATGTTTAATATAGCATCTTGGGGTTTACAAAATGTGTTCCTCACAACAGCCTAGTGAAATAGATAATAATCATTTTACAGATGAGGAACCGTGCCCCAGGAAGTTGTGATTTGTCTGTCCATATTTACTTAACTGTCTGGACAGCTAAGTGGCACAGTAGATGGAGTGCTGGCCTTGGAGTTAGGAGGATTTGAATTCAGATAAATCCTCAGATGCTTACTAACTGTGTCACCCTGGGCAAGTCACTTAACCCTGTTTGCCTCTGTTTCCTCATCTGGCAAATGAGCAGGAGAAGGATATAGCAGGACACTCTTGTATTTTTGCCAAGGAAGTCCTAAATGGGGTCACAACAACAATAACCACAAAATTCACTCAACTAGTAGATATTAGTCATGATTCAAATCCAGGCCTTCTCTTGATTTTTCGCTCTTTGTGTGTCTGAGTGTCCGGATGGAGAATTCACAAAAGTAGACCCATGAAAAATAGATGCAATCTTGAAAAGAAAATCAGTGTCATTAAGAATGAAAGAAACACAAATTAAAATCACTGCCATGCCACATCAAACTCATTAATTTGGCAAAAATAAATTGAAATTATAAAAATGAATGCTGATTAGATTGTGGTGAAACACATACTCCAGAGGCATCAAACACATAGCCCTAAATGGTGCCACAAAACTCCTAAGAATTGCCTATACCAGAATGAAAAGTAATTAAGAAACAATAAAAATGACTAACATTTATACAGTGCTTTCTATGTGCCAGACTCTGTCCTAGGCCCCAATAATTATCTCATTTGATCCTCACAACAACATTGTGAGGTAGGTGGTCTCATCGTGCCCATTTTACAGATGAGAAAACTAACAGAATAAATAAAAAATGCAATAGAACATCATGGGAATGCATGGTTTTCTAAGCCAATGCACTGCTGCAGGGATCCCTTGTACAGTATTGTGACTTTTGTTTCTATTTGAGGTTGATACTACTGATAGATACTCATATCTTGGTAGCATTATAAACCAAGATAGTCCTTGTGGAAAACACCCTGCTATTATATGAGAAGAACCATGAAACTGATGTCCAGTGACCCAGCATTCCCACTTTCCAAACACACTTTCAAGGAAGTAATTAAAAGAAAAAAGAATTATTTGTGCAGAGATGTTTATAGAGTCATTGTGTACATTAGCTAGGACCCTGTAGGCAACCTAATTTCCCATGGCTGGGGAATAAATAATTAGACTGTGCCATATCATTGTATAAGGGGTGCTATCACCCCAAAATACACCAAATATTAGGAAGCTCTAGAAATTAGGGGGGAGTCTAAATAATAATGCAAAACAAAAAAGGAAAATGATGGTTATGGTATACATTTTCACTATATCTGTGCGAACAGTGCAAAGATGTTCATATCTGAATGAATGATAATAAGGAGAGATCAGAAGGGATCCAGAGAATAAGTTATTGATGAGTTGACACTGATACCTTTCCGTGGAAAATAAAGTTTTGATTATAAAATGGATTTCTCATAAAATAAAAATAGGAGAAAAAGAAAATAAAGGATTTAGAGCCAGTTAGATAAAATCTTTCCCATGCCTTGCCAAATCTAACTTCTTTCCATGTATTGGTCAATTTATAAAATGCAGAGTCTCCCTGCTCCCAATAATTTTGTTGTTCCCATGAAACAGCGTCTGAAGCGATTGCTTTTTAATTTGGCAAAAATATGAATGCAGCTTCCTCAAAGATCAGTCTCTAGACCCTACCAAATTACAAAAATGCTTTGCCCCTACCAGTCTACCTTTCCAGCCTTCAAAGCCTGTTCTGCAAGGGTAGACAAAGATAAAAATCAATACTTTTGTTCCATGTCCACCCTGAGTTACTACCAACCTTGAGCATCTAGTCTCTGCTCATGACTTACACTTATTTCAGACCAAGTGATGGGCCAGTATATCTTCAGAATAGCACTGGAAGCCGGAATTGCTGTACAAAGGCAAGTGAAATGAAGTCGTTATTAAGCTTGGCTCCCATGATAGGACTTAGAAGGAAGCAGTCCTCAGGAAGTAGAATGTGGAAAGTTTGGATATATTGCAGTGAGCTGATTGCTTTCCCAGCACCTATCAGACTGAACCTGGAAAATGGAGACATGATTTTGCCCTAAGAGGTTTTCGATTGTGTTCTTTAGCTATTGCTTTCTAAGAGACAATCTGTAAAGGAAGTGCTATACACTGCTAACACAGATCCTAAATCCTCATTGACTTCTATGCTTGTGTTACAGGCTGAATTTTAATAACATCCTCAAATGAATCTCTTCTGGTAATGCATCAGCGGTAGGGGTTCATAGATATCAGAACCTTTTCATGTGACTGTACTTCATCTGGAATTATTATTAAAAATCCCTTGTAGAATTTAAGTTGACGCTACTGAGAGCATTTTTACAATGGCATTATCTTTGAACGTAGAATTTAACGGTTCTTCCCCATCCCCTCATCAGCCAACAAAATCTAGGTCCTGGAGGCAGCTTGGTAGAGTGGAAAGGATAGTGGATAAAGAATCAGAAGTCCACAGTTCAAATTCATGTCTTGTGACTTACTATGTGTGGGTAACTTAGTACAACTCACTTTTCCCATCTGTACGTTGGTTTCTTCACCTGAAAATGTGGAGATTGGAGAATAATGTCTCTAACAGCCCTTCAGGCCCAGATATAGAATCCTGTGATGAACTAGCCAGAGTTGTAATATTTGACAAGGGTGCCAAAGATAAAGGAAAGGACATGAAAGACTGTATTCTCCTCTTTCTTGATAATCTGAGATTTTTCTCCAAATTCTAAATGTTTTAAAAATGAACATGTTAAAACCAACCAAAAACACAATATTGAAGAAATGTTGGAGGTTGAACAAACACTGAAATTATTAAGGGGAATTTCAGATTTTTTCCAATCCACCCAAAGCAGACCTTCTCTATCTCTAAAATGGATTGGAAAAACCAATCTTGTCAATCTAGGCCAATCTGAGGGGCCTAGACCATTTTTCTGGGCTATACTTCTTTTAGTCAATTAAGCAATAAGCATTTATTAAACAGTTATCTATCAGTCACTGGGAAGAACACTGGGTATACAAAGAAAATGAAAAAGCAATTTTTTTTTTCATTCAGAGAGCATACATTCTTATCAAGAAGTTATGCAGAAAGTAGATATATACAGAGTTGTTGAAGGGTAAACTTGGGGGGACATATACTTGCTAGTGAGAAGGGAGGTTGGAGGTACTGGGAAAGGCTTTCTGCAGAAGGTGATGTTTGAGAGGAGTCTAGAAAGAAAGTAGGGATTCTTTGTGGTAGAGAAAAGGAGGAAAGGAGAGAGAGAGAAAGAGACAGAAAAGAGAGATAGAAAGATAAAGAAACAGAGAGAGAAACAGAGACAAAGAGAGACAGAGAGAGAAGAAAGAGAAAGGAGAGAGGAGGAGGGAGAGGGAAGGAAAGAGAGGGTAAGGGAAAGAGAGGAGAGAGATGGATTGAAAAGTGTCAAGAAAGGCTTCTTATAGAAGGTAGTACATGTGACTTGAAGGAAGTGAGTTTATGTTAACTGATAGATAAAAGGGTATTTTGAACTCTATCAACTTTTCCTAAAGTTAACTTCTCTCAGGTGGTTTCTGTCTGGCATTAAGGACCAGGAGACTGGGGTCATTCTTGGGTATTCTCTCTGATGAGATCACAAGAATATTTCTTGTACTTTTCTGCCATCTAGTGAGAGAATTCAGAAATGGAAGGCATATTAACCTGCCTTCGGATGTCCCCCAATACAGAATCCAGGTTAATTGACCTCCGCAGAAATAAGCTATTTATTTAAGGAACTAGAGCCCAAGACATGTTTTTCATTGAAGATGGTAAATTCCATGCAGTGTCCTTAGAGAGATGAGATAGCCTAGAAAGGAAAAACACTAAACAAATAACTTTAAAAATAGATGCTGGTATACATATTCAGCAGATATGGCAATGAATACCCTTGTAAACCCAAACCTGGACAGACTTTTCTAGGAGCAGGTTAAACCGAGGGCCTTGAGGCAAAGGCTAGAGTAGAATGTAGGATTCATTTTGTGTGTGCGTTTTTTTCTTAAATGAAAGGATTGACTCCAATAGCTTTTATGAACTTATTAGCTAAATTAAGACACGTTTTCTCTTCTTTTGAATTGATGTGCTTTTTCAACAGAAAGAATATTGAATCCATTCATCATTTTCTTTTTCTGTTTTCATATCAGGCTGACAACTTTTTTAAAAAAAAAAAAGATGAAATAATGTACAGGCTTTCCAAAGCTGTGTTTTCCAAACCAAAAAAGAAATCGGAACTTCAATAATAAACTTGAGTTTCAAAGTAACTTCAATAAAGCTGAACTGATATGTTAGATATAAGCAAGGCATTTAAATGCGGTTAATGAGTATTGACTTTATAAAGATCATTATCTCATTCATTCCCTTTGGGAAATAAGTTAGCATAATATTGGCAATTGGTGAGTCCCAAAGGTCACTTCTGTCTTAGATATCCATGTTTTCTTACAATATGCTTTCTGCTGCTTTACAGAAACAACAGAGTATAAAAAGGTAAAAGGGATGGTAGAATTCGATCTTTTTTTAATCCTTAGTTGTCTGCCTTTTAACGCTTGACTTTCAGGAGGAGAATGTCACTGGACAAGGTCAAAGTACACAAGTTGGTCTAAAAACAAACAAAGGGATGGAGGCTAAAAAGCCTGTATCTCAGACAGGGGAGGAGCAGAGATTGGGGGGGGGGGGGGGAGGAGGTTGGTAAAGAACAGAAGAGAAACAGTAAATTTTTAAGCTTGAAGTTTGTAAAGCACTTTACAATTGTCTCATTTACACCTTCAAATAACCATTTTCGGAATGGGACTATAGGTAATTTTATGCTGAGACATCCGGGTGGTGTGGTGCATAGAGCACTAGATCTGAAGGCCAATCCAGATCTGAGTTCAAATCCAATCCCAGATATATCTTAGCTGTGTGACCCTGATCAAGTCACTTAACATCTCTTTGCCTCAATTTCTTCATCAATAAAATGGGGATAACAATATCACTTACTTCCAGAAACAAATGATATAGCATGTATAGTGCTTTGGAACATTAGAAGGGGTATTTAAATGGTGGCGGTAATGGTAGTAGTAGTAGTAGTAGTAGTAGTAGTAGTAGTAGTAGTAGTAGTAGTAGTAGTAGTAGTAGTTGTTGTTGTTGTTGTTTTGTTGTTAACCTCATTTTATAGAAAAAAATTTTCTTAGGTTAAATGATGTTTTTTTGAAAATAGAACTATGAAGTAACAGATGTGGGATTTGAACTCAAGCTTTTCTGAGGCCAATTTCAGTATACTAAAAATAATTGTAAAAGCATTTATTAAGAGCCTATTATCTGCTGGGTAGTGTGTTAGGAAATAGAGATATAAATCTAAAAAAAGAAAAAATAAGAAAAGAAACAATTTCTGCTTCCAAAGATCTTATTTCCTTTTGCAGGTGACAGGTACATATGTAAATATATACAGAATAAATCAAATCAAATCAAATCAAAGTCAGTGGATAAGAAGGTCACTAGTTATTGAGGGGGATTAGAAAGAACTCTATGTGGAAGATGGTAGTTGAACTGCATCTCCAATGAAGAAAGGGTAAGGGAGGATTGAATTCTAGGTATAAGGGATAGTCAGTGTGAAAGTATGGAGAAGGGAAAGGTAGAACCACTTGTAAGGGCCAACAGAAGAACAGTTAGCCTGGACTATACAGTGTGAAAATGAATAATTTTATACATATGTATATATATACATGTATGCATATGTATATGTGTATATATGAATGTATGCATATATATACACATATGCATATAACAGTATAATGAGGTTCAAAAGATAGGATTGGGGCCGGGTTTTCAACTATGCAAGGCATAATGCCTTTCCAGAAAATAAGCTTTCCAGAAAATAGTCTGGAAAAGTGGTAGCTTAGAGATATTCAGAAAAAACAGATAAATGTGAATTCTCTAGATCTCTATGACTTACATACATCTTGGGGTGCCCATTATTCATGACAGAGGAGTGTGCGATGTTTGGAGATTAGGATTCCCTTCTTTAGACCTGACCAGTTTATTTTATAGGGGAGGCAAGCAACCCAGGGTCCCCAAACACCCATCCTTAGAGATGTCTTTCTCAGGATAGGATCTTGGAAGAATGAAGGGAGGATGCTCCCGAAAGGGACCACTTTCAGTAATAAGGAAAACATTCCAATATCAATTTTGAAGCTTTCAGACATACCTGTGCTCAGTAATTACTAGTGTTTTTTTTAATAGCAACAAATACGATTTTAAAGAGTAAATTTATGTAACACAAGGGAGGGCATCATCCCAGTGATTATTTTTGTTTATCAGCTTTCCCCAGTCAGTTTCTCGTGTGTGTGTGTGTGTGTGTGTGTGTGTGTGTGTGTGTGTGCTGAGGACCTTGATCAGACCTTGGATACCATGGCCAATATTCTCCTCCATTAGCTGGCTCCGGCAGTGACCTGTGCAATTGGTCTGTGTGGGATGCTTTGCCTGGGGCAGGGTTCATGTGGCATTAAGGAGAAGATGCATTAGGCGGCTGAGTCACAGAGATGATGCTCATGCCCATGGAGATGAGTGAATCAGTAAACCAGATGGAGAGACACAAGGAGATATTGCTAATTTGGAGCAGAAGATTAACTGGGAACAAAAAAGGGAGTCAAGCAAACAAAAAAGGACACTTCCTCTATGTACCCAAAGTCCTTGGTTTGGAGTCAGAGTAAGAGAGGGACCTTGGTGATGCTCTAGTCCAAACTCTCCAGTTAAAGGCAAAGACGTTGAAATTGAGGGAGCCTGGGTATCACAAAGGTAGAAGGAGCAAAGCAACCCAGAGGTTTTGAATACAAATTCTGAGTTCTTTCTTCCATGATGTGAGACTGTCTGAACTGGGAAAGGCGCAAATTATTCTATTAAGTGTATATCCCTGGATGACCTTGGGATACAGTGTTTCTTTGGTGTTCTCACCTTTTGACAACTCCACAGCATGATCTACTATACAAACTTTCAATTTAATTTAATAAATGTTTATTCAAAGCTTACTATGTGGCAGGCACTGTGCTAAGGACTAGGGATACAAACAAGAAATAGAAAACAGTCCCTAATCTCAAGAAGTTTACAGTATAATGGGGATTGGGAGATGATTACACTCAAAAAGAAATTGTAAAGGAGGAGAGGGGAGACTAGGGCCATACCAGGCATAGGGGTCATGATGGAGTTCAAACCAAACAGAGCTGCTGATAGAAACTGAGAATTACATGGAATGTTCTTGCCTGAGATAACACAGGTGAATGCCCTCAATAAGGAAGAATATATATACACACATACACGCATACACATATGTGTACATACACATGTATATAAGTATATATACATACATACATATGTGGAAAGAAAAAGAGAGAAAGAAAGAAAGGGAAGGAGGGAGGAAGGAAGGAAAGAAAGAAGGAAGGAAAGAGAGAAAGGAAGGAAGGAAGGAAGAGAAAGAAAGAAAGAAAAAGAAAGAAAGAAAGAAAGAAAGAAAGAAAGAAAGAAAGAAAGAAAGAAAGAAAGAAAGAAATAATGGAGTTGAGTCCCCTATAAAGGAAGACTTTGGGAAGACTCCATTGCTCTCCCTCAGACTCTCAGGACAGGGGACAAATACAAGCATTAACTCGGAGAGGAAAGGCTTAGGGACTCCTGACCACTCTATCTATGTGGTTACGCTGTGGCAAGGTTCTTCCTGGCCCCTGCCCTCTCCTTTTCCCATGGATTGTTATATTCAAGCAGGCAGGATGATTAGGACCAGTCTTAGAAAGAACAACAATGAAAACTCTCATCTTCCTCTACTGCTAAGTTCTGGTTCAAAGAAGCATGGCTGGTGCATGTCTCAGAGATACTAACTGCAGCTACTGCCATCTGAGCTCAGTTAAGCTCTTTTCTTTACCATATTAACACTTGGAAAGGAGAAATGTCTTTCACAGACTCATAGACCTCGAGCCTGGGGAATAAATTGATATGCACAAAGTCATATAGATAGGAAAGATCAAAGGTGGGTTTGGATCCCCAGTCCTCTGCCTCCAGAACCACTGCTTATTCCATTGTACCACACTACCTCACTTACCCGTGGTTTGAACAGAATCTGTCTCTTGATAGACAGTCTCCATTTTATTTCTTGCATTCAGGGGCTACTGCAAGAGAACATGGAGAGAAATCATCACAAGGCTTTTAGAAGCTACTTAGATCAATGATTTAAAACTAAATAAGCATTCTCCATGCCATTCATTAAACTATAGTCCCATTTTTTTTTCCTTTTTCTTCTTTTTCTCTGCATTGTCATTAACTAGATTAATATTTTTTCAAAATCCTTGGGGGATTCCAAAGGAAATTGCCTTGGACAGGAATCTGATTGTCTTGGAGGATTTTATTTACTTTCCCAGGACTGTCTGACCCTCAGAATAAGCCACATGGAACAGTCATTTTCTGAGCTGCAGTAAACTGTGGAGCTGCAAGGAGCTGATCTCTTATGACATAGGAAAGATGCCTGGATCTGGGCCAACATGCGGGGCTGACCACTCTGAGTGCTTTTAAGTTGAGCCAAAGCAATAAATATTCTGGGATAAGCCAGCTCAAGTTATAAGCTTTAGAGGAATGGAACAGAAATGGACCCGTAGTCAGGGAGGAATGAACAAGACTCAGAGTTTTGGGGTTTTTTAATGGTTGTTGATTTTTTTTTGATGTTATCTGGTTATAGAGACTTTGGAAATGAAAGGGAGCCTTGAGATTGTCCCTGTCTTTCCTATTCCAAGGGCTTTTCATACATCATTCTGTAGACCTGGAATGCTAGGAAGTGTCAAGAGGAGGACAGATTAAATAATGACAGCTCTAAAGTTCATGTCAGATGAGCGCAGGCCTAGGGACAATGGGGAGAAGTTGGAAAGACACAAATTTTAGGTAACATTTTCTAACAACTAGAGTGATGCAAAAGTATAATGAGATGCCTTGGGGACTCGGGCCCTCCCTTCCTATGCCATTGGAAGTCTTCAAGAAAAGACTGAATGACCACTTGGCAGGAATGTTATAGAGGGGTTTTCTGGATGTAGACTGGATGGTCACTGAAGTCCTTCCAACTTGAGAATTCTGTTATTCTACACTTCACTGTGCTATGAAAGAATTCCAAGACATGCCCCACCCAACTCAAGCAATTTCCAGTCTAAAGGGAAGAAGTAAATATGTACCTGGAAAGTTCCTTGATGATGAAGGATGATATTATGAGAGTCTTTCATGTCTTTTCCTCTTATTCAATGCTACTCACCGTGCCTGGTACAAAGGCACGTTGATTGGTTGTTGCTGATGAATGACACCAAGATGTATTGCTCACCTTGGAGCCTGTAACTATGGAAATGCCAATGTATTCAATAGTTAATATATGACCCTAGGAGAGTATTTGTTCACTCAGTTTCTAGAGTCTGCCATGGCCTACTTCTGGTCATTAGATGGCACGGTGCATTGGTGGATATTAACTGTGATATGTTATGCCAAGTACAACACTGCAGCCACAGACCACCCAAATGGATAGAGATTATATGGGATAGGTACCATTTTATACCCACCTTGACTTATTGGTAATAAAGCAAGGAACCATGGAGAATTGGCTATCCTCTGAAACAGTCACTTTGGCAGTAACCACTAACAAGTCAAGCCTGTGACTTTTGCAGCATCAGGCAACTTGAGGGATTTTAGAGAGTGGAGCCTTCTGAGAAAAAACAGAGAAGAAACAAAATAAAAACCCTCACAACTTGAGAGTAGACCATCAGCATAATACATAGATCTCATGGTTTGGGTGACAGCAGAGTTGAATTAAACTTTTTTTGCTTCTTTAGCTTAAAGATGTTGATTTTACAATCTGAAGGAAAACCCAGGGTTCGAGAATGAGCCTAGAAAGGATTCTCAGAAATGGATAACTCAAGTCTCTTGTTTTAGGTGTCTCCATCCTTTCATGATTCACATGTATACCTGCTTTAAAACAAAACAAAAATACCAATAGACCTAAAACACTAACTTCTGTAAACCACAGAGATCATTCCTTCCAAAGTCATAAAGTATCTTTTACCTTTGAGAATTTCCTCTTTCCTTCTTGCTCCATCCAACCTCATGTCCAAAACTATATGATGTGGAGGCTAGATAGGAAAATCTCAGTCTCTAAATCTCTGATCCCATGAGCCTGAAGAAGAGTTCTATGAAATGAAGGATAGCCTTTACTACATATTGTAACCCCAGGACTCTTGGAGTTTACAATACTGGATTCTCGGATATCATAGGTGCTTTCGGATATCATAGCATCCCTACAGGTGCTTTCATTTCATGATAAGCCAGTCATTGATGCAACATCATTTTCACCCAATATCGGTTCTGAATTATCAGGAGGGGACCCCTGCAGAGTCACATTGTTAGCCTACAGGGGTTGGACTTGAAGCTTACCTTACATGGTAAACTAATCTCCAAGGACAAAATATCCACCAGAGTTATGAGGAAGATGGGATGAAGAAAGGAAAGAGAAATGATGGACAAAAAGAAAGAAAAAGGGGAACCATAAAAGAACAGTGAATTATTCTTTTCCTAAAACAAAAGCATGAAATGAGGCATCATTTAATAGCTGGCCTGGAGTGCCATTTTGGGGACTTAGAAAAATCAAAATGCATTAGCACTCTCTTCAGATTTTGAATGGTTTATAGCAGCATCTGAAATCTCTTACAGAATTATGACCTTGTAATTCACAGCTGGGTCGTATATTTTCCTGCACACAGCATAATTTATGTACCAAGCCACTTGCTTAAAAATGATTTTTTTAGAAGACACTACGCAGCAGAAATTTCATAAAGTTTTTTGTTTGTTTGTTTTAAGTGTTAGTTCAAGACTTTTTTCTACTATAGAAGTAGCAGATTTAAGGGTGGAGGTAAGGAGAAGCAGAGGTCACTTAGCTTCCTGATTGGTTCACAATATAAGGCAGGGTACCTCCCCTGCCTCTCACCCTCACCCCAGAAGCTTTGCCATTCCAAGACCTAGCTACATGAGGCATGTGAGCCTGCATAATGGAATTCTGGATGCTCCTATGATGCCCCTGCCTTTGACCTTGAGTGTAGCCCTGGAAAAGACATTCTTAAGATCATAGATTTAGTACTGGAAGAGACCTTGGAAGTCATTTGAACACCCTTTTATTACAAGCAAAGAACTTGAGGTCTAAAGGTGGTAAGTGACTTACCCAAGATCACAAGGCAGTCAAGTCCTCCTTCAAATCCAATATTCTACTGCATCAATGAAATTAGACTTCAAGAAGAAGTTGTATGAAAGCTATCAGCAGGGATCTAATTATAGGATTAACGAATTGTTGGAGGTAGAGGATATGATAGATCCTGGCACATGTTTTCTAGAGCTTTGGGCCCAGAGGACTTGGCTCTACTTCTTACTTAGCTCTGTGACCTTGAGTAAGTTGCTTAACTTCCCTGGGTCTCAGTTTCCTCACCTGTAAGATGAGGGCATTGGACAAGGTGACCTCTAAAGGTCTCTTTCAGCTCCAAATTCTAGAAACAAATGAGATAAGACTCCAATACAAGTTTCTTTCTCCAAGAGAAAAAGGAAAAGGTGGCCAGGGAGAGATCTCATTGCTGTGACCTATGAGAGAGAACACACACTGCTAGGCATGAAGTCCTAGACCTTGGCACTGACTTTCTGAATGACTTTGGCTATGCCTATTCATCTTATAATATTCAAGTCTCCTCACTGACAAAACTGGACAGTGAGGCTGGCTCAACCTCAAAAATGAGAGAATAGAACCTAACGATTCTAATGGACTTTCAACATATGGATTTATTGTGATTTTTTTCTTCTCCCCCAATGATGCACAGTTTCTTGCCTATTTCTTCTTTAGGATCATTTTCTTCTTATCTTGTTTTTCTGGTCTTCTTTGATCAATTTCTGTTTTTCCATTTGTCCCAAACCGACTCCATAGAGCTGTCCGAGGCTTCTAGGCCCTCCCTTTGAGCATCCTCGACTTGGACTTTTCTACCCTTTTGGGAGAGTCCAAGACTTTGCCAGTGGTGCTTATGAGGAAATGATGATTTCCATGAGTGGCCTCTCTCTTCACTTCTTTAAATATGGGTTCCTAGTAGTAATAGTTAACATTCATATACCTTCCCATGTGCTCAGCGCTATGCTGAAAGCTTTATAAATATTGATTCATATGATCCTTACAATCACCCTGGGAAGAAGGTGCTGTTACCCACATTTTACCAATGAGGAAGGTGAGGCAAACAGAGGTTAAATGACTTGCCCAAGGTCACCCAGCTGGTAAATGTCAGAGGCCTGATTTTAACACTAGTCTTCCTGACTTCTCCATCCATTACACCACCTAGTTGCCCTAATGCTTCTCTGCTTCTCATCCCACTAGTTTTTCCCATCAACCATCGCACCCAGATCTCTGGGGCCTCTTCTTATGTTTTAAGAGCAAGCACCGTGATGATCTCAGAGCACCCTTTCTTTAAACAAGGAGTCAATTTCTCTGTACGAACAATGACTTTGCAACCATAGTGTGTTTTGAGATGGAGTCACCTGAAGGGTTGCCAAGTAGTTGTTCCCTATTAAAACTAATGAGGCTTGGAGGATGGTTCTGCATCATTTTCAGAATCTCCCTGACTTTGGATGTCACCATGGAATCCTGCCCAACTCAAGGTTGAAATGAGAGGTTTCTATGGGTTTGACTTTTATTCATGGTGCCCCCAACCCATGGGACAATTAGAGAGCAATGTTAAGCTGTCATAAAAGCCAGCTTATAGTAGAGAGAGCTAAGCATACACCAATGCTAAGAAAAGTAAGCAAACAAATGGCAAGTATTTCTGTGTGAGATGAACTTCTTGGAGGAGGTAATTCTTCACATGGGTCTTGAGTGAACTTCAGAATCTGAGTTGCATAGTAGAGGCTTTTCAGCCCTAGAAATCTGGAAGAGGTGAGTTAGGTGGAAACTATGGTATCGTTTTTGGACATTTTTTCTCTATACTTTAGTCTATTCCATCCATTCCTTATACTTAGTACAAAGCCCCTCACCTTAGGCATCTTCTCCCATCATATACTAATCAGAAGTTCCTCCCACCTTCCTCTCCCCATTAGCTACCCCAAATACAAAGAAACAAACCTGCGAGAGAGTCAGAAGAACTTCAGTGATGATGGGAGCTCCCTGGCTGGGGTCTGGCCTTTGGGTGGCCCTCTTACCCATAAGAGGAGGACAGCCAGGATCAAAAACATTGGTTCCTGATGTATAATAAGAGAAGGAAATTGCAGATTCAATGATTTTCCTGACCAGGGTAACATGTGTCTTGATTAGTGAGCTGCAATTAGCATTTACCTAAAGAGATCTCTCAGAAAGGTGAGCCCACTGAGAAGTAACATCTTGTTCCAAGCACTGTCCTCCTGGTGTGAGCAGATCGTTGAGAAATTAAGCATCTTAATAGACTTTGTGCTCCCAAGAATAATGCATTAGAAAGCATCTGTCCCAACCAGGAGGGCTGATTCCATGGGGAACACAGGGCAAAACTAATTCATTGTCATGTATACTTTTTATATGGGAACTGTAGAATTTAGATTATCTGGGGGTTACTTATAAAGTCTGGAGATTCACTGGGCATTGAGATACTCCTCCTCCCCCAACGTCCTATTTTTGGGGTCATTTTGTTTCTTTCAGTAATTTTGGTAGAAAAATTAGAGAAAGCAGGTTTAAGCTTTTGAATAAATGAGTTTTGGAGATTATCTGTGGACTTTAGCCTTCACTAAGCTCCCTCTCTTCTCAACTGTTAAAACACTCAGTGTCTTCATTGGCAAGGGAGTCCTTGGCTACTCACTGCCTTGTATTCTTGATGCTGCTTTGTGTTTGTGAGTCTTCCCTCTCTAGCTTGATTTCAAGCTTCCTAAAAGTAGAGAGTGTTTCTTCTAACTCTTTCACTGGCCCTGCCAGACATAGCAGGGAAGGGGAGGACAGATATAGGGAAAGAAGGAAGGAAGAAAGGAAGGGGAGATCTATAAAGGGAAAGGAATAGGGACATGGCTTGAGATTTTTCTATTGTAGGGAACTCCTGAGAGAGCAAATCCCTCTATCAATAGAACTGCAACTTAGAGCCTTCAAAAAGCTGTCTAAGCATTGAGTCTAAGAGCTTTAAGGGGTGACTTTCCCAGGGTCATGTAGCCAGTATATATCATAGACAGGACTTGAACCCAGGTACTTTAGGTTTGGAAGCTGACTCTCTCTTCACCATCCTTTTTAGATGTTTATTCACTAAATGTTTGCTGATCAGATTTTTATAGTGGGGAAATTTTTGGACTTGAAGCCAAGAAAATCATTAGAATATATGCCTCTTGAGGGCAGAGATTGGCTTTTTGGTTGTACTTGTATTCCCAGAACTTAGAACAGAGCCTGGCACAGGGTAAGTGCTTAACAAATGCTTGCTTTCCTTCCTTCCTTCCTTCCTTCCTTCCTTCCTTCCTTCCTTCCTTCCTTCCTTCCTTCCTTCCTTCCTTCCTTCTTTCCTTCCTTCCTTCTTTCCTTCCCTCCTTCCTTACTTTCTTCTTTCCTTCCTTCTCCCACTGCCAAGTTCTAAAAGGATTTACTGAGTGCCTCTTCTATGTCATAGGTTTTTACCTAGCACTGTTGATGAAAGGGATAGAAGATAGGGTTCTCACCATCAAGAACAACAGTCTAGCTAGGGAGACAATAGGTATAATCATTGGCCAACATGAAGGCATTTTGATGAAGAGGAAACAGCTGGCCTGGTTAATCCCTAAATTGGATACTCATCCCAAGATAGCAGAGGGCCGATTGCCTATGCAATCCCGTAACTTCGTAGATGTAGGCATTTGGTAAAGAAAAGCAAAAGCAAATGTAGCGTGAGCCTGTCGTTCATTTATGTCTCTGTTCATCTTTGGAAATTAGAAGGAATCCACCTATTGCTGGTGATGAAGTAACTGAAAATGTGTTTTCTTTTCACATACACCCCTGACTCTGGGATGAGGTCCATTCATCATCCCTCTTCCTCATCTAAGATCTCTGCGTGTTGGAGCTTTTCTTATAGACGACTTGGATCCACTGCTCATAATCCATGTTTTAGAGATCAATGATCATTGCTTAAGGGTGATCTGTCTTCATCATTGAAGACATTATCTGCTGACAAATGGATATTAGGCAGATGTCCTGGTTTGCATTGTATCACTTCCTCAAAATCACATAGATTTCATAGCACATTCTTTTCAAATTTAAATCTGGGTGGAAACAATCATCAGTTACTATTGAAATACAGGAGTTGGTGACTTGGAGGTCTGGACTTTGTTTGAATACTGAACTATTATCATCCATAATTCACACCTTCTATAATCCTTAGAATTTGTAGAAATCTCCTTGTGCCCAAGGATAGTCTGGGGTTAGGTAGGGCAGAAAAGGAGGCTGATATTTTTTTTGTGGGTGTGGGTAGAGAGAGGGGGAAATGGGATATGAAAGCAGCATTTTCCTCTATGAAATTCCAAGTTGCAGCTTAAATGATTTAAACCTGTGAACCTGACCCCATTCACATGATGCACTTAGTAAGTGAACTAACAGTTGATAATACGCTTTCTCTACTGAAGTTATCTGTAAGTTTTGGGTTGTGATCTATAATGGAATCTGCTTTGTAGAAGAGACTAAACTCAGGACCTCTCAGAGCCAAATTTAATAGCCTATTGTAGTAATCAAATCATATCAGATGCCTGTTAATATCTATTCTTATTACTTCCCTTAGATTCCTAGATGTCTTTTTTTTCTTTTGTATCTTTTCCCTTATAAGCTTTCTCCAAGATTGCTGTTGATTCTATTTCTGTAATTATTAGGAAGTTATTCCTAATATGAAGTGGGCAGCTAGGTGGCACAATTGATAGAGCTCTGGGCTTGGAGTCAGGAAGACACGAGTTCAGATCGAGCCTCAGACACTTTATAGCTGTGTGACCCTGGGCAAATCACTTAACCTTGGTTGCCTCAGGTTCCTCTTCTATAACGTGAACTGGAGAAGGAAATAGCAAACCACTCTAGTATCTTTGCCAAGAAAACCTCCAATAGAGACACAATCACAAAGAGTCAGGCATGACTAAATTGACTGAACAAGGTCTTTATCTTGTAAAATTCCACAAGGTGACTGGGTTGAAGCAATATGGCATAGTGGAAAGACTGTGGAATTCAGATCTAGAGGATGTGTGTTTAAATTCCGGCTCTGCCATTTACTACCTTTGTAAACCAATAACAGGTATCATGTAGGCAGTAAGATTTTTGCCCTAGTGGATAGAGTGCTAGACCTAGTATTGGGAAGATCTGAATTCAAATCCAACCTCAGATACTTTCTACCTGTATGACCCTACAAAAGACACTTAACTTCTATCTGCCCCAGTTCCTCATATGTAAAATGGGGGTAATAATTGTCATAAAATAATGAGATAACATTTGTAAAGTACGTTGCAAATCTTGGAATATTGGTCATTATTTTTAAACCTGGGCAAGTTGTCATTTAACTTTTCTTCAGTTTCCTCCCAGGGTAAAATAAAGATAATCTCTGCAGTCCCTTCTAGTTCTAAATTTATAAGCAACGAAGGAATAAATCCTAACTAAATAATAAAACACTAAAAATAAATGCCTAGACAATCCCTATTAATCTAAATTTCATGATTCAATAGGGCTCAGGAGCCATATGCCCATGTCCCAGCATGTGGAACAGGCTTAGAGGGGATTATTTCTATTTCTTTTCAATGAATTCAGGTTTACATCATTGGGGGAGAAGGAAAAGGGAGACAGGGCAAAGCAAATCTGAAATTTTGAACAGAGCCACACTCAATCTGAGAGGTCAAGTGATCTTTCTGGGGTTTACCCCAGTGACAAAATGAAAGGGTCTTAAAAGGTGTTTGAGTTCAAATAGACAGTCCGGCATAATAGATAGAGGTCTTGGCATAGAGTCAAGAAGACTGGAGTTCAGAAAAAACTTGTATTACACACAAGCCCTGATACTCACAGAACTTTTATGTGCATCAGGCAATACCCTGAGATTTAGACTAGTCATTATTTGTTCCTTCATGGGGAGCTTCCCACCTAGGAAACTGAGCCACCAAGGATGGAATGAAGACTCTTTCTCCCATAAAACACTAAGGAATTTTTTAAAAAGACAAGCAAAAGAGAAAATATGGAGTAAAAGACTCTCCCCTGTATGTGTATGATATGAGGCACTGACATTCCCTCTGTCCCCAGCTCCCATTGCCTTATCAAATGGGAGAAGAGTGTTGAGTCCAAGTAGAAACATACTGTTCAATTTAAACTTTAAGGGATTAGATAAAATCCATGGCAGAAATAAAAATACAAAAGACCAGTGTGATGTGATAGAAGGAATGTTAGACTAGGAATCAGGGATCCTTGAATTCAAATCCTAGTTCATGTACTTACTAGCTATGTGACTTTGGGAGAGTCATTTTATTCTTTGAGCCTTAGTTATTTTCTGAATAAAATGGGTAGTGATAATAATTGTAGAACCTACCTCATTAGGCTGAGATAGAAGAGCCTTTTAAAAAATTACGTACATCTTTTGTTTTATATTATCTTCATTTCACCATGCTTGCTGTCCTTCTTCCTACCATGTTTGAAAAAGCCATCCTGTAAATAAATAGAGACAGAGGCATCGAGAGGAGAAGAAGGAGAAGAAGGAGGAGAAGAAGAAGAAGAAGAAGAAGAAGAAGAAGAAGAAGAAGAAGAAGAAGAAGAAGGAGGAGGAGGAGGAGGAGGAGGAGGAGGAGGAGGAGGAGGAGGAGGAGGAGGAGGAGGAGGAGGAGAAGGAGGAGGAGGAGAAGGAGGAGAAGGAGGAGAAGGAAAAGAGGAGGAAGAAGAAGAAGGTGGAGGAGAAGGAGGAGACAGAGAGAACTAATTAACACACAAACATAATCTAGCTACACTTGCAATGCCCCCCACACATTTTCTCCCAACTCAGCAAAGAAGGAAGACGCATTCGCAGTGACAGTTCTTCCCCTCCCCACTTTCTTTTTAATCTGATAGCTTATTGATACATTGGCCACCTGAAAAGAAGAGGACTCTTTTGCTAGATTTTGGAGTAGAGGAATTTTGCCTCACCAACCTCTCCATCTGAAGCATTTTTGTATTTTCTCCATCTTGGGTGCCTGAGGTCCCTTTGGGGTCTCCCTTTCCCTTCATCCAATACAAACCAGCTCTTAGATTTTTCTTCATACAAGCCATAAACAAGGGATAATGTTTAAACTGCTATCTTTTCAGGGAAGAAATGCTTTTTAATGGGAGTGCTAGACCCAAGTGCATCAAGTTTTAATGGCATTGCAAACTTGACTCAGTTGGTGATTTAGGTAAGAATTCAGAATCCCTTGGTCTGAGATTATGCCATATGGACTTTTACCTATTTTCCCTACCTTAAGGCTTTGTTAAATTTTTAATTTAAATTATTAATACTTTATTAAATTTTTTTATGGTACCAGTTAGCCCATGGGACAAAGCAATGGACATGACCAGGATTAATTATGTGGAAATTCCACTAATAGGATCATCTAGCTTTCTTTGACATAAGTTCCTCAACAAATATTGTCAAATGAGTAAATGAATAAATAAATCAGTTGACAAATAGGAACTTCTTGTTCTGAACCATTTTCCTAGGGAAAATGGATTTGGGTTCCCTCCCTGTACCTTGCAGAGCACAGAGAAGCAAAAGGATTTAGTGTAGTCACTGAAAAGAGAAGGTATGAATGCATGTGGGAGAAGAATTGGGGAAGGGTCACTGCATACTGCATTAAAAAAAATCTTACTGAGATAGGCCTTGTGTAGACACAAATTGATGAAGCAAAATATTTGGCAATCTTATTTTCATTTGGTTACATGAAAAGCAATTGAGAGACATCTGGCAGAATAATACAAAGTCAAGACAGGTTCACATAGCTTTTTTTCTGCAATAGATGTGGTCTTGAGTAGTTGAGGAATATGTGAATTCTGTAGTCCCTTATATATAATCTAAAAGAGACAGTTTAGCATAGTCATCACAGTACCACCCTAGAAACCTGGATGAGACCTTAGATCTATGACCTTCATCATAGAACGATGAACCGAATGCTGGAGAAAGAACTTCTGGTTGGGCCTTGAAACGTGGTACCGTAGTAGCACGAGCACTTCACCTCCCTGAGTCTGTTTCCTCATTTATAAATAAGAGGGATGGATGAAATATTTTTCAAGGTCTCCTCCAAATCTGAGTATGTGAAGGGGTCCACTTTCCTGGAGAAATGGCTTTTGAGTTGGGTCTTGAAGAATGGGTAGGCATTTGAGTAGAGATGTTGGTGAAGTAGGATGGTATTCTAATTGGAGAAAATAGTATGAACAAATAATTGAGAAAGTACTAGTTGGGGCCAGTAGGGCAATGGCAAACAGGTAGGTTTGATTTTGTTATAGTGTTCTAGATGAGAGAATAAGAAGTTGGAAAAGTCAATTGGGGCCATTGTAGCGGGCCTTGAATACAAGACTGAGGAACTTGGACTTTATCAGATTTATTTCCTTCCTTCCTTTCAGCTAATTTCCCCTCACCTATTTAATTGAGCCTGGCATGTTAAGGATGGACACCACAAAGAAGATAGTAAATTATTCATATTATGGAGCTATAGATCAAATTCACTGGAGGGAGGTGGGTCACAGAATAATAATAGTAAGTAGTGCATGTCCACTGATATGAGAAACAAACTACCAAAAATGTATTCTCTAACTGTTTAGCAAAGATAGTTAGGGGCAGACTCCCTACGAATGCCAACTTTTATGGCATCAAAGGAAAAAACAACCCTAAAATGACAACAGAGAGATATTCTCCAGGGAGAAGTTCTCTGTACTCCTTTAGGTAGCCCTAGAAGTTCTTTAAGGTTTCCATCTTTATTTAAAATCCTCTGTATTTCATCAAGGACTGTGATCTTTTCAGGATTAGAAAAGGACTTTGCAGGGGGAGAGAGAGGAGAACAGATAGGGAGAGAATTTCCCATTTTTATTTTTTCTCCTAGTAAAGTTTGATTGGAGTTGGATGATTTCGGTATCTACAAGGATCAAAGAAACAGCCATGCAGGTCAGGCAGAGTAGCCCTTCTTTTTCTCTGTCTATATATATCAGTGAGATGTGTGTTTCCTACTATGGGTGTTTCTCACCATGATATTTTTTGGGGGAAGCAGAGTTAAGTTCCAACATTTTCTCCTCCCATCCTTGTGAGCTGTGTTCCAAAGGAGCTTACATGGTAATATCCAGATAGACGCTCGTCGATAATCTCTAGGACATCATGGATCAAATTGGCCTCTCTCTGCCTGTCTGTCACTCTGATGGGGCTACATCCATCCAGTATTGGATGGATGTTTTGAAAATAGGTGAGGACGGGAGATAGAGTGAAAGAAAGGGGGGAGGGAGGAAATGCTCTCTCCTTACTCCACCCCAGTAATGGATTAGAAAGCAGCATCCATTTCCCTAAGCTCTGGGAGATCAGTAGGATTCAGAGCTCTTCTCGAGTTTGGGCCCAACCAAGCAATACTTCAGAAGGGAGATTGAAATCTGTACTCATCTCTGTCCCCATCACTTCTGGGAGGACTGGGACCATGATCCCCAGTAAGATTCTGGTACATCACCACCCACCCAGCAGCACACGTAGTGAGCCATGTAGATTGCCTCAACGCCGCAAGAAATCCTTGGGAGATTTGTTCCAGAATGGATACAGGGTGAAGTCAGGACCTCATGCCCCCGACAAGGAGGAAGAAAACAGTTTTCAGCACTCTCTGGCAGCCTGCTGCAGGGTCAGCTTCTCCTGGGGTAAGGTCTTGCCCTAGCTGGGTTTTCTCTAACCAACAGAAATACCCAATACTCCCAGAGGGTATCCTGGGAAAGAGATATGTTAGTTCAGTGTTTGGTTTCCTTTTATTGGGATAATGTGTTCCGTAGATTGGAGTGTATTTACTTATCTTGCCCCTATCCCTTTCTTTTGTATATCCACCTGAATTCAGTTCTGTAAGTCAGGACAGGAGGCTAATTCTTCCTTTTCAGATGAAAGTAACCAGCCTCTAGAGCCAGGAATAGAATTGAGTTAGGTTAGTGAGGTCATGGTCGGGGAAAGGTTGGTGAAGTGTAGCAAATTGCTAGGTGGTCATTTGCTACCATGATTTTATTCCCTAGTTAAGTAAGCATGGAGGTTTCCAATTAACCATATGGTTCTTTGTGGGGAGCTTCAGTGATGCTCTGATGCTTTAATGATATAGTGATATCATTCTTCCCTTAATCCTTATATTGGGACAGGGAAGGGAAAGTCCTGCCAAGAAAAGCAAGAGAATTCTCAGAATAGATTTTAACATTAGCTATATTTGTGAGACAATATATTTTCTTCATTTGATCATCACATTAACCTGAGTCCTGGCATTGTGACTTCACTGTCATGTGGAGTTCCCAGGTGAGGAAGTTCCTTCTACCAGTGATGGTCAGCCCCCTCTCTGCCATTTATAGTGCTAAAGAGATGCCTAGAATGATGAGAGTTTAAATGACAGTCAATATATGGTATATTAATCTCATTTTGAAGGCAGAGAAGCTGAGAATGATTGAGTTTAAGTATTCTCTCCATCCAGGGTTGCCATGATAGCATCCAGGGAAGGTGGAATGAACTGGGCCTTTTTGGCTTTAGGACTAGCACTGCTGTGTGACCCTGGGCAAGTCATTTGATGTTTCTCAGCCTCAGTTTTCTCATTAGTAAAATGGGATAATAATAGTACCTACCTCATAGAGTTGTCATGAGGATCAAATGAAATAATATATGTAAGCACTTTGTAAACCTTCAAATGCTATATATTTTTATCATTCTTCTATCTCCTTCTTTCCTTTCTTCCTTCCTTTTTTCTTTTCTTCTTCTCCTCCTGCTCCTCCCCTTCTCCTCTTTCCCTTCTCTTCCTCCTCTTCCTCTTTCTTCTCCTTCCTCTTTTTTTCATCCTCCTCTTCTTCTTCCTCCACCATGCTGCATCAGCTACTCAGATAACATCTCCATCATGCATTGTGTTTTTAAAAAATAAATTTTATCAGTACTTTTAATTTTTATATCACTTACATTTTCTAAACATACCCCCTTCCTTCCTCTCCTATAACAAAGAATGAAAAAAGGAGAAGGAACAATTTCAGCTAAACTACCATGTTGAAAAAGTCTGCCATTATCTTGAGTCTTCCAGACCATATTCTGCCACTACTAAAAAATATGGAGAGAGATGCCTTCCCGTAGCTTGTGTATTTGTCGTTCGTTGCTAAAGACCATGCCATCAGAGAAATGATGACATGACTTGCACTTGACTTTGTTTTGAGTGAGGGAGGGCTGTGCAGGTCACCAGCCTCACTTCTCCTCCAGAGCCATCTGAATCCAGTGACCAGATATTCATCAGGATGACGGGAGATGACCCAGGATGAGGCAGTTGGGGTTAAATAACTTGCCCAAGGTCACACAACTAGTGAGTCTCAAGTGTCTGAGGTGAAATTTGAACTCAGGTTCTCCTGAATCCTGCACTGGTGCTCTATCTACTGCTTAGCTGCCCTTTCCCATAGCTTGCCTTTGGAAAGAAGCTCAGGTTGGACTTAATTATTGTGATTTCACAGCATCCTGTTTTGAGTAGATGGTTGTTCTTTCTATTTTCATTATTTTACTCCTTGGACAGCTTGTTTTCTGCACAAGTTTACTTAAGTTTCCGCATTCTGCTCTATGGTCATCATTCCATAATTCCTTACAGTACAGTAGCGAGCATCTTCTTTGTTTCTAGTTCCTTGCCCATAAAAAAACAAAAGTGCTACTATAAATGTTTTGGTGTATATGCGGTGGGGTGGGGCTTTTGTCTTATCTTTGACCTCTTTAGAGTACATATCTCATAGTGGGATCCATAGGTTAATGAGTATGGACATTTTAGTCACTTTCCAAATTGTCTTCCAGAATGGTTAGACCAGTCCTTCACCAACAATACATTAGTGCCTGCCTTTCTGCAACTCCTCCAGCATTATCTAAACATTCTTACCTTGTTCAATAGTACACTCATTATTTTCTTCAGCTTAATTATGCTCAGCTTTCGGATGCTAAGAATAAATGCAGCACTTTTATATGAGAAAGGCTTCTTAAATATGAATGTCCACTTAGATTGTCAATAACGTGGACCCCAGACCATATATTCTCATCACCAGGCCACCGACCTGGCAGGTGTTGCTGCTCCACATTCCTCAGTTACAGAATGGGTATCCATGACAACAACTCATTACTTTCTTCCCCCCCCCCTCCACTCCAGTAGTTACTGACCTATAGCTAAGCTTCTAGCTTTACCAAAATGAGCCCTAGGAATTAGTGCTTATGAAATCCAGTCCTAAATCTGCCATCAGTTTGGTTTATGAGCTAGAACTAGGCTCTTCTCTGCTTTTAACCTGCTTCATTTTTAAAAAGTCATATTTTCTATCATGTTTTTATACTGTTTTTCAGTTTCTGAATATATCCCTCCTTCCTGCTTCTGCAGGGATTGACTCTTTGTAAATGAAATTAAAATAGAAAGAGGAAAAAAAAGAATTTTAACAAAACCAACATATCAGTTGAGTCTGACCGTTTTTGCAATATTCCACACCTATAGTTTCCCATGTCTGTGAAGCAAAGAAGAAAGTGGTTTTTTTTCACTCCTTCCCAGAGCTAAGTTGAGGCATGATAGTGACCCAGGCAGCAGCTCAATTCAATTTTTTTTTCTTATTTGCATTTTTATAGTCACTGTGTGCATTGTTGTCCTGCCTTGTAAGTTCATGTAAGTCTACCTATACTTCTCTGAATTCATTGTAATCATCAGTTTTTAGGGCATAGTAGCATTAATTTGTGGAGATGTGTCCTGTATCAACAAAATCACAGATATTCCTTTCCTTTTAAATCTCTTTTTTCTGGGAGACTCTTTTCTACCTTCTGCTATTCATCTCCTTGGTCAAATTTTCCCAATGAACAATTGGACCCCTTTCCTTTGAAAATGTTTTATGAATTCCAGGAATAAACCAAGCTAAGATTAGAGAAAAGACAAACCTTGCTCAAGCAAACTTGTGCCTTTCCATTTCTCAATGCATATCTTTAGAAGGTAACTCAAAGGAAGAACTAAGGCCATTAAAAGTTCATGATTCCAACATGTAGTATTCCTTACTTCATATGCCAGAAAAAAATTGTGTTAGACCCGTAAATGCGTTGATATAGGGAACAATTAGTGCTGACGCAGGAGGAGATAATCTCTGTAGCTTGTAGTTGTGGAGAGGTGCCTGGGAAACTGGGAGGATAAGGAATTTTTGCAGGATCATGAAACTAGTATGTGTCAAAAGTAGGATTGGAACCCAGGGCTTCCTGACTCTGAGGCCATTTTCCTATCCACTATTATAAATTAGCTTTCATCAGAAAAATATGTATACCCAAAAGAAATGTTTTGTAAGAAAATGTGTCCCTTCAACTTAAAAAAAAGCCTTTGTTTTTCTATCATCATCATTAGTAGTAGTAATAAAAATACTAATAACTAACATGTATATAGCACTTGCTATGTTCTAGGCATTGTGCTAATAGTTCTACAAACATTTCATTCGATCCTCACAACAGCCCCAGGAATAGGTGCTATTATTATCCCCATTTTACAAATGAGGAAAATGAGGTAAACATGTTAAGTGACTTGTCCAAGGCCACAAAGCTAAAAAGTGTCTGTGGCTGAATTTGAACTCAAGTCTTCCAGACTCTAGACCCAACACTATCTACTAGTGTTTCATATTTTCATTCTTCCTCTTCTGGCTGCGCCCTAAGAGTACTAATCTCTGTGGCTATAACCAGATTGATTCTCTGCTCTAACACCAGGCAAAAGTCTCACATTTATGAGGAGTTCAAGGGAAAGAGATGGGTTTGCTAAAGCTCCCAGCTTCCCCCCTCCATTCTCCTTCCACTCTCACCTGATTAGTATTCTGAAACCCTTCTTGGGGTGAGGATAGATGGGGAGGGAGGGAAGACATGATGAGTGTGCCTAATCTTTAAATCTCCACCGTGGATCAGAATGGCACTTGGCAGGGTCATAAAGGGAATTATGGGGTTGCCCTTACACTAAGGGATGAAAGAACAGAGGCTCAAGAATGGAGCCTCACCCCTCTGTGCCCATCTCCACCTACTTCCAAGAATCATAGAGGATAGTGACACCCAAGTAGTGATCATGGAGTAGAACAGGAGTGGATATAGGAGACCTAAATTCCCATTCCCTCTTACCCTCTGCCACCCTTTCCCCAGAACTCTGTGCCTGGCACATGGTAAGTGCTTAATAAATGCATATCTGCTAGCTGACTAGCTGAATGCTAATTAACCCATCAGTGGGTCAAGACATAAAATCATCCTATCCATACATTGGCCTCACCCCTGGGCATCCATCCCTTCTAGTTGAAGATGAGAGGCTAGGTGACAGAAAAAGGGTGAGATAGAGCCAGGATCCTTGTCTGAGCGGCAAAGGCAGTGGAGATGAGTCTACCCATGAATCCAGATCAGTCAGATGAGTGTCTAGCTGTTCTTGGCATGGTGGTGGTGGCAGATGACTGTCTGGGACCCACCATAGATATACAAGATGCCCATGTCCCCCTCCTTCTCTTGAAAGGACCCACCATGGGGGTAAAGGGAAAAGAAATATAAGTGGAAAGAAAAACAGTCCCTGATCTTGAGGAGTTTATTTCTAATGGAGGAAGACAACATAAAAAAGGAAGCTGAAAAAAAACAAGAGACTGTGGGAGGGGATGAAGATGCTCATTGTAGGTGTATGGTAGAGAAAGTCTGGAGTGCAGTCTGGAAAGGACTGATTCATGTTGGTCCTGGGCACTCTCCTTAAAGGAAGATTCTGAGAAGAGTCATTAAATCTGAGGAAAGCCATAAGGGTGGAGGGTATTTCCAGTGTGAAAATTCAAGGACTAGAATGAGGTTTCCAGGACATGGTAGAAAAAGTCTGGGGGCAGCTAGTGGCACAATGAATAGAATTCCGGGGCTGGAGTCAGGAAGGCTCATCTTCAGCCTCAGACACTTCCTAGCTGTGTGACGTTGGGTAAGTCACCTAACCTTGTTTGCCTCAGTTTCCTCATCTATAAAATGAACTGGAGAAGGAAATGGCAAACCCCTCCAGTATCTTCGTCATGAAAACCTCAAATGGGGTCACAAAGAGTCAGACACAACTGAACAATGACTAAAGACCACCACCGCCAACAAAGAGAAAGTCAGACTCAGCCTGGAAGAAAAATGAAATGATTGTTATCGTTTTTAGAAAGTAAATTTTAAAAATTATTGATTTCTTTTTGCTTTTATATCACCTACATTTCTTACTATATGCCTCTTTCCACCCTTCCCTGGAGAGTCATCCCCAAAAAGAGTTTTAAAAAAAGGAAGAAAAGAGATTCCACAAAACTAACAAAAAAAGTCTGATGTTATACTCAGTAATACCCATGGTTCCTTACTTCTGCAAAGAAGCAAGTGGAGATATCTAATCATATGGGGACAAGCCTGATCATTTTAATCTTGTAGCATTCAGTTTCAATTGTTTTGTTATTCTTTTTATTGATATTGTAGTTATTGGGTATATTATTATAATTAATAGATATATCGTATTATATAGTGTATATTTTATTTATTGTGTAAATTTCCCCAATCTGGTGCATTCTCCCCAACATTTATAGCCAAAGTACAAAGGCACTCTACTGAGAAGTTATGAGCAAAAACCAAAATATACAAATTTCTGAATACAGAACATCCTTCCAACCTTGGTCCTTGGGGAGAGTGGAATCACACTTAAAATTGCAACATCCAACACTTCTCTAAATTTCCTTCTGGATGTGGCTCAGCTGATGGACAAATCACTCC
Source organism: Notamacropus eugenii (assembly GCF_028372415.1). NCBI lineage: Eukaryota > Metazoa > Chordata > Mammalia > Diprotodontia > Macropodidae > Notamacropus > Notamacropus eugenii. The sequence continues at coordinate 233,023,364 of NC_092872.1, forward strand.
CTTGTTTTGTAGTACAGGTTGGCTTGTTTGCTCCGGTTGATTCATTTCAGTTCTTTTCTGGGTAGGTATCTCCTCAGGGGCTTAGCTATGGACTTGCCTGGGATATTTTGTCATTTTGAAGCTAACCAGATTGTAATCTATCCCATTCTATTTTGAATTCCTAAGATTAGGAGAGATCGGGTACAATGGGGATACAAGAACCTAGATATTATCCCTTCATAGCTACTTGGTGGTCCAGATGGGGGGATGAAGATAGTGAAGTAACATCTGCAGCTACCTCTAACACAACCTTTCTCTCTGCCTGGAAGTCCACATCATTTCTTCTTCCTCACTCAAAAGCCACCAAGGAGAGTTCTATCAGTTTGAGTCTTATACCTACACACTGGATCCTGATTCAATAGCCAATAAAAGGCTTTCCATTGTCATGCAGTAAACTCATAAGATGCAGTCAGAGAATATCTGGTTATGCTCTGAAGAGCTGAGAAAGGACCCCTTTATTACACATGCCTGGAAACTGAATCATCAAACCTCCCTCCATAGGTTAGATTTCAGCAGGCAGAGAATATTGGACCTTCACTGTATGTTAACTTGCTTCTGTTTATTTTACTTTGTGCCAATTCATATAGGTCTTTTCATGATTTCCTGTATTCATAATATTTATCATTCCATACAGCTCTGTAATATTCCATTATATCCATGTGCTACAATTTGTCTAATTATTTTCAATTGATGAATGTATATGTTTTGTTTATAATTCCTTGATGCCAGAGAGTAACAGGAGTTGCTTAAGAAAAAGGCAAGATGTACACATGTATTTTCCCTTCCCTTTTATTGCAAAACTCCTTGAAAAACATCCCCTAACTCTTGACTTATTTCCTCTCCTCCCATTCCCTTTTCAACCCTTTCCTAAGCTCTCTCTCCTCCTTTGGTTATTGTGAAACTACCCTCTCTACCTCTTTCAGTACACCTACCTCACTGACCACTTTTCAGTCCCATTTACTATCTCCTGTTCTTATTCATCAGTATTTGCCAAAATTGATCCTGCTCCTCTTTCCTCTGACTACTCACCATTTCTGAATTGTTCTTCTTTACCTCAACCTTTTAGAATGTCTCATTTCCTTTGAGGCCCAGCTCATGTGTTTTTTGGAAGCCTTTCCTTTTCCTACTATTTTATATAGTTATCAGTTTGCATGTTGTGTTCTCCAGTAGAATGCAATCTCTTTTACAACCATTGTCTATTGAGGGGATCATAGATTGAGAGCTGGAAGGGACCTTAGAGGTCCTCTACTGAAGAGATGTCCAACTCACATCTGTAGGGGAAATATCCCAGCAAACCCAATTTCTAATTGAGAAATGCTTAACAAAATAAATAGAAATACAATTTGATGTAGATAATGCTCATTTGTGGTTTTCTTAGTCAACATTTGGCTATTGGGGATCTCTTTCTATTTGAGTTTGTCACCCTTTATCTAGTCCAACACTTTCATTTTTATAATTGAAGGAATTTAGATTTTGCCAAAGGTTTTACAGATAATCAATGGTAGGGCTAGGATTTGAACCCAGGATCTTCAGTCTGCCAATCCAGCAATCCTTTACCTTGGTCTTTGTAGCAATCTTTCACGTTGGTCTTCGTAGATTTGGTAAATCAGACTTATAATTTCATATCTGTAGATAACCCCTGGTGAGGAATTTCTTCTGCCAATGTAGATTACAACTTTAAGTCCTTTGGATTGTCTGGGATTCTGAGAGGTTGCACACTATTTGCCCAGGGTCACATAATCAATATGTGTTAAAGGTTGGGTTTGAGGTCTTCCTTGACTCCAAAGCAATGCCTCTTGCCGTATACTTGTAGTTTAATAAGTGTTCTTTTGGACTAGAAATTTTCAAATGACCTTGGGATGAACTTCTTTCCTCTGACCTTGAGTTTGGCTCTCAAGGTTTTCATCTCTACTTCCCACCCAAGGCGACTTTCTTGCCTCTTGTGCCAGGGGCAAAAATGACTAATTATGCCTCTGCTATTATACTTTCTTCCATATTCTAAGCAAAATATTGTGGTTTTTTTCTTCAAACAAAGACAATAGAAATTTGCCTGCAAGGAGGAGAAAAAGGGAAAGAAAAATATGTTTAAGTTAATGAGGCATCATCATCTCAGATTTTGGAGGGACAAGAGGCAGAGAAGATGGGAAGACATTCTGGAAAAGTAAAATTGCTTTAGGTAGTTGAGAGCATTTAGTCAAATCTAACAGAAATATTAATAAAGTTATAATGATGTTAATAAACTCAGCAATCCATCAAAATGAAAAGGACATACTATCTCTTGACAATCTGCTCTTTAGCACTGAGGTTGCTCTAAGCCATCAGAATCCTCACTGTTGTTACAGAGAGAAAATCCTCCCATACACCCAGGGTGACTAACTGGGGAAGAGTTCTTTGCAAGCAGCGTCAGATGTCTGTGGATAATTTGCTAGACTGAGCTGGGCTGGGCTGGGCTCTCTCAGTCAGAGTTCCCTTTTCAAGGGCTGTGAAGCTTTCCCCTCAGCATCAGAACGTCTGTTGGTCGGATATCTGGCCAATTTAATAACGTGAGGTTCAAGTTGGTCAGGACTCAAAATGAAGGAACGATTCAAAGGTATCGGATGGCTCACCCATTGCTTACTTCACGTCCCATTGACCTTGGCAGCCATAAGTCTGCTGGCACAGTGAGTACATTGTAAATGACCCCCTAAAAATAATGCATCTCCATTTCTTTCTTCCCAGGTTTGAGATTTCTGAGAGCTCTCAGGCTGATACAGTTTTCAGAAATTCTGCAGTTTCTGAATATCCTTAAAACAAGGTAAGCTGACTCATTGCTATAAATCTGCCTCATTCCAGCAATTGCGATCCACTTGTAAATATCTAATTGGTGATGATTTATCAACTCCTAGAGTCCTTCATTTTGGTGACCTTATAGGTATACCATCAGATGAAGAAAAGTCAGAGAAACTGAGATACTGGAAAGGATAGAGATAGTACCACAAGACAGGAAAGTTAAAGATTTGGGATCTTTTCCTCAATCGGAACTTTCTGGGTAAAAGACAGAGAAATATATGTGTTTGAACATGGCTGTGGCTAGTGAGTTCTTTTAGTCTATTTTTCTTTTGAAAAAATGTTTTTATTAATGCAATTGTTTTCTTTAAAAAAATCATAACAATTTCTGCAGCATATCCCTCTTACCTTGATTGAACTCTCCCATGTAACAGAACTGACAAGGGCATCTAGTCTGAAAATATAGAGAATCATAGGATCAGATTCAGAGGTGGAAAGAACCTTAGAAGTCATCTGGTCCATTCCCTATTTTTTCAGGTGAGGAAACAGAGGACCAGAGAGGTCAAGAGAATTATTTAAGGTCATGCAGGTAGTAAGTGTCAGAAGTGAGATTTTAATCTTAGTCCTTTGACTCTAAATCCAGTGCTTTCTCCCTTATACTCTACTAGCTCTCAGATACATAAAAAATTGTTTATTTTTGAGACTGGACCTCCATATATCACTCAGACTGGAAGTATCCTTCTCTGTCACTTAGAAGTGGCCACTCACAGGCCAAACTCCAAATTGATCAGCATGAAAGCTTTAGCCTGCTTGATTTTTCTGATCTGGGCAGATTTGGCCCTCCTTAGACATCCTGGTACTGTACTCCTCCTGAGGGGCTCACGTGATTCACTGCAAATGTCTGATTAGCTTTAGCCCTATGGCAGATCAAGGGATTCAACAAAGTCAGCCTTCCCAGCTAAAGGCACTACAGACATGCTCCTAGCTTTCCAGGTACATTGTGTACCCAAAGTTCCTTGCCTGTATATTTCATTTTTGGACAAAAATATAGTTTATATAGAAATCCCATTTTTAAAATGTCTTAATAGGAGATCAAGACTCAGAGTCCCCAAAAATATTCCTTTCCCTTGGACTTCCAAAAAACAGTTGAGATTTACTAGTTATCATTTTCCCAAGAATGTTCACTGCCATTAATCGGAATCCAGTTGATGTTTAGTGTCATTGTTATTTCATTATAATACTATCTATATCTACCTATATCTATATATCTATATCTATATCTACATAAAATTCTCTTGGTAGTCAGTAGTTTTTCCATTACTTGTATTATGCACCTTGGGATAGCAGTCAGAGAATGCCTATGACCATTTATCATGTTGTTGGTTAGTTGTTTTCAGTCATGTCTGACTTTTCATGACCTCATTTAGAGTTTTCTTGGCAAAGATACTAGAATGGTTTGCCATTTCCTTCTCAAGCTCATTTCACAGAAGAGGAAGCTCAGGCAAACAGGGTGAAGTGACTTGTCCAAGGTCACACCGCTAATAAATACTGAGGCCAGATTTGAACCCAGGAAGATGAGTTTTCATGACTCTAAGCTTGGCACTCTGTTCACAGCGCCACCTAGCTGCCCCATTTAACATGGATGATACCTGATAAATGGAGAGAGCATATATATGAAAGAAAGTTCTTGCTGCCATGTTCTAATACAACTGTGAATTAAAAATCAAACCTTACTCAAAAGAAAAACAACATCTTTTGCAAAGTAATCACATACCTCCCCCCAACACCCTGCAAAAAGAAAATTGTATAATTCCAGAGGATATTTTTGGTGTTCATTTTTCCTCCAGCAAGACTCCTTGAGCTTTGTTTGTGAATTGCCTTTAGGGGAAAGCTTAAAAGTTCATTCGTATTGTAAACCATGATGTTCCCTATAAACCTTGCCTTGGGAGGACTTCCTCTGGTGACTTGTCATTGGAAACAGAGGTACTCAGGTCCTGGAGAATCTTGAAAAATGGAAAAGATGGAGAAGTCATTGACCTAGGAAAACTTTATAACCCAGCATGTTTTTCAGTCTGCCTTATAATACGTAACAAATACAACAGATCAGAGCAGATACTCACAAACTACAATCCTGATCACCCAAGATAAACATTTTCCACAATCATTTCCTTCCCTCCCCCTCTCTCCACATGTTGTACTAGATTTCAACTCTATGAATCTCTGCCAAACTCAAAGTGGACATTGGCAACAACTTTGTGTGTTATTAGTGGTAAGCAGTGGTGGGTTTTTTGTTTGTTTGTCTTTTCCTTCATTTAGAGTGGATGATTTTGATTCCCTTGTCTGGTAAATGTTCATATGGACTATTTGTTTCCGACCTGTGGTAGAGCCTTCTGAGCTTATGTTGCTCTGATCCATCATAGTCAGACACACTGTACTTTGACCCCAACATAGTGATGCCATTTTGGTCCTCTTCAAGAACAAAGGACAACAACATCTACATAGGGTTCCTTCCTTTATAAATTTTACAAATTTATAAATTTGTAAAGAAATCCCATTATTTTTTCAAAAATATCTTAATAGCCCCTGCCTCATAGCCTTTGGAAGACACTCCTTTACCTTTGGTTTCTGAAAAAAACATTAAATTTCACTAAATCCCAACTACCAAAAAAATGATACTTTAAAAAAATATATAGTTTTGTCGATCCTAGGTGGAAAGTCAGAGACTTCCCATGGAGTCTCTAAAGCCTGGAGCAGAGAGTTAAGGTCCAAATGAGGGAGGAGATTGCTTTGCTGATGCAAAATTATTGGCTTGCTTATTTCAACAAAACTTAAGCCAAGTCAGGGAGAAGGATATTAAGATCACAGATTTATGGCTAGAAGGGAACTTGGAGATCATCTAGTCTAACCCCTCGTTTTATGGATGAGAACACTGAGGCCCAGAGAGGTTGTCACTTGCTCAAAGTCACAAAGCTTAGAAGTGGCATAGCCCTAATTTCACCATGGCCTTCTAACCCCAAATCCATTATTCTTTCAACTACATCAACTGCTCACTACCTAACTCCAAAGATCACTAAAATAATGAACTTTGACAGTATGCATATATGTAACAGATCACATAGTGGGCATCCATGCTGTTTGGCATCGATTCTCTTTGGGGTTATATTTTCCCCAAAAAAATCATCTTTCCTGATAAATTAGTTGATTACACATTACTTTAGAGTATGTGTGGTCATCTCATTCCTACTGGGGTCACTATAAATTCTTCCTTATTCATTGGTGCTCTTGTATGTCCATGAATGCCCCTATCCAAGTGACTAACTCCCAAATCATCCCTTCATTTAACTGAAATAATCTTAGAGACTTCTGAGTGAATATTTGGCTGATCATAGCCTCTCTGTGAATGTCACAACAAATACTGACTCTTCTCTTATGCTCATTCCCATCCAAAGATCCAAAAGAGGGATAGCTATTTAGAGTCTAGGAGATAGGAGACACAGGCAAACCAAGAAGTCAACAAAAGTTATTGTCTCTAATTCCAAAACGTGCAGCTTTCATGAGAAGAAAGATATCTCAGTGGTACAACTTCATGATTCTTAGACCTCAAGACAGAAAATGGAAGGGCATGATCATTTATTGAGTGCATACTATGTGCCAGTCACTTTTCAATGTTATCTCATTTGATCCCTACAACAACCTGGGAGGTAGGTGTTGCTATTATGTCCATTTCATAATTGGGGAAACTGGGGCGGAGGTTATATGGCTTGCCCAGGATCACACAGCTAGCTAGATCTGGACTCACGCCTTCCTGATTCCTTTTCTATCTCCTGTATCTCCTTAACAAGGCCTACAAAGGCAGAAAAGAGAACAGCCTTAAATATCAGTACAAAAGATGGATGTTAGGCATCCAGAAGGATTTCCTGATGGCATTATACTAACTTGGAATTATTTATTGGGTGAGGCTGTGGAAGCTGTTTCTTCAGACATTTTTATTTCATTGCTTCATTATCTCTTTGGACACAGGCTTAAATGAATATTTCACCAGAATTTCCCCAGTGGGGAGGATCTTCTTTAATTGAACGTCATGCAATGGGGCTAAAGTCACTGATGATGTGATTCATAATTTGAAAATCATTGATTTGTTTACAGTCTCTCAGTCATCCCACTGATCCTACACCTACAAAGTGTGAGGAGACATGTAGACACAAAGGGGGGGAGTGCGGGGGAGAGGCAGAGGGAGAGAAGGAGAGACAGTATAGTTTAGTAGATAGCTGATCTCAGAAAGATCTGAGTTCAGATCCTGATGCTGTTGGGAATTGACTTTAAGCAAATCAGTCTACCTTTCAGCAGTCCACAGTTACATTTTTTTCTTCTTTTGAGGCAACTGGGTTAAGTGACTTGCCCAGGGTCGCACAGTTAGTAAGTGTCTGAGGTGGCATTTGTACTCAAATCTTCCTGACTCCAGGGCCCAGTTGCTCTGATAGTAACTAACACTCTAAGTTGCAAAGAAGATGCTGATCTGTATTGATAGAAGCAATTTCCTCACTAAGAATTCTTTATACCAATGAAATCACAGGTCTCCAGAAATTATACTTAATTATATAATACTGGATAAAATGGGAAACCAAATTGATTATCAAATAAAAGCTTTGATTATTTGCTAGTATGTGTGTCAACTCATACCAACTGGAGAAAAAATAGTACTGTCTCTAGCAGATTTTGTAATCCTTGCCTCTCAGTCTCCTATCCCAGTCCCCTACTCAGTAGTCTGTGCATTCTTTCCCCCTTATCTTATTTTTGTGTGGGTTTAAGAAATTGCAGTTATAGGTTATTTTAGTATTAGTCTCTGTATGCTATTTTTAGAGAATCAAATCTACTGTCCCCAAGTCATATTACAAATGTCAAAGTCAAATATATAATTTTAAGATTGGTCTCAGTTTTGAATGATCATCTTCCTTCTCTAAGAACTAGCTTTCAGACTGATATACATACACGCATATTCCACATGGTGCTTTTAAGAGTTACAAGCTCTTTCCATAGGTTATACCATTTGCTTCTCATAACAGCCCTGTATTATAGGTCATACAAATATTATTATCCCCATTTTGCCCAAGCTCAGAGATATGAATTAACTTCTGTAAGCTCAGATGACTAATCACAGGGCCCCCCAAAATTGCACTGGAAGAAGTCATGCAAACCTTCTAGTCCAATCCCCTCATTTTACAGATGAGGAAATGGAGGACAAGTGAGGTGGTGACCTCCTCAAGGTCACAGAAGTAGGAAACATCAGAGGTGCAATTGAAATCACCCTTCTCTGATGCCTGAGCTGATATTCTTTCCACAAGATCATTCTGCCCTATCATGGGCTGGGTAGCTTAGGGGAAGATCAGACTAGACATCCTCATGTGTATCTCTGTAAATCAGCATTATTCCTAAGAGTTCAAAACATAGTCATGCAAGCACATGGTAACTCTTTTTTTAATATAAAAGCATTAGTGTTGCCTTTGATATTCGTAATGGTTACAATTCTTTTTCATTATCATATGTACTTAAGAGGTTATACCTATGTCCCTACATATCTGCACAAACTCAGAAACAGCAGGTTCAAATGCTGTCTCTGATGTTTCCTATCTATATGACCTTGAGTGAGTGACTTTACTTCTCTAATTTTTATTTTCTTTATCCATAAAGTCTAAATAGAGATTTTTTAAAGTCCAGTCTAACTCTAAATCCTGCATATGCATATCTTGCATATACTCACATATGTATATGTATGTATGTGTGTATATATATATGAATGAATGAGGACATATATGAACGAGGACAGATAGGTGGTGCCATAGTGCTCAGAGTGCCTGCCTCAGATACTTATTAGCTATGTGACCCTGGGCAGGTCACTTAAGTCTATTTGCCTCAGTTTCCTCATCTGTAAAAATTAACTGGAAAAGAAAATGGCAAACCACTCCAGTATTTTCCCACAAAAAACCACAAATGGGGTCACAAAGAATCAGACATGACTGAAAAATGACTCACAACAAAAAAAAAGAATGGATATACATTACATATAGACTTATACCCATATTATAATACAACCCTATTCAGAAACTATACACATACCAATTCAAAACAAGCTATCTGCCAGTTAGAGACATAATTTAGGACTTCTAATTTATGGGGGGAAAAGCTTAGAAGAAATAATATATATATTTTTGAGCTTTAAAAATGAGTTTCAATATGAGTTATTAGATGAGTATATATTTTGAAATAAAATGTCTTTTAAAGTAATAGTTTTTTGAATATAGTACCTCAAGCTATGTGCTATCTAAGTAGGAAGGTTATACGATCAACCAGCCTCACTTAAATGTCACCATTTAGCCTGATTGACCCATTCTCATATTTAATCTTATCTTCCTAAACTCTTGAATAATCCAAGGCTATGTATATTTTCTTATTAAATGGTAAAAGAGCAAGCTTTTTCTTTTTAGTGGCAAATTTTCTCTTTCTCTTTGATTACAAATGTAAACTCAAGTCCCTGCTCTCATTCGCCAAATATTTTTATTTAGCAGACTGAAGAAGCCTCCATTCCCAATAGCAGTTATTCACATTTCTTTATAAATTAAATCCCTTAATCTTATATAATTTAATAAGCAATAAAATCACTAAATGTACAATTTATTAACAGCATAACAAATAACTACTCAACGACATAGATACAGTATTTTGGAAGAGAGAAAGATCACAGCCAATCACCTCAAACCAGTATTTTAAGGGCAGATAATATCTTTTTATGAGTGAAAACCAGCATTCATTTTCTCTCAGGGTATTATATAAAATCTCTTCCCTTTAGCAAGATAAAGATTTAAAAAGCTTCATCAGGCAGCCTCCCATTTTTCCTTCCTAGTTTTGTGTCCTTTACAAATTTGATAAGCTTGGGCATCTGTGCCTTTATACAAGTCTTAATGTTAAAATGATAAAGACTTCAGATCCTTCTGGGATCTCATGAGGGTGGAGCCCTCCTCCACATTGACATCAAACTTTAATGAGGCTCTTTGATCCAGCTTTTCAAGCAGTTCTAAATTCACTTAACTATTCTATCATTTAGCCCACCTTCCTCCACCTTTTCCATAAAATTATCCTGAGAGATTTTGTAAAATAGCTCACTCAAAGCAAGGTAAACTAAACCTACAATATTCCTCTTCTCTAGTAGCATTGTTGTCTTAAAAAGGGAAATGGCATTAATCTGGAATGGCCCATTCTAGGTGAAGCCATGCCATATCTCTTTGTGATCACTACCTCCTCTTCTTTACATCCTTGTTGTTTAGTTGATTAGTTGCGTCTGATTCTTCGAAAACCCCACTGGGGGTTTTCTTCACAAAGATACTGGAGTGGTTTGCCATTTCCTTTTCCAGCTCATTTTATTGATGAGGAAACGGAAGCAAATGGTTAAGTGACTTACCCAGGGTCCCACAGCTAATAAGTGTCTGAGGTTAGATTTGAACTCAAGAAGATGAGTCTTCCCGACCTCAGGCGCAGAATTTTGTCCACTGCACCCCCTAGCTACCCTCGATGTTCACTTACTGTCCCTTTAAAAATACATTCTAGAATTTGTCCGAGAGTTGGTGAGAAGCTCACTGGCCTATGGTTTCTAGACTTAATTCTTTTTCCCTTTTTGAAATGGGTGTTGAGTAAATGAGAAACCAATATGTTTTTCTGCATAATATTATGGTCAAATGTGAGGATATAGATGGGGTGTTAACTTTTTTCTGTGGGTTATAGACCCGTTTGACAACCTGGTAAAACCTGGATGTCCCTTCTTAGGATGTTTTAAATGCATGAAATAAAATACACAGAATTACAAAGAAAACCAACTCTGTTGAAATACGCTTATTAAAATATTAAGAAAATGAGATCAGAGACCCCAGGTTAAAATGCTTGCAGTAAATGTATAAACAGATGTATTTCAAATATATATTTTATATATATGTATACATACATGCATGCATGTCTATGCACATACAAATGTGGCACTGGACTTCTAATTTCATTGTAATAAAGAACTGCTTTTGTGGAAGCTCCTCCCATGAATTTTCTGAAATTTAGAACCTAATCAAGTTGCCTGAGAATAACTGGCTCAGAGACTCTTAGTGAGGGCTTGCTAGCAGTGGGACTCAAAGTTTTTCTGACTCCAAGGCCAACACTTCCTTCACTGCATCAGGGACGTCCAACTCAAACAGAAATGGGGCCACTAAACCATGCATAAGGATCTCTGCAGGCTTCACATTGACCTAGAAAACCACATGTCAATGTTCTTTGTCCTCTAGTGTGCTTTTACTCATTTAGTTAAGTGTCTCTCAGTTATATTTTAGTCAGGTCCAACATGCAGCTAGGGCAGCTAGGTTGTAGACAGATTGCCAGACCTGATGTCAAGGAGACTCATCCTTGTGAGTTCAGATCTGACCTCTGACACTTCCTAGCTGTGTGACACTGGGCAAGTCACTTAATCCTGTTTGCCTTGGTTTCTTCATCTGTAAAATGAGCTGGAGAAGAAAATGGCAAGCCACTCCAGCATCTTTGCCAAGAAAACTCCAAACGGGATCATAAAATGACTGAGCTACAACAAACAAAACCCTCCAATGATGTCGCTGGCTACGTGTAGATGTCTGAGAGTGACCCCACCTCACTGCATGATGCTGCCTTTATGAAATTATATGGACTAACAACAGCTAATGGGTGGTTCTGAGGAGAGGATTTTACACAGATGTTCGGGAAAGCTCAGAGAACAGACAACTGTTTTAACTAATCCTGCTTTCAAATTTAGGCTGTAATAGAAATTGCTTTTCTATTAATCTGCTTTCTAGTGGACGAGACATGAATGATAGGAGATCCATATGTAACAGATAAATGAGAAAAATAATCTGAAATTTACCATTTTTAAAAAAGTAGAAGCTAAATGGCTTCAGTAATGGGGGGCATAAGGCGGGACACATTTGCTCTTTTTTGTCTCATTTCCTCATCTGGCACCGTGAAGTCTGTTATTAACAGACTTCTATTTCACATTCATCAACACAGTACAACGGCCAACATCATTTCCAGTGAAAGCTTCTGAAAGCTTCCCTAGTTGTCAGTCAGCAGTATTTTCTGTGTACCTACTATGTACAGAACATTATGGCATTATAGAAATCAGCGATGTTCTGTGGGGGCACTCTCTTGAGGTGAGAAAAAAGCCACACCCCTTGTCTTCCAAGAGTTCAGAATGATCACTTTGAACCCTGCTAGTTGATCAATATGATGTCCTAAGCCAATGGCAAAGGAGAAAGCATCACAGATCCTCACTTTCATATCCAATGACAATGAAAATTACAAATCCTCTTCCCGTTAGGGGAAGGAAACTTTCCATAAGTCGTTCTGGCTAGAAATAAATAGATAGATGGATAAACAGACAGACAGATAGATGAATGAATGAATAATCCATCATCTCTTGACCTAGAGATCTATTGATCTCTTGAATAAATAAGACATAATCTTGTGCTGACAACTTTTCTTGGCTAATTTAGGCTTTTACTTAGACAATAGAGTGTTTCTTAATATGGACAGGCAGCTAGTAGGTGTAGCACATAGAGAACTGGTTTTAGAATCAGGATCTGAATTCAAATCCCACGTCTGATACTTAACTCAATATGTCACCACTGGCTCGTCACTCAGCCCCTCTCTCAGTGTCAGTTTCCTTTTCTATAACATGAGGAGGATGGACTTAATGGTCTTTAAAATCCCTTTCAACTTTAAATCCATGATCCTATAAACCTTCCCCAGTTTGGGAGGATACTCCATAACTTCTAGTCTACTGTTAGAGCTTTGAAGAACATGGATTCCCTTCTATGCCATAGCCAGGCATCCAGGTAGGACTTTATTGGAGGCTTAGCACAAATACCAAAGATAATTAATCCAGTGTGAAGAGTTAAAAGTGAACCTCAGACCCTCTGACAGTTTGATCAAGCTTCCTTATTTTCTTGGCAGCTAACTTTGAGTCATAATTAATTTCTGAGCCATGGGATCCCCTGGAAATACGAAACAATAAAATCCTAAATAAGTTTAGGACTTGAAGAACAAAGAGAACCTACTATCTTTTGGAACATCTCTCCCCCTCTGCTGCACCTTTTTTTAGATTTTAAGTCAACAAGCATTTATTAAACAGCTACTATCTACAGTGGATAGAGCACCAGCCCTGGAGTTAAGAAGACCTAAGTTCAAATCCAGCCTCAGACACTTACTAGCTGTGTGACCTTAGGAAAGTCACTTAACCCTGTTTTCTTCAGTTTACTCATCTATAAAATGAACTGGAGAAGGAAATGGCAAGTCACTCCAGTATCTCTGCCAAGAAAACCCCAAATGGGGTCATGAAGAGCCAGACATGACAGAAATGACTGAATGTATACCATGCACTGTGCTAAGCTCTATTGATATAAGGAAAGGCAAAAAACAGCCCCTGCCTTCAAGATCAATTAGTCGACAAAAAATTATTAAGTATCTTCTTCTAGGCACTATGCTACACACTGTGATTACAAGGACAAACACAAAACATCCTTGCCTTCAAGGAGCTTATATTATATAATTTTGTGAGATATTTAGGATAGTACAGCTAAAAAAAGATTAACTTTTCAGTGACCCATTCAGTGATTGATTCTTCATTCCAAGATACTTATGTCAGCAATGCCAAGAGCATGGTTCCAGAATCCATCTTCAGCCAAGGAAAGGAAAGGGTGAGGCTTGTAACCCCTCAGTGGCTCAGGTGACCCTGTGTGATTATATGGTTCAGAACAATTGTCCACCTGAATTTATAGAAGATTCTTCCCAAACTTCTTGATCTTATCAGTTGCTTTCTAGCTCCTTCTTTCTAGCTTTTCTTAAGGAATTTGTGTCCCTGTTTTGCCCACAGAGATTCCTTGGTCCTTTTTGGTTTTACTTGGTCTTCAATTTCTCTAAATTCTTGGTCCCCTTAAGTTCGTTTGCATTCTTGAGTCCTAGATGGAAAAAAAAAACATTGCCTCTTTTTCCTATTTCTTTTAGATTTAAGTTGTGATTTTATTAGTATAGGTGAACTCCTGTCATGGAAACTTCCTCTACCAATGCAAATTGGCACCAACTTTGGACGTTGGAGAGCTGCCTGGGGCATATAGAGTTAAGTGACTTGCCCACGGTCATGTAGCTGTTACATGCCAGAACGGGACTCAAACCTAGTTCTTTCTGATAGCTACTCTCTGCCTTCTGTGCTATGTTGTATGTTATGGGCATTTACCCAGAGTCCTTCAAAGAATCCTGTGAATTTCAGAACAATCTTGCTGTTACCTCCTTTGTTTTCCCTAAAGGTCTTAGGGGTTTTGGACCCCAAATTCCTTTTTTCTGTCCTGAGTCTCCTCTCTTCTGATTGTTTTTCCAGGAATAAATCCATTGGCCTTTTTTTAAAGCCAGCTCTACTCCAGATTTCTTAGGACTTCTCTAGGGACCATGCCCCTCAGTGGCCAGTGTGAGCACTGCTTGGAGGACCTGCTTTCAATGCACCTGGTTCCTTTGAAGGATCTCTTCCTGTTGCATATCTGTTGTGTTTCTTGCCAATTTTTGTTTTTCCCTTTTGAAGGACATCATTCGCCCATCATTAGAACAGAACTGATTGAAGTTCCCTGAGTCTAGTGAATGTGAACCCACCTTTCTGGGCTCAGGTTACTTGTTCTGCCCATTTCCCCTTTTTCTCTTGGATTACTCACCACCCAGGTGCTTTCCCAGGGGCCGTAGAGTGGTAAGATTATTGGATCATAACCCTAGAGCTTGCAGGCCCCTGAGGGGCCATTTATTCCAAATATCTCATTTTATAGATGAGGAAACTGAGGTCCAGGGAGTTTTAATGATTTGTCAAGGTCCCACAAGTGGTTTTCTACAATCCTGTCCATCACATTTTTATTCTGCACCCAAAATGTCTTCCTGTACCATAAAAATATAGACCATTTCCACAAAAAGTTTATTATGATATAATTGGAAATTATTTTTGGCTGTGGCAGGAGGGTGGGTACATATGAGGAAAGGTCTGGACTTAGAATTTCATCATGTAGAAATCTCTCTGTGTGGGAACATTTTCATGAGAAACAATTTAGGGTTGGAGGAAATCTAAGAGACCATCCAGTCCAACCTATTTATTTTATAGTTGAAGAGAATCAGACCTAGGGAAGGGAAGTCATTTTTCTAATGTTACATGTATCAGAGGTGGGATCTGAATCCAGGTTTTCTTGTTTGACAGCTAGTTCTCTTTCAACTGCCCTATACTATCTCTCTGACTTTTACATATCTGAGCATCTTAGAAAGTGACCTGGGACCTTGAGAAGTTGAGAGATTTGTCTGTTATCACTCAGCTAATTATAGATCAGAGACAAGGCCTAAATCCACATCTTTCTAGCTCCAATGTCAACCTATTACTCACAGCACCATCAATATAGAAGAATGAATTTAAATCAGGCATCCTCCAAATGTGACATTGTTCTTGGGAACTAGTGGAGGTAGCAGAGCAGGGAAATTAAGTGTTCTCCTCTTATAGGTGGAGATTGCAAAATCACCGTGAACTCAGAACCAGTCTGAGGCTTTGGCATGGATGTATGTGTGAATGCGTATTATATATGTTACCTATATATGTATCTATCCATCTATCCATCTGTCTATCATCTATCCATCCATCCATCCATTTATGTATGTATGCATGTATGTATGTATGTATGTATCTATCTATCTATTTGCTATAAGATAGAGCCATAGAGACAATAAACTTTATGACAACATTGGGAGACTAGAGATACGATACTATCTATACTCACCAAAGTAGGACAGATAGTATTGAAAAAAGAAAATTCTGGACCCCAGCTGTTCAGGGTACAATCCCACCCCACCTATTCAACTGGTATTAGAATCTATTTGGGGCCAACTCATAACCCTAAAGAAGAAATATTTGTTTATTTTGCTCATCCATCAGTCCATAGATTGATCTGGTTTCCACTAGTTATTTGGAGTTTCAGGGTACATAGTATACCAATTAAAATTGCCCCACTTCCCCAACACAATATACCTTTTGTAGCTTTGTTCTGCAGTCCAAAGTTACTCACTTCTTGGTAGCTAGGTGCACAATGGATAAAACGCTGGGTCAGGAAGATGAGTCTTCCTGAATTCAAATCTGGCTGCAGACACTTACCAGCTGTGTGATCTTGGGCAAGTCACAACCTTGTTTGCCTCAATTACTTTATCTGTAACAATGAGAATAACAGTAGCACCTGTTTCTCAAGGTTTTTGTGGAGACCAAATGAAATAATATTTGTAAATTGCTTTGCAAACCTTAAAGCAGTGTATCAATCCTAGCTATTACTATTATCAGGAAGTGATTGTGTGTCTCAGTGGATGAAGCATTGGGTCTGGAAACATTTGAACCTGAGGAAGACCTGAGTTCAAACCCAGCCTCAGATACTTATTTGCTCTGTGACCCTGGGCAAGTCATTTAACCTCTGTTTGCCTTAATCCACTGGAGAAGGAAATGGCAAACCACTCTAGTATCTTTGCTAAGAACCCCATGCATAGTATTGTATACAACTTTATAACTCAGCAACAATAATTATCCTCATCACCTTTGTCATCAGAAGCAGCAGCAACATCATTCTATTTGGATTATTTCTTCAAAGCACTAAGGAGGCTGATTATTGTATGGTCTGGTTGAAAAGATCAGAGAACTCAGATTCAAGTCTGGGCTCTGCTAATTACTACATGAATGCTCTTGGAGGAGTTCCTTAACTCTTCTGTATGCCTCAGTATCATTATCTGTAAAATGAGGTCATAAGCGCCCTTTTTAAAAATAATAATAATAATTCAATTCTAACAATAGCAAGTATTTGTATATTACTTTAAGGCTGAAAGTATTTTATTCAAAATACTTCATTTGAACTTCATAACAACTCTCAAAAGGGAGGTGCTATTCTCAAGAACCATTATGGAACAAGGTATGGTGGCACCATAAAAATGCCCTTGGGAAATGCCTTTGGCTATTGTCAGTCTTCATGGATCTATGACTGCTGTCATGAATGAACTTAGAAAAAAAAACTAGTGGCATACAATACAACCTCTAAGAAAAGGAAAGTTGTTTAACACCTCTGTTCCCCTGTTTCTCTGCCTTGTTTTTTAAGCATTTCCTCCTGGTCTGTTCCTTACTTTCCAATTCCAAAGTAATATCAGGGAAAATTGGAATCTCCCATGCCGTAGCAAAGCACTCTGCCTCCTCTCCTTCCTCCCTATCCCTTCCTCCTCCCAGGCCTAAAGGTCAGTATCATGGCTGGAATTTTCCATTGATAACAATAATAGCAATGACCTGACTTCTCTAGTACCTTGAGCCTCTGAGGTTTTCCAGCTACTCCAGGGTCATGGATAGCCAGGAATCTGGACATAGGAGAGTCTGAGATAGGAAGGGGAGAAAAAAATAATCTCCTTGTCAGCATGGCCATATCCAGTCACCCTTGTGGAAATGAGTCAGGGTTGGTGGCAGGACTGTTTCCATGTCATACCCATGTCTAATATAGGCAGATGAAATACTGAACAAAATAAACCCAGATCCACCTGGAGTCCCAACATTCATGTTGTATTTATAGTGTAAGCATGTAGGACTTACTGCATGATCTCTGCTCCCTCTCTAAGATAAAGTAGGTTCAGGTATAGGATTTGGAGGACAGAACATTAAAAGAAATGTTTCACGTCCTTGAGAAACTGAGAATTCTCAAGGAACCATTTTGGATGCAAGTATTCTTGGTGGCAGAGTAACAATGTTCTTGGAAAAATGCCTTTGGTTTCCTGAATCTGGACTTTTACAGCTAGAAGCCCATTTCAGGGAGAAGCCTGTTCAACATTTGACTAAGAACCTAAAGCTCTCTCTACCTTGGTGGTCTTTTATTCTCATCGTTTCTGCTCTGTGATTGAGCAGAGACTGAAAAAGGGTCCAACTCTTAAGGGTTTTTTGTTCATCCATGAGCCTGGGGCTGTACAAGTGGGCACCCTGTCTTGCAACATACCTGCTTGCCCAATGATCAGTCCTTTTTAGAGTATTAGTTGATTTTTCATCATACTTTCCAGAACAGAATAATCTTATGAACAGGTCTATCCACCAATGGGCTCTTACTCCCTGCTCTCTGCTCTGTTGGGTCTAGGAGGCAAATGTTTCAGGGGCTTTCTTTTTCTTATTCCCAGGATGATACATTCCAACCCTTTTTGTTTGGACCAAACTCAACCAGGATGCCATATCTTTCACTTAGTGTCTAGATGTCCTTTTGGTTGACATTCATAGGAACATCCAAGTTTTAATCTCTTTATGGTTATAATAATAATGAGCATTTACACAGTACTATAAGTTTCACAGTGTAATTTACATATATTATCTCATTTGATGCTTATACTAAGCTTGGGATGTAGATGTTATTATTCCAGTTTTAAAAAGGAGGAAACAGCAGACTGAAAGATGTAAGTGACTTGCCTTTGATTATACAGCCGCAAAGTGTTTTAGGTAGAATTTGAATTCAGTTCTTCTGGACTCCAAGTCCAGAACTCTATCCTCTACATCAGTGGAATTAAACTCAAATGCAAATGAAAATCACCAAATCATTCATGAAGATCTCTGTAGGCTTGATTGTAGATTGACTTGAAAAATTATGTATAAGTATTACCTATGTTTTATGGTATTTTCTTTATATTTAAAATATTTACCAATTTTTAAAAAAATCAGTTTGAGCTGTTCTTGGGAGTGTGGCCACATGTGACTTCTGGACTACATGTTGACAGTTCTACACCATGTATCTAACTGCCTCTGAGGTTATGTGCAGGAACCACAGTCAAACAAATACACCCAAGAGATTAAAATGATGAGATAGATGAGTTAATTGATATATTATTGTGTATTTTATGGTGAGTAGAAAGTTAGTGTCCAAACCAGCAAGGTCTAGGTTCAAGTCTCTCCTTTAACAACCCCTCTATGACTTTGAGCATTTCAGAGTTGTAGTCAACTAATTCTAGTGACTTCTTCATGTTCTAAGCAAAACCATGAGACTTTATGTTGGTCAGAAGGTGCCAACCTGCATTGATAGAGGGAGCTTCCTAACTGAGGAGTCTCCTATCCCGGAGAAATCACTGGCCTAATTTCTATCCTTATAATTTTCACACTTTGGGAGAGGCATAGACCTATAAAACACCTCCTTCCCTCAAGGAGTTTGAAATCTAGTTAGAGAAAAAAGACTTACGTACCTTAAAAATTGAATTATAACACAAGAGATAAATAAGAATAGAACGGACAGCTAGGTAGAGGAAGACTCATTTTTCTGAGTTCATATCTGGCCTCAGGCACTTACTAGCTATGTGACCCTAGGCAAGTCACTTAGCCCTATTTGCCTCAACCTTCCTCATCTATAAAATGGGGACATACTGGAGAAAGAACCGAATATCCCAAGGAAAAAGTTCGTGGGGTCATAGAGAGTAGGATATGACTGAACAACTGAATGACAACAGTAAGACTAGAAAACCAACATATCACAAGACAAAGTATGATTAATTATGAAATGAGTAGTTCAGAAAATCAGTTTATTCACAGAACAGATAGGCCACTTTATGCTAGAAACCTGTGGGTGGGACTTGGAGAGCCAGAAAGGAGGTGAGAATAGTGTTCCAGATGACCCTCGTATGAGGCACAGATGGAGGGAAGCAAATAGTATATTCAGCTTATAGCGAGTACGGGTGTACAACAGGCAGTACATGTCCAGTATTAAAGGGAGACGATGCTGATTTTGGCCAGAGAGTTGAGTAGCCAATTTGAATAGTTTGAACTTTGTCCTGGGGAGCTATGGAAAGATTCTGTGCTGGAAAGTAACTCAATGAAAAGGAATGGGTACAGCATCTCATCACGAGATTAATACATTATGATCAGGTAGGATTCATACCAGGATTGCAGGGCTGGTTCAATATTAGGAAAACTATTAGCATTATCGATCACATCAACAACAAAGCTAACAAAAACCACATGATTATCTCAATAGATGCAGAAAAAGCTTTTGACAAAATACAACACCCATTCCTATTAAAAACACTGGAGAATGTAGGAATAAAGGGAACTTTCCATAAAATAATAAGCAGTATCTATCTAAAACCTTCAGCAAGCATTATATGCAATGGGGATAAGCTAGATGCATTCCCAATAAGATCAGGGGTGAAACAAGAATGTCCATTATCACCACTATTATTCAATATGGTACTAGAAATGTTAGCTGTAGCAATTAGACAAGATAAAGATATTGAAGGAATAAGAATAGCCAAAGAAGAAACTAAGTTATCACTCTTTGCAGATGATATGATGATTTACCTAGAGAATCCCAGAGATTCAAGTAAAAAATTACTTGAATTAATAAACACCTTTGGCAAAGTTGCAGAGTACAAAATAAACCCACACAAATCTTCTGCATTCCTATATATTAGCAACAAAGTCCAACAGCAAGAGATAGAAAGAGAAATCCCATTTAAAGCTAGGGTAGACAGTATAAAATACTTAGGAGTTTACCTGCCAAAACAAACCCAGGGATTATATGAACACAATTACAAGACATTTTTTGCACAAATAAAGTCAGATTTAAGTAAGTGGAAAAACATTAGTTGCTCATGGGTAGGCCGTGCTAATATAATAAAAATGACATTTCTACCTAAATTAATTTACTTATTTAGTGCCATACCAATTAAACTATCAGACAATTATTTTCGAGAGCTGGATAAAATAATATCAAAATTCATTTGGAAGAACAAAAGGTCCAGAATATCAAAGGGACTAGTGAAAAGAAATGCTTGGGAAGGTGGCCTAGCGCTACCAGACCTCAAATTGTACTATAAAGCAGCAATTATCAAAACCACTTGGTATTGGCTAAGAAACAGAGAGGTAGACAAGTGGAATAGACTTGGCACTCAAGACGCAGTAGGCAAGGAATAAAGCAACCTCCTGTTTGATAAACCCAAGGACCCCAGCTTCTGGGATAATAACTCACTGTTTGACAAAAATTGCTGGGAAAACTGGATAACAGTGTGGCGGAAATTAGGCATAGACCCATATCTGACACTGTACACAAGAATAAAATCCAAATGGGTACATGATTTAGGTATAAAGATTGATACCATGAATAAACTGGAGAAGCAAGGAATAGTGTGTTTATCAGATTTATGGAGAAGGGAAGAATTTTTTGCTAAAGAAGAGATAGAAAGCATTATGAAATGCAAAATGGGTAATTTTGATTACATTAAACTGAGAAGTTTTTGCACAACCAAACCCAATGCGGAGGGATGTAGTAAATTGGGAAAGAATTTTTACGGCTAAGCTTGGGGATAAAGGCCTCATTTCTAGAATATATAGAAAACTGACTCAAATGTATAATCATACAAGTCATTCCCCAATTGATAAATGGTCAAAGCATATGAACAGGCAATTTTCATCAACATTTTTTTGGTTCTCCTTTAGCAGGGAGCTGATCTGCTTTTCATGCTTCTCTTTCATCCCTCTCATTTCTCTTCCCAGTTTTTCTTCCACCTCTCTAACTTGATTTTCAAAATTCTTTTTGAGCTCTTCCATGGCCTGAGCCCATTGGGTGGGCTGGGACACAGAATCCTTGATTTCTGTGTCTTTGTCTGATGGTAAACATTGTTCTTCCTCATCAGAAAGGAAGGGAGGAAATGTCTGTTCTCCCAGAAAGTAGCCATCAATAGTTTTATTTCTTTTCCCTATTCTGGGCATTCTCCCCAGCCAGTGACTTGACCTCTGAATATTCTCCTCACACCCACCTCGCCTCCTGGTCCTCCCAGCCAGCGTTTGGGGACTGAGATTCAAATGCTGCTTCCCGCCTTAGGGCTTTTGGCGGGGGCAGGGCTGCTATTCAGTGTGAGAATTAAGTTCAGATGGTCAGGTCGGGGCAGGGCCGCCTCTCAGGCTCAGTTCCCTCAGGGGGTTTATGTACAGACCTTCCACAATGGATCCAGGCTCCCGCCCGCTTGGGGAGCCCCTGTCTGCAACCGCCTCTCAGCTTCTATCTCCCGGGGGGGGGCCTGAGCCATGGGAGCACCCCACTCCCGTCTCGACCCGCCAAAGAGACTCTCTCACAGACCCCCGTCACCTGTGGGTGGAGGGGCTTGTGCCACAGCTGGAGATCCCGTCCCTGAAGCCTGCTCGGATCTGTACCTCTCGGAGCTGCGGCTGCCACAGGTCTGGGCTGGGCTCCGCGTCTGCAGGACGACAGACCTTTTGCGAGAGGTTTGCAGGTCCCTCTGTGGGTGGAGGGACCCGCATGGCCACTGGAGATCCCGTCCCCGTAGCCCGCTCGGATCTTTTCCTCACGGTGTCGCGGCCACTGCAGGGCTGCACTCAGCTCCCAGTCCCGGCGCCCAGTCCTCAGCATGAAGGACCCCCCGCGAGAGGTTTGCAGGTCTCTCCGGAACAGAAATCTCCCTCGCTCCAATATTCTGTGGCCTCTGGGTGCAGAATTCACCGTGAGTTGGTCCCCTCTAGCCGTTCTGTGGGTTGTGGGTTCGGAGCTATGTGTATGTGCGTCTTTCTACTCCGCCATCTTGGCTCCCTGAACAGGCAATTTTCAAAGGAAGAAATTAAAGATATCTATAATCATATGAAAAAATGCTCTAAATCACTTTTGATTAGAGAGATGCAAATCAAAACAACTCTGAGGTACCACATCACACCTATAAGATTGGCAAACATGACAGAACAAGAAAATGATAAATGCTGGAGAGGATGTGGGAGAGTTGGCACACTAATTCATTGTTGGTGGAGCTGTGAGCTCATCCAACCATTCTGGAGAGCAATTTGGAACTATGCCCAAAGGGCTACAAAAATGTGCATACCCTTTGACCCAGCAATATCACTACTAGGACTGTATCCCCAAGAGATCATAAAAATGGGAAAGGGTCCCACATGTACAAAAATATTTATAGCAGAACTCTTTGTCGTTGCCAAAAACTGGAAGTCAAGGGGATGCCCATCAATTGGGGAATGGCTGAATAAATTATGGTATATGAATGCAAAGGAGTACTATTGTACCATAAGAAATGATGAACAAGAAGACTTCAGAGAGGCCTGGAAGGACTTATATGACCTGATGCTGAGAGAAAGGAGCAGAACCAGGAGAACTTTGTGCACAGCAACGACCACAGTGTGCGAGAGTTTTTTCTGGTAGACTTGGAATTTCGTAATAACGCAAGAACTTCTTTAAAAAAAAAATCCCAGTGGTGGTTTTCTAAGGCAAAATGCCTTCCACACTCAGAGAAAGAAATATAGAAGTCATTCG
This sequence comes from Notamacropus eugenii, assembly GCF_028372415.1. Lineage (NCBI taxonomy): Eukaryota > Metazoa > Chordata > Mammalia > Diprotodontia > Macropodidae > Notamacropus > Notamacropus eugenii. The sequence goes on from NC_092872.1 coordinate 233,046,547, forward strand.
CAGAATGTAGCAGATCATGTTTGTGTGTGTGTGTGTTTTTGTGTATCATGTTTTGATTTGTTATATGATTTCTTCCATTTATTTTAGTCCAACTACATAGCATGACTATAGTGAAAATGTACTCAATAGGAAAGTATATGTAGAACCTATACAGAATTGTATGCAGTCGTGGGGAGGGAGGGGGGTAGTGGGGGGTACGTGTGGGGGGGATAAAATCTCAATTGTATGGCAGTGATTGTTAAACATTAAAAAATAATAATAATAATAATAATAAAGAAAAGAAATGGGAAGGTTCTTCAATTTCATCAGGATAGAGAACTCCTGGTATGGGAACTCTTTGCACTAACTTAGATTGCAATCCATCTATAAAGTCCTGCGTAGTTGCTTGAAGCCAGCGGAGGTTAAGCAACTCACTCAGGGCCACAAAGTTAATCAATTTCAGAGATGGGATTTGAAACCAGGACTTTCTAGCTGCAATCCTGACCCTGTTCCCTATGCCATGAGCTGCTAGAAAAGAATTATTTAGAGCAAGAGTACAGTGGTGGCAGGAAGCTACTACAGTCATATCGAGTGAAGGGATGATGTGCAAGAAGATGGTAGCATTGGGAAATCTGATGGAACCAAGCAGTACCAACACCACCTTTAAATTCCTCTGTTAGCTTCTTGCGCAGTTGTTTCTCTGGTTTTCAGAAGTGAAAGTCTGATCTTTGTTCTCCCTGTCTCTTTCTCTGTCTGCCCTCTTCCTTTCTCTCCAGGATTGAGAAAGGTTCAGTAAGTGAAAGTTTTGAGAAGGCACTTGCTTTCTAGTCATGGCAGAGGCTGCTTGTGAGAAGAACAGTCTAGCCCAGTGCCAGTTTCTCTTTGTAACAGTGCTGTCTTTGTGTTTTGGTTTGTACAGTAATTCTATCAAGCTGGTGAATCTGCTCTCCATATTTATCAGCACATGGCTGACAGCAGCTGGGTTCATACATTTGGTAAGTACCCAAGAAGATAACATTCTCTTGGTGGCTTTCATGAGTCAGTCCCCATCCCCAAATTTATAACCCTAAGATATAACCTTGGTGGGGCCATTGATTACAGAGAAAAGGAGGGAAAAAATCCAATAGCCCAGCTGTCCTATTTTCCAGCCTTCTACCCCAAACTACTTCCAAATGGTAAGTAATGTTTTTGTCATTAACCTCGGTTTTTTAGGTTCAGTAATAGTAAAGTGTATTTTGACGGAACAGCTGCAGGAACATAGTTTGGCCACAAGATGGCAGTAGCTCTTCACCAAACACCTGGGAAAGTAGCAGCCTTTGGAAAAGATGGAAAATCTGCCAAGTTTGAATGCCATCTCTCAGAAAACAACAATTTGGGCTCCCTCCACTTCTCTCCATTTCCCCTTTGAGAAAAAGGCAGTTTTGCTTCTCCTGATTGATGGCCAGCCCAGTTATTTTGTGTTTCAGAATTGCATGTGTGTATGTTTTAAGTAGAAATCTATAGATTGTTCCCAGTGTGGAGTGAGATTCTGACCTTCCTCCTAAGGCTAATTCTTTCAATCAGTCGATCAGAAAGCATTTATTAAGTGTGTTCCAGGCACTTTTCTAAGCACTGGAGAAAGAAATGCAAAAGCAGGCTCCCTACACCTAAGGAGTTCACATTCCAATCAAAGAGAGGCTACCAATGGAACAAAGAATTATGCCCGTATAAAACATGTCCAGTGTAAATGGAAGGTAATCTCATGGGGAAAGACAGTAACTGTTGGAAAGCCTGTAGAAGATCCATGAAGAAAGCCATGACAGCTGGAAGTCTCAGTTCCATTTTGTATGGCAAAAAAAAAAATTTAATATGAGCATAGAGTTTAGAGTTGGGCGTTGATGGACAGATCTTGGGGTCTTTTCCTATACTGAAATCTATTAGGACATCTTCTTGAATAAATAGTCCCTAGACAGCAAAAATGTGAGCCTAAAGATGCATAGAAACTAAGGGTCAATTTCTAATTGCCTGGTGGATAGAAAGAAATAGGATGGAATATTATCATCCAATGCAACAGCCATTTATTAAGCAGTTTCTTGTGTAGGGCACTATTCTGGGCACAGGGAATACAAATGCGAAACAAAACAAAAAATTTCCTACCCTTCAGGGGGGAAGGGAAGGAAGAGAGGGAGGAAATAAGTATTTCTATAAGGAATAAATATATATGCACATATGTCTCCATATATGTATATATATGATATATGTGTGAATATACTCAATATCTACACACATATGCACCTACATACATATAGACACATACATGTATATTAAGAGGTAGGTACTATTAGGTGCTAACACTAGTGTGAAGTTTTCTTTGCGAGCAGATCTCTGTTACTGTCTCCTACTCAAAAAACTCAGATGGCTCCCTATTGCTTCTAGGAGCAAATGTAAAGTTTTCTGTTTAGTTTTTAAAATCCTTTATGACCTGTCATTCCAGTTTCTTTGGATGTTAGACTCCCTCCAATGATCTGCAATCCAGATATACTAGCTCCTCCCTTCTACCACACAGAGGCTCTCTCTTCCTTTAGATTGAGCAACAAGAAACTTGTTGGTCCTCTCCAACTGTCAATGCACTCTCTTGGACACTTCTCTAATTAATTACTTTGTGTTTATTCTCTTTATATATATTCTGTGTTTCCTTAGATATGTATGTGTGGGATCCCGTTAGAATGTAAATTCCTTAAGACAGGCATTGTTTTATTTTTTGCATTTGTATCTTTGGCACCCAACATAGAGGCTGAAACATAGTAGGGACTTAAGAAGTACTAGGTGATTGACTAAAACTACATGTAAATAAACATATCCAAGACATATATGGAATAAGTGGAAGGTAATTGTAGAGGGGAAATCTCTAGTACCTGGGGGTATATACCTAACTATTTGAAGAGGGAGAGATAGTGATCCCATCTTTTCTGCCTTTTAGTGTTAAAAATTCCAATGGTCATTCCTATGTGACCTTAGAGTGTTGTTTTCCTCAAAGGTCAGAGTAGACATGGAGGAACCAAGATCATCCAAAGAAAATGGCAGCTTAAGGGTGAACTTAGAATCCTAGTTTGAGTTTTCAAGGCCAATAAAATGGTTCATTTGGTGTCTGAAGAGGAAAGTCTCTGGAAACTTTGAGCAGAGCTCCCCTAAAGCTAGAATGTGGTTATGCAGATCTTGGTAGCTGGTAAACCACCACTAGATAGAGACAAACTGATCCAATAAAGCTTATTTGTTGGGATTAAGTTGGTGTTGAAGACCAAATTCAAAGGAAAGAAGTCCCACTGTTACCACAGATGAAGCCATTTCTGCTTGAATGGTGGAATTCCCTATTTTTTCCTAACAACTGGGTCTGGCTTTGAGAGGTACTATTCACTTGTAGCATCCATGTGGCACCATTAAGATTGACAGTCAGTCTTCAAGAGTACAAAACTATTAAATGTCTCCTTGAAAACAACTGAAAATGCAAGCAAGGTATCTTAGGTGAGGACTCAGGGTTATCATGGTGAATGAGAGACCCTGGCTTGGGTCTTCTTTGACAATAATGAAATTCATAGACATGGTTAAGGCAAAGGAAATTTTTTTTTTCTAAAGCTTAAGTATCATAGAAAGTTGACCATGGACCAGGTCACAGTCAGTTATATCTTTGCAAACTTTTAATGGTGAGAAGAAAAATAGACCAATATCCTCTCTCTCCTCCACATCCCTTTACTTTTCAATCATCCAAAGATACCTTTCATTGTTTTACTGCCTTAAGACTTGAGACTTGCTTGGCTTGAACAGAGGAACAAGCACCAATCTCAGCAGGATGGAAAGTTCAAGAAACCACTTGTTTGTACTAACCCTGGTTTATTCAGTTATATATATTTTTTCTTGTCTAACTCATGTCCTTTTATTATAGGTGGAGAACTCAGGGGATCCATGGGAAAATTTCCAAAATAACCAACCTCTAACATACTGGGAATGTGTCTATTTACTAATGGTTACAATGTCCACTGTTGGTTATGGGGATGTTTATGCAAAAACCACCCTTGGCCGCCTCTTCATGGTCTTCTTCATCCTCGGGGGACTGGTAAAATCTCTTTTTATTATGATGATGATATGTATGATCATTAATATTGTTGATTATTTATTTCCTTAAAAGCCTTATATGATTTATTCTTAGTGACTGCATTAAAAACAAATGGTTGCCTTAGTTTTATATTCTGCTAAAGTCAATGAGAGCGCAGATAGGACATTTTGGGGGCCATGATATCTAACTTGTTTTCCACAGACAGGAATTTGTGTAAACCAGATCCATCGCCCTTGTCTAGAGATATTCATTTAGTTCAGAATGAACCTAAATGGCTTAAGGAAATAATGCATGGGAATAAATGAGAGAGCCCTCTGGACAGTAATGCAATTCGTAGCTCACTCCTTGGTAGCAACAACCACTATTGCAGAGGCTGTTAGATGTTATCAGTACTTCTTAGGTTGCGGTTTCAAAAGCTCTCCCTCTCCCTCTATGTTCCTCCCCTTGACTTCCAACAAACACTGTGGCTTGGGTCTGCTCTAAGAGTTGGACAGTGACAAATCCTTATAACCCCGTCCATTTGTATGTTATGCAGTAATGACCATCTCCTAACTGGCCTCATTAAGGACTAGCACAAACACCTCTGATCTTTTCCCTTTTAAAAGTCCATAGTTCCTTCTTTTGTCCCATGCATGTATTTACATAGCAGTACAACGGCTGACTTTTGTTATGGTGCCACTGGGTAGGGGGAGTGGGAGTGCTAGGAACAATTCAACAGTTACTGCATTTTGTCTTTGAAAGCAACCAGATTTATGTTTTGGTTTTTGCTCATTACAAGGTAAGTGGTTAAAATCCTAATTCTCATTCAGCAGACCCTTATATACACTGCACACACATTTATAATTCTGTGTATGCATACATATCTCTCTATACTGTATGTATATGACATATACATTTGTAATATGTATATAAATGAATACGTGCATGTGTATATCTCCCAAGCATTCCTGTAACATATTTAAAGTCCTGACAAGTCACGGGACCCAGCTGTTGGTCAGTGGGTCCTAAGAGGATCCAGCCACAACTCATCTGTTTGTTGGACAAAACATGGCAGATTCGTTTGTCTCCTTGCTACTTTTTTTCTCTCGTGTAATCTCTGACAACCCCTTTTACGTTTTTGATCTTTATTTTTAAATGGTTTGAAAAAAAATTTTTAATTGATGTTTATTATTCTTGATGTCTCTTGGGGCCACGTTGGTTCACGTTTGAATTTTATCATATAAAAGATTCTTAGCTTAGAGATATCTTTTAAAAAACCTCATCTTATTTTTATAACATATAACTTCCCTTCCCCCCCCAAACATTTCTAGAAGCAGAGCTAGATGGCAGTTTGATTTTATTTTGTTCCCACTTCATTTTATGTGATGTCTCCCCTATCTTTAAGTGTTTTAGTTTTCTAGGTTTGAGTCTTCCTGAAAGCCAACGTTTTGTGTTTTTTTCAAGAGTTTCCCTTTGTACGTGTGTGTTTTTTGCATTTTCAGACCTTCACCCCCCCACCCCGCCTTCTTGAACCTCTCTTTTCAGTCTTTTCTTCTGTCTCCTATCTTTTCCTTAGGCCATGTTTGCCAGCTACGTCCCCGAAATCATAGAGCTAATAGGAAACCGCAAGAAATACGGTGGTTCCTATAGTGCGGTTAGTGGAAGAAAGTAAGTATGCCAAGAGGCTTCGCTGCAGCCACAGCAGTAGAGTCCTCTCTGCATGCCATTTTCTTTTTTTTTTTCCTCTTGTTTCTTTGTTTCATGCATGTAGGCCATGTTTGCCCGCTACGTTCCTGAAATTGCTGCTCTCATCCTGAACCGGAATAAATTCGGCGGGACTTTTAACAAACATGGAGGCAGAAAGTAAGTCAGTTTCATCAAGAAAAAGGTGTGATTGTGCGATCTGAGCACCCCTTGTGGAGATGACACCTGAGCCCTGACACTCTTCTAACCCATCCTTCGCTTGACTCTTTCGGTCAGGTGGACACACCGTGGAGGGTGATGACAGATTTTATTTCCTTCCCTTCCCTCCATGAGAAAGTGGTCATACTTGGTTTAAAGACCTGGGCCATGCTAAAACACCAGTCACAATATACTTTCCTTTCTCCTGTCCAAGAAATTGTGGAACTCATCCATCAAGTGACTGATAGCTATAAGGGACATTTCTGAGAAGATCGCTACTATTCTTAGATAGTCTGGATGATCTTATTCTGAGTATCAACAACTTTAGTTAAGCAATTCTGGTTCTAAAAAATCAAATAAAACTCTCTCTTCAATCTTATTTTATGAGGTTAAATCATGATATAACAGGCAGTCATACTTTAGAACTAGAATGTGATAGCAGGGATGGAACAAAATTATTTTCATCATTGTGGTCATTTGTAGGAATGGTTGTCATGTGGGGCTTACTTTTGACCTTATTGACCTGTACAGAAAAAAAGGCAAATTCTATTTTCAGAGAAACTGCTTCCCTCAAATGGGACAGAAATGGGGAAATAGTGTTGAATTCAAGCCATTTGTACTAAATGGAACTCTAGGTGAATTCTTTGGCCTCGTGCCCGAGTACTTAGCTCTTAAGGGAATTCTGAAGTGGGAGTAGGTTACATCAATGTATTAAAATGTTGGCCCACTGTCAATCAAACCCTTTCCTTCTAAGTAAATAGTGAATCTGGTAGGATAACTACTCTGCACTGAAGTGGCATTACCACTTCAATAGGTCTCCCATGAATGGTTTGTGGTGGATTTTCCCAAGGAAACAAAATAAATGTTCCTTTACCTTTGTAATGATGGCTTGCCAGTGTCACCAGGACCATAATGGATCACCTCGGAAAGCCTCATCCCGTGCTTATGATTCCTCCTCATCCTGCCTTCCTCTTTGAGCTCAGGTGCCTAGTCTACCATTCAGAAAATGAGATGGTGGAAAATGGCTCATTTTCTTGAATTGCCCTCAGGAGGCTTGTTTCCTTTCCAAAGGAAAAAGAACATATATACTAGAGAGGAGTCCAGTTGGCATCTTTTCATTGGAACCTGCAGTTCTTCTACCTTCCCATTACTGTAACCATCCCATTCAGATGACCTAGCAGTGCTGCCTAGGAATTGAACCAAGCTGTTGGATGGATCTAAATTGTTCCAGAGAGGCACATGTCCCCCCTCACAGGCTGGAGAGGAAACAGTCCTTCTGTTAGCTTGGGACAACTGGTATGCAGTCACAAGTAAAAGGTCTCCAAAGAGTCCTAGAATTCTCTTCATAGGATTCCCCATTTTGCTGCCACAATTGAACATTAGTAAAATTGACACCAATTTGTCCATGACCTGCTTGTCAGATAAGGAAGATTTAAATATAACTCATGACCCTATTGCATATTTTAAAAACACGTCCAGACACAAAACAACAGCCATATATACTCACATAAACTATCTTCCCAACACACATGCATACAGAAAGCCAAAACAACACCAAGGTAAACTACTTTTGCTCAAGGTGAATGCTTTCTTCACGTCTCTCCCTCTCAACATTTGGGTGGCCCTTAAAGAGATGGGTTTTACACTGTTGGGTAACCCCAGAAAGACCTCTCAGGTGAAGCCTTCACTCATCAGCCCTCTGCTGTTTCCTTGACTTTCAATTTTGACCTTTACTCTGTCTCCAACTCCCAAACTATGAGAACCTTAGATCCCAGGCTTTCTGCAGCTTTTTTTCCTTCATTATCTTTTATCGCTGTTTTTAGTCTGGTTTTCTCTTTTTTTTTCTTTTTAAACTCCCTCTTTCTTAATATGTACTTTTGTTTGTAAAACTCTTTCTCTGTCACCATCACCCATAGATCCTATTGACTGAGAGTTGGTTCTGTCATCAGCACATAGACTGTTCAATTTACTTTACGCATTGTTTCCTAGTTCAAAAGCTAATTACTAAGTAGTTTAAAGAAGCCCTTTGGTCACTTAGATCTTTCATCAGAAAATATAAGCTTGGGAAAGGCAGAGTCATAAAGGGCCATTAGCACCTCTTATTTGATGCTGTTTTTTCCAGTCAAGAGAACAAGATTGATGAAATGTTATGTTTGGCCAAAATTTGAGTTTTCATTTGGAATTCAGTGTTGAGAGAATGGGCTGTCAGAACCAATAAGTTTCCCTTCGCTTGGGATATAGGCATGTGGTAGTAATTAGCAATATAAGGTCTTTAGCTGAGCAACCAAGCATGGTTTCTGGCAGCCAACGTAATGAGAAACTACAGTTGTTCTATTTCTAATGTCAAAAAGTTTCCAGATAAAATTAAATGCATTTGCAAAATGAAAGCAGTTCAACTTTGCTGAAAGATATAGCTTAAAATAGAACATCGCTCTCTGAATTTTTGTGTGGGCCTAAGTAAGTGTGTCTTCATTTTGGCATGCACATACAGACACCCCTCTTCCAAAAACTTAATCAAACCTGACTACCTCAGAAAGCAATTAAAACTTATGCATGGTGTAGGTATCTCTTTGAAGATGTATGGTTTGTGCAGAAATAACCCTAATAATGATATATTAATTTGTCAGAAAACTCAGGGTACCTTTGGGTAATGTCAATATCTCAAGGTTTCATCTACGTGGCACTGGATTCAAACTAAAAAATGTGGTCAGAAAGCTCAGTGTCTGACCTGATACCATATCTTAGGATATTTGGAAATTTGAGAACTGTGTTTTGAAATTCTCAACCAGATGTTTGGCATAATATAAGCACAGCTTTTCTCTCCTCAGAACATCCTCTTCATCAAGGCCCTAAGGCGCTATAAATGACCATTTATATCAATATGTCACACCTCCTCTCTCATAGGAGGTCATCACCCAACACTGAGAAGTATCATTTCAGCTGTCACTAATGGGCAGGATTGGTTGTTTGTTTAGCCTTGAAGCCTAGGGTCTGCCCAAAAGTAAGCTTCTATATTTGGGTATTTACAATGGAAATGTTCAATCTGGGACTGGGGTATATTGAGAAAGCCTCAGTCTTACCTGGAATAGGAAGCACAGGTGGGTGTGTTGAGATTGTCCAGTCACTGAAACCCGAGCTCTAGGTTTTAGGAGAAGAACCTCTGACCACACATGATCTTCTTTGATCTCTGGTTTGCCTTTCTAATGCCATGAGTCTGAAGTATGCTGGTCATAGTGGAGCAGAAAAAAGGGAAGGGAGTGGCAGGGATTAGCTGTGGTCACTTTCTGTGTGAGGTTTTCCCTGGAAGTTTCCCATCTAAGCAATTAGGTGGTGCAGTGGATAGTGTCTTAGTTAGGATTAGGAAAACCTAGGTTTCAGTCTTGACTTAGATAGGATTTTGATTCACACATCTTACTACTTGTAATCAGTTCTTATGGCCTCACTTTCCTCTTCTGTAACAATAGAATGGCTGTAGCACCTTTTTAACAGGGTTGTTGTGAAAATTGAATGAATTAAAATGTACAAAGCATTTTGCAAATCTTAAAAGAGCTTTACAAATGTTAGTCATTAATATAATTATGGTTCTCCTTTTCCTCCTCCTCATTAATGTGGGTAACTAAGCTTGGTTGTGTTTAGTTTGAAAGAGCTAGAGGTCACATGAGTAAAACTAATGAAAAATAAGAATAATTCATTGATAATTTAACCCCCAAAATTTAGATTTTTGTTCCCATAGGATGAGCCAAGACTATAGTTTTAGACCACTGGCTTCAGTTAGAGAGCCATTCAGAAGAAGTGGGTACCTAAAAATTTGTCTACAATCACTTGAACAGAGTGAGTTTGACTTTTGATGACAGGAGGAGTAAAAAGTATGGTGAAATTGAGTTGGCTTCCTACTGTACTCTTAGGCAGCCAAATAAAGGGAAAGATGTTCTTCTTCAGCCTTTGAAGGTACAGAAGAGAGAGGAATGAATGATGAGAAAATAAAGAAAGCAGGAAACTACAGGTTTTAAAAGCTGTGGTATATAGTCCATGTAAACTAGATGAAAGAAATTATATTGAGGAGCTTTGGTTTAAGAGTAGTTGACATCAGTGGAATTAATCTTCCTCAAAAGGAGGATGAATTACTAAAATGTTGTGAAAGCTTATTTTCATCTCCCCCTTTTTTATATTCAAGAAATATATCCTATCTGTAAAATGGGGATAATAATACCTTCCTTAACTAAAGGCAAGAGGGTTGGACCAGGTGTTCTTTTGTAGTTTCCTCCAACTTTAAGATTTATGATCCTGTACTCAATTCTACATGCCCTTACTTATCCGTATATCCATGGCCAGAACAAACCTTACTTCCTAACTGCTTTATCCTTTCATATACATTTTTCTCTACCTTCCTCTTGTAATTCCTCCATTGCTGGTGGGAACACCACTACTCTGAAGAACTCAGTCAGCTCTATTGACTTAGCGTCTATGAGAAGAAGGCAACATTGGAACACTTCCTCTTTGCAACCCACAGCCTTCTTTAATTTTATCATTTTAACAATACAAGCTACTGTTGATCACACATAAGAAAGAATTTAGAGTGACAGATATGGGATAGATAAATGAAATCCATGGAGAAACCACAGTTTTTGCTTTTGTTAATAGTTTCTATCTCTTTCTCATCAAAACATTCTTAGATGAAGTACCACTTGGGTAAAAAATCCCTGGTTATCAACAGTTAAATGTATGGCAGAGAGCTAGCTATAACTCATGTTGGTGATACTAACATACATTAGGTAGTATGATATATATATATGTATATATACATATATATATATATGATATAAATAAAATGTTCCATGTGAAAAGGAACTTGCCTGGAGTTAGTTGCTCTGTTTGTCGGTAATGTTTATGAAGCTTTGGTAGGGACAATATTCTTATAGATTAACAGGCCTTTGATCTTCTAACTTGTACTCCATTTTGTTTTGGTTGATCTGGGCTGTAGAAAAATGCTACTTTCACCTGGGTTGTGATTTCCTACATCACAATCAATTAGAATCTGGAGAACCTATTGTTGAAGCATTCTACAAGTATTCTACGAGTATTGCTTCTTTTGTCATTTGTAAATATGAGTTTTTCAAGGCCAGCTCTTAAAAAGCTGTTTTCCCCCCTTAAATCCTGAGTTCTTCTGCTAGGAATTAGGGCAGTCTAGTATCATTTAGATGGTAATACCTTGAGGTCTCATCCTAACAACCTCTTTCCCTTAATTAAGCACTGGAAAAAAAATATTTTGATATGTATTTCCATTCAGAAATTTCTTTTAGTTTTTTAAATTAAACTATAATGCTTTTTTAAAAGCATCAAAATTAAAGAACAATAGTAAACTATCATGGAGAATAATTGGGAGCAAAATATAAAGAAATGTAAATATTTGGAGCCAGATATAAAGAAATATGAAAGCATAGGTACAAATAGAACATTCTCACTAAACCTTATCTATCATCAATCAGTACTCAATCTAATTTAGATTCCTGCCCAGCCCTCAATGATGAGAACTGATTAATTAATTAGAAATCTTTTAACTCAGAATCAGACTTTCCTGGATGATGTACACCTTCTGGCATACTTTTTCAGGTCCTCAAACAGCTGTATGGTACTTTAATGGCAGAATTTTTCTGCCACTAGTGTTTTGAAATTGCCTGAAAAGAAAGCCCTAGACAGCTATTTATAATTTAAGGAGAGAAAAACCTCCATTTGTACTGCCAAATTCCATACTATTGATCTATATTTCTGGTCAGGCAGAGAAAACAAAAATAAAAGATGAATTAAAAATTATAAGATGTCATTGGTCAGTAAGAAACCCTATGATTATCTTTTCCCTAGTTAGAAATAAGATGTACTTTTTTCACTCTTTTTTTATTTTTGAGTTTTCTTCCTGTTCCCTCTCATTTTTCATGTCTCATAAATCTGCAAGTTTCATCACCTTTTTTAATCACCACATAGAAAATTAGCTTGCTCAGCATAAATTCTTTTCTGGGAAAAAAGTGTCATAAAAGCTCAGTTAGTTGTAGAGTTTTAAAGTAACCTTTAAGCATAATTTTCAAGTTTCCTAAACATATATATTGTGATTTCCTTCATGAAAAAGGAACATATCTAGTCCATTACCCTGCCTTAAAATTTGCAAAGGTTGTTCTAGACCTGGAGTTCTTGAGTTCTGTAGACCTCCAAAAGGGTCTAAGAATAGGGAGGTCTGTGGATTTGCATGGGAAAAAATACAGTTTTATTTTCACTAATCTCTACCTGAAATTTAACATTTCCTTTATTTGGTTTTTTTAAAATATTAACCTGAGAAAAGGTTCACCAGGTTACCAAAAGAATATGTATCACAAAATAGATTAGGAACCCTGTTCTAGATTTATCAATTCCTGTCCCTGTCAAAGATCCCCAAAGATTCCGTAACCTAATTTGGCAGACTGCTAAAATAGTTAACCAACCACACTTTTGGGAAGTTCTTCAGAATTAACTTAAATCTATGTCACTGCTTTTTAAATCCAGGATTGACAGAGGCGCCATAATCACTCCAACACAATATTCTTATTTAATGGGTTCACCTAATAGAGGGCAGGACTGAGACATAGAAATATGGTTCAGAGAGTAATTTAACTGATACTGGGTGAGGCTTAAATAACACAATCATCCTCCTACCTCCTGTTTGTATATCATTTCTTGGGCAGTTCTCACTCATGATTCTCAACTCGGGCTGTAATGAGGTGGACTGTTCGGGAGTGATATTTTCTGCGGGATGTCATTGACGATTTCTGAATCGCAGACATTTCGTTAATCCCCCCAAGATACTGCTCCAATTGAAATGTGTCTGAAGCTTTTCATTTTACACAAACTCAATTCCTTGTCAAATAAACCATTAAGTTCTCTGATTCTGAGGCTCACATGACTTCCCAGCTCTTCTCCTCAGCAATTTTTTCATATTTCTAGATTTTAAAAGCCATAAATTAGCAAATCATCAACATATCGTCAGGAAGGAATGTTTGGTAGGAATTCCATTCAGAAGGAAACATAGGCTTTAATAACTGATCTTCACAGAGATATGAAGAACTGTAGACAGACAGATATAGTAAATAAGAAGACAAACAGCTAATTTGAGTTGACAGGGCACCTTGGATTGATTAAGCATTCTGCTTTGATTAGGGTTGAACTTTTTTTTTTTTAAGAAAAAAAAGAGCCTGCCCTAATACCCTAGGAATAAAAGACACATTAACTACTCTGAAATTCGGTACTGTGGGTCAGAGACCAAAAGCAAGCGATATTAGATGTTGTATTATATCATGTAATATGCCAGATATTACTTTCCAACAAGACAAGAGTGTAACCTGAGAGCAGAACATGGCCCATTGTCTGGGCTGGGGTATGGATGCCTCTTTCTTACCATCTGCTTTGCATTCCTTTAAACCCCTATCGTCAGCTCCTCTCAAACATGAAGCCCTATTTAGGAAGACTTAAAAATTGGATGCATATTAAATCAACTGCCAGATAACACTAATGGAATGAAGCCATGTCTCTCCACTCCCCACTATCCCCCTCCATAATTCACCTCTGTCTCCCTTTTTCACATACTCATCAATGTGCTCTAGCTATTGTTCTGAAAAGGAGGGATGGAAATGTAGGCGGGTAATGTACTAGGTGAATTTTAAAGTCTAATGTAGGCTTAGAGTTTTCTCTCAAATGGCCTTACTTCCATCAAGGGGAAAAAGCATAATAATTTCTCACTTCTGATTAGTAACCCCCAGGCTTGTTCACTAACAACTCTGCCAAGTATAAATTTAGTTTCAGAACAATTGATGAAATCACCTGAAAGTATGTCTGTTGAATAGTCTATTTCTCCCTATTTGATTAAAATACTTTGAGAAGGAAAGTCACCATGTTGGCAACAAAGAATCAATATGGCAGGCAACCCCATCTGAAAATGCACAGGTACAAACAGAACATCCTCACTAAACCTTAACTATCATCAGTGATTACCTAATCTAGTCTGGATTACTCCCCACCCTTCAATGGTGAGAACTGATTAATTAATCAGGAATCTTTTAACTGAGAATCAGATTTTCCTGGATGGTCTACACCTTTTGGCATACTTTGTCAATTTAATGAATTTAAATAAATATTTACAAATATAAAAATAAATGTTCATTATATTTAAATATTTATTGTCTTTGTGTGAATCCATCCCACTACAACTTCTGTTCATGAAGAGCGAGTCCCAGGGAAACCTCTGAGGGCTGAGTTGAGGGAACCCTTGATCAGGTAACATGACAGAGGCTTTGTTGGAGTGGGCTGATCTTTGGTCAGTAACTTTTTTCTAAATAGACCAACCCCAACAATGCATGAATAGACCCATGATTTCATCAACTTAGTAAGGGAATTCTTCCTACCAGTACAAATGCAATCTATTTATTTAGCATTGAAGTCTGAGAGTATTGCTGGAGGCACCTAGAGGTTAAGTGACATGGGTACTCAGATCTAGACCAGGGACAAACCTCAGATGCCTTCTAGTTCAACCCTCTTTTAAAAGATGAGGAAAATGGAGCCTAGAGGAAGTGACAAGAATTATAGAGATAGTAAGTATCAGAGCAGAAGTTGTACCCTGATCTTCTGATTTCAGATTCATCACCCTTTCTCTCTCTGTTCCCCTACTCTGGCAACATAGGATCACACCTCTAAGTAAGTAATAGAGGCAGCATTTGAATCAGTGTCTTCTTGTATGATCTTAGGCCCCTACTCACTAGGCTACACTGCTACAAATCATTCAGCAGATAAATTTTCATGGATTGAAGACATGTCTAAATAGAATAAATGCTAAATAGTAAAATGGAATAAAATAGTACAAATCACCACAGGAAAGAAAATGATTGTTAATCTAGCAAAGTATGTTAGAGGTAAAGAATTACTCATCTGAGAGCTTTCTACATCAGAGAAATTCAGGAGGAAGCCACTTCAGCTTAACACAAGAGTAATAAGCAACCCCAGCCCCTGAGAAGTCATTGTAAAGGACAGAGGGGATAACGACAAGGACAAAGAATTGAAAGGATCAGAGCAGTATCTGAAGGCTTGGTTGATTCTGCTGTGCGAATGCTACAGGAAGGTTTGTCCTTCAAGGCTTCGTGAGAAACCTTCTGCTGTAATATGTCCTGCCCCTGCATGCCACGGCACCCACAGGTTCCTGTGATGGGCCCTTCAAGCATGGGAGACCCTGATATGTGAGTGCAAGTGTGTGGTTTCTTCCTCTTGCTCTCTGTGAATTCAGCAGTGGCGACTGGTTTGGTCACTGTACCAGGGGGAGGTGCCAACTCCTTATATTAGTCAGAGTTCAGTTCAATATAAGGAAGCTCTTCTTAGCAATTAGCATTCTCCAGCAGCAGAATATCTTGCTTTTTTCTTCAGTAATGAGTTTTCTATCATTTGAGGACGTTTATGACCTCTTGTCAAGGATAGCTCATAAGGGTGGATGTGCAATCCTTTCCAATTCTCAGATTGTAGTTGCTAGAGTGTCCAGAGATTCTGTTTGCTTTGACATAAGATCAAGGACATGGAGAAAAACCATACAAACACACACACACACACACACACACACACACACACACACACACACACCCCCCATTCAATCAGCTAGCACATACATACCTACTTTGTGCCTAAGAATATGTTGGGTGCCTGGAATACAAAGTAAAAAGAGTCCCTCCTCTTAAAGAGCTTACATTTTATTGAGGGAAACAACACATATACATACATGTGTATATATGAATGTTTATATACACACACATATATATGTATGTATATACATGTATAGGTACATATGTATACATTATATATGTATGCATGCCTTTCTATTATATGTAACATATATGTTTATGCATGTATATGTGCAACTGATGTTTATGTAGCACCTACTGTGTGCTAGGCACCTTGCTAAGTGCCTTAAAAATCCCTGGGAAATTGATGCTATTACTATTCCAGTTTTACAGTTGAGGAAACTGAGGCAAATAGAAGTTAAGTGACTGTCAGAGTCACACAACTAGACTCAAATCTTCCTGAACTCCAGGCCCTGATTGTATCCACTGTACCACCTACCTGCCTCTAATGTACTAATACATGTTTCTACATACACATACATACACATACACTCATATATATAATATATATGTATATACCTTCACTAT
This sequence comes from Notamacropus eugenii, assembly GCF_028372415.1. Taxonomy (NCBI): domain Eukaryota; kingdom Metazoa; phylum Chordata; class Mammalia; order Diprotodontia; family Macropodidae; genus Notamacropus; species Notamacropus eugenii. The sequence goes on from NC_092872.1 coordinate 233,062,705, forward strand.
ATATTATGTATAATGTGTAGTATGCAAATGTATTCCAGGTATCCCAAAAATCTTAGTGCAGTTCTGAGTTGTTCTTTTAAATAATTAAGGGATACTTAGTTATATTTAAGCAATTACTTCGTAAGCAATTACTTTTAAGCAATTAAGCAATGCTTAGAAGTAGATAGCTTCAAAGGCATTAAGACAACTCTTTTGGGACACCCTATGTATTGCAAAATAATTTTGTGGGGAAGGAGGTACTAGCAACTAGCAGTGTGCCATGATGGGTCTCATTTAGGAAGTGGAATTTTAGTCCAATTTTGAAGGAAGCTGGAGCTTCTAAGAGATAGAGGTGAGGAATGAGGACATCCTGGGCAGGGAGGGAAAGGGAATGTCCTTGTGCCATCTTTATTTTCTTTTCCTTTTGAACATGGACTTATAAGGCCCATACCAAAGGGAAGATTAGTCAGTGGGTACTGTCCAGGCTGCTCAGATAGATACCACCTAGGATCATAGGATTTGCAAATCATCTTGTTCAATGCCCTCATTTTACAGTTGGGTAAACTAAGGCTCATTCTCAAGGTCACACAGTTAGTTGAGTAACAGAGCCAGGGCTGCATTTGAAAAGTACTTAATGTTGAGTTGGATTGAACAACTGATAGCAGTTCCAATGATGGGGATTTCAGTTTATTCCAAGGAAGAACTTTCTAATAATTAGAACTGCCCCAAAATGGAGTGAGCTATCTCGTGAGATAGTGAGTTCCCTGTCATTGAAGGTATTCAAGTAGAACTGGATAGATGACTGCTTGTTGGGTATGTTGGGAAAGATAGTCATGATTCTGATTAGAAAATAGATGATCTCCAAAGCATCTTTCAACTATGATATTCAAGATTTATGGATTATGTATTGGCAAAACCTTACCACTTATTCACGATTGTAAGAACAGATTTTTAATATATGGCTTGTGATTATGGTGAGGATAATCTATCTGAGACAGCTTTTATAATGCCCTAATTTGGGGATGGGACACATGATCTACAGATGGACATAGATTATTTCCACTGCATAGCTGGGCATCTCATCTAGTTAGTGTCTCTGAGAAGCCAATTCTCTTTGCCTTGATGGACCCAATTTTTTGAGTTGCCTTGGCTAAACCTCAGGTCATTCCTCTGCTTCCATTAGGGAAAAAACTCATGCTTGTCTACTGTAGCACACCATCCACCTTCTGCATGTTATTGACAGCAGAATATGGAGATAATTTCCTTCCCAATAATAGTAGGGCAATCTCTTTTTTCTTTTGTGATCAAATGTAGTCATGGAACATGGGAGTAGGAAGATAGATTATTTCATCCCTTGCTCCTTCTTGGTTTCTTTAAGACTGATTGGTTCATGAATTGCAGCTTCCTTTTTGAATATATGTATTTTGGCTTCTTGTCCTTACATTCTATTCTCTCACAAACTCAGTTTTAGAGTTGGCTGGTGCTAAAATGGTTAAAGCGATACCAGGTACTTTAAGGTTCATAATAGTAACATTACACTCATTGTGATTTCAAGGAGTCATAGAATTTTCAGAGTTGGAAGGGACCTCGTTGTTCATCTAGTTCGACTTACAATCAGAGAAATCTCCAGTACATAATAAACCCTACAAGTTTGTCATCCAGCCTCTGCTTAAAGACCTCTAATGCTTCTTGAGTACGTATGTGTTTGTGCATATGTGTGCATGTGTGTGCAGGGAACTACCCCCTTACAGGGCGGCTCATTCTACTTTTGGCAGCTGTAATTTTTAGGAATCATTCCTGATGTCAATTCTAAATTGACTTTTCAATATCCAAGTACCTTTCATTTATTCTGCCCATTTCTTCTGATTCTACCCTGTGGGGACAAACAGAACAAATCTAATCTGTCTTGCACGTAAAAATCCTTCAAATGTTTGAACATAAGTATTACAACCACTTCCCTTCCCCAATCATCTTTTCTATGGACTAAACTTTCTCACTTCAACCAACTGATCCTCATATGCCATGGACTCAAGGTCCTTCACCAGCCTACTTTACTTCCTCTGGACGCTCTTTCTTTTAACCATGTCCTTTTTTAGATGGTGCCACCCGTAATTGAATTCAGTGCACCAAATGTGGTCTCATGAGGGCAGGGTATGGAGATATTGTCATCTTATTCTGGGAAAACATGATTTTCTTCAATGGCATTTTCCCCCAATTACATGAAAAGACAATTGTTTACATTCATTTTAAAAATAATATTTGAGCTCCAAATTTTCTCCCTCCCCTTCTACCTCTCCTCCCCACCAAGGTGGTAAGCAGTTTGATGTAGGTTATATACATACAATTGTGTAAGCCTATTTCGTATTAGCCATGTTGTGAAAGAAAAAACCGTTTGCAAAAAAAATTACAGTTTGCAAAAGGAAAAAAAACCATGAAAAAAATGAAGTAAGAGAAAATAGTATGCTTCAGTCTACATTCAGACTCCATCAGCTCTTTTTCTGGAGGTGGAGAGCATTTTCCATCATGAGTCTTTTAAACTTTCTTAGGTCATTACATTGCTGGGAAGAGCTAATTCAAACACAGTTGATCGTTGCACAATGTTACTGTTACTGTGTACAGTATTCTCCTGGTTCTGCTTACTTCACTTTGCATCTGTTTATCTTCCCAAGTTTTTCTGAAATCGGCCTACCAATCATTTCTTATAGCACAGTAATATTCCATTACATTCATCTACCACTTGTTCAACCATTCCCCAATTGATGGGCATCCCCTTGATTTCCAGTTCTTGGCCACCACAAAAGGAGTTCCTACAAATATTTTTGTACATATAGGTCCTTTTCCCCTTTCTTATGTTCTTTCTGGGATACAGACTTAGTAGTGGTATTGCTGGATTAAAGGGTATGCACAGTTTTATTGCCACTTGGGTATAGTTTGAAATTGCTTTCCAGGATGGTTGGCTCAGTTTATAACTCCACCAATAGTGCATTAGTGTCACAATCCCACATCCTCCCCAACATTTACCATTTTCCTTTTCTGTCATATTAGCTCATCTGATAGATGTGAGGTGGTACCTCAGAGTCATTTTAATTTGAATTTCTCTAATTAACAGTGATTTAGAGCATTTTTTCATATGACTATAGATAGCTTTGATTTCTTCATCTGAATGCTTCCTGTTTATATCTTTTGATAAAAAATGTGCTTTTTTAAAAAATGTAGCCCAAGATCCCATTTGATTTTATTTGGCTGCCACATCATACTGATGACTCATGTTGAGTTTGCAGTCCGTTAAAACCCCCACATCTTTTTCAGACACACTAGTATTTAAGCATGCTTCCCCAGTCTGTAGTTCTGAAGCTGATATTTTTTTAATTCAAATGCATGACTTTACATTTCTCCCTAATTAATTTCATCCATATGATCTTTTGGAATCTTGATTCTGCCCCCATTGTGTTGGCCATCCTTCCAAGCTTTGTGGCATTTTCTTATTTGATGAACATGTTTTATATGTCTTTAGTCAAGTCATTGATTAAAAATATTAAACAACACAGAACTAAGAGCAGATCTCTGCAGCATTCCACTGGACACCTTTCAAGTTGACACCGAACCATTAGTGACAACTCTGAGTAGTGGAATGGACATATTATCCAGCTGTTAATGAGAGGCCAGACTGTAAGTGAAGAGAAGGAACAACATGGCAAGTGTGAAGATCTTGGGTAACCTTTCTCCTATTCTCTGAATGCAGCCCAAGGGGATAAAGCTGGGAAGACAGATGAGAATAACTCTGACTGACAGCATACAAATCATACCAAGCTCAGGACACTGACCTTGTAGTCTCTTTAAGCAGCTCAAGGCCATGACTAGTATAGATGACTTGGTAAGAAATAAAATTAATTTAATTTAATTTAGTTTAAAAAATCACTGGAAGACTTATGAAGCTACAGCTCTTCTGAAAACCATGGAGAGATAAAGTTTGGTGAGACAGAATGACTCGACTTCGGCCAAAGAGAGAAGACAGATGTTTGGTCTTGACTGACCAATATGTGTTTGGGGTTGCTGGGTCTTGCTCCTCACCTCCTCCCTTCTTTCTCTCATGATGAAATGCTGGTATGTTCCCTTGGCAAGTCCTTTTCTAAATGCATTTCCCAGCTGTGTCAGATAGCTACCAATGGTGGATGGGGGAAGGGGGAGAGAGATGAGAGGTCAGATCAAGACAGCATGATTAGAAGGCTGAGCAGAAAGACAGAAAAGAGATTCAAGCATATGTATTTGATATAAATATTATAGTTTTACAGAGACATCTAGATCAATACATGCCACATTTCATTTACCTCCTTGAAAAAGTGAGCACAATGTATTCAGCGAAAGCTGTATAGGATTTTCAATTTACTTCGTATGATTTATTATGACAGGATGGCTATGGGTTTTTTAAGTTCTTTATACTTGTTCCAGTAAAAATGGATAGAGTATCTTTAAAAATAAACAGCCCAGAGCCATGCATTTTATATTGTCTTCCTGAGTAAGGCAAGAACTGTCTAAGATCTCTGCCTGTGGGACCTGGCTGGAGTCATAATTATTGTAGTTTTCACTCTTTAGCTGAGTCATTTCAAGAGTGTGTTTGTCTTGGTTCCCCCACAAACAGCCTCAGGACTAGAGAAAGTGATATGGGGGAGTTGGGTACAGAGAAAGGAGACTCCTTTCTCTCTGACGTGGTATGGGACCCCAGAGTGCTCTAACCAGGTCAAAGCTCCTCGAAATTTAGACTTTGGAAGGCCATCTTCTCCCTTCCTGCTAAATCAACAGTGAATGTGTATCCTGGCAGAATGTCAATGGGTTGGGCACTTTGGGAGGTGCCAATAGAAATCACTTGTAAAGTTCCTCAGTTTCCCCAACAGGATGCAGATGTTCAGAATTCTGTTGCCCTTTTGATATTATCCCCTTATATTTCCATACTACTTGGTGCCTTGGCTGCATGCCTATCAGGTAGATAGATGGTCTAGTCCATCTCTGAAATGGTATTAATTTGGTAGTGGAAAATGCAATATGTAGACAGTGTGCCCCCTACCCAAATGATACAATTTTTTATCTTTAAATCATCACTGGTAGAACAGCAAGTGCCCCAAATTAAAGCTGTCTCTGGTTAGATAACACCTTGGAATATAAGAAATCTATTTTTCAGTAATTCATTAAACATTCATTTTGTAGCTCCTCTGTGCCAGGCTTTCCGAGTTTGCGGAGTTATGTACTTATACTAGTGTCAATCAGACTCTAATGCTACCATTGTGTTCCTGATAACAGCACCTTCTAGTACTTTGGCTTCAATTTCAGAACCCTCTTCTATGTCAAATGTATCTCTTAAGGTAAACATTAAGAATAATTTCACTTCTTATCTTAAGAAAGATTTACTTAGGGTATCAACTGAGACCTTTGGTAGCCTCAAATTCTCAAGCCAAAAATACAGTAGATGTGAGGCAGATAGTAACTCAACGGTCAGGCATTTGGTGAGGGACTCAATGCAGATTGGAAATTCTAATGCAGCTTAGCGTTGGGAAGTTGTCTGGGACATGGAGTGGATAAGCAATTTGTCCAGATTCACACGTGCATTACCTGTCAGTCAGGAATTTGAATGTCTTGAATGTAGGTCTTTCTGATTCTGAGACCAATTTTCTATTTCCTACACAATTCTTCTAAAAAAATATGAATAGAAGCATTATGTTAATTAAAAATCCTAATTAAAATTCATCAATACAATCATTTAAAAGTGTTTTGAAAGCTCCTTAGCCTAAGTTGTCTTGAGTTGCCTAGCCCGAATGACTTGTTTTAAGGTCAGTTATATTTTCTAATAGAACTAGCCCTCAGCAAAGTTGTGAAATGAGACAGTAATTCTCTCTGGCAACTCTTCTGTCTGAGTTTCTTTTTTTCTTCTTTTCAGTACTCTTCCCTATGATTTTCACCCCCATTATTCTTGGGATACTTCATCTCCTTTCTGTAAGGAGAAAGTAGACATGAGAGATTAATGTATATACTAAAATGTGAGTGACTCAATGCATAACCTTTCAAGGGTCATTGTAAAAGAGAACTGTAGGGTTCCATAGAAATTAGTTTTTATGAGTGGAATTTAAGGTTGCGTGGTAATTAAGTAGGGTAGTTCTTTTACTTTTTTTTTTTTAACTGAAGGGGTAGAAGAGGCCCATCCAACAGCATAAAAATTAGGAGAGATCTGTTCTTGTAAGATTCTTTTGATTTTTGTTTATCACAGTCCTTCCTAATAGGTAGCATCCATACACACTACTCTTTGCCAGTTCAGTATGGCTGTTAGCTAAAGGATATATTTAGGAAAGTATAATGATTGAGAGTATAAATATGAAGCCTTCCCATTTTGGTCTTTTTCCTACTTCCCTCTTCTACTCTCTGCTCCCAAACTGATTTCACTGAAATTTTCAAAAGCCCTGAAAATATTCCTGAGACATAAATCTTCTCCTTTCACCAGCCTTCCATCCTGATTCTTCAATGCCTATGGCTCCCCCTCACCAGGAGAAGTAGGTCCTCAAATGTTGATGCTGAATTAGAGAGGCAGTCTCTCTCCCATCCATCAATTTTAACTGCATTCAAACATTTTCAATATGTTGGCTCCTTGATAACTTTCACTGTATGGAAAACAAAATGGAGGGAAATGATTATTGGCACAAGAAGGGGAAGCCGTAAATCTTCAAATCAGATATAGGACAGATTGGAACAATATGGGTTTTCCAAGGTTTCTATGATAATGTACCTAATAACTCTCCTTGGGCAAAAAGGCAATCTGTTTTCAATCAATCTCTCTTCTCTGAGCAAAAATACCAATTGTATTGAAAGGAAGTTTTTTTCCTACTTCTTTTTTTTTTTTATAAAGACTACTCTACACCCTCGAAATCATTCTGAGAATGAAAGATATATATTTCAATTGTCTTCATTGTTATTGGACAGCTAACACCAAATGCGAAGAGTCAATTCCTTTTCCTTTTTTCATTTTCTTTTGTTGGCTGTATTTGTCTACTTCTTAAGATTATTGAAAGCTAATTAAAGGCTTAAAGGATAATATTGATTGCATTGGAATATATTTTATATGTCCACAGCACAGTACCAATTAACTGAACCCTGCCTCCTTTTAAGTTTGAATGGATCAGCTTTGTACAGCCTTCTGATTCAAGACATTGACAAGTTGACTGCTTTTAGGATAGCAAGAAAGATAGCTTGGCATAGCCCAGCTCAGCTTGGTTATTACATGATGGTCCTTGAGCAAACAAATAGGTAATGGCATAGCAAGGAATAGACTCCTGAACCTTAGTTTTCATTCATTTATAAAAGGAGGAGAGTCTTCTTCCCTTTTCTATCAGGAATCAATAGGGACTATTTTGGGCTGACTGGGCTTTCTGAAGGAAGGCACTGATATTATAAAAATGTTATAGCATGAGTGCCATCAGGACAAGTTAGATTTCAGTGGCTTTGTCATTAACAACAAACTAGGGAAATCCAAAGGCATGCTTTCCATTAGCCATCATTGTCCTAACACCTCCTTCATTTAAGCCCTTTTTCTTGCTCTTCCCTATGTTCTTTTCATGCATATTTTTCCATATCCTGTAGTACATATTTTATCACACATTTATGCATACATATGCATTATTCACATATGTCTATATGTCTAAATTTATCTAGAGCTAAATATTATGGGCACACAGGTGAAGCCAAATGGTGGTTATCAATGATCAGAGTTAAAAGATGTATCAAGTCCTGGCTGTTGATGTAATGGCCCCATTCGACCTCTGAGGACCAGGCTTAAGAACAAAGATTAAAACATCTCCTTGGATGCAGTACATTAACATCCCTGCCTCCCCTTTATAGCTCAGTTTGCCTGATCGCTAACTGTACCACCGTAACAATAACAGTCCGTAATGGCGATATTATTAACTGCATCGTGCATATTATTGATTTACTCTTTGTTCTGCATCATTATCCTTTCACCAATGAGTTTACTGCATCATTCTCACATACTCAGTCAAGCACCAAATTACAATGATAGGCCAGCCTCCTGTAATGGCCTCTAATGGAACATTGCATAAGTAATCATTGCTGCCTCCCATTATGCACTGCTTCCAACCAATGAGGGCTTGGCCTTCTTGGAACATGCACACAGCAATTATGAAGTGGAGGAGACCTGGCGGTTCTCAATTTTGCCCAGGAAATTACCTTGTTTCATATTTGCCACCTGCTGGTGCCTCAAACCCCAGCCAGCAAAGCTGCAGGAATGGTTGGCGTCTTTTGTTGTAGTTGCTGATGGTGTTCAAGGCTGAGGTCAACACTGGAGACTGATAACATTAGAGACTTACTGTTATTATGACCCTCATCCCCCCGCAAAAAAATTACTGACATCTCTCCAGGCTTCAGGGTTCTTGGACTTGGTCTTAACCTGTGCATTTTGGTAACTGAAGTGAATATAATCAAAGGTAGGAGAGAGATAACAGACTTAACACTTTATCCTTCATTCCTAGAGGAGTAAATCACTATGTGAACCAGAGTGAGGGCAGAGACTGCTGACCCCAGTATTTTGCCCTCAAAAAAAGTGGCCACTCTGCAGTGTGGAGTGGCCATATTCCATCAGAGTTCATAGAAAGGGCACTGATCATAGAGACAAGAGACCAGGGATTAAATCCTGGCTCTGCCACTTTCCAGGTGTGATCTTGGGCAAGATATTTCATTCTTCTGAACCTTGAATCTTCTCGTCTGTAAAATAGAATTAATTGTTTAGGTTTACTTGTTGTACAGGTGTTGTTAAATGCTTTCCTACACAAAGAGCAGGCATGACTCCATGCCTACCTCACCACTGATTATCATCCCCCTCTACTTTTGTGAGAAGGCATCCCATCTAGACCAAGGTGGTATCTACTTAGCGCCCTCTCCTCCACCTATCTGCCCATAATTCCTTTGGCATGCATGGAAATCCCATGGAGCAAAACCAACCCAGCCAGTGATGCAGTGGCCTGATAGCCCCATCTTTGATTCCATAGGCGTTCCATTCTCATTTAGCCCTGAGTAATGCCCACTTACTGTAAAGTGTTACATGCTCCCATTGTTGGAGGAGTTATGGCAGAAAAATGCAAAATTTCCTTTTAACTGCTTATGGCCAGCAAAGCCTATAATGTGTCAAGCCACACATTAGCTGCCCTGATAAAACAGTCTGCTTTCATACACACAAAATCATCGTTTCAGCAAGATTTGTTATCTCATTACCTGATAAGCTGTATGTCATAAACCAAACCTCCTACAGTAAATCTCCCGAGAGGAGGCTTTGTGGGCAGAAAGGGAGAGATGTGAATCTGCAAAGGGGCTTGATAATGTAGCGTTTAAACTCAACCATAATGCCACTTATTGTTAAATGCATAAAACTACTTGGCCAAATGGTTTGGATTTTAATAGGATTTTGTGCAGCATCAGGTGAGAAGCCATATGCCTTTTCAGTCCCTAAGTCTCTAAGCACCTGCTAACACCTCAGTTTGTCTCCCTGGCCTCAGGGGGATGTGCAGCTTGAGGAGACCAAAGCTTCCTTCGCAGCTGCTGCCTCTTTCTCCGTCTTGCCCATGGGGGGCAGGGTTATTTCTGGTGCCAGAGTTCACTAATCCAGCCTCTCTTGTCACAGGCATATCGTTGTCTGTGGGCACATCACTCTGGAGAGCGTGTCCAACTTCCTGAAGGACTTTCTGCACAAAGACCGGGATGACGTCAACGTGGAGATTGTCTTTCTTCACAAGTAAGGGGCACTCTGTCCAGGCTGCAGTCCGTCATTCAGTCAGTCAACAAGCATTTATTAAGCCTTTGGTATGTGCCAAGCACTCACTACGTGCAGGAAGTACAAAGGACAACAACAGTAAACATGGTCCCTGCTTCCAGGTAGCTTACATTCCAATGAGGGAGGCAACATGCAAACCACTATGTACATGCATACATATGTGCATATAAAGTATATATAAACATGTTAAATCCATATAATATATGATTTCACACAGCATAAATGAAATGCAATCTCAGAGGGAAGTGTAGGGTGGTAGAGGTGCACTTAGTGAGAGACTCAGTGCAGATGGCTGACTACCAACCATGTAGATACTTTGGATGATAAAAAGCTGCATGAAGTATTGCCCTGGCCTCATAGTTCTTACAATCTGGTTAGGGAAAGAAACAGTGAACATAATACAGCTTAAATGGGATTACTCCAGTATTTCAAAATGTGTGTAATGTCATTAATAATAACAGTAACAACGATGGTGGTGGTAGTGGTGATATGACGTTGACGACCACAGTAAGCATTTATGTGTAGTGCTTTGTAGTTTGATCCTCACACTCCCCCTGTGAGGTAAATGCCATTCAGGAAGGAAGGAAACAAACATTTATTAAGAACCTACCATGTTGCAAACATTCCAAACCTGTAAAGTGCTAACTTTACAACTATTATCTTATTTATTCAGTGGTGTGCTGGACCCAGACTGAATGAAATCGACAAATGCTAGAAATTAGGGCTTGATTTATTGTTTTGTGGATTGTTTAGACTTCAGTGATGTCTGTGATCAATAAAGCAAATTATTAACTAAGGTTGACAAGGAGAGCTGGTTCATAAAAATTTACCAGCACAACACTGGTGTGATTATTTTATAAATGAGGAAACTGAGGCTGAGACATGAAGTGACTTTCTCTGTGTCATATAGCTAGTAAGTGTCTTAGCCAGGATTTGAACTGGATCTTTCTGCGGGCCAGCATTGTATTTACTGTGTCACTGGCCACATATGAATTTTCTTTCCTATGATACTGAATACAACCTCTCCATACCTTTTCAGAAAGTGTTATGAGTTATTAATGCCTCCAGCATTCTTCACCTGGTGATTGAGCCTGTAGCGATTGGCCTCCCCAGATATGGCAAGTCTGGCAAACTATATATACATTGCCAGACTAAATTAAAAGCATTTTGTACTTGAAATGACAAGCTAGACTAGGCCTGATGGTGCTTGTGGTCTGGGGACATAACTTTTGAGAATTCAAAGTGAGTTTCTTACCATAATAATGCATCCTTAAAGTGAAGGAAATAGTACTGATGCATGAGTCAAGTAATTCTGACGAGAAGATTTCTACCTACGACAGTTCCCGATCAGTTCTGTACTGAGGGAAAGAATACCATTGTTAAATATTCCTCAATATTCCTTCATGTCTTTGTTACCCCAGTAATCCAGCTCAGTTTGACTACAATCTCTTAATGATATCTGGGTGTGCTACTTCCAAGTATTAATTCATCCCCATTGGTCAGCTAGGTGGTGCGGTGGATAGAGCACCAGTGCAGGAGTCAGGAGGACCTGAGTTCAAATCTCACCTCAGACACTCACTAGCTCTGTGACCTTGGGCAAGTCACTTAAGCCCAATTGCCTCATCCTGGGTCATCTTCACTCATCCTGATGAATATCTGGTCACTGGATTCAGATAACTCTAGAGGAGAAGTGAGGCTGGTGACCTGCACAGCCCTGCCTCACTCAAAACAAAGTCAAGTGCAAGTCATGTCATCATTTTTCTGATGGCATGGTCTTCTTTGGCAACAAAGGACGAACACCCACCCATCCCCACAGGGAAGACTTCAGAGATCAGGAATGACTTACTGACTTAGTATTGCCCAAAGACCAGGAGGATTGTGGTCTAAGAGTGGATCATTCATTCGTTCATACATTCAGTAAGAATTTCTTGGTGCCCTATATGGAAAAGGCACTGTGATAGGAGCTAAAGATAAAAAGACCAAAAAAAATGGTGTCTACCCACAAGGAGCTTACATTCTGTTAGGGACATATACAATAGACATGAATAAATACATGTAAAATAATTTTGGTAGGAAAAACACTAACAACTGGGTAGGTGAATAAAGGCCTTATGTCTGTAGGAGGTGGTACCTAAATTCTACCTTGAAAGAAACTAGGAATTCTAGGAGGTATCCAATCAGAAAACAAAGAGATCTCCCCCAAAGAACACTCTCCTCCTCCCTCTTTTGTCACACTGTAGATCCTTAGGTTTGGCCTAAACAAGTCCCAATTAAAGACTAATATTAGTCAAGAACTATATGCCAAGATGTGCAGGAGCAATTGCTCCAAGATCTCCTATAATGGAGCGGAAGGTCATGCTATTGGGCTTCCTCACCCACCTGTCACTGGATTCTCTTAGTCTAGAGGTAGCAAACACATAGCCCATGGGTCACATGTAGCCCACAGTACTCCTGAGAATGGCCCAAACCAGATTCAAATGTAGTTCCTATTGGATTTTAATATATTGATGAATTGATAAAAAAAAGAAATATGTGGTCCATAGAGATCCTTATGTATGGTTTGGTGGACCCTGATTCTATTTTACTTTGATATTACTGTCTCAGACCACCTTCTGTCCTTCTCTCTAGCCCCTGGCTCTAAATTATTAAGCCTTTGATCCATCTGGGCCTTGAGGTACTGAAAAGATGGTCATTGCTCCCACCAATTTCCTCAGTTTAAGATCTCCTAAGGATCATAGAATAATCAATTTAGAGATGGAAGTAAATTAAAGATCAGAGTCCAACCCACTTGACTGATCAGGATGTTGAGTCCCAGAGGAGTAGAAGGATTTGTTTCAGTTCACATAGGTAGAAAGTAGTCAGTCACACCTTTTTCCAAATATTCTTTTGAGCCTTGCTTTTACTTGCAGAGCTCCTTTCCCAAACGGGAAACCTACTGGATAGAGGAATTAAAAAGAAGTGACCAAAGGCCAGGGTAGAGAGAGTTGAAAAGTGCTTGTAAATCTATAGGCTAACAGCCATGGGGTTAAGCTAAAATTAAGACTCTAACTAGCTTTTTCTTTCCCATCTGTAAAATGGGAATACAAAAAAAATAGCCTACCTACTTCCACTTACTCTGTATATATCTTGCATGTACTTAATTATTCCATGTCTCCCCCATTAAATATTAACAGCAGCAGCAGTAATAACAATTATGATGATGCTAAAAAACCATAATGATGATGCTAAAAATTTCTGCTTAGAATCTGAACTCCATGACAACAGGGACCACTTTGCTTTGTTTGGTTTCCCTGCACACAACACAGTACCTGGTACATGATACTTGAATCTTATTGACTGACTGAAAGACAGAAGTTATGAGAACTAAAGACAGGAAGATCAAAAGACAGGAAGTTATGAGAACAAAATGATACTGTCTGTGTTAGAAGTCAAGCAGCATTCCTTTATTCTAGGCATAGCATTTGCTACTCTGTTCAGCTACCTTTCGAAATCACCAAGTGAATAGTGTCCCTGTAAAGAAAAGCCTCTTTCCCTGGGATCCTTACTTCATGGACCAGTCCTGAGCTCATGTGTGTTTCTCTAATGACTCAGAAGTTTGGAGCATCACCTATTCCTTGGATAGATGTCAGGGTTTCAGGTCGCCTGAACCTCTCTCCAATGATGCGGCATGTGGCAGTTTTGAAAGGGGGCAGACCTTACTTTCTAAGCCTCTCTCCGTGGGAACTCCAGGCAGTGGGGAAGTCATGAAAGTGAGAGAGTCAGAGGTGGGTATCTTACTCAGATGCTTCTGTTTTTTCCTTTCACAGTATATCCCCAAACTTGGAGCTTGAAGCTCTCTTCAAACGTCACTTTACTCAGGTGGAATTTTATCAGGGTTCAGTCCTCAATCCGCATGATCTGGCAAGAGTCAAGGTAAGGTGCAGTTGGCTACTTCAGCTTTCAGGTCAATTCAATGATCATATTTAGATGTTTACTGTAGTTCTGGGGGTGATGACAAAAAACAAAAAAAACCTCCCCTGTCCTCTAGCTTACAGTCAATGATTTCTGTTTTTGTTTTGTTTGTTTTTTGGTCAGTATGTAGGGAAAGCAGCTATTGGAAGACATCCCAGGATTTTAGGGGTGATTCCAACACCCCTAATGGGACAAATGGGAACCCAGAGCTTCAATAATCAGCCCATGTGTCCTAGGATCTGTTACTGACAGAGAATAGGAAGAGAAATCTTTGTTCTTTTGTTTTGAACTTCATATATTCAGAAAAAAAAAACAAACCCTAATCAATTCTCCCATTTTTTTTGTTACCTCCCTCAGAGTACATATAATTGGCCAGTATTAAATAAAGGAGACCAATATATGGACTCAAGGATCCAGTTCCAGATTAATAGAAGACCTGAGTTCAAATCTGGCCTCTGACATTAGTTGCTTGTCTGATTTTGGGCATATCACTTCATTTCTCTGACTTTTCTCATCTGTCAGTGAGGGAATTTGCTGACCTTTCGGTTCTCATCTGTGAACCTTTGGGACCAACGCAATTCTCATTGGAATGGGTTCTGCTTGACTTAATGGTATTTCAAATTGGATTACTCTCTCCTGAAGAGACAATTAAAGAACTAAAAAAAAAAACAACTGGAGAAGGGGGAAAGTTTTTAGTAAGCAAGTATCTTTATTTTCTTACTTTTACCACTGAGAACCTGATGAACATTGCCACATGTCAAGGTATTGGATAGCAACTTTCAGGAAGAAAGAAAAGTCCACTGCCAATGACCAGATCACTTGATTTTCAAACTCTAAACATCAGAGACAAAAATGAGACAGCAAGCCATCATCTCTGCATTGGTCTATTTCCTGTCTTTTTATTTGAATCTGAACAAATTAGAAGGGTCTGGTCTTAATGTTGTATTATCTTTATAGACTAGCAATTGGATTTTCCTTCACCTTTATGCTTTCAGGGCACTAGGTATGCTACATGAGTATTGTTGTAATTTTATTCTTTTAATTGAGGCTGTGTGTGTGTGTGTGTGTGTGTGTGTGTGTGTGCGCGCGTGCAGTTTTACTCATTTCTGTAAGCAAAGTTTCAACTTATCTCTCCTCCCTTCCCACCCTCTTTAAATCTACTAGCTTCCCATGAAATTCCTATGATAGTTTGGCTTGAGGGGAGTACAGCAGAGAGACTTAGAAAAAGTCACAGTATTTTGACAAACATTGCCCCCTGGTACTTTATGTATACATTTGGGATTGGCTGAAGTATAAGCCCTTCTTATTGCAAGCAGAGGTACACCAAGGAATTTTATATCCAGGGCAAGTATCACAAAATATAACTGCAGTAATTTGGGCCATTCTGAAGCAGAGGCAAACAGAGAAGATACCACAGCACACTATTAAGAGGCCATTGCTAGTGATACCTCTGTATGGGGGTAAGCGGGCACAGAGAAGTTGGGAAGAATTTATCCAGTTTGTCATCTAGTAGATAACTACTTTAGTTAATTAATTTGCTAACTAAGTGTTAAGTTCCCCTGTTTAGAGGCTGAAGGACTACCTGTGCCATTAATGTTCTTTAAATTTAGTGAACCTGAAGTTCCATGCCCTGGAACAAGGCCCTTGTTGCCTCAAGTGACAGTTCTGATTATTAACATTAATCTAAAGTTGATTCAGGTAAATTCTTGGACATGGTAACCATGAGTACAAAACATAGTTCCTCTTGAAGGAGAGAGCTAACTTGCAGTGAATATTTGCTCATATTCACGCTTAATATGGGTGTATGCAAAGGATAGGTGTAGTCTGGATTTCTGATTACTGCCCTCTAGTCTTCTAGTACTTGATAGAGGGAGAATAGTGCTTTAACCTCTTTGCATTCTCCTCCCATGAAGGAAAAAAAAAGGACAATAATATAGTTGGTAAAGAAAAGGGAAGAGATGTAAGGAGGATGCAAGACTTAATTAATTACTTGTTAAGTAATTTGGAGGAGGGTGGATGTAAATCACTATGCAAAGTGGAAAGTATAATTATCAAGGTGCATGTAGTGCGATCCAGCAACCGCAAAATGAAATGTTTACATTCTACCAAGAAATTACAACCTACACTCTTGATGAAAACTATAATCTCCGAGGCACTTGCTGTGTGAAGCACCAGGTTCTCCAGAGCTGTCAACAGAGAGAAATTGCAAGCAAGCCGAGCTATTTATACGTTTGTATTTTGTTATTTTCCTTTGGTGTCTTAGATAGAGTCAGCAGATGCGTGCCTAATCCTTGCCAATAAATACTGCGCTGACCCGGATGCTGAAGATGCCTCCAACATCATGAGGTAAGCGTGGGGTAGCTGGGAAAAGGGTGCGAACTCCTTGGTGTGCTGCTCTTTCTCTTCACTTCTTACTTCTCTACGAAGTGTCAGCTCTGCTGAATGTTCCTTCTTTCCCTTCTGAAGCCTCTTACTGAACTTCCTAACCGATTGAGACAATGGTGGTGGCATGGAAAGCCATCATGAAAATGGCATGGTTTAGTGGGCTCTGGAGATAGCAAGGTCAAAGAAAATGTGAAGATGAGAAATGTCTGTTCAGGTTCCAAAAGGAAAGGGGAGGTGCAGAGAGGGAGCCTAGATCATGGGAGAGCAGCATGGTACATGGTGGGTTCAAATCCCAACTGTGCCAATTACAACCTGCGTGACTATGGACAAGTTCCTTAATTTCTCTGTGTCTCAGTTTCCTCATGTGTAAAATTAAGGGGTTGGACTAGATGACCTCTAAGGTTCCTTCTAATCCCATGTCTATGATCTATATGTTTCTTTTGAATGTGAATGATGTGATAAATTGGTGGTTTTCCATTGAACTGGAAGGTAGCTAAGTGTGTACAAAAATGTGTACACGTGTGTGCACATACACACACAAGCACACATAATGCCATAATGGCCCATCTAATATTTATACCAATTCCAGTTTGACATTTGGGTGTCCCTTATGGAAATTTTGGTAGGTAGACTTAGATATATCCTAAGATTGCATGAGGCAATTTGTGTAGGAATTAATGGACTTACTAGACTTATAACTTAGACTTATAACCAGTAAGTATTATAGGCTAGATTTGAGCCCAGGTTTTCCTGACTCCTAAACCTAGCCTTAGAGGTAACAGGTGGTTCAGTGAATAGGGTGTTAGACTTTAAGTCAGGGAGACCCAAGTTCAAATCCAGTCACTTACCTACTCTGTGACTCTAGGCAAGTTATTAACTTCTACCTCCGTCCATTTTCTCATCTGTAAAATGAAGGAAAAAATGGCACTTCTCAGTCAGAGTTGTTGTGAAGACAAAATGAGATAATAGTTGTAAAGTAGTACTACATAAATGCTAATTATCACCACCATCATCCTCTTTGTTATTATTATCTAATGGAGAGACACCTGGATTTGGAATCATGGCCCTGAGGCTCAGTTCCTTGCTATGGCTCACAAATACTGAAAGTGACCTTGGACAAGTCACACAATCTCTAACTCAGTTTTTTTTTTTTAATCTGTTTGATGGGAGGGAATGGAGTAGAGCACCTTGAATGTTCCTAAAACTATGTCCTTATGAAAGTGTGTTAGACTTTGAACTGTCTTTAGGACTATATTACAGACAGCTCTTTTGTAGCTTCTAGTCACAGTATATAAATTCCCCACCAAGGACTCAGGAGGTGTGCCACTCTCCCTTCCCCCAGTTAAAGGGCAGCATGGTCTCATGAGCAAGGATCTAGAGACAATCAAGGATAATCTGGAAGAAGGAGGAGCTAAGTGAAAGTGTTTCATTGCTCCTCAATTTCAAAGGATATCTTCCATAAGTTTGAACATCTATCCTATTGACTACAATGCTACTGATCCCTTCAGAGACAGCTAGGTGGTGCAGTGGATAGAGCACCAGTGCAGGAGTCAGGAGGACCCCTGAGTTCAAATCTCACCTCAGACACTTGACACTCACTAGCTGTGTGACCTTGGGCAAGTCACTTGACCGCTGGGTCATCTCCAGTCATCCTGATGAATATCTGGTCAGATGACTCTGGAGGAAAAATGAGACTGGTGACCTGCACAGCCCTGCCTCGCTCAAAACAAAGTCAAGTGCAAGTCATGTCATTGTTTCTCTGATGGCATGGTCTTTGGCAACGAAGGACGAACATACACACTGATCCCTTCAATATTGTTCAGTTCTGGATGTCGTCACTTCAGGAAATTTGACTAAGCTTTGGGGCCCTGAAGGGCCTAATGCTTTAGAATTTCTCTCATCTCTTCTGCCCTTTCTTTAATGAGTTGTCCCAAGGGACATGAGCTTTCCTGTAAGAAGTAGGTGGCAAGTAGTGATGAAGTAAGGTTGGTCTGACATATGTAGGAGAGAGCAAACCATTCCATTAGCATCTGGCCTTGATGTCTGCCAGGGCACATCTGTCAGAATCCTTTCATTCCTCTCACTTTTCTCTAGCAAATATGCCTGCCTGTTGAAGGCATTTGTTAACTTTCTTAATCAGGGTCTCAGTAGACACTTTAAGGTACAGAAATAACTTCTCGTTTCATATTTCATATATATGTGTGTGTGCATATATGTGTGTATGTATGTACATATAAATGTATGTATATATGTATGTGTGGGATATATAAATACATATATACATACACATGTATATATACATATATATATATATAGCCTACCTTTTTCCATCCATCCCTACTACTATCCACCAGTTCCTATGACCCTCAGCAGGAACAAGATTGTAGACACCTTTGTGTGAAGAACCCATCTATTCTATTTTTAAAGTGGTGGGAATATTTATCCCTGTACCCACTGGCAATACCTTCTCACTTATTTTACTAGAATATTTCCTTAGTCATTTTAAGGGATAAAATGCAGACCTCCAAGGTAAAAACTAGATTTCATCGTCTACAGAACATTCAGTTGAGAATGTCTCTTAGCAGCAGGACAAAGCCCAGAGAGAAATGCTGGAATGGCACCTTCTTTTCTGTATTCTACCTGAGAGGTCAAGTTTAGAAATATCACTTCTCTTAATTGCTACGTGTTATTTAAGCCACAAGTCTGAACAGTTAAAGATTTTTACACTCTATTAAAATACTGATGTCTCAGGGTGACTGGCATGATGCCAAGGCATAAAAATCATTTAGGCCAAATGAAACCCACTGCCAGTTAAGGTAAACAAAATGCCTTGATTTCTTCTTTGAGACCAGGGGAGCAAAAAGAACATGGGAATATTGGGTTAAAATTAACTCTGCCTTTCCTTATTTTATTTTCTTTCCTGCATCTAATAGACTAAGAAAATAGTCTACCTCCCTTAAATAAAAATAGCAAAGATGCATTTGAAATTAGCTTGCTTAGAGAGCTGACCAATGTTTATGAGCTGATCTCATGGTGACTGGGGTCTCCCATTCCTTGAATTATAGATAGGGCCAGACACAATGCTTTTTCAAAAATAAGATTATATTCTTCAAGAACAAAAGCCCAGTGTGAAACTATACAGGAGGAAGTTTTGTATCTGTGCATTTCCCTACTGAATATTTAGCCTTTTAGGAGAAAACTGATGCCTTGGCTGAGTCTTCCTTACTTCCCTCCCACCCCCAACCTTTCCCCTATACAATATGGTTTATACATCTTCTTAAAGGAGAAGAAATGTGGTTGATTTAATGAAATATAGACTAGGGTATCTGAGTGTAACTTTTAGTGGGAGTAAGGTGGAGAAACTTAATAAATCTGCTTCCATAAAGGGTTAGGCTCAAAGAGTTGATTTGCAAAGTAGGGCTCTGATCTTGAATTTTATTTCTCTGGTTTCTCCATTTCGAAGGGAATGTGCATTCCTGTCTGGACTTCTGGCAGATGTAGCCATAAGAGTGACTTAGATAACTAGACTGTGATTTTAATTTTTACCAAGCACTTTTATGTCCCAACAAACTTGGCAGTTCACATGGCTAAAGGCTTTTATCCCCATTGTCCAGATAAAGAAAAATCAGGGTAAAGTGAGGTTAAGTGTCTCACTGAAGATACTGTAGCTGATTAGTGTGAAGGCTAAGATAAGAACCTAAGTCCTCTTTTCCTGCTAGTTCAATATAAATCAGAACTACATACAAGATGGGACCTGTGGTTTACTCTGAAGAGAGAAAGATGGAGTTTGCAGAGGGAGGAGATTCCCAAGAACCTACAGTGATTCTCAGGGGCAGCTAGGTGGTACAGTGGATAGAGCACCAGTCAGGAGTCAGGAGGACCTGAGTTCAAATCACACCTCAGACACTTGACACTCACTAACACCTTGGGCAAGTCACTTAAGCCCACTTGCCTCCTGGGTCATCTCCAGTCATCTTGATGAATATCTGGTCACTGGATTCAGATGGCTCTGGAGGAGAAATGAGGCTGGTGACCTGCACAGCCCTCACTCACCGCCCCCCCCCCCCCCCAAAAAAAAAGCAAAGTCAAGTGTAAGTCATGTCATTATTTCTCTGATGGCATGGTCTTCTTTGGCAATGAAAGACGAACACACAGTGATTCTCAGCTAAGGTCTGTGCTCATTGAAATTCATTAGACGTTTTCATTTAGATGTGCCTCTGAAAGGCACAGAATCTCATTATTGAGACCTTAGAGACCATCTAGTCCAACTCGTATCATAACAAGGATCCCTCTAAAATAAGTGTAACAAGTAGGCATCTTTTCTTTAAGACTTCTAGTGATGGGAAACCCATTACCCACCTCCAGAGGCAGCCTATTCCCTTTTAGAGTTCCCTTTTAGGAACTGTTGTTGGCGTATATCAAGCCCAAATCTGGCTCAAGGCAAAGTCCATGCTAACCATGCTACGCCAAGGTGGCCATTCTCTTCCTCTACTCTAAGAGATAAAATAAGGACAATGGATAATGGTATTATTTAGTATGTTGTCTCTAGTGATCTGATGATCTGGATTTTTTTGTTTTGGTTTTTTTTCATTATTGCCAAGGTATTCTTATGGTACAACTGGAGTGATTGCAAAAAAAAAGTTAAACAAAACCAAACAAAAACCAAACAAAAAATCCAAAAGAAACAAAACAAATGTCCCAAAGATCTTGAGGCTAACACCCTATCAGAGAGGGTAAGAGTCTTTAAATTTCAGCTGATACTAGGGTTTTTAGCAACTTGTAGGGACTGAAAAGGGCTTTCAGAGTCATCTAGTCCTTCCATGCGATGACCTGAGATGTATAAATGAGAACTGCTTTCAATAAAGTCATGTACCTAATTAAATTAGGGCCAAGCTAAGATAAGAAAGGACTGTCATGGGGGAGGAATCTGCCATTCTTTTACCTTGGACGGAAGAATTAGGAGAAATGAAGAAAAGTCTGAAAGAGGCATATTTAGGCTTGATCTATGGGGAAAAGCTAAAATCTAAAACCATCCTACCATAGTGCTAGTGTGATTTATCCTTGACTGGTTTCTGTCCTTTCTTTTCCTACTTTTGGAATGATTGGTTTTTGGTCTACGTTTGCTCCAGTTAGAAATACTCCAACTGGCATTATCATAGTAGGAAGTCATGACTATTTTAGACCCTCCTTCAATTCAGTTCAAGAATTCACCAGCAATTTATTTATCACAATTTATTGATTATAGCAAGTATTAATCACCTACTGTGTGCAAAAGAGTGTGCCAGGTAGAGGGATACATGGATAAAACTGATTAAGATCTAATCTTCAGCAAGATGACATACAACGCCTCAGTCAGTCAATAGACACTTATTAAACACATATTACTGTCCAGGCACTATGTTAAGCCTTGGGGATACAGAGAAAGATCAAAGCCTCTGCTCTTAAGGGTCCCATGGTTTAACGAGGAAGACAATATACAAACCACTATGTACAGAAGTGCAATATACATGATAAATTGAAAATTATCAACAGAACGAAGGCACTAGAATAAAAGGGGATCTAGAAAGGCTTCCTGTAGAATGTAGGACTGTAGCTGAGATCTGAAGGAAGCCAGAGAAGCCAGGAGATAGAAGAGAGGAGGGAGAGCATTTCAGGCATGGCAGACATAGTATCTACACAACGAATAATGCTATAAAGTGATGAATGGTGTTGGTAAAGAAGAGATACAAACAACGTTGTTTGAGACTATCTAAGAGGGAGAGAACTTGATTAATTAGGGAGGTCAGAGAAGACTATAAGGAGGAAATGGTACTTAAACTTGATCTTGATGGAAGAATTCTGAAAATCAGAGATGGAAGGGGACTACAGCCTAGACTTATGAGAATGTCTGGAGGTTGGACTGATACATTTTAGCTATAAACCTGGAAGGAACCTTTAGGTCAGGGGTTCTAGCTTTTTACATGTCATGGACCCCTTTGCAGTCAGATAAAACCTATGTACTTCTCAAAATAATTTTTAAATAAAATAAGAAATACACAGGATTACAAAAGAAATCAATCATATTGAAATGTAGTTATCAGAATATTAAAAAAAACAACAGTAACAATACCTGGGACCATCTCCAATTAAGAACCTCTACCTGAGTCATCTAGTCCAATCACCTCCAATTTTAAAGATGAAAGAAAAATTAGGAAGCCACTAAGGTTTTTAGAGAAAGAGAGTAGATCTCAGCTTTGGCTCTTTCTTTTGTAGAGTAATCTCCATAAAGAACTACCACCCGAAGATCAGAATTATCACCCAGATGCTACAGTATCACAACAAGGTAAGGAACTCAGAGCCTGCCTCTCACATGGGTCTATAAACGTGGAACCTATCAGCAGTGTGCTGGTAAATATTTAACTGGCTTGCCCTTAAATATTTAACAACTGGCTCCTGGGGGTGGAGGGGAATGAACACACAATACATTTTTAAGTTTAATCTGCATTAACATTTTTCTCCATTACTTTTTTTTTTAAGTTGAGACCATCAAAACAATAAATCAGTCCTGATTTGTAGCATTTGCCAATTTCCAAGGTGTAAATGGTCATGCTGAAAGTTCAACAGTCTTTTCTTGAGATCTGTTTCAAGCTGACTCCAGACCACCTATGACTTCCACTGTCTTTCTTTCATTAAAAAAGAAAAAAATATACATACGTGTGTGTGTGTATACACACATACATATATACATATATATGTTATAATTCCCCCAATTATATGTTAAAGCAATTTTTTTTAACATTTGGTTTATTTTTTTTTTTAAGTTTTGAATTCCAAATGGCTCCCACTTTCTAGTTCAACTCCATACTATCAAAAAAGCATTGTAGAAAAAAAATAGAAGTGTGGTAGGAAATAGTGTTTTTGGAAAATTCCTTCTAGCCAAATATCCAGGTATTACTGGGTCTTTGGAAGACAGCTTTATTCATAAAAATAGCTGGGATTTATATAACAGTTTAAGATATTCAAAGCTCTTGACATATATTATTTAACCTTTAGATAACTCTGTGAAATAAATACCACAGTGGTTACTATCCCCCTTTTTGCAGATGAGGAAACTAAGACTCAGAGAGGCTCATTAACTTGTCTATGGCAGCTAGGTGATACTAGGGATGGAGCACTGGGCCTGGAGTCAGGAAGACCCAAGTTCAAATCTGACCTCAGTCACTTCCAAGCTGTGTTACTCTGGGGTGACAGTCACTTCCTCTCCGTTTGTTTCAGTTTCCTTTTCTATAAAATAGGTATAATAATAGCATCTATCTCCCAAGTTTGTTGTCAGAATCAAACAACATAATAACTGTAAAGCAGTTAGCTCAATTCCTGACACTTAGAAGGTGCTATATAAAAGTAAGCTATTATTAGTGTTATTTTTGCCATGTTATGCCACATTTCTGTCATTAGCCTTCACATTTGTTCCTTTAGTAAGTGTCCACTGTGTATGGAGCTTGTGACATATTCCTGGATTACATTTTGCTAAAATCCCCAAATGTCCCTGTTTATGCACTTCTTTCGTTCAGTAGCAATGCAACGAGTAAAATACTATGTCCTCAGTGGTTTGTCTTAATGCAATTGCAATACAATATAAAGAAAATACGATACAAGAAAGAAAAGGTGGAATAAGACCCACCTTCAAAGAACTTTTAGTTCATCTGGGTAGGCGAGGCTGACATTCCCAAAGATCTATTACACTGTAATGTCACTGTTCAATGCTACAGGACCCAATGAGATAAGAATAAGTATGGTCTGAGTATGGACCAGTTTGCTATGAGTTTCTGAACTCACAAGACCTAGAGGGAATGTAACATGAACAGGATTCCTGCTTCAGATATGGGAAACATGATCCTTGAGGACCTATTTAACTCAGGTATTTTGATTGTATGGACAAAGTTTAGGATGAGCACAGTTCATTTCAAGGAGGGAGTACCCTCTCAGGAGATTTAAAAATAAATGTTCAATTTCTTAAGATGTATCATTTAGTAAAATGCATATGTATGTGAGTTTCAGGGGATATTGGTAGAATTTAATTTTTCAGTTTTCTTTTTTCTCTTCTCTTGTGATTTGCTTATTTAGAAACCCAATATCTCTTCCCAAAAGTAATACTTTTCTACTTAGTAAGCTCTAGGGAAACAGCTTTTGGGGAGGGAAAGTAGCTAGTGCCTCCTCTCTCTATTTGAGACTCAGTAGCTTATCTTAGCAATAAGTCCTAAAGATTGGGAGCTACTACGTACCTGCGGCCAGGTGTCTTAGTTGAGCATAATAACTCCCTGCTGAATAAGAAGGGAGAGGGATCCCCCTCATCCAGTCCTCATTCCCTACATGACGAACAATGTGATGATCCAGAGATGACTCCATTCTGCCAACTGGAACAGCCCCATGCTATTATTCCTTAATTACTGGCAAACGATGACCCATTTTGCCATGTGGGAGCCCACTGGAGGCTATTCTTTTGAGTGTATCCTGCTGTCAGTGATTGGCCCTCTACTCGGAGATCACCATCATTGCCAACCATTAGCCAGCCCTCAGCAGGTGGCTGTTTTTCTGCAGCTCAACATTACATGGTAGGCAGGTTTGGTGGTGGCCACCCAAGGTCATATTCATTTGTCTGTGTCTTGAAAACCAGGACAACCCTGAGCTGAGCACATGGAGACAATGTCAGTAACTAAGCGGCCCCAACTTGTAGAAGTTCCTGAGTTGTATCTCCATAGCTGGCGATGCTCCATGGGACTTTCCCTGGTGCTGGTGCTGGAATTTTCCCAGCTTTGACCTTGACATTGATGGATGATGTTAGTGTGGAGCTGAATTTCTACTGATGGTTATTTATTTCAGCAATTTAAAGTTTAGTTGGACTGGGTTCTCTCTCCTCTCCCTCTTCCTCTCACTCTCTCTCTCTCCCTTTTCCTCCCCCCCCTCCTCTCTCTCCCTCCTCTCTTCCTCTTTCTCCCTTCTATCTCTCTGTCTGTCTCTGTCTCTGCCTCTCTCTCTCTCTCTCTCTCTCTCTCTCTCTCTCTCTCTCTCTCTCTCTCTCTCTCTCTCTCTCTCTCTCTCTCCTTTAAGGCAGATTTAGATTGAATGGGAATAATAATGCTATATATTTGGAAAGGGGTTAAGGCTCCATCAAATAAGAAACAAAGCTATTTTTTGATGTATTCAACTGAATTCGAGTGAAATGATTCTTGTCAAAGCTAAAACAACTCCACCAGCCCACCACAGTTTGGAGCCTGTGCCTATGCATGGCTACTTTCATCTTCAACATCTCTTACAAATGTAAACTGTATAAATTGTTCAAAAATAATAGAGGGCATCTCTCCTCCATCCTTACTTGCCCAAAGCCTGATTTCTTTTGAGTCTTTTAGTCCCAATTTATTTGGGTCCTGGGGCTGTGGAAAAAAAAAATCAAAGATTGAGACTTTAGCCAGGCAAGTCAGAAACATAAAAGCACCACGTCCTGATGGCAGAACTTCTGAGATTTCTAAACAGAGAGGGGAGAATTGGCTTTGACAGTTGCCCAGACTCTTTTTTTCCACCCAATCGAGAGCCAAGGAAATGCCTCGGGACTGCCAATACATTGTTACCAGAACCATCTTCAAGAGGAGAGGTGGGGAAGATGAGTGGGGTTATGATCTTGGCACCTCCCTGAGCACTCCTCTTCTTCATCCAGACAGCCTGCTGAATAGCTGGTCAACTAATGGCCCTAAGCCAAGGACAAACTTATCACTGCTGTGGTACAGTGGATTCCTCCTGGTTCTAGAATCAGATTACCTGAACTCGAATCCATCCTCTGAAGCTGTGTGATATTGGGTGACTCACAACCTCCAAGGATCTTAGTTTTTGTAGAATGGGCTTTTCCAGTATAGCCCACTCTCTTATGATCCAAGATAGGTAGCTACACATTTAAGAAATCAAGCCTAACCTTCAAAGACAATTATAATAATCCTTTGTATTTGTTTGTTGTTCAGTCATTTCAGTCATGTCTGACTTTTGTGATCCCATTTGGGGTTTTCTTGGTAAATGTTGGAGTGTTTTTGCCATTTCCTTCTCCAGCTCATTTTGCAGAGGAGGAAACTGTGGCAAAGAGGGTGAAGTGACTTACCCAGGGTCACACAACTAGTAAGTGTCTGAGCTGAATCTGAACTCAGTTCTTCCTGAATCCAGCCCTGGCACTCTATCCACTGGGCCACCTTGCCTCCCTACATTTGTGTGATACTTTGTAGTTTTTTTCACTTATTTTGCCTTCTTTAATTCAGGAAATATTTAATTCAATGAGCAATGATTAAACACCTACTGTGTTCAAGGCTATGTTACCTGGTGGGGACAATGCTGGAATTCTGGTCAGGAAGACCTGGTTTTGGATTTCACCTTTGTCTCTTCTTAGATCTATGACTATGGGCAAGTCTCTCCATCTGTCTCATCCTCGGAAACTCCCTAAAACTACAGATGGATTGTGTTCTGTGTCTGAAATCATATGATCTTGACCTAATAAATATGTGCAAGGCACTGGTGATGTGAAAACAAACAAACAGACAAACAACACATCCCTACTCTCAAGGAGCTTATGGCCAAGAAGTAGAGAATAAATTATATCCTCATAGAACTTTAGGCATGTCAGAGAATTGTGGCAGAAAAAGAGAAGCCAATTTCAGTGTGCAGAAACTTAGCGGAGTGAGCTTTTAAGAAATAATCTGGACAGGTGGTAACAGCAGCCCTGATCCCTCCAACATCATAGCTCATGGACCCATCAGCCTAGCAGTCGACCCTATGAGTGAGCAGAACAGAAGGGATTGACACTCCCCAGAAGTGATACTGTTTGTCAGACTGAAAAGCATCCAAGGCACCACATTTCTATCTCTGAAGGAAAGAAATGATGCCATTAGGCACTGTTTGCTCTCAGTGTAGGGAGCTTTCAGCTGCTCGAGGAGAGATGCTTCATGTGAATTGGTCCTTGATGAAGGTGAGGGGCAAGATGGGGATGGGGATTGGGGAATAGTGAGGATGGCTATTGGCAGTACTGGCATGGAGCTTGAACTGTTCTGTTCCTCTTAATAATAACTGTTACTTGAAACTTTTCAAAGTGTTCTTACATGCCCATTTAATAAGACATTATCCCACTCAATTTTGTCTACAAAGCAGAAAGGACTAATGCCATTATTTCGATTTTACTTGTGAGACAATTGAGATTATAGATCACTGATCTAGGGCTGGAAGGGGCCCCAGAGTCTCTCCAGCACAACCCCTTCCCTTTACAGTTGGGGAAACTGAGGCCTAGAGAGTTTAAATGATTTACCCAAGGCCATATAAATAGTAAACATCAGAAGGAAGATTTGAACATAAGTCCTCTGACTTGAGAGCCAGAGGTTTTTCCAACTATGCTGGTATTATAGGGCATCTAGGTGGCACCATAGTGCACAGAGCACCAGACTTGGAATCAGACAACTCTTCCTGAGTTCAAATCTGACCTTAGATACTTACAAGGTGTGTGACCCTGGGCAAGTCACTTCACGCTCTTTGCCTCAGTTTCCTCCTCTGTAAAATGAGCTGGAGAAGGAAATGGAAAACCAGTCTAGTATCTTTGCCAAGGAAACTGCAAATAGGGTTACAAAGAGTTAGACACAACTGAAACAATTGAACAACAAAGATATCACTATTTTAAAGATAAATTTTAGTAAAACATTTTGCTTTAATTTCCCCTTTATTTCCAAATATATCTTTCCTCTCTCCCCTACCCAAAGAGCCATGCCTTATAATGAAGAATAATAAAAAACGTCTTCAAAACTAATATATCAATTGAAATGAAAAGTATGCACAATGTTCCACACCCCTAGTCCCCCATCTCTCCGATGAAAGGTAGGACCTCTTCTTTGTGGTCAACCTAGAGCCTTTAATTATTGTTAATAAAAAGTCATATTCATGGAGCTCTCTAAGGTTTACCTTGTAAAGCATATAGTGAGATATTATCCCTCGTGAAACTTTCCCAGAGTCACTTAGCAAGTGATCTGGGCTCAAGCATAATTCTCTGATGCCAGTGGCAGTTTTCTTTCCATTTACCCTGACATAAAGATGAATTGCCTAAGGTTACACAAATGAATGGTAAATCAGTCTAGAATCTAGGCTTCCCTACTCTCGGTTGGATACTTTCCCCATCTCCTACAATCGAGGTAAAGGCCATGAACTTTGTTACTGGAGAGAAGCTTCTGGCCTTGCCTTTGGGGCATACTTGCATATATTTTCTAAATTAGTGGATTGGTCTCTGGGCTCCCTGTGCTTCTCTTTGGGCACTTTCACCAGGCCAAGATTTCTTTCCAATGAAAATGCCAAAGAGAGGTAGAAACTTATAATGTGAATCCCCATGGCAGATCATCATCTTTTTGTTTCACTAGCACAGTTTTTCTTCCCCATCTCCTCCCCACCTCCACCTCACTCAGTGATTGGAGAAAGTGTGCTGGCCAACAGAAGGGCAAAGGAAGCCCCAAGTAATGGAACTAACTTGAATTTCACATGTAATGACATGTAAAATATATCTAAACAAAGAACCCAAACCAGATGGAAAAGTAAGGAGCTAGGAGTCAGAGACTTGGGTTATGAGTGAGAGGATTGAAAACTTTATATTTTGACAAGCACATGGAATTTGGAGGGATCCTCTAATCCCTACCACCATCTGAAACTCAAGAAGCCATGGTAGTCATACCTTCCCCATATACAGCAATAACCACACAATACACTTGCCTCCACATCACTGAAACACCAGTGGCACAGTTTCTTAAGTCCCTAGGGGCTGAAGTAGAGCACCTTTGAGGTCCTTCTAATTCTAAAGCTATGCTCCACCTACATTCTTGGGGCATTTAAGTTCAAATTCATATCTCATCACTCAAATGGTTTATTCTATTACAGTGAATTAGAAAAGGTCACTGCTAGAAAAGACTTTTGACAATATCAAATAGAATATAAGCTTTTTTAAGAGAAGGAAGCATTTTGTATTTTTGTCTCTGAATCTCTAGTACTAAACGCAGTTCCTGGGCATAGAACGGACACTTAATAAGTGCTCAGTGCATGATTTTTTGATTGATTAGTTTAATTGAATCTCCTCAATTTTATATATGGGTACAATAACTTCCAGGGAGTTGAAATGGTTTGTCTAAATTCACTCATTTAGGAAATGGTCAAGTCAAGACTCAAAATCCAGATTTTTGTCTCAAAGCCTAGCTGCCTCCACAGAGACATCTTTGAAAATAAAGCAAAGATTGATGTTCCCAAAGTAGAGATCGACAGGGCATCTAAGAGGGAGGGAAGATGGCTTCCTAGAATTGAGTGTCTGGTGAGGGGAGGAGAGGGATGAACAATCTTGGGGTGCTAAGCATTGATCCTAGCCCAGATAGATGCTCTGACTTTAAATATTAGCATTTTTGAATTTGGCTTCATCAGGACCTTGGAAGAGCTATCTTTCCCAGGAGCAGCCAGGGTTGGGTCAGTACTCAGATATTATAGAGAGACATTCCCATGTAGAATAGTCATTCTGAAAAGAACCAGAGACATGTCTTTCCATATCCTGCTGTGGAGAGCTTTCTTACCCTCAAGTAAAACTTCTGAGCACATTATCAAAAGCGAATACAGCACAATCTTTGGTCTTCCCAGTGCAATAAAGAAGAAAAAGACAACCGAAGAATCACGGAGTTTTATCATATCTTAGAAATCATCTAATCCAATCTCCTCCTCACCAATGGCTCTTTTTGTTCTCTCAATTGCTTTTATTAAGTGGGAGTTCATGGCTTTACAAGGAAGTCAATCTGTTGTTAGCTTTTAATTATTAGAATATTCTTATATTATCTAAAATCTCTCTTCCTGTAACTTTCATGTGTAGGTTTGCTGCCATCAGGAACAAAGCAGAATGTGTAATCCATCTTCCACATGACAGCCCATATTTTAATATGACTATCATCTTGCTCCTTAGTCTTATTTTTTTGCCAGGCTAAACACCCCTAATTCCCAGGATTCTTCCTTTCTCTGAAATGGTGTCTAGACGCCTTAATATTTTGGGTTTTCTCCTCTATATAATTTTTAGTTTATCCATTTCTTTTTGAAGTATGGAAGCCACAACTAGGTATACTGTTTCCAGATGTATTGCCCAACTAGTACAAAGTACAATGGGATCCTTGCTTCCTTTGATTTGGATATCATATTAAATCAGCCTGAGATTACATGAACTTCTCCTATCACTGCCCCTCACCCCCAGCCACGTCACACTTATGTTTTCTCATTTTCATCCATATTGTTGACAAAAATGTTGAACAGGCCTTAGCCAAGGACCATCAGTCCATCAACAGGCATTCAACTGCCTTATGTTTGCTGTGATGGTACAAGGTCTGAGACAAGGTTCAGCTACAGAGAGCTTCAATGTTAGCTGAAGGGCTCACTTAGCAAAATGGCTTAATTTGTCTGACACAGGTAAAAAATGCCCTCTTTGTACACTTTGGCTAAAGGAAGGAAACCAAGCTGAGCGGCTTGGGCTTGGCCCTAAAACTAGAGAAAATGATGAGAAGAAATGCAGAAAAGTTCCAGGGAAATAAGGAGATCTGGTCAACAGCTGACTTGAGTGAAAATAGCAGTTGTCAGAGTCAGGCAATCACAAGAAGGTGGTGAATATGACTCTTGTCACTTGGTAAATGACACATTCTTGTAAGGACTTTTTTAATGGAGAAAAACCATTTCTCTATCTCTTTCTCCCTCTAAAGTGGTCTCCTGTACCTGTATTTGTTCCCTCAGGCCCATCTGCTAAACATCCCAAGCTGGAATTGGAAAGAAGGAGATGACGCAATCTGCCTTGCTGAGCTGAAGCTAGGATTCATAGCCCAGAGCTGCCTGGCTCAAGGCCTCTCCACGATGCTCGCCAATCTCTTCTCCATGAGGTCATTCATAAAGGTAATGTCTTGTCCTATTAGTGAGCATTAGTTCACGATTCAATTTGTCGTGGGGTTGAGTACAGAGCATAGCTTAAACTCAAAACAGATAGACACACATTACCCACTTTGGTTGGGGAGGAATTCTTGCTCAAAGATTTGGGCACAAGGCCAGCTTCTTTCAAAATTATGTTTTTATTTTTATTTGGCACATCCACGGCCATTAAATGATTGTTCAAAGCACAATCCTCTCTCTCTCTCTTTTTTTTAGATAAACCACATGTTTATCTATCAACAAAGCCCCTGCTGTTAAAACAAAAATATGATTTATATACATTCCATATGGCACCAAAGTGCCTAAAGAAAAGAATTATCATTTTGGTCTTTTACATCAAGTGGCTGGTGGACCTCTCACTGTGAGAATAAATACAGACCATGTGTTTGTGCCAAGGCCCAAACCCCAACAACATAATTCATTTATTTATTTCTCCACAATCAAGGGGGCCAGCCGAGCTTACATGTCATGGTTGTTTGAGTGGAGAGTGAGGAGATGTGCAGCCTTCTTGGCAACATTGCTCTTTCAAAGTCTGAAATTCAATCTATCCCAGCCACTGCTCATCACCCCCCTGTTCATCCCAGGGGTCTGGCTAGGAAGCCACTTCAACCACCCCCTCCTCAAACTCCCTACCCTTGTCCCTTCCTAACAGGGATGATGAAAGAAATGACCAGCTATACCCACAAGAGGGGGAGTGTGAGTGAGAGCTCATAGGACCACTGACACTGGAGGAGGCCTCCCTTGGAACTGAGACCATTGAGAACATGGCTTCTTGGGTTTTGGGGAACTCTGAGTCTAGACAGTCATATTGGTTAAACATTTTCCCCCAAAAAATAACTAATTGACTTGGGTCCTCCTGTCTTGAAATTTGAGTTGATCCCAACTGAGTAGTTGTAATAGTAGTAGCTTGTAGTTCTAGATCTCTTTAAGGCTTACACTGTGCTTTCCTTACAAATATCTTGTGCGGTGGGCCAGTCCATAAAGACAATTTGGAGACTGAAAAGAACCATTTATAAAATGGTCAGACTGCCTATTACCACTTGGGGAAATAGACCTTTATTAAAGAACATTTTCACTCATACAAGAGAAATCAAAAGGGCTAACTTGAGATACACAGGGATGAGGGGACATAAAAGATAATACTAGGGAGGTTACTAGAACTTTGCTTCCAACAGCCTTTCCAGAAAATGAAAGGAAGGTCAACAAAGGTGCTGGCAGAGGCCACCCTTATACATGGCCCACATGGATTCTACTAAATTCTTGAGTAGATGAGTGGAACACCTAGGTCCATTGTCACCATCAGGGCAACTTGTCTTGTCAAATGCCATATGTTTTATAGGGAGTAGAGGAGGATTTCTTTTGAAGTATATATTTTTTTTCTCCATCCCTGATGCCACAAGCAGGGAGGCATCTGGAATTGCTAAGTAATATCCCAATTTTATAGACATGGGGCATAGAAGACTCCAGTAAAGAGTAGAAAAGCTAGGATAAGGAAGTGTTAGACAAGAAGAAAAAATATTTCTACCTTAGAGTAAAGAGAGAGGATTGAGGAGGATTTCATTTTTTTTTATTTGCTCTTGTTTTTGTCACTATTATGCAAACAGTTTTATGTCCATTTTGCAGATAAAGAAACCGAGACCGAGAGGTTGTGTGTCTGATCACATGTTGAATTAAAATCATAATAAGCGTTTAGACTCAAATTTCTTCTTACTTTGAGTCCAGTGACCTTTGCTCTGGCCCCTGGTTCAGATATTTATGGTCTGGGCTAAAGTTTGCAAGTGGACTACTTTACCCGTAGTCAGAATATATAGAAATTTGTGGGATAACAAAAGACCCTCTTGTGAAGACGGAAAGTACTGCTTTCAAAAGTGTGAGACTTGCAATCCTTTGGTGCTAATAGGTTTTGCTGCTAACCAATAAAATAAATAACTTATTTTTATTGAGGAGATTTTACTGGGGTTGGATCTGAGCAGAAAATTGTGGATAATTATCATAATCTAATCTGAGTGATGGTCTTCTGTATGTTTCTTTCCTTCTCTCTTCTATGTTATAAGCTTATTGAAGACAGGAAATGTGTGTTAGTTTTGTTGTGGTATCTCTAATGCCTTATACAGTAGGTGATTAATAAATGCTCCCTGAAGTATCCAGACAGCAGAGCTGGATACAACATATTTTTCACAGGACCGCCCTGTGAATTTCATTTCTTAAATTCCTTAAGCTGAGTAGCATTGAGTCTAGGAAATATATTCTTTCATCTAGAAGAACCATTAATGTTATGGTTAGAAAGATGAGAGATGAACAGGACTGTCCTCCCTTAAAATCTTTGCTAAACCAATTAATCGTATAAATGCGACTGTTTGATTTAAGAAGGCAGTTTCCAAGCCCCTTTAAACACTTTAGCAGCATCCATAGTAATTGACACACTATCGCTAATCAACGTCATTACGCTAGATGTTTAAGAACCTCTACCAACCAACCCTTTATTAGACTAGGTCTAGGAATGTTCATGAAATTAACTGATGGGATTTTTTGAAGCAAATTTTGTAATTCAAACTGGCCTTGTCCTCAAGTTTTTATTTTTTTATTATTAGTTAGGTTTGACCACAGGAGACTGGGATATTAAATAAACAACATCCAGACTAAGAGGGTTTAATAAAGCTAACATGGCAGCAAACTGTGCATATGAATAAGATGGAAAAAACTAGTGTAGCTAGGAGTTTCTCAATGTTAAGGACAATTAATATCTATACCTTCTCCCCACCCCTTCCCGTACTAGAAGGAAGGATGGTCACTAAAAGATTCATATGATAGCCACAGTCTTCTTTTGGCCCAACCAAGGCCTGGTCTAGTAGTTTTTTTTAACCAGAAGTTGCATGTGCTCTTGAGAGCATCTGGTTTGGGAAGTTGACATAAAATAAAGTCCTGGTGGAGGATGGAATAGTTTATATGTCTTGTGTTTTAACTTTATGGCATCCACATTATAACTCAATTCACATGTCAAAAAGAGCTATGAAATGAATGACACCAATTTCTCAACATACTTACATGGCCCCCATCCTGAAAGGCCTGACCCTACCATCTAGCCTTCCCATTTGAGGTTATTTTTTAAAAATTGTTGAGGGAAGAGAGGACCTCATAATAACTTACAAGGGCAGCTAGGTGGCACTGCAGTGGATAGAGCACTCACTACATGACCAGCCCACTTCTATTTGCATGTCATACGGAGAGGAACTAGACCTAAGATTCCACTTGTAGAGAGAATTGCCAGGTGAGGTAATTCACTCTGCCAATGTTGACAGGCGCCTTCTCTGAAACTTAGTCTTCCAGAATCCCTAAGAGCACCGAAAGATCCCATGACATGCCCAAGGTCCTATGGCTAGTACATCCCAGAGACTTGAACTTAACTCTTCCTGGTTTTGAGGCAGGGTCTTTATCCATTATGACACTATGACATCCTAAGCCACAAATGTTCTCAATAATATCTGTTGTGGATGAAAGAAATATCTGGGTCTGAGGTGAGGTATAATTCAGAGGAAAAGTAAAATCAAGTCAACAATCAATAATGAAGTAAATACTATAGAAAGTGCTAAGTGCAGAAGAAACAAAGGCCCTTCCCTCAAGCAGCTTACGCTCTAATTAGGGGGGAGAGAACATGCAAATATGCTGATTGAAGTCACAAAATCATTTTTTAAATTCAGAGTGAGAGGACCTGGGTTTAAATCCCATCCTTCTCCTTGACTATTTGTATAACCCTGGGCAAGACTCTCTTGGCCTCAGTTTCCTTATTTGTAAAATTAAGGGTTTGGACAAGATGAGCTTCTAAGATCTCTTGTAGCTATAATTCTATAAGCCTATGAATAACATTAAGAGGAAATTCTGATTTTAAACATTTTCCCTTTTGTTTCATTTGTATGTCTTGGTGCTTTCATACGTTAGCTCTGAAAGTTTCTTTCAGAACCTACCAAATGTAACTGCTTGGATTACTTTATGGAGTACCTTTCATGTCACAGCATCACAAAATCCAGAGGAATTGGGGGAATGAGGACAGGTTTCCTAAAGGACATGGGACTGAAAGTAGACCTGGAAGCCAGAAAAAGAAAGCATTGAGAAGGGTGAAAATGAAGAGAAATGGCCTGTGTAAACACATAGCTTCCGGAGAAGGCAAGAGAATGGGGAATAGTAAGTAGGCCAATTAGTCAGTAAACGTTTATTATACACCTAGTATGGACAGGATACCACTCCAAGTGTTGGGGATACAAAGAAAGGTACAAGACAGTTTCTGCCCTCAAGGAGCTCATAGTTGAGTAAGAGAGACCATGTGCAAACAGCTATGTACAAATAGGCTATAGACAGTATAAATTATTCAACAGAGATGGCACTAGAATTAAGGGAGATTGGGAAAGGCTCCCTATAGAAGGTGGGATTTTATCTGGTGCTTGAAGTAAGCTGGGGAGTCACAGGTTGAGATGAGGAGAGAGAGCATTCCAGGCAGAAAATAATATCTAAGAAAGGGAATAGGGTGAAAAGAGTTTCAAAAGATAGGTTGTGGTCAGATTGTGAAGTTGTGAAGTTGTTTCTCCTTTTATTTTTTCAAAACTTGACATGAGCTTTAAGACATGTCCCCATATTCTAGTATGCTGGGATTTGGTGAGGAAGTCAATTTATCCATATCATTTCATTTATGAAAGAATATCATATCAGACATCCACCAGTCTTCAGTCAGAGCAGCCATTTGTTATGACAAGTTAAACATTTTGGCCAATACTTCCTCAATTTCACCCTTGAGTTATTTCAAAACTCTCTAGTGCCTCAGTCCTAGTATATTCTGTACATCTAGTATATCATTTAGGCTTAGAACATCCTGTCTGATTACGATGATCTGATCTGGAATGGGCAACTGTTGGTTGCCACAATGGTAGGATTTCCCTAATATTTTGCTCATCAAGAACAAGGCATATGGTTCATTCAATCCATCTGCTTCATCATTGTTGCTGATCACACTGATTCCCACCAATTCTCTAGCTGAATCTCTCCCTTTGGTATCTCTAAAGAACCTTTTATTTCTGTGGCAAAGTCAAAAAGCTGCTTTAAAGTACTTTTACAGTTTCTTTTTGAATTGCTTAATTTCTGGTTTGTATCTAACCTGTCATATTTAAATCTTCTCTTTTTTTTAATTTGAAATAAAAGTCCCTTCTTGGATGAATATATGATTTTGCCAATTATTTATACTATTTTCTCCCATTCCCTGATAAAATTATGTTTGTGTATGTATATATATATATATATATGCACATACATATGTGGCATATGCATATTATCCTTGGTATCTATTTACCAGCAGCTTCCATTAGGATTTAAATAGTCCCCAGACATAACAATGTTAAATTCTCTTTTCAGTACCTTACTGACCCCATATCAATGATTATGCAGTTAGGGTTTGTTTTTGAAGGTAATAAGTATGTGATCTCTATCTCTGGTTTTCTCTTTCTTATCAGGATTTTGTGTTAATTATATTGAGATCACCAATGTCACCCACAATTATTTCCTGCTTCAGTTCCTTTTCCTGAGAGAATTCTAAAGAAGTCAAAGCCATAGGTATTCAGACTTAGTTTTGGCTGAGATGGACTCATTGGACAGGCAAATGATTTCCTTTTTAATCCTGCTACTATATTTTGAAAAGATCCAGGAAGGAATCATTTTGGCCTACCTAATTTCTGGTTTGCACCTAAACTGCTGTATTTGTGGTTAGACTATATGAGAAGTGTTGTGTTCAGTTCTGGGCATCACATTTAAGGAATTACTTTGACAAGCTAGAGTGTGTCCAGAGAAGGATGAGCAAAATGTTGAGGTACCTCAAGGACATGTCATACAATATAAATCAAAGAAACTAGGGATATTAACCTGGATTAGAAAAGATGATGTATGGAAGGGGAGAACATGAAGGAAGGGGGTAGGCAGTATGAGGGCAGAATAGCTGTTTTCAAGCACTTGGAATGCTGTCTTGTGAAAGGGATTATATTTGTTTTGTTTGGTTCCAAATAGCTGAACTAAAGTTTGCCAGACATCAGGATATGAGTTCAGATGCAAACTCTGCCACTAGATGATTATTTGGCTTTGGCTAAATCATTTATTCTCTGGGCCTCATTTCTTCATCTATAAAACAAGGGTCCCCAACCCCCAAGCCCATTCAACGTTCTCCAAGGTCCCTTCCAGCACTAGAGTTATAATCGTATGAACCAGGAGCAATGGACAAAAACTAGAGAAAGGGAGATTTATATTCCATAAATTATAAGGAAAAATCTTCTCAACAATTAGAGCTATTCCTAAGGAGCATGAATTGTCTCACAAGGTGGTGGGGTCCCTTTCACTAGATGGACATCTTCAAGCAAAGACTGGAAGACCACTTATTCGAGAAATTCTTGGTCAGGCATGAATTGGACCAGATGGTCTCTGAAGTTGTTTATTACCCTGGGATTTGAGGATTCTTTGATATATGTAGGGATCATTCATGGTGCCTAGGATCAAAATGCTTGTAAAAATCAGATTAAAAATAACTAGTGGCCTTAGGAGCCAGGAATATGGATGAAGGACCTTCTGAGTGAAATCGGCCACACATTTCCTTACTCCAAGGGATAGCCCTACTGTGTCATTTCCTCTTTTCCCAAATCTCTACTTGACCTTTTTCTTATATCTCAGCATGTAAAACTCCAAACAGTATGAGTACAGCTTGACTAAAACAAGGCAGGGATGTTTTCTTACTAATAATGTGACAAAACCAACATATGGATGTGTACATTTGAATTCCCTTTTAATAATTTACAGAATTTTGGTCTTAATGTTGATCCTTTAAAGGTCAAAGATTGCTTATTTGGGGCATGTTCTCTAACACAGAGGGCAGATATGAGCAAAACTGGAAAATTACTAGAAGAAAAAGGGTTGATTCTTGCTCTTATGCTTGATGCTCATTAACAAATGAAAATGGTTTGGATTAGTGTAGAAAATCAAAATGCAGAGCCTGATGATCCTTGAGCATGCATATATGGTAGCCAGTTTGACTTGATTAGAAACTATTTTCTTTTCTCCCAGAGAATCTGGTTGATATTCTAATTAAACTCACAAATATTTAAAAAAAAACCACTCAGGAATAGCAGTGAATTTGCTGAAACCCAACCTCCATTTAGATAAATATACTCCTGAGACCTTTCCTGCTTTCCTGTTAAACCTTAGAAGGTCTGAAGTAGGATGTCCCTTTTTCCTCCTGTCAACAAAGAACTTATCTATCTGCCATGACAAACAGTGGGAAAAGGCGATCATAAAATGGGAACAGGAATTCCTTTCCCCCATAGCTCTCGTAATTCCTAGAACATCGAATTAAGGAGTTCTCAGACCTTTACAAATTCTCCAAGCAAACATTATTAGCTAGGAGAAGTCCATACAGAATGTGAGAAGATTGCCAGAAAATGTTAATGGAACTTCTGTATAAAAGGAAAAAAAGTGAAAACTTTCCTCCATCTCTCCGCACCCCTCCTCTCTCTCTCCCTACCCGTACACCTCTCTCCCTAACATGATTAGAAAGTCGTTTAATGTGTCTGAAATGTTTGGTCCATCAAAGACAAATGTACATGATTGATGGTGACATGGAACACATTTAACTCATTATACCTTACTTTGCAGTAAAATGATTTGTGTAAACTGTCTGCCTAGCATTAAAGGTAAAACAAACTTCGAAACCCCAAAACGTTATATTTTCATCTAATATTTTCCTTTCGGTTTTATAGCTATAATCACATATGGATCCTTTTATTTTACTCTTGGCACCAGACTGAAGAAGAAAAAGATGGCCCTGCAGGAAAGTTGCATAACTTATACCAGAACCCAATGCCCATTGGGGACAGAGAAACAAAAACTGCATGTCTTAATGACATCCAA
Organism: Notamacropus eugenii; assembly: GCF_028372415.1. Lineage (NCBI taxonomy): Eukaryota > Metazoa > Chordata > Mammalia > Diprotodontia > Macropodidae > Notamacropus > Notamacropus eugenii. The sequence continues at coordinate 233,101,745 of NC_092872.1, forward strand.
AAATCCCATGAAGAAAAAAAAATGTGTCCTTTTGCCCATACCAATTGTGGAAGGCTGTCTTTTTGAGAGAGCATCTGGTCCAAAATCAAAATGATACCTTTTAGAGATCACTGTTCTTTGAAGAGGCAATGTGGTGCACTGGGGAAAGGGCTGAATTTGGGTACATCAATGACAAAGGCTTGATACCAACCCATTTTCTAGCCATGGGATAATCACTTAACTTTTCTGAGACTCAATTTCCTTATCTATAAACTGGGGATAATGATATCAGTAGTATATAGCGTTCAGGATTGCTCCAAGAATTAAAATAGACTATATGAGTATAACGATCAATTGTTTGGGGGTTTGGGAGTCAAAGGGCCTGGATTCCAATTCTGCCTGTGCCATTTTGGTACATTTATGATTTAATCTTTCCTAGTCTGTAAAACAAGGGGATTAAGGGAGATGACCTTTAAAACCCCTACTCTAGCGTGATGACTATTTGAAAGATTTAAAGTACTGTAGAAAGCTGCTGGGGTAGTTATGTGGTGCAGTGGATTGAGTGCCAGGTCTGGAATCAGGAGAGACTCCTCTTCCTGAATTCAGATCTGATCTCAGACACTTGTTAGCTGTGTGACCCTGGGCAAATCATTTCATGCTGTTTGCTTCAGTTTTCTCATCTATAAAATGAGCTGGAGAAGGAAATGGCAAAATGCTCCAGTATCTTTGCCAAGAAAACCCCAAAATGGGATCACAAAGAGTTGGACATGAGTAAAAAATAATGTCTTTAACAACAACAAAGAAAGCAGTATAAGTGTAGAAGAGAGATAATCCTGGATTTGGAGTCAAATGACCTGAGTTCAAATATCACCTCTCAAATTTATGACGTGCATAACTCTCAGCAACTTACTTTCCCTCACTGACTCTCAGCTTCCTCCTTTCTGTGATAAGCTGGTGGAACTAAATGATTCCTGCCTGAGGGGTATTTTAGGTTTTAGGTTCAGATCTGTGGTCTGAATATCCATTTCAACTACAGTAAACCTTCCAAAACATACTTGTTATATCTGGTGGTAGTCATGAATCCAAACAACAACTGAAGACACACACATACACATACACACAAAAACACACACACACTACAAGCCAAACACACTCCACATCCCATGAAGAGGAGTAAGAACAAGGCAAAAGGTGCTAGATTTTGAATCAGAGCGTCTCAGTTCAGACCTTGCCGTTACCGTTTCCTGACAAAATGACCTTAGTGCACTCATTTAACATCTCTGGATTTTAGCTTTTCTCATCTGTAAAAGGAAAGATTTCGACTCATGTCCGGCACTTATCTGACTCTCTAACGTTTGCAAATCATGGTCCCATTTTACAGATAAGGAAACTGTGGCACTGGAAAGGTAAATGACTTGGCCATGGTTGCATAGCTTTAATGAGTGTCTAAGACAGAATTTGAACTCTAGTCTTTCCAGGTCTGAGTCTATCATTCTGTGCCATCAGTTCTAGATTTATGATGCTGAGTTTTTACTTAAGGATTTCAAAATGCTGTGGAAAGCAGAAGAAATGAAGTCCCAGAGTCCCATTTTGGATTGAGTATGCTTTAATGTGAGAGAGGAAAAGGAAAGAAGAGGGAGATGGAGAGACAGAGACTGAAACAGACAGAGAAAAAGCCAGGCAGAGAGAGAAAGAGACAGAGAAAGAGAGGGGAGAGAGAGATAGAGAGAAAAATACACACAGAGAGAAAGAGACAAAGAGGGGGAGAGAGAGAGAGAGAGAGAGAGAGAGAGAGAGAGAGAGAGAGAGAGAGAGAGAGAGAGAGAAGACTGTGACTGAAAATATAGTATTCTGAGACCTCCCTACCTGATCCCTTTAGCTAGCAACATCTTTTTCCTATTGTGCTATTTGATCAAGGTAATTTAAACACTGAAAATAAAGTGTAATGTAATTGCTTTATTGGTCAATATAGGAACCCAGGTGGTTTATTTTTAAACTCTCAAAAGTTCCATCTTTTTTTGATCTTTTGCCTTATGCCCTCTCTTTTTCTCTCTCTCTACCTGCCCCCTCTTCCTCTCTTCTTTCCTTTCTCTGTATATGCAAACTCAATAAAATACAGTTCTTCCTCCCTACACTCCACCATAACTCCTTCCAGGCCAAAAGATACACAGCCAAAAGTGGAGAACCAACTTATTGTCAAATTTGATCTCTACACAGAAAAAATAAGATTGATATATTTGTTGCATGTTACCATTTTCTAGGAGTGGAAATTGAAACCCATGTGTATATGGCTCTCCCCATTCCTTCTGTCCATACCTTGTCTGTATGAATGAAGTTTGGTCTCCTGAGCTGTCTCTCTGTCTAGACCATGCCTTGCAGCATGGAATTCAGAAGTGAATCTAGCTCCGCCGAGGAATGGGGGAGGGAGATGATGAATGATTTGCTGAAGGGGATGTAAGAAAGCTAATAAGCTTGGGCCCAACCATCTGAGGGAAAAGATGAGCAGACTGGAGAGCACTGGAGTGGAGCAGCATAGAATGAAGACAGCAGTAAACAGGGAGTTAGGTCCAGAGGGGATAAAGCTCTTGTAATAAAAAGAAAAGAAAAGAAAAGAAAAATCATCTAGGGAAAAGAAAAGAGATGCTAACCAGAGCCCTAGAGGGATGCTCCTGATTTCAACCTAGGGAATTCTTAAAATGATGGCATTAACTAGAGACTGAAATCTGGGAGAAGAGGAGGCTTGACAATGGGAGGCTGCTGGGAAACCTAGGTGTTTTCTCCTCCTAGTTGATTTTCTTTGGCAGGCCAGTTCTGATACTGTATGTATGTGGTCCCATTCAACCCAGGTATGCTTGAAATATCTCCTGTACCTTCATAGGAGTCTTGCAGTATAAAGGCTCTGCAGTGCTGTTGGGGGAAAGCACATTAAAAATAAAGTGTTGTCATAAGATATCTTTCTGGCAAGATGGGGTTCAGGATGCGTAAGCCTTAACTGGAATTGCTGTAAACAAACTAGCTAAAACAAACTACTCTACTGTCTTACTGATTGAACAAAGGTCAGGTGGTGAGGATTTTGCATCAACTCTCTTTACTGGTTTTTAGTCTTACTTGTTCCATGATAATGTTTTGAGGAGCTAGTTAGTTAATTTTTACAAAAATTGGTACTTTGCTAAAAGGAATTGAGATCCATCTGGCTATTAGACAGCCCTCTTTAAAGATAGCACATAATTAAAGTTTTTAAGCAGGAACATCTTTTGTAACTTTGAAAAAAATTCTATGCAATTTAGTTCATGCCTTGAGGACTAAGAGAGAGGTGATTACACAGATATGGGTTTGCAGGTCACAGGAACATAAATATCTTTTCACCAAGAGTCAATGTAGATTAGAGGAAAATGTGCTGAATTTGGGGTCAAGGAAGATGTGAATTTAAATCCCAACTTTTACACTTACCAGTTAGGTGACCCTGGACTAATCCCTTAAGCACTGTCTTTCTCAGTTTCCTTCTGTGTAAAATAGGGACTACCTGAGTTTTTCTGAGGTTAAAATGAGCTATTTGTAGAGTGCTTTGCAAATCTCAAAGCATTACATGAATGCTAGTTTTTATTATTATGAATGCTAACCTGATGTTAATACACTACTTTAAGGTTTACAAAGGGCTTTACTAACATAATCTTATTTGCTTCTTTCAATAACCATCTGAGGTAGATGCTGCACATATTATTTTTCCCATATTAGAGATGGGAAAGCTGAGACTCAGCATATTACCAACATCAAGTTGGGCTCTTTAGAATGAAGGTACTGCTGACTGTGCTAGGAGGTTATTTGAGCATGTGTGGGGAGTAGCCAAGAGGAAAAGAAAGGGAAATATTAATGGTTATCTTTGTGAAATGAGCATCATTCTTTCCCCTTTATCTCCCCATTTATAAGTGGTCTATGGTCCTCCATCAAGCCTTAGTTCCATCTAATGAAGCTGACTTGTCTCTCTGGGCATCCCTATGAGGGGATGCAATATCTCTATGGTGTCAGCCTGACTACAGATGTCTCTGTTTTTACCTAATCATGGATATTTATGATATTGATTCTTTGGACAATGAATTCAGTCAGCTTCCCTTTCTTTCCTTGAGGTATAAAATATTGCTTGTCATTTCTTTAGAACTTTAAAAAAAACAACATAGATTTGATACTGGCTAAACTATTTCCATCAGTGATTGAATGTCTCCTATTCTCAGACCTTAAATAGAAAAGTCAGAAAAGAATAAGTAAAAGAGAATTGGTTCATTCAGTCCTCAAAATAAATGATTACAAGTCAACTTTGGGAACAAAGACTACTGGAAAAGGGACAGAGTCAGAAGATGTCAAAATTAGAAGGGATTTTAGAGCTCTTTTGAGCCCAACATCTTCATGTATAGACAGGGAGCTTGTCTGAGGAGAACCCTTCTGGGGACCTGGATCATAATTCAAGGTCTCTATATTAAGTCTTATCAATCCCTCATTTGATGAAATGGTACTAAGCAGAAAATGAAGACCTAGGCTATCTATACTCAGCACACCATTAGGACAAGTCATTCAGGAAGGATGACTTCTATTGACAGATGCTATCCTGTGCAACAGCACTATAGGCATGGGAGCAGAAATGAAGACTCGAATCAGTGTATTCCTCTGGAGAAATGTATGGCCTCTCAGACTGTTGAATGGGTGTCCTCATGCTTATAACCCATGAATTTTAATTTTTATAGCAGAGGGGAAATCAATTGATGCTATGAATTAAAACATCAAGACAACAAGATATAGTAGTAGATAGATTGCTGAACTTGGGATCTGAAGATTTGGGTTCAAATCCCTCCTTACTTACTTACTGTGATGACCATAGGCAAGTGGCTTAAACTCTCTGAGTTTCTTTCTTCTTCTGTAAAATTAGAAGGCAGAACTAGATAGTCTCTAAGGTCTTTTCTAACTTTAAATCCATAGATCCAGTAATGAACCATTTAACTAAGCTCATTAATAGTGGCTAAAGTCTGATAGCAAGAGAAAGAGATAAGAAGATTTGGAATCAAAGGACCTAAGTTCAAATACAAGTTTTACCACTTACATGTGTCACTTTGGACGTTACCTCTCTGACTCTGCCTCAGTTTCCTCATCTGTATAATGAGAGGGTTGGACTAAGAGACTGATAAATTCTCTCCCCGCTCTAAATATATAAACCTAAGAGCTATGTGGCGTAGTAGAAAGAATCCTGGATAGAATATCACAAAACATAGCTACTAATCCCAAATCAACAATAGACTATAGTTTTATGGCCTGGGACAAATTTGGAATTATGGATATGAAAGCTTGAAGGAACCTCAGATGTCATTGAATTTAACACATACATGAATAGGAATTACTTTGGTAACATCCTTGATGAGTTAGTTCTCTCTGTCCCTTGGTTTCCTCATCTGTACCATAGTGAGGGCACCAACTGAGTGTTATGGTGCCATTGATGGGTTTTTGTTCTTAGGCAGTGTTACAATAAACCCCCATCGATGGAGTCTAAGACTGATTTAAAAAAGATTCATACTATGGCCATGATGTTAAGGGTCATAGAAGGAAGATTGGACCTGTGATTTTATTGGTTTAGGGAACTCTCAGGGAGGAAATTCTCTCTACCAACACAGGTTGGCACCTCCATGAAACTTATAATCTTAGAAAGTTGCCTAAAGGAATGAGAACTAGGTTGCTTGATATGGTCACGTAGTGCATACATCCTGAATTCAAATCCTTTCTCAGATACTTAAAAGCTGTATGATTCCCTAGCAGATCACTTAAGCTGGCTTATTAGCATCTGTTTTTTCATCTGTAAAAATGGGAATCATAATGGACTCAGCATATAGGGTTATTTTAAGGATCAAATGAGATAATATGTAAAGTGCTTTGTAAGCCTTTAGTAAAAGTTATGTATATGCTTATTATGAATTATTATCATTGTTACTATTATTTCTATGTCCAACATCCTTTATCAAGGACGTTGAAAAGCTGAGGTGAATTCAGATGAGGTTGACTAGATTATTGAGGGCATTGGAAACCTCAGTATATGAGAGTCAATTAAAGAAATTGAGGACATTTAGGCTTAAGAAGAAAAAATGAGGTGGGAGGGGTGGAACATCATAGGATCATAAATTTAGCCTTGGAAAGGACCTTGCAGATAATTTTGGCCAGCCCTCTCATTTTTACAAAGGAAGAAACTGAGACATATTGTCTTCGAGTATTTGGCAGATTACCATGGAGAAAGATGATCAAACTAGTGATACTTGGATCCAGATTTGATTTATGGTTGTTCTCTACATTTTAGTCATTGTATATTATATATATATGTTTGTCTTGGTTCTGTTTACTTCACTGTATTGCTATCTTTCCATGCTTCTCTGTGTTTGTGATATTTATTATTTCTTATAGGATGGTAATGTTCTATTACATTCATGTATCACATTTTGTTTTGCCATCCCCAATCAATGGACATCTGTTTTCCCATTCTTTGTTTCCACAAAACTGTTACCATAAATATGTTGCTGTATATCGATGCTTTATTCTTATTAATGACTTGCTTGTAATATAAGCCTAGTAGTGGAATCTCTGGGCTCGAGATTTTTTAGTCACTCTATTTGCATAATACCAAATTGCTTTCCAGAATGTTCCTATTGACTTACAACTCCACCAGTAATGTATTAGTGTTCCTCTCTTCCCCCAAGTCTGTTAGCTATTCCAATCTTTTCTCATCCTTGCTGATTTGACAAGTGTAAGGTGAAACCCCAGAGTTTTGGTGATTTAGAGCATTTTCTCACATGGTTACTTGATGATCTACATATCTTCTTTTGAGAACTGTTTGCTCCTATGACCATGCAAACAAGTATTTTCTAAGTGCCCACCATATTTCAAGGCCTTCATGGACACTGACAATTCAAAGACAGAAGAATAATAGCTCCTGTCTTCCAAGAGCTTACATGTCCATGTATAAAGATACACAAAATAAAACAAAGATAATTGATTTGGGGAAGAGTTAGAAAGCTAGAAACATTTCTTTCTTCTGAAATATTTCAGAGATAACCGTGCAGAACACAACCTATCCATCTGCTCTCTCTTATTCTTGATGACTGGCCCATCTCTTTCTTCAGTCACATAGCACGTGTGCCTGAACGGTGTCTTATATGGAACATTTGGCATACTTCATATTAGTCGTTTATCGCAGCAAAGCTCACATCAGCCCTTAATCCTTTCTTTGCCCTTTCTGTGACTTATAACTTTGATTCTTTGGAGACTGTGGCATTTCACCTCCTTTAAGACTAAGCTCAAATATTGTCTCCTTCCAGTTTTTCCCAGTCTTTCCATCTACTAGAGCCATCCCCCAAGGCTACCTTCCTCTTTCTCTCTATTTGCTATATGATTATGTGTTGTATGTATAAGTATATATCATATGTTCTGATTTTTATCAGATATCCCAGAGTTTTAGTGTAGTTTTAAAATCTGATAGCTTAAACATAAAGTTTTTATAGTTTTCCCCAGTACTTTTCAAAGTTCTAGATGCATAGTTAAAAGAAAAAATGTTTGTTCGTTGATTGTAGCCATGTACCCATGGGAAGGATATTGATGCGTAGATAATGTAGCATTTTTACTGCTATTGTTATCATCATTATCAATTAACTGAGACAAGCATGAAATCTTTAGAAATACACAGTTGGTTAGTTGTTTTTCAGTTGTGCCTGATTCTTCATGACCCCATTTGGGGTTTTCTTGGCAAAGATACTGGACTGGTTTGCCATATCCTTGTGCAGCGTATTTTGCAGATGAGAAAACTGAGGCAAACAAGATTAACAGGCCCAGATTTGAACTGATGAAGATGAGTCTTCCTGACTCCAGGTCAAGCACTTGATGCACTATGGCACCCCCTAGCTGTCCTATTGAGAAGTGGCATACAACTTCCCAAAAGTGACCTCTCCTACTGAATAGTGATGGACTAATTAGTGGCTTGTTTCTCCAGCTGTGTATCATGTTCTGGATGATGAACATTTTTCATCTATTTTTTTTTACCTATGTATGTTTCCAGACTAATTTCTTTTGAATTACTATAGATCTCACTGAGGAGCTCCTCTACCACTGTAGGGCTTAGTACAGTTAACGTCTGCAAAGAGTGGCATCTATACCAATTTCTTCTTCCATTCTGACTTTGCATAGCATATACTCCATGACAGTAGTGTCAAATTCAAAAAGAAATGGGCCCACTAAACGGTACATATGCATATTGACTTAGAAAGCCACATATCAATATTGTCTATATTATATTGTATTTTTATTTTGTTTAACATTTCCAAATTACTTTTTCTTCTGTTTTTACTCAGAGGTCTTCAGGAAACCACCAGGCCCCATGTTTGACACCTCTGTTCCATGACAGCAAACACCTTTGAAAAGCACATTTTCCCAATTTTTACCTCCAGCTGATAGAAAAAGAAAGTACTATCCCTGACTCTCTAAGAGCTTAGAGGGTAGCCAATCTATGTGAACGGTTTAACCATTTCTAACCCAAGTATCTTTTTGACGAGCCCCAGCTATGTTTATAAAAATCACGGAAAGGAATATCTAAAGTAATTTCCAACATCCTGTGGAAAATAATTTCTAGCTAGCAAGAATCCACACAGATAGTAACAGAACCCAATGATGCCCTGGTCTTGGCCCCAGCCTTTCCTACCTGGCTCACAAATAACACATTTGGCTTCCCAGACACCCCAATATCTAAAACTGAGAGGATTTATACTCACACCTAGAATAGCTGTTTCCAGCCAACAAACAAAAGTTTACAACAGGAACCTTTGCTCTGAAATGAAATCTGGTTCTTTGACTTGGCTTTATTAGCCCATTACAGTACAGAGAGAGGAGACATAAGTATCCAAAATCTGCTGTCACTGATACAGAACTGGGTTGGCAAGAGCTTCCTTCCTTAGCACTTAATACTGTCCACATAATAGGACTGGAATTCGGTGCAATTTGCTGTTAGCTTTTAGAAATTAAACTGAGTCTACTTCTTTCTCTATCTCTGTATCTACACAGTCCAATTTAGAGAAGAGATTTGGTTATCATTGAGTTCATTAGATCCTTCCTAAAACATCTTTCTGATCTTGTCACTCTCTTCCTTAGAAACCTTGGGAATCACATTCCCTACAGAATGAAGCCCAGTCTCTTCAACCTGACGTTGCAGACATTTAAGCTCTGCCCTTAATCTCTCTTTTTCATGTTTATCTCTCACTCCTCTGCTTCAGTCACTCAATTCTCCAACTAAGCAGGGCTAATCATTGTCCTCTAAATGAGGTCCTTGCTTCCTTGCCTCTATTTCATCCTTTCTCTTAGTCTGGAATTTGCTTCCCCACCTATCTCCACCTGTTAAAATTCTGTCCAGCTTTCAAAAGTCATATCAAAGGCCACCTTCTCCATGAAGTCTTCCATGTTCCTTCAAATTATGGTTATTTCTTTCTTCTCTATTATCCCCATACACATTACTTTTATTACTTCTATCATTTTTTATAACATTCTACCCAGTATTTCAATTTATGATGTACCTGTCTTATCTCCTCTACTTGAGTTTGAACTCTTTCAGGGCAAACACTATGTCTTCTATGACCCCTCTAGCACCTAAACTTGGCTCATAATGGTGCTCACTAACGTTGACAGTAAATTAAAGCACTACTGGGTCTATATCCTAAAGAGATCAGAGAAAAAGGAAAAAGATGTACATATACAAACATATTTATAACAACACTTTTGGTGGTAACAAAGAATTGGGTATTGAAAGGATGCCTATAAATGGAGGAATAGCTTAGGAAGTTGTAGCATATGAGTATGATGCCCCTCTGTTGTGCTATAAGAAATGATGAGGGGGGTGGTTTCAGAAAAACCTGAGAAGACATATGAATTGATGCAAGATGAAGAGAGCAGAATATTATATACAGTAACAGGAAAGTTGTAACAGTTATCAACTGTGAAAGACTTGGTTATTCTGCTCAATACAAAGAACCAAGACAATTCCAAAGGACTCCTGATGAAAAATGCTACCCACCTGCAGAGAACAGATAAACACTGAGTGCAAATTGAAGCAGAATATAATTCACTCTATTTTTCTTGCTTTTTTTGCAACGTGGCTAATATGAAAATATATTTTACATGATTTCATATATATAATTGATACCAAATTGCTTGTCTTCTCAGTGGGTAAGAGAAGAGCTAGCATGGGGAGAGAAAATTGGAACTCAAAAAAAGTTAAATGAATATTAAAAACAAATGATAATTTTTAAAAAATAAAGTAAATCAAGATAAAAAATAGAAAACTTGTTTACCTGGGAGTTCCCTCCCCAAAATCTACTTCATCTAAATCATACATTAAAATTTCCTTATTTTTTGTTTTTTAAATCATGTTAATTTCCAAATATGTCCTTTCTATTCCCAGCAATTCCTTGTTACAAAGAATGCTAATAAGCTAACTTTAGGGCTTTAAAGTTTGCAAAGCACTCTATGTATCTATGTATGTATGTATCTATCTATCTAATCTAACCTAATCCTATTCTAGCAATCTTATTATGTAGGTGCTATTATTGTTACTTTATGCCTGTGAAATGGAGCTGACACATTAAGTTACTTACCTAGGACTACATAGCAAGCACGCATCTAAAGACAGAACTTGAATTCTGGTCTCTTGATCCCAAGTTCGGTATCTTATTCATTATAACAACTACTTGTCTCATAAGAAAATAATGAGAGAGAAAAAGTAGGTTAGCAAAACATCAAAATACCAACTGAGTTACAGAAGGGAAGAAGCTATGTTTTCTTCTCTTTTCTTTGAGGTCATGTTAGATACTATAATCGTATGGTATACAGTTTCTATATTTTCTGTTGACACTGTTGTCGTCATTGTGTATAATGTTTTCCTGGTCCTGTTTACTTCACTTTTCAACAGTACATAGAAATCTTCCCCCACTTCTCTATATTCTTCATCTTCATTATAATTTATAGTTCAGTTATATTTCATCATATTTGTCATAGTCCTTTTTCTCTACTCAAACATTCAGAATTCAGTCTTATTATCCATGGTGATCTATTGATCTTGGAATGAGATGGAAATAGATCTCATGTTTTCTTTCTAAATTCTGTCCCAATGGTCAGCAATTCTTCACTGGAAAGTTCTTTCATCTATCTATCCCCTGGGAAGTCTGGCCACATTAGCTCCCAAATCATAAATTTAGACCTAAAAGATCATTTCAGATTACATGAATCTAGAGCTGGAGCAAACTCAAGAGACCATCTAGTTCAACTGCCTCATTTTAAAAATGAAGAGACTGAGGGCCAGAAAGGTTAATTGACTTGGCAGATGTCACAGAGGTAAAGTTCATGGCAGAGTTGGGGCTTGTCCTCAGATTCCAAATTCTGTGTCATCTCCAGTATACCCTAGTACAATTCGATTAGATCTTTTTTGCTTCTAAGTGAATGGATGGACAACAGTAGGTTACCTCCTTCTATGAGTAGTCATATTGGGCTGAAAGGTCATCATTAAATCATTCTTCATCCTTCTTTTTCTCTGGCATCTTCCTTGCAAGAAATCACCCCACAGTGAAGTTTAAGCAGTAGCTGATCCTCTGAGACTTCTAAAAAAGCTAACCTTAGGTCAACCACAATAAGATATTTTCATAAATGTACATAGCTCTTGAGAATTTTGCTTCTGAGGGGAGTTCATAACTGCTCTGCTGAATTATCTCTCTATTCCTACTGAAAAAGCAAAGCAAAGCAAAATACTTTTGACTACCATCTTAAAATTCAGGAGTAGTGGAAGGACCAAGGGTCATCTAATCTCTGCCAATTTCCTATTAAATCAATATTCCCCTTCACCTGGGATTCCATGTGAAGGTAAAATGAAAAGCACTGTCACCTTCTAAGTCCTTAAGACAATCAGGACAGAGAAGGATAGTAATGGGGTAGGAGAAAGATATGTGAATCTTGCTTAAGTGAGACATTCAAGACTCTAGACTTCAGTTAAAAAGTTGGGGTTCTGCTTCTTTTGGGTTCATTGTTTCAGATCCTACACCCAAAGTCATTAGGATTAATATTTATTTAGATAAAAACACACATTGCTAAATAGGTGAAGATGCCCCAATGATGGCCAATTTTCTTTGAAAGTATTAGCCACTTTTGGGGAAATTCTTAGAAATCTGAAAATGACTTTGCTATATACTTTCTTGATAAAAAGAAGACAGCTAGATTTTTTTCCTGATAAAGGGAAGGGACTAGAATTCCCAAAAGTTAAAAGACTCAAACTCCATGGAATTCCCTTTTATGTCCTTAAGGCAAAATTTCAATTGATCCTAAACAAAGATTTTAACCAAGAGTTATCCAGGAGAACATTCTTTCTATGCAAACTTTAGGGCAGCTAGATGGTTCAATGGATGGCATGCCTGGCCTGGAGTCAGAGAGACCTGAGTTCAAATCTGCTCTCAGACACTTTTTAGCTGTGTGACCCTGGACAAGTCACTTAACCCTTTGCCTCAATTTTCTCATTTGTAAACTGAGCTGCAGAAGGAAATGACACCAGTCCACTACCTTTGCCAAGAAAACTCCAAATGGGGTAATGAAGAGTTGGACATGACTGAAATGACTGAACAAAAGTAGCAACCAGACAAACTGTACTTGTGCTTTCCAAGTGAGGAACAAGAGAGAGTAGGAGAGCTGTCATCTGTACTTCTGTCTCTCCCTGTCATGAGTTGGAGTCAAAACTCTTTCCTTTATTTTCATAAATGGATCACTGCCAAACTCTTTAACATCTCACTTCCAGATGGCCCCATATAATCTAGGTATCTTCCCAGTTGAGTCCTAGTTGAGATTTTTGTTTGTTGGAAGTCATCAATTATATGTTTCTACGGAGGCAAGAATGGACCTTTCTTTAGAAATATTCTAGCTCATACCAGACCCTTCTTTAAAACAAATAAATAATACCTTGATAATTTTTGAGTATATGGAATTTCCAGCTAAGACAGAAAATATAAGAAGGTTGTGGACTTTGTCTTTTGAAAAAGGAAATTATTTTGTTCCAGCTAAGGTAATACTATTAAAGAAAACTATATATATGTGTGTGTGTGTGTGTGTATATATATATATATATATATATGTATGTGTGTATATATGCATATGTATGTATGTGTGTATATATGCATATGTATGTATGTGTGTATATATGCATATGTATGTATGTGTGTATGTATACACATGTATGTGTATACACATACATATATGTGTATATGTGTATACATATACACACAGATACCATATATCTATATAATACATACCTATTATATGCTATTTCTGGCTCAGAGCACTCTCAAGTGTTATTGTTGAATCAATTTTCATTTTGTGACCCATTTGGAATGGTTTGCCACTTCCTTCTCCAGCTCATTTTACAGAAAAGGAAACTGAGAGAAGCATGGTCACACAACTAGTAAGCATCTGAGGCCAGATTTAAACTCAGGAAGGTGAGTCTTCCTGATTCCAGGCCAGGGACTCTATCCACTGTACCACCTAGTTTAGTAAGTATTGAGGGACTTGCAAAATTTATACAACACATAGTGCTTGTCATTATGGAGACTACAGTCTACCAGGCAGATGAGACACCAGCAGAGATAACGATGATACATAATTTTATGTGATGGATTGAACTACAAAACAAAGTGCTATGGACTTGACGTCAGAGGACTCAGGTTGAAATCCCACCTCAGATACTTACTGACCTATATGATCCTGAAGGAGTCACTCATCCTCTCTGTTCCTCATTTTCCTCCTCTATGACTTGACTCAATCATTTCTTAATAACTTTTCCCCAACAGCCCTTCCTTTTAGTTACCATTGCCCTCCTTGTATGAGAAATAACAGAGTTGGGGAAAATACATATGTATGGTAGAGAACTGCCTGGATTCTAACCCCTCTGTGTGTGGTAAGGTCTGAAACACCATGTTAATCCTTTTCTGAATACCTCATGATTTAACTATGGTGATATTTTTTTTTCTTTTAGTGCTTAATGGAAGAAATCTCACTTGATAGTCTGCAGCCCACTGTCTGGAAATAACATATTTGGCCCAAATCCACAAGTGAAATTAATCTTTGAAATTGTTTATTTACTTGTTCATTGCTGAAGCAACCAGTTATCTGGCATTCCATCAATCCCTACTCCCTCTCTCACCCCCAAAATATTCTGTTTTAATTGACTTTGCATTGAAGTATTTGGAAAATCTGTGATCCTGAGACCCCATTAAAACTTTCTGGAAAATGCAATCTGAAAGAATTCCTGGTTATGGAATGCCATATTGTTACGAAGTCACAAAAGGAAAATGCTCTCCACAGGAAAGTCTAGACTCTAGACTGACAATGGATTTTCATCCAAGAAATAAGTAATTTTATGGGTACTTTAATGGGTACTTTAGGAGGCAGTAGTATTTTCTGAAAAGGTGGAAGGAAAATCCTTCCTCTCCAGTTTAATAGCTATTCTTAGATGCCATCCTACCCCCCAAATGAATTGTTACCTACTGGTTAAGTGCTCTCCTTATTGGAAGCACAGAATTTATCATGGCATCATAGAATTTCAGAGTTTGGGACTAGTCATAGACCTCTAATTTAAAGCAAGAATCTTTTATATGATATCCTTAACAAATAGACATCTAGACTCTACATGAAAATTTTCATTGATGAAGGACTCACTAGCCTTGCAGAGCGTCCCTTAGTTATGAGGTTCAAATGAGATAATACTTGTTCAGCCTTAGCACAATGCCTGTCACATAATAGGTACCTAATAAATGCCTGTTCCCTTCTCCTCCTTCTTTCCCCATCCCATTCTACACATTTGTTATTGAGTCATTTTTCAGTCATGTATAACTCTTTTTGATCCCATTGGGATCTTCTTGGCAAAGATACCAGAGTGGTTTGCCATTTCCTTCTCTAGTTCATTTTACAGATGAGAAAAAAATGAGACAAGCAGGGCTAACTGACTTGCTCAGGGTCACACAACTAGTAAATGTCTGAGGTTAGATTTGAACTCAGGAAGTTGAGTCTTCCTGACTCTAGTGCCTGTGCTCTATCTACTGTCTTCCACCTGCCCATTCTACATACTATGCTTCTTATTAATACAGCCTATGCTATTGGCAACCCTCAAGATGGAACTGGAAGTGGCCCTAATTCAATCTCCTCATTTTGTCATAGCAAGGATTTAAACCTAGATCTTCTGAATCCAGTACAATTCTCTTTTCACTCCACCACGGTGATGGCAATGTCCCTAGTTCTTCCTAGATTTTTCAATTACATGAATGGATTTATAAATGGAATAGTAGTCTGAAAGAGTGAGGTCAGAAGGGGTAAATAATCTCTTCCTTATTAGTGGAATTGGGAATAATTAATATGTACTAAGAAAGAGGAGGAAGATGATACAGAAACACAGCAGAAAATTTCTTGGAGTGATAGAAACATTGTCAGACTTGAAGATTGGCATGTCAATTCTGCCACAAACTCATTAGATGACCTCGGGAACAAATCACTTCACTTGGATATCCTCGGTTTCTTCGTCTGTAAAATGTGGGGGTTGGGTTGGATGATTTTCTCAGGCCCATTTCAGCTTTATACTTTGAGTCTAAATTGTTTAATCCCTAGTGCCTTCTTCCCCAGCTTCTTCTAGTTGGGCTGGATCATGACCTACACTGATGTTATCATAGATTTAGAACTCTAAGCAACCCCAAAGGTCATCTAGTTCAATACTTTCATTTTGTACATGAGGGAACTAAGGTCCAGAGATTCAATAACTTATCCCAAGTCACACAGAACATTTATTGAGTCTGTTATAATTGAGATTCTTTTGTGTGTGAGTTGTACTAGTTGGCCACTTGGGTTCCTTAGGTTTCTGTGATTGATAGAGATCTAGGGTGTTCTGAGTGTGGGTCCCACCCTCTTATTACTATGCCACAATGGCACCAGCTCCTCACCAAGAAATAAGATGAAAAATTTGATGAGAATCCTCTCTTTTCCCCTCACCACCTCTCCCAGTCATCCAACGTGCTAGCCAGGGTTGGGGGTGAATTCCTCTACTCCTTTTGGTGAATGTCCACTAACTTCTTAATATCTAGCCCATTGACATTGAATCTTAGACTGTTTATTTGTTTTTTTAACTAAGAATTTGGCCCAAACAGTGGCTGTGCTTATGATTGTATAGATAAATGTGGTGATATATATGTATGTGTATATAAATATTTTGAAATATATTTTATTATATGAATTTAAATATATAGACATATATATGCTATATGTATATATGCATGACTATATATGTACACAGTTATATGCAGGGTATACATATGTTTCCACATGTGTCTGTATCCATGTGTATATATATACACACATACACACATGTGTACAATACACACAGGTGTATGCGTATACATATGTCATTTTATTCATATCATTATTCTTCCTTTTCATGTCATCATTAGAGAGCAGTTACAATTTATCATATGATCTATAATGGATAAAACTTAGTAGGTAGTATTCCATTAACTCTTATCAGGCATTTGAATGTTTTAAAGCCGGTTGTTCCTTAGAAAGAAAAATATTAACCCTGATTTAGGAAAGTGTATTCATAGGATCTTTATTATACGTGTCACATGAAAATTTAAAATTTTGCTATCACCATTTGGAAAAGTCAGAGATGGACAAATGTCATTGATGGCTCATCTTCTAGTACTTCTTGCAGCCAGTTAAATAGGGATTCAGATGCAATTTTGTTGTTGCTCTGGACCTATTTCCCAGGGTTGTTGTGAGGATCAAATGAGATAATATTTGCAAAGTACTTTGCCAGCCTAAAAGCGCTATCTAAATGGTAGCTGATATTATTATCACAAATAAGGAATACAAAATGCTTTACAAATGTTAAAGAACTGTGTTATTTAAACGTCAGTATTCACATTGATCTTATTATTACTGAAGTAGTCTGGACCATCCTTGTCTTAGTTCAGGAGTTCTTGACCTTTTTAAATATCATAGACTCCCTTTGGTTGTCTGGTGAAATCTATAAGCACTTTTTCAAAATATTGATTTTAAATGCATAATGCATAAAATATATCTGATTACAAAGGCAATAAATATATTAAAATCTAATTCTCAATTCTCTAAAAGTCCCAAGTCCCCTGAAATCTACTGATAGATCCCCTCAGGGGTTCATGCACTCTAGGTCAAGAACTCCTTCCATTAGTTGTACTCTAAGTCAATGATATTCTAGGCCGACCTCTTGCCACATAATTTAAATATGTCATGCCAGGTATTCCTGCTGAATGTGTATTTTTTTTTATAGTGTATAATAACTGCTGTAGAGAATCAGCATGGCTTTGTAAAAAGAGAACTAGCCTCAGAATCATGAAGACCAATTGATTCAATTCCCATCTCTGTCACATATTGGAGATCTTCCTTCGTTCCTTCGTTCCTTCGTTCCTTTGTTCCTTCCTTCCTTCCTTCCTTCCTTCCTTCCTTCCTTCCTTCCTTCCTTCCTTCCTTTCTTCCTTCTCTCTTTCTTTCATTTCTATCTGTATTTGTGTTTCTAGATATAGATATGCACTCATATATGAATATATGTTTGTATGTGTGTTTATGTATGTGGGTATATGTATATGTGCATGTATGTCTATAATATCCACATATGTATATGTACACACACATGCACATATGTCTATTTGAGCAAGTGCAAGTCTATATGTGTGTACACATGTATATATGTGTATGCATGTATATATGTATATATGAATATATGTATATATGTCTATGATATGTATATTTGTAGAAAGACATACATGCATGTGTAAATCTATATGTATATCCACGTGATCCTTGGTAAGTCATTTAATCTCTCAATGCTCTAAGTAACTCTCTAAGATTATATAGGTTGCAAAGGTGTTTTCTGGAATTGATAGAGAGAGACCTTTGCCAGTAGCTCCCTATACCAATAAAATCACAGGCAAGTAAAAAAAATGCAACTCAATAAAATGCCCCCCGGACATTGCTCATGGCATTTCTCACATAGGTCTTTGTAGGACATGAGTTGCACTCTCCTCTCCATATCCCTCATCCATGCAACAGCCTTCTCCTTAGTGCCTACTGCATCATATCTTCTGTCCAGGTTGGCACCTGATAGGTCAGTCTTACTATTTTTCAATTTCTCCTTCTTCACCCTCTCTTTTTCTCTGTGTTACTCAGTCAGACATAGATCACCAGGGGAATTTCTGTCATGGTCAAGCCAAATCCTTCTTGAGGAAGGATTCTCTTCATAATATCTGTACCTTGGCTTTTTCCATCCCTGCATCAAGGAAATTTGAAACGAAGTGTGAAGGTGTGTGTGTTTTCAAAAACAGCACTAAAGCTATCAATTTTTTTGAGTAAGAGGGGGCTAGATTACAGCCAATCCCTTGTCCAAGGCTTGTCTTTCTTCCCTCTTGTCTGTTAGAAACCACAACTGTCTCTCCCGTAGTCAGTGATGGTAACTTGCTAGGTTATGTCACTCTCTCTCTCTGTACCAAGGTAATTGGCCTGTTGTTTCTGCTGTCACAGCATATTATTTTTGCCCCCAAGGAGCAGATGTTCTCCCTGTTCATTATAATTACTGCTTTTTTCTGCTCTTGGGTGATAGGAATACTTTTTGAAATGATGGTGATCCATCTTTTAATATTGCTTTTTATTTACCCAATCAGTGATGTAATACATATTTATGTGTGGAATGCCTTTATCTATCAGATCCTCTAAAAACATGTAAGGGAAACATAAATAATGGGCCCATCTATTATAGAATGTACAATCTGATTTCATACAAACCAAGGTTTATGACAATGGGTGGAAAATTCTCTGTAGTTACGTATGAGGGCTCAAGACACACACACACACACACACACACACATGCACACACACATTCATACACACTTTTAGAAATATATGAGTATGTGTTGGCTGTGTTATATTTCCAGAAATGTTCTAAATATCTTTCCAGTTTGGCTTTCAACTATGTGGCACTTTATATATAAGGGCAAAATGTTAAAAATTTGGTAAAAAATTCAGAAATATTCATGTTATATCCCAGTCAAAGATAGCTGACACTTTTATAAAATATGAATTGTAACAATAGCAACAATAGTGATTGCATAATTATTATAAGAAGAAATTGTTTTAATTTTAATATTTTCTACAGTATTTCAGTCATTTTTCAGGCATATCTGACTCTTTGGGACCCTATTTAGGGTTTTCTTGGCAAAGATATTGGAGTGGTTTGCCAATTCCTTCTCCAGCTCATTTTACAGATGAGGAAACTGAGGCAAACAGGGTTAAGTGACTTGCCCAAGGTCACACAGCTAGTATTCAGATTTGAACTCTGGAAGATAATTCTTCCTGACTTCAGACTTTATACTCTACCCACTGTGCCACCTAGCTGCCTTCAATTTGATAGTATAAATAAGGTAAATGGAAGCAAACAGAATAGCCATGACGAATGGCTGGTCCATGTCTAGATTCATATTTTTGGTGACTTGTCAATATGGAATTTGATCCTTTAAAAAAAACCCAACTTTTGTGCTTTTCTCCCTCAGATTGAGGAAGACACATGGCAGAAATACTACTTGGAAGGAGTCTCCAATGAAATGTATACAGAATATCTTTCTAGTGCCTTCGTGGGTCTGTCCTTCCCTACAGTTTGTGAGTAAGTAGAACTCATCTATTTGCTCTTTGGTTCTCAAGGAAAATGCAAGGTTCATGGTTAGCTCAACGTTTCAGAGAACAACCAATCATTCGACCATTTTTATTAAGCCTCTTCTGTGCATAGCTCAGCATTGAGACATATACCATATGTATGGTGAGATGGAGTGGGAACACAGAGGATGAGACTTGGTCTTCACACTTAAGAAGATGATAATCTAGTTGAATAAATAAAACAACAACACATGGAACTGCACTGAACAGTGGAGCACAGGGTATAATTAAGTGCTCAATTAAGATTTCAGTTGCCAGGATTTTCAGTGAGTGGACTTGAGGTGGAAAATCAAAACTCTAATGATTATAATCTAAGATGGAAGGGGAAATTTGAATGGGACTTTAGAAATTGGGTAGGAGTTCAACACGGGTAGGTAAAAGAGGGAGGAAGGAATGAGGAAATGGAGTAAGAAAAGGCACATCTGTGGCTCATTTTTCCTGTGCTAATGTAACTGACCTGTTTGTGGGGCAAGGATAAAAGGAGACATGGATAGAATAACAGTTCTGAAAGATACTAGGGTCTTAGTGGACTTCATTCTCAGTAAAAGACAGCAATTTGATACGGTGGCCAAAAAGCCAAAATTCCTAGACTGCGTCAAGAGAAACATCATGTTTCCATAGCCAGGACAAGTAACAGTCTTGCTATACTCTGCCCTATTTATTTTATATCTGTAACACAGTGACAGGAGCAAGATCTTTGAAGAGACATTGGCCATCTAGAAGAGGGATGCTGGAAGGTAAAAGGCCTTGAGATCATGTCATATTGAGGATCAGTTAAAGAAAATGGGTCTATTTAAAGATGAACAATTCAGAGAGAACATGATGGCTCTCTATTATGGGAAGGAAGAAAGCATACATATGTACTACTTAGCCCTAAAGAGATGTACTTAATAGTTTAGTCTTGGATAGAGCACCAGCCCTGGAATCAGGAAGATCTAAGTTCAAATCCAGCTTCAAACATTTACTAGCTGTTTGACCCTGGTTTGACCCATCCAGTCCTGTTGTACCTTGCTAAATAGATGGATTATATTACATACTAGAAGCAAGAGAGAGCCACTATTGATCAAGGGTGTGGTTTAGGAAGATAATTTTGACATATATGTGACAGATGAATTGAAAAGGGGAGAGACTTGAGGTAGGAGTACAAACAAGAGATCCAGGTGAGAGGTGATGAGGCCATTTGAATGGAGAAAAGTAGGCAGATTATAGACCCTGTTCATTTAAGCTCTCTGCCTCATCTTTAAAATGGGGGAAATAATAACAATTACCTCCCAGAGTTGTTGTGAACATCAAATGTGATAATAATTATAGACTACTAAGCACAATGCCAGGCACATAGTAAGTGCTATTAAAATGTTAGCTGTTATTAGATCTTATTATTGATTAGCTCCAGAGGACAGATTTTCCAACAACAAATGGGCTAGAAGTTGCTGACAGACAAATTGTGACTTGATATAAGGAGGAAATAAATCCTAGCAAGTAAAACCATTCATAAGTAGAATAAGCTGCCTCATCGTGGGGTCTTTAAACAATGTTTGGCTAACCATTTTTCATGTAGGTTATAGAAAAGACGCTTGGTCACATGTGGGTTAGACCAGATGACTTCTACTCTCCATTCCAACTCTAACATACTGTGATTCTGGGGAATAGGTTTTACTGGAGAAAGGGGATGTACAATGCATTAGCTGGGCAGCTAAAATGTCAGTGAAAGGAAAGGGGGAACCCTACTGCTACAATAAAGGAAATGTGCAGAATGATAGCTGAAGGAATTACAGAGAAACTTGGACCCTTTCACAGCTATTTTGCCAAGAAAACAATCCAAGTCATGAGGGTGGGTCTTCTGACTTGTGGTTCTTTGAAACAACCACGGACAAGAAGACTGTCAAAAGCTTATCACCATAAACCCTGTTGGCTTTGAGAATCCTGAGAAGTAATTCAAAAGTGTGGAGAGACATGAGAGAAGTGAGAGGTCTAAGTTCTGTATTGGAGACTGAGCCCTAAGCAATAGCCCCACTTCAGGTGCTTCTCAGAATTTCTCTTCTGACTAGAGAGCCAAAAACTTAAATGTTAAATGACCTGAGAAAGGAAGTAGGCCAATGATTTAGAAAGAGGCATACTCTTGAGATGGATACTATATTTCTTCTTAAGTGTGACAAGACACTTTTTGACATTTTTGTCAAAGAAGAATTACAGATTTTTTGTGTTTTTTTGTCTCAAAGAAACACAAATTAAATGATCAGAGAAAATGTTAATTGGGACCCCAGGTATTTAATAGTTTAAAGTCTCCTGTCAACAATCCATATATAACATGCTCTTTCTCAAAACTCCCTTTGGCAGCTTGGTAGCTCCCTTAAAATCTCACCCATCTAGCCCTGTTGTACCTTGCTAAATAGATGGATTATATTATATCCTAGAAGCAAGAGAGAGCCACTGTTGATTAAGGGTGTGATTTATGAAGATAATTTTGGCATATGTGTGACAGATGGATTGAAAAGGGGAGAGACTTGAGGTAGGGGCACAAACAAGAAATCCAGGTGAGGTGATGAGGATGTATATTAGGGTGGTGGCCATTTGAATGGAGAAAAGTAGACAGATTATAGACAGAGATACAGAGATATAGTATTGCATAGACAAGATTTGGCCACTGATAGTACATGGAGGAGTGATAGAAAAAGAAGAGTTAGAATG
Organism: Notamacropus eugenii; assembly: GCF_028372415.1. Lineage (NCBI taxonomy): Eukaryota > Metazoa > Chordata > Mammalia > Diprotodontia > Macropodidae > Notamacropus > Notamacropus eugenii. The sequence goes on from NC_092872.1 coordinate 233,124,227, forward strand.
ATTCTGGGATTTCAAATCTGTGTAACTGGAAGGATGGTGATTACTTAAGAGAATAGGGGAGTTTGGAAAAGTGGAGGTTCAAAGGAGAAAACATAAATGAATTCTATTTGGTATGTGCCAAGTTTGAGATGCTTATGACATCTCTAGCCAAATATGTGAAATATGCAGTTTTTGACATAGGACAGGAGGTCAGTGGAAAAATCAAGGCTTAATATATAGAACAGAACAGAACAGAATAGTAGAGTAGAGTAGGGGTTGGTTGTTGTCCTTGGTTCTTGAAGAGGACCAAAATGACATCACCATGATAAAGTCAAGTTTCAATGTGTCTGGCTGTGGCCGATCAGACCAATATGAGCTTGGAATGCTCTACCACAGGTTGGGTACAGATAGTCCGTGTGAACATTTGGGGTGGATACTCCAAATTTGCACATCCTACATTTACTTTGTGCTGTCTCAATTCTGCTTTGCTCATAGAGCACAGAACCTTTTCTGATGTGGGCACGCCATGCTGCGTGGTCCTGTGTCAGTGTCTCCCATGTTGCACAGTGAAATCCAAAGTTCTTGAGAGAGACCTTGAGAGTGTCCTTGTATTGCTTCTTCTGACCACTACGTGATCACCTGCCCCATGTGAGTTCTCCATAAAATAGTCTTTTTGGCAAGTGTGCATTTTGTGTACCATGTGTACCATGTGCATGGTACTGTGTACCATAGTGCCATGCCAGAAAACTGAATCATTTCCATTTGAACTGTCTCAGGAAGATTCTGAAGATCACCTGGCAGGATAAGGTAGCAGACACTGAGGTCCTTGCTCGAGCTAAAGTGCCAAACACTCAAACTCTGCTTCAGGGAGCACAACTCTGAGAATAGAGTGGAATGTATGGACATCAGAATCATCTACATCTCTACATGGAAAGGTTTATTGAATCTATGAGATTTGATGAGATAACTGAGAGAGAGGACTTAGCACAGAGCCTTGGAGTATTCCTGAAGTAGTGGAATGATGACCCAGCAAAGAAGACTGGGAAAAAGTAGACAGACAAATGGGAAGAGAACTAAGAGAAAGCAAAGTCACAAAAATCCCGAGAAGAGAGAGAATCCAGGAGAGCATGGTCCCTACTATCTCTGCAGAGGTCAAAGAAGGATGAAAACTGGGAAGAGACTCTTGAATTTATCCATTCAAAGCTGATATAAATTTGGAGAAAAAAGTTTTAGATGAGTGAAAAAGTCAAAAGCTAGCTTGCAAAAGGTTTGAAGGTGAGTGAGAGGAGAGAAAATAGAGGCAATGAGTGTAGATAGCTCTTTCCAGAAGTTGATTGTCAAAGAGAAGAGAGTTATATGTGGCATAGTAGCTTGAAAGAACATTTTTTTATTTGCTTACTTTAAATCTGGGTTTGTTGGTAGGTATCAATGAAAGATATACACTATAGGCAGAGATTGAAGAAGGTAGAGGGGATGGATTCAGGGGTATAAATATAAGACTTGAACTTTCACAGGACCAAGGCCATATCTTTAGTGGAAACTAAAATAAAAGGAGAATATGGAATGTCAATGGGGTTTCATTTATGGAGGAGGAGATAAGTGGGAGCTCCTTGCAAATTGCCTCTTTTCTCTCAGTAAAATATGAGATAAGGTCCCATGTGGAGAAGGGTTGTCTTGAGGTAAGAAGAAAGCATTTGAAATGGGTTCTGTGGAGAATGCATGCAACGGAGAATTCAGAAAAAAATAAAGGAATCGTTTTGTGATAGTGTGGATCCAATTGAGAGAAAAATAATCAAAACCTAAACATGGTCCTCATGGTCACAGATAGGCAATCCCTTTATTATATCTTAATTATCTCTCTCATCCATTTCCCACAGTGACTGTTTTATACCCTCCCTTACCTCCTCAAGTCTGCCTTTGGGGTTTATGGAAAAAAAATTGGAAATATAATATAAATCCCACCTTGATGAGATTCAGCCCATATGGCTTAGGGTTTCAACCAAGGCAATATTGCCAAACACTCAATCACATGACTTCTTGTGTACTGCATCTCTATGTAGCAGAGCAGTACAATCATTGGTACTTAGAGTCCAGCAGAAGATTGGCCCATAAGCAGAAGTAATTCCATGGAAAAGAAAAATGCTACCCTGTTCCCCAGTATTGGAGAGTTTAGCATTTGTTCCTTATGGTTTCTGGGAAAGCCAAAGGCAGAAAAAATTATCCTGATGTGACTGAGAATGTATTCAACTTAGGACTATTATTCGTTTAACACAATGATACAGCTGAGGTAGAAATAATCAATAACGAAAGGACATTTAATGAGATTTAGGAACATCCCAAAACATTGAAGCTCTCCTCAAGCATTTGATTATCTGGAGGCTTAATTATCTGTGTTTTCTAGTTTAAATTAAAGAAAAGCTATAACTCAAAGTTACCAACAGTTTAATGATAACGCTCTTCAATTCAGGTTAATTAAAGCACAGCCGTAATTAGAGTGTAGCGTTGTATATCACTGGGCTAGCGCATAAGTATTTTCATTACAGTAAGAATTGGCTGTTCAATTTCAAGATGACATAAAGGACACCAAAATATATTTTAAGCTGGAGGAAGAAGAAGGAAAACGAATTGGGGAATATGCTGAGTGTAATAAAATAGAGATGAAATATACAGATTTTCAGAGCAGTTTCTGTAATTATGTGCTGCACTAAAGCAATATGCAACCAATAATATCTTAAAGCATTGGGAGTGACTGTAATTTGCTATTCCATTGGGCTGGTGGAATGCCTTCTTTCAAGAGTGTGTTCACAGAACATAAACTCTGTGAGTACTTCCCAAAAACCTGATATCCTTGCAATGGAGCTGGTGATGGCCATGTTCCAAGATGCTAAAGGTTCTAGGATAAATGGGAGAGTATCAAAGTGGCTATGGGAGGAAGGAGAAAAGGTGGGGTTAGCAGTGAGCCCCAGAAGGCCAGGTTGACTCTAAAGAGAGTCCTGGGCCCCTCCATAGGTACCCAGTAACCTAGATGGATGCCTAGAAGGTGCTCCTCTGATCTACAACCTAGTGACCATGTTACCATATCTTACTCCCATTTGTAATCCATTTATTCAAATGTTTCATCCTATTTTTCTTGACTGGAGCAAAGTCATAGAATCATAGCTCTAAGAGTTGGGAGAGGGCTCAAAAGATCATTTGGTATTAATGCTGACCTCCTGGCAAATAAGATATTTTTACTGCCATTTTAGGGATTAGCTGAGACTCAGAGAGGTTAACAAACTTTTCCCAGGTCAAATATCTACTTAGCTACATCTCACCCTATTCTGTGTTGCTCCAAAAGCAATTTTTTGTTTTCACCTTGACCTGCCATATTTCCACTGCAATATATTTTTCCAGATCATCATCTCTAGTCTGACTATAATCTCTTTCCTTCCTGATTTCAACCCCCTAATGAAGCACTTCATCTGTGTTCTCTCCTTTCTCTTGATTCCTTTACTCTGGGACCATTGTTGTTTACATCTTGCCAAACCCCATCTTCACTTTTCTCCCTCCGTCTACCTCCTCTTGTCTACTTATGTACTGCTGAGTGGAACTAGAGGAAGTCTCACAATTGTGCTAACTTGATCCACTACAAATTTATGTTATCTCATCTCAACTGGGCCCTTACCACTTATAGTCATTCCTTTACTACTGTCTGGTTAATTCTCCTATCCTACTTCCCACAGAAGCTATTTCAAATCTTTTCTCCACAAGGCACCAACAAGGATCTCTTTCCCAGACCTCTCAGCTGAAGCTTTCACCTTATACTTTACTGAAAAAAATAAGGCTGTTTATCAAGAATTCCCTCTTCTTCTCTCCTCCTTATCTGACTACTCCTTTACCTCATCTCACATCTCTTCAACATCATATCCCATTATTTTTATTTTTATTCCAATCTCTAATGAAAAGGTGGTCCTTCTCTTTACTAAGATAAACCCCAGGACCTGCAATCTTCATCTCACTCACTCCTGTCTTATCCAGGAGGTAGGTACCCTACATTATCCCCTCTTGCTCCCTGACCTCCATTCTCTCCCTCTCTTTTGGTTCCTTCTTGGCTGCCTAAAAACATGCCCATATCTTCCTCACTCTTGAAAAATTCTTGCTAGATCCTGCCATCCCTGATAACTATCATCCTAAAACTCTTCTCATTTTCCAGCCAAAATCTTTGAAGAAATATCTACATTTGATATATTCACATTATCTCCTCAAGCCCCTACCATCAGGCTTCTGACTTTGTCTCAATTGAAAATGTTCTCTCCAAAGTTGCCAAAAATCTCAGATGGTCAAATCTAATGGTCTCTTCTCAATCCTCATGTTCTCTCCTCTCTGTCCTCTCTTGGTTCTCTCCCTACTTTCTGACCATTCCTTCTTCTGCTTTGTTGATTCATCATTGAGATCATATTCTCATATGCTCAACATATTCCTTAACTGTGGCAACACACCAAGGTTCTGTCCTGTACTCTTTTCTCCTTATAGTTTGTCACTTGTTCATATCATCAACTCCCATGGGATCAATTGTCTTCTCTATGCAGATGACTCTCAGATCTATATCTCCCACACTTCCCTCTCTCTTGAGCTCCAGTCCTATTTCTTGAATTTTTTTTGAATTTTAACATCCATTTGGATGCTCCTGAAGCACCTCAAACTCAACATTTTCAAAATAGAACCAATTGTCTTCTCTCCAAAGTCACCTCTCTATTGAACTTCCCTAATACTGCCAAGAGCACCACCATTTTCTTATTTACCCAGTACCATAACCTTGGTGTCACCCTCTGCTCCTCATTCTCACACGCCCAACATATCCAATCAATTACTATGTTGTCATTTCTTTCTCTACAATACCCCTGACCATCTAATCACACAGTCACTGCAAATGTATGTATAAACTCCTCTGTCACTTAAAGCTCTTCTCAACTTGGTCCCTTCCTACCTTTCCAGTTTTCTGATAGGTTACTCTCCTTCCAGATCTCTGCAGTCTAGCTATACTAGCCTCATTACTATTCTACACCTGGGGTACTTCATCTCCCATCTCCATGCCTTTGTATTGACTGTCTCTTATGCTTAGAATTCCATTCCTCTTTACCTTTGCCTCTTGAAATCCCTGGTTTACTTCAAAACTCATCTCAAATACCAACTTCTAAGCAAAAAGTTTTCCTGTTCCCCTTGGCTACTAATTCTCTCTCTTCTATAACCACTTTGTATTGATTTTGATTCTATAATGTAGATAGTTTGTGTATATATGTTATGTCCACCATTAGGATAAAAAGTCCTTGAAGGCAGGAACTATTTTATTTTGCCTTTGTATCTCTAGCATTTTGCACTGTTCCTTGCATGTAGAAATAACTTAATAAATGCTTGTTTTTCGATCAGTTGTCTGACTAGCAAAAAAGTAAAAACTAAAATCATGGTCCCTTAACTCCACTTCTCTTATCTACACTGACATGCTGCTCTTGACCATATTTCTTCTCTGCATACACAGTAGGTCTGTAAAACAGGTAGGGCCTGGAACTAGGTATCATCAAATAACACTGGATTCTTACAGTGTACCAACTCTGAAATTGATACACAGTCTATATGTATCATAACCAACTCAGTCATCACCAAGTCTTTTACTGCTCCCCAACTCACTAGACCAGGAAGATAGGAGGATCGTTTATTCTATATAATCTGATCCAAAAGGAGAGAGAGAAAACAGAGTGGAATAAATTTCTTTAAATCTCATTAGCTAATTTTTATTGAATCTCTCTTTTTTTGTTTGCTTTGTTTTGTTTTTATTGTTTTATGGGTTATCTCATGAGCTCAACTCAAAAACCGATTGTTAAAAATGACTATTTGCAAGGTATGGTACTATATGCTGGGCATTCAAAGACAAATAAAAAACCCAAATAGGTCTTGCCCTCAAGGAATTTATGTCTCTGTATGAGGACTATAAATGTATTTATATGTTTTGGAGGCTGCTACTAAAAATCAATGAATGAAAAGTGTTTAGAATGAACACAAATCAATTTTCAGGGAGTGAGAGGCAAAGTGCTATAATTAACACAAGCGTTAGAAAAACCTGGACTCAAATCTTGTCTCTAACATGTATGTAACCGTGTGACAAGGGCTATTTTGGTAATCATGTGAGATAATCTGTGGAAAGTGTTTTGCAAACCTTAAAGGTCTGCACAAGTACAAGTTTCTATAACTAGTATTGTGACCAAGAACAAGTCTTTGAACATCTGTCAGGTCTCAGGCAAACTACTAAAACCACAAATTATAGATGGCTATTAGCTTTAGAGGAGAGAATGCTTTCTGATGGGTCTGGGAGCTTCCTAGAAGTATTTCATGAATGCAACTTTGGACAGCTCCCTGATCCTCCCTCCCCTGCAAGGAGAGAGACAGAGAAGGACAGGGACAGAGAGAGACAAAGAGAGAGAGAGGCAAAGACAGAGACAGACAGACCAACAGAGAGACAGAGAGAGACATAGAGAAAGAAAGAGAGAGACAAAGACAGACACACAGGGAGAGGTAAGGTACCTACTTCATAAAACTGTTTTGAGACTCAAATGAGATAATGTATATAAAGTGCTTGGCAAAACCTTAATCTCTCAGTGCCCCAGATAATTCTCTAAGGTTATAAATTGTATAGTAGTTGTCTGCCTACATTGGTAGAGGGAATTTCTTCACTAGGAATTTTTTACATTAATGAAATTGTAGATGTAGACCTCTCTTTAAAAAAAAAATCAAAAGGTAGAGAATTCTCTTAGTGAAGATATGTAATTGAAAAAGGTTTCAGGTACCCGAATTGTGCTTAGGTAGAAGTTAGGAATTGTCTTGGTAATGGATTTGGAGGGTAGGGGTAAGAGTGCATTAGAGATATGGGGGATCGTTGGTGTAAAGGCACAGCATGGTGGCAAAGGAAGGAATAGCATGCTCAGAGAATATCTGACAAGCCAGTTTTACTGGAATAGGTGCTTGGAAGGGGAGTAAAAGTGGTCACATATCTCAAGGTCAAAGACAGAATGAAAGGTCACAAATAGACCAAAATATTCTAACAGCCCCTTTATATGGTAACAAAAAAACTGAAACTGGGGTGGCAAATTGTAGCATATGAATATAATAGAATGTTATACTTCTATAAACAAGTGAGAAATAGGAAGAATTTAGAGAAACCTGGGATGATTTCTTTGATCTGATACAGAGTAATACAAGCACAAGGTGTAAAGTGGGGAACTTACAAAATGACTGTAAGAAAGTAAATAAAAAGAATGATGAAATGAAGTCAAGGTCTATGTAATTGAAATGACTTATCTTGATTCTAGAAGAGAAGATCTGGGAAATGCTTTTCTTTCTTTTCCTTAGAAAAGTGGAAGAGTATAACTATAGAACTTTGCATAAGAAACCGGATGTGTTTGCTGTGATAGCTGATGTGGCTTAAGTGAATTTCTTTGTAGCAGAAGAAGGATCTGAATTGTGAGATTAGAGAGAGGAGATAGAAATTAATAATGTTGTTTGGGCAGAGTCACTGAGACTAGAAAAGGGGATATCGTTCACTCTTTTTCTCAATTTAGTTTAATCAAACAAGTGTCCATTAACCACCAACTAAGCATGGAACTTTCATATTTAGAATATTGCCAAGGAAATCATTTTGTTCAGAGGTTACTGACAGATGGCTTCCATATTGACAGCAAAAAGGCTGACTTGATTTTTTTTAAATTGCAGTCTTGTTGTAATGCCACTTTGAAATGTAGTTTTTATTTATTGGAATGGCAACCACCAACGTCTTCAGAGTGAATGAGTCAGACAGAGCTCCCCCTTACCATTTCAGCCTGGCTAGGAAGAATCAACTACTCATTCATTATTCAATTAAACAACCAAGTATTTATGGAGTATTGATCACAGGTATAACCTTGTGCTAGGTACTAAAGGGGACACAAAACAGTATGTTACAGGAAGTTGTGTTGCAAAATGTAGCCAGTGCCATTCATAAGAAGCTAGCCAACGCAGTATTTCCAAACCCCACCATGATGTTTTCGGCTGCCCACCATCTATAACATTGTTTCTATGACAAAGTACCCCTGTAATATCATAGTGTTATAAAATAATCAGCAAACATCATTATTCAGGAAATAGCTTTAGCCAGTGCCTACCCTCTGGACTGTTACTAACTCTTTGCAAATGATTGCATCTTAGAATAGTCAAAAAAAAAAGGTGGAATTGGAATTAGGCCTAAGTTTGATTACTGCCTTAGACACTCCTCAGCTATGTAACTGTGGTCAATTCTGACCCTAGTTTCCTCATATGTAAAACTGGGACAGTAATACACCTTTCATAGTTACAAGGCTATTACTTTACTAACCTGAACACTATATAGAAACATGATCTGTTTGTGTTGTCATCATCATTGCCATCTTATCTCATTCATATCATCCTTTTTTATTGTATTCAGATACAAAAAAAGTCTGAAGACAATTCCCAATGCTGCTAGAATTCCCTTTTATTTAATGTTCTGCAGCCTATTGCACAACTGATTAAAATGACCTCGTTTTATGTTTGGATAACAGTATGGGGATATAAACTCTTCTGCTCTTATTATTACATGTGAAATTATAATTAACAGTACAAATCAGTAAACAGTAAATGGTATAAGAGGAGTGATGACTTCATTCATTAATCTCCTTGATGGTGATTTGCAGGAGACCTAACCCGAGCTTTGCAGTTTAGGGACCAGCCGTTCCCATTGGCTTTGGAGGTAGCCTGTGAGTCTGTGTGGTATAACTCAAAGGCACCTGGCCTGCGGGTTATAAAAGAGTCAGCTGTTAGTCACACACCAGGATTCCATCTGTTCATGTCGTCCTTCCCACGGCACACCCAGCTCAGCAGCCAGGCTTTGGGGGATACCCTTCATAAAACCTGAGCATATGTGGCTAGTCACAGGAAGGTCAGAGAATGAAGATCACTACTGAAGGATCACTTTACTGAATAATTAGATAAAAGCCTCTACACTGACTATCATACAAACTGTAAGAAGGAAATGTGCTTTGAATAATTAGAAAAAGCTTCTATATTGACTATAATACAAACAGCAAGAAGAAAATGGGCTATTCATCTCTGCCAGGTGCATTTTATCTTTCCCAGCAGCCAGGTTGCCATGTAATTCATTGTTTTCAATTAATAACATTTTTTAGTACTTATTCGAAGCCAATTGCTAGTGCCTTCCCCACCTAAATTATCTTATATTTTATATTTAGTTTGCATATATTTATATGTGCTACATGTTATTTTCACAATAGGATGTAAGATTTTTGAGGGCAGGACCCGTTGTATTCTTGTTTTTGTAACCACAGCACTTAGCACATGGCTTAGCTGAGTGGTGCAGTGCCAGGCCTGGAGTTAGGAAGACTCATTTTCCTGAGTTTAAACCTGGCTTCAGACGCTTACTAGTTATGTGACCCTGGGCAAGTCACTTAACCCTGTTGGCGTCAGTTTTTTCATCTGTAAAATGGACTGGAGAAGGAAATGGCAAACCACTGCAGTGCCTTTGCCAAGAAAACTCCAACTGAGGTCATGAAGAGTCACACATGACTAAAAATGACTGAACAACATCAAATAACCTTTAGTAGGCACTTAATAAATGCATGTTTGTTGAGGAAAAATGTATCAAATACCTAAGATATGCAGGGAAAGGAGAAAAGAGGATAGGAGAGGAGGGGAGGGGAGGGGAGAAGAAGGAAGGAGAGGGAAGGGAATGAGGGGAGAAACAGACTCTGAGGAAGTCACTTAAAAACTATCAACTTCAGTTTCCTCACTTATAAAACATCTACCTCCCAGGGCTATTTTGGTAATCATGTGAGATAATCTGTGGAAAGTGTTTTGCAAACCTTAAAGGTCTGCATAAGTACAAGGTCCTATAACCAGTATTGTGACCAAGAACAAGTCTTTGAACATATATCAGGTCTCAGGCAAACTGTTAAAACCACAAGTTATAAATGGCTATTAGCTTTAGTGGAGAGAATGCTTTCTGATGGGTCTGGGAGCTTCCTAGAAGTATTTCATGAATGCAACTTTGGACAGCTCCCTGATCCTCCCTCCCCTGCAAGGAGAGAGACGGAGAGGGACAGGGACAGAGAGAGACAAAGAGAGAGAGAGGCAAAGACAGAGACAGACAGAGACTCAGAGAAAGAAACAGAGAGGCAAAGACAGACACGCAGGGAGAGGTAAGGTACCTACTTCATAGAACTGTTGTGAGGCTCAAATGAGATAATGTATATAAAGTGCTTGGCAAAACTTAAAGGCTATATAAATGCCTACCATTGTTTATATCTTTTTATCTTTCCCATTGGCTAGCACCATGCTTTGCAAAGAGTAGGCACCTAATAAATGTTCATTGAATTTAATTGCATTTGTGGATTCACAACAGTAGATCATAAGTGCCAAATTAATGGTACATACAATAATTCCTATGAACTCCTTTGAATTTAGCAGTGGGAGAAATCCCTCTAGGCTAGCATTGTAATAGAAAGCTTCATGGTTTGAGAGAGAGAGAGGGTGGACCAGAGAGGAAAGGAGAGGGCATTCCAGGCAGGAGCTTGGTGTGATCCAAAAAACACCCCCAAGAATGGATTCTTGCCCTGGAAAGGGCATGCTCCCTGTGAATGAGTAAATTGATTTTCTTCTCCCTATAGAAACAAGCTCATCACGTCACAATAAGATATTTTTAAAAGCAGGCTATTATTTTTATCTTTAGTAACAAGTGTGAAGAATCTGCCAGCTGTGAGGAGAGAAGGGAGGGCAGATGGGAAAGGGAAGGAGGAGAGGGGAAGGAGGAAACCCCAAGTTCAGCAGTTGGGCTGCTGCGAGAACATCATGTTCCAGGTACCGAATCTCACAGAGAGCATATTAGTCAGTCATTCATCACCTGCAAAGTATAAAAGCTTAATTGTATTAGGTTTTACAGCTCAGAGGGGATTAGGACAAAAGATGTATTTAAAATATGGTGTCTGTCTCTGTCCCTCTGCAGCTGATAGGGTAGTTAAAATTCTAATTGGATGTGGAATAGCTGGGGCCTGTGTAAGTAGGAGCTTATTTCAGTCAGTGATTTGCTAAAGGACAGAATTTTCTATATGAATGAAGGTGCAACAGAGAGAGAGAGAGAGAGAGAGAGAGAGAGAGAGAGAGAGAGAGAGAGAGAGAGAGAGAGAGAGAGAGAGAGATGGGGAGAGACAGAGAGACAGAGACAAAGAGACAGATCTTTTTTTCTATTTAATTCACTAGGCATGGAAAAGAGACCTAAGATTTTGTCTCCTCATCCCTCCCCAATTCAATGGACAAAGAGAGTTGGAGGTTTTTCTCTAAAGAACTATTGCCTAGGTCCAAGACAGAGTTATTGATATCCCCATTAGAAATGTTGAGAGGCAGTAGGGCAAAGTGAATGAAGAGCTGGCTCTAAAGCCAGGAAGATCTGTACTCAGGGCCCAGCTCTGACATATGTCACCGGTGCGACCATGGGAAAGTGGCATAGCAGGTGTCTGACCATGAAAGTATATAACCATTTGGAGTTCTTGGGAATAATCTTGAGGGGTTATCACATTAATAGGTATTTATTAAGAGCCTACTATGTATCAGGCATTGCACTAAGTACTGGGGATAGAAGCACAAAAACTGAGATAATTCCTGCTCACAAGGAACTTATGTCCTAGTGGGGGAGGCAAGCACACAGATGTATGTGTGTTTTTTATATATATATACACATATGTATGTATATGTATATACACACATGCATATACACATATACATGTATATGCATACACACATACATATATTATACTCATGCACATATATGTATATAATATATGCACACATATACACACCTGTGTATAATAAAATTAATAAATATATATGTACAAACTTACAAAATACTTAAATTCAAGACCCTTTTGGAGGGATCAGCAAAGATTTCATGTAGAAAGTGGTCTGTGGGCTAAGTCTTGAAGTAGAAGACGTAGAGGTGAGGAGGGAGTACAGTCCAGGTCAATGGGAGGGCCCATTGAGGACCTCTGAGACAGAAAACAGAGTGCCACAGTTGCCATGGGAAGAGGCCAATTTGGCTGAATCAAAGAACTTGCAAATGGCTGGAAAGATAGATTGAGGCTTTAAAAGTTAATTCTAACTAATGTTGATGTTGTCCTTTAGAGTTTGCAAAGCATTTTTACCTGTGCTGTATCACTGGATTATATAACACCTAAGTATGTAACATCACAATTTGTTATTTAGATAGATCTATGAGCTTAGGGGCAGCTAAGTGATATAGTAAATAGAACCATGAGCATGGAATCAGAGACTCCTGAGTTCGAATCTGACCTTAAACACTTACCAACTGTGTGACCCTCGGCAAGTCACTTAACACTGTTTGCCTCAGTTTCCTTATTTGTAAAGTGATCTGAAGAAGGAAATGGTAAATTGTTCCAGTATCTTTGCCAAAAAAACCCCAGATGGAACCAGGAAGTGTTGGGCATGACTAAAAAACAATTTAAAAATAACATGAACTTCTCCTTGTGTATACTGTTTCCAAGGGACTGGTATAATTGATTCAGTACTTCTCATCAGGTGCTCTTCTTATTCATGTCTTCTCATAAATTCTTTATAGATGCTTTATCCAACCTCATAGAAGAATTCCTCTGATTGTTTCAATAGTTCATGTAGGTGTTAGTCATATTATTGAGATCATAGCCTACCTATTGGGTACAGTACTCATAATCGTTCATTACAGTTGTCCCTTAGTCTTACTACTTTTTTAATCTTACAAGTTCTTAATTATATCTTTTGTATCTCTTTTCATGCATAAATCATTGTTGGTAATAAGCTATAGCCAGCTTTTATATATATATATATATCCCATACATCCTTCAATTGCTCACTAGATCTCTTGAAATCTGAATTTTTCTGAAATAGGAATATTCAATAATTGGCAATTGCTTCTTATCCTAGAGACATATTATTCAAGGAGAGGTCTTTAGGGCTGTTGTTTGCTCTACCAAGGCAAATAAAGACAAGGGGGTCTTCTTTACATGCCTCATTCAGTTGTGTAACAGTAAAGGTTTAATATCATGAAAAATATTCTGTTTCCTTTGCATGTGTTCATCAAAGATATGATCCATCCACAAATACCCTGTCCTAATAAATGTTATAGAGATAAGATATATGGATCAGGAGTTGCTAATGGTTTTCTAGTCACTTTTGTTTTATAGTAATACCATTCATTTAGAATCTTTCCCTCTTTGAGAAATCTTGAGCCCTGATCAATCAGTGACTTTAAAATTGTTATCTCCAGCACATATTTCTTCTATATGCATTCTGTCAAGTTCAGTCATTATTCCAAGCTTTTTCTTCTAAGTATCATAGACATATTGTAAAGAACCAGGATACCCATTCATAAATTCTCTATATGGGCAGTGAGATAGCACAGTGGATGGAGTGTTGACACTTACTAGGTGTGTGACCCTGGACAGGTCACTTCACCTCTATTTATCTGTTTCCTCAATGGTAAAATGGGGATAATAAAAGCACCTCTGAGAGTTGTTGTGAGGATCAAATGAGGTAATAATTTTTAAAGCACTTATCACAGGGCCTGGCACACAGTAAGCACTACATAAGCTATTTTTATTTTTATTAAATGGTAGAGGGATTGGAAAAAGAATGGAAACTTTTCCTGCCATCACTTTCCATCTTTAAATACACCTTATTTTTTTTTAGGAAAAACAACTTTTTATAATAAGACAGCATTCTCGAAGTCCTAAATATACCCCTCTATTATTTTAGTGAATGTTTCCATATCAATGGAATATTAATTAAAAATGTGAGCATTTGATTTTTTTTTGGCTTCCTTATCCTAAAGCCATCTTATCCTAAAGGCAATCTGGTGTCTCAATTTACTTACTTTGACATCTCCTTTGGTTCTAAGACTCAGTTGAACATTCCAAGTTTCCTTTGGCTAAATGAAAGTAGGCTGAAGATGTTGGTCTCAGTTAGGATTTGGAAGACATCCTCAAAGCTGTCCGCCCTCTCTGCGTAAGACTGCGTGATGCAGCCTCTGCAACCACCACAAATCCCATCTTTACATTTGAACACATTGATTTTATTGTGCACTGGATGGTGCAAAATCTACAGCAGGTTTCCTTGTCTAATTTGTGTCAGCAAGTAATCTTTCTAGTCCAAAGGGCCGATGTAATGGTGAGAACAATTTATTTCCCTCTGGGTAGGTAGAAACAGTTGGGCTCGGTTTCTTAAGAGCCTTTGTTCAGGAACATCTGTGTTGAAACTACTGTAGTTAACAGATGATGTTGGCAGTAAAAAAAAGGGAAAAGAAAAAAGAAAGCTTTGTATAATGTCATTGTCAAATTGGGTAGAGCTCTACTTAATAATTATCAAGAAAGTGATCTAACTTGTTATTACAACAGTTTTATTGCAGATTGCCAGTTTAAGACCTTTTTGTGACAAGTGACATTTTTCTAAAAACTCTTTTCTTTTCCCCTGTAATTATTTTGCAACCAACCACAACTCTTTGGACATACTGGGAAATGTCATTTGGAAGAAAAAAAAAAAGCAGGAATTAAAGGCTGCCAATCTGCCAGTGTAATCATGAAGCCAAACTTCTGCCTAATGTTACTACCCCACTCCTCATACAATGGTGGTAACATGGATAGAGAAGGGAGAACTGTGAAATCAAAGAAGTGGAAGGAACCCCAGAACAAGACTACTCCAACCCAGACCTCTTTAGGAGCCTTCCTCTACAATATGTCTGACAAATGACCATTTAGTTTTTGCATGAGGACCTCCAGTGAGGGGAAATACCCTGCTTTTTAAGGCAGTTCATTTTATTTTTGAGTTCCTCTAATTATTAAGATTTTCCTGCTATCAAGTCCACATTTCTCCCTTTGCAACTTTTACGTATTACTTCTGGTTCTCCCCTTTGGAGCCAAACAGAACAAATTTATTTTATCAACTAACGGGTTGCGCTTCAGATACTTGATGGCATGTATCACATCCTCCTAAGTATTTTCTTGTCTGGGGTACACCTTCCCAGTTCCTTTAGCCAATCCCAGGACAAGTCTTTCACTACTTGGGTCTTCTGGATACATTTCAGCTTACCAATGTCCTTTCCAAATGTGGCTTCTGGAGAAGAGTACAATACCACTGATGTGGTCCAGCCAGGGCAAAATACAGCTATGCTGTCACCTTTCTGGTACCAGGATGCCAGGCCTCTCATAAGGCAACCTCGGTTTCCACTAGATTTCTCAGCTGCCATTTCCCACTGTAGACTTACTTTGAAATTGTAATACATTAAAATTGAAGTCCCACAAAATCTGCAGCCCCAGATTGTTTTTAGATGAACTTCTGTCCAGCTATACTCCTCCCATGTTTTACTTATAAAATTGATTGAGCCCAAGTGTAAAATATATCCTTATCCCTACAAAATTTCATTTTATTAAATTTAGCCCAATGTTCTGGGCTTTAAAAAATCCCGACTTTGTCATCCAGTACACTAGTTCTCCTGCCTAGATTTGTGCCAACTGTAAATTTGATAAGTGTGTCATTTATGACTTTATCCAAGTCACTGATGAGAATGTTACAAAGCACAGGGCTGAGCATAGATTTCTGGGCCACTACACTGAAAATGTCTTTCCAAGTTAGCATTGCACAATGAATGACTTCTCTTTGGGTATGGTCATTCAATCAATTCTGAATCCTTGTAATTTAAATTATTGCCTACCCTACTTCTCATCACCTTTTCCATGGTGATATCATGAAAGACTATAAAATTTATCTCCTAGAGGCCAGTGAATGTTTTCCAACACCTAACATACTTCCAGGAATGTTAGTAGAGGCTTAATAAATGCTTTGCTAAAAATCAACATAAACTGTTCCCTTGATTTCCTAATTTAGGAGCCCATTGTAAGAGGAAATGAAGTTGGTATGTCATGGCCTGTTCTTGATGAAGTGAGCAATGCTAGTTCTTTGTAATAACCCCAGTCTTTTTATATGTTCACTAAAAAATCCTTTTAAAAATAACTGTAGATACTATGGAAGTATGGTTGGTATGACTGCACATGTATTACGTATATCAGGTTGTTTACTGTCTCAGGAAGGAGGGCAGGCAGGGAGAAAGAGAGTTTTGAACACAAAATTTTTAAAAATTTTGTTAAATTTTACATCATGTTAAAAATTTTTACATGTAATTAGGATAAATAAAATGTTATTTAAAAAATAGCAGTAGAACACTGGGCCTGGAATATTTGAGTTCAAATCCGATCTTGGATGTTTACTTGGGGTGTGACCATGGGCAAATTACTTAACCTCTGCCTTGGTTGGATCAACTGTAAAATGGGGAAAATTATAACACCTATCTCATAGGGGTGTTGTGAGGATCAAATGACATAATATATCTTTAAAGTGCTTAGTATAGTCCCTTGTACATAATAAATGTATATAAAATACCTATTCTCTTCCCACTTCCTTTCTCTTTCTATATTCCATAGTTTTTCCAATTAAAGTTCACTGGCCTGGAGTTTGCAAATTGTTTTCTCTTCCTTTAAAAAAATAATACAGCATTTTCCATTCTTTAATCTCATGGTACATCTTTGTTTCTCTAGCATCTTTCAAAGCCATCTTTCAAATGGTGGCTCAGCAATCGCATAGGCCAGTCCTTTCATTACCCAGGATGTCATTCATCTGGGCCAAGAGACTTGAACCCAAGAGCACCTGGGAGCTTCTTTACACTTTTACATTTATCTTGGTAACCTACTAACCATTTTGGCAACTATGCACAAATCAAATATATACAGTCACCCAACTTCTCGCACTAAGTGTCCTTCCCAACTCCTCATTCCTTCTCATCCCTCTCACACCCATATCCAAATAGTTGTCAGGACCTGTCATTTCTACCTTTATAACATTATCTTCTGTGTACCCCCTTCTGTCATTTGACATTAACGCCACCCTGGCGCAGTCATCCCCTTACTCCTGGACTAATGTAATAGTTTGTTGGGGGAGGGGAGGATCCTTCTTACCTCAGGTCTCCTTCCACTCTGGTTGATTTTCCATTCATCTATTAAATTGATCTTCCTAAATCACAGGTCTGACTATGCCATTCCCTTATTCAAAATACTCTGGTTACTTTCTATTCCCTGCAGTATCAAATACATTATCCTCCATTTGGCTTTTACAGCCCTTTGTTATCTGACTCTTCGCAACATTTCTAGTCTTCTGAAACCTTACTTCTGCCATGTACCCTGAAATCCAGTGACACTGGACTCCATCCTGTTCCTCAACCACAAGACTCCTTTCCCTCAGCTCCAAGCATTTTCACTGGCTCCGTGTCTATAATCTTTATCTGTCCCCCTCCTGGCTTCCTTGGCTTTCTTCAGATCTCAGTAAAATCCTACCTTCTGCAAGAAGCCTTTCCCAGAACTCTTTAACCTTGAATTATCCCTCTGAAATGATCCCCAACTTGTTCTGTATGTCTTGTTTGAATGTTGCTGTTTGCATATTGTCTTCTCCACTGACTGGCAGCTCCTTGACAGAAAATACTGATTGCTTTTGCCTACAAATGCATAGCATACATTAGGTACTTAATAAGTGCTTGTTGACTATGTAATGTTCTAAAGTATCTTCCATCCACTTCTTGAACTCAACCAAAATATTACCTCTCTTCAGTCCTTCAAGTGACTGCTAAAATTCTTGCTTGTCAATGTTTATTTCCTGTACTACATAAGTAGAAGGGGACAACTTCCAAATCCCCTCTGTCCTAATGTATGCCCTTTCATTAGCTAATTCTCCCAATAAAAATCATTTAGCTGTTGTTTATATGCAAGATCTATGGCCATCTTGTTGGACTGATTTTTATCTTAATTGTCTATCATTTTTATCCTTGTCAGTCGATCCTAGATTCATTCTTCATAAAAAGCAGGGGTCATTTCTATCTTACCCAGTCTAGTATGTATCACAGCAGCTGGTATAAATAGCAAAGAGTGGGAATGATTTTCTGGAAATCACAGCTAGCCCAGTGATCACTGGGTTGTGGGAATTTGGAAAGATCATCCTTTCAGGAGCTATCCAAGGTGTCCCAAAAGTCTTTGAACAATAACTTAAAGCTGCTCTAAAACTTTTGGGACACTTGCATAAAGCCAAGCTAGAGCAATTCTGCCCAGGGCTAATAGGACATAGGAGTATCATTTCCTCAGTCCTGAACTTAAACTTCATTGTTTTAGCTACTCTCATCATCTATTTCCCACTGTTGGTGTCCCACCCTCCACACCAGCTCTTCCTGCCTCTTCTAGAACCCCAAGGAGAGGATACCAGCATTTAGAAAAGTGCCCTTAATTATTTCTGGCAGGATTTCTGCGAAGGAAACCATGGGGCAATTCAATCTTTTTTGGTTAGCCACAAGTTTTCAAGTAAATAGTGGCCTGGAACTCTGCTGAGATCTGAGTGTTCTGAGTTTTCATTCCTAACTGAAATCCTGAGGAGTTATTCTTTCAATGGGTTTCCCTGTGGAAATAAATAATGCCTTGTTTCTCCAAAGTCCTGCTTGACACAGTTGTCTGTACGCAAAGAGTTTCTCATTGACTTGAACATGTATGTATTGGATTGTATGAAACTGAGTCAAGTATTTCAATGGGGGAGGAAAAATGCGTCCCTTCAGAAGTGACAATGCATTTATTTTCCTGTGAAGACAGGGAAAGTAGGTTTAAAAATTGAAATGTGTCTCCTTTGTGGGGAATGAAAGGAGAGTAGTATGAGAGGGAAGAAAGTATGAACCTTCTAATAAGATTCCCAGGTTACAATTCATTTTTATAATTTTGCCAGAATAATCTTCCTAAAAGCACAGTTGTACTATGTCACTCCACTGGCTCCCTATTACCTCAGCCTGGCATTTAAAGCCCTCCCTTTCCAGGCTGCAGCTTACCTTTGTAGGCTTAATGCACTGATATTCCTTTCTTTTTTGCTTTCCAGCCAAATTGTTTTACTTATTTAGGCAGGGACAACATTTAGCATTAGTGATCAATTGACTGTTTCCCAAATTTTTCATGCCATTTACCACCTCCATGCCTTTAAATAGGACTGTCCTGGAACACATCATTTTTTTAACATTTTTCTTTTAAAAGATTTTTCTTTTAAAAATCCTATCTTCTCACAAGGCTTAGCACATGTTTCATCTTCTAAGAAAGAACTTTTTCTGCTTCCCTTAGTTGTTAGTAGTCTTGCTCTCCTGCCTTAAATTTGCATGTTTTCATCCTCCAAAAGAATTTAATAACCTTGTGGGCAGGTACTGCTCTTGTTTATGTTTGTGATTCCTAGCATTGTCTTGCATATAGAGATGTCTAATAAAAAGCTATTAGAATGGATTGATTTGGTAGGAAGGGAAACAGTAGAAATAGAATATCTACTTTGTACTTCAGTAAAATATCAGTAAGTTGATTTACTGTTAAGTATCCTCAGTATATTGTAATATGATATTATATATTATGTAAAATATTATTAAAATTACAGAATAAATGCATTATAAGTATATTACTCCCAGAGAAAGGTAGGAGATATAATGGTACATGACAATTGGACTAGGAGACAATCAGCCTAGTTTCTAGATTTGGCTCTTTAATTAACTACATTCATAGCCTTGGGTAAATCACAACTTCTCTGGGACTCAGTTTCCTCATTTTCAAAATTGGGAGGTTGGACTAAATGATTATAATGTCTCTAAATGCATGACCATATGTTTTGCAAGCCAAGAGATGTGGTGTTGAGTTTAAGAAACAGCCAGGGGGTCAACGTTCTTTGATATTACAATACATAAAGGGGAGCAGAGTATTAGAAGACTCAAGTAGGAAGGTCATGAATGGTTTTAAAATGATTTTAAAAGCCAAATAGAACATTTTACATTTGGTCCTGGAGGTATTAGTGAGCCATTGGGTATTACTGAGCAGGGAAGAGATATGGTCAGATCTGACTTTCCACAGGAGCAAGCATTTATGCTTTGACAAAATGGGAAGGGTCATATATACTCGTGCCCCTTGATAAAAGGTATAGTGCCAATAGAAACTATCTTTTGAACTTCATGAGTAAGGAAAGGGAAGGACTTCTTCTCTCTTCTCCCTCCCCAGCAGCATTTATGGTAGCCATTCTCCTCCACCTTCTAAGAAGAAATCCAATGTAGAGTTGACATTGGCTGCATCCCAACAAAAAGGTCCCCTCCAAAGAGATTCTAAGTTGTCTCTCCTTTCTTCCTATGGGCTATGGAGAAGGAGGATCACACTTGCCTAGTTACCAGTCCTTTTTGGCATAACTCCACACTCTCCTCTAGGGTCCCAAGAGATCAACTTAGATATTCTGCCAATGCATTCCCTTAAGCAAGGACCAGAGCTTCATGGAGTCAATGAACCCATGTCCAGCTCTGTGAGGATCACTCCAGTCCAGACTCTTACTATAAACATAACCAGTGATGTGTGTGTGTGTGTGTTTGTGTCTGGTGGCAGAGAGGGGAAATTGAGTGAGTGACATGGTAAAATCAAAATATCTGACAGCCAAAGCTAAGACGAAGCCCTCCTTCCTTTAATTGATTCAAATATTTTAATTCAATGACCTTGGTGCATCCAATTTGGTGAGGGAACTGGGGAGAATTCTAAAGGAATATGAATCATTGGCCTCAACCTCAAAGCTTTTACAACATAGTTAGGGAAATAAGACCTACACATGTGAAACAGTGACCATTCAAAGAAGGGATGTCATTCAGAATTGCACAGTCTAGATTAGGAGTGTTGACAGGGTCAAGAGATCAGTGAGGGAGACCACATAGACACTGAAGGAGAAATAGAGAGGACACAGGAAAATATTCAACATGAGGGAAAGGCATGGAGCCAGAAATTTGGCCAGATGCCTTAAGGACTCTTCTTCTGACCTCTCAGCTTGTGAGCTCCTATGGAATCCTGAGTGGCAGAGCCATGCTGGGCACTTACGTCCGACTAAGTATTATTATCATCATTCCATGTGTGCTGGGGTCGACTCTGAGCAACAATTGGAGCCATTTACACAGAAGTCTGGAACAGGATCCAAATCACAGGTCCACCTGCTCCAAATACCTCACTCCCCCTGCAGTTAGCATTTTAGTACAAAATGAAGTGACTAATGAATCTGGCCCAGTGTAAATCCCTAGACAAAATCCCAGCTTGGGTTCTGTGTCTAGACGTCCAGCACCAAGGGCAATTTGTGCTTCCAATATCCAGTGCCTTATCAGCTTGCAGGAAAGCAGGTTTGATGGAGTGATGGGGGAAGGATAATGCACCCCCTCCCCCCCACATCTCCTGGTCAAAATGACTGGGGAATGAGGATGCTCCTTGATAATGTTTGCATTAGTAAATGGAAAGATCTTAACAATGTTGTTATATGGCTCTAATCATTCCGAAGGACTGACCTGAAGGTTTCTTTCTTCTTGCAGACTGTGCTTTGTGAAACTAAAGCTCTTAATGATAGCCATAGAGTACAAGTCCGCCAACCGAGAGAGCCGGTAAGTTCCTCGGACTCTGGGGCTGACAGTGATGATGGTGAACGTGTATGCCCAGACTACTCGGACCATTCCTTCCTAAATGAGATTTGTTTTTTTTCAAGCTTGATGCAGCCTATTCTGAAACATTTCAGAGCACATTTACTGAATCCTGCTAATGCTGCTCTTATTCCCCAACCAATTTCCTATAATTAATAGACTTTGCACAGAGGGGGAGATTGAGCACTGGCTCTGGAGTCAGAGAGTATGGGTTCAAATCCTGCCTTCAGTGTTTACAACCTATGTGTCAGACAAGTCACTTTACTTCCTGGGTGGTTTCCTCTTACGTGACTAGATGACCTCCAATGGCCCTCCAAGTGCTACATGTATGATTCTCTAATATTATGGTTTTTGCCACAGACCTTTTGAATTCCCAAAGAATGTAAACCACCCCCACTGCCAGTCCTCTTAGGAGAGAGAAGAGCAAATACTGAAAGTCTCTGCCCAGTCACAAGTGACTCATCCTTCCTACCCTAAAGCTAAACATCCATCCCAATCCTTCTCTTGTCTCAGCTCCCTTTCAACAGGAAGGAACGCACACATTCTAACTCTAGGAAACGGCAGATGGACTCAAGGCTCTTCTGCAGCAGGCAGGGGGCAGAGTGGTTATGGGAGAGATCTGCTCTCTTGATATCCAAATTACAAGGAGCCTATTGTGTACCATATGCGCTTCTCCCGGTACAGCCTGAATCCAGGTGGCAGAATATCAGTTTCATGTAAATTAGCCAGGAGAGCTGCACTCAAAGTCAGACTGCTCTCTTTATTTATTTATTTTGCTCTTAATTATGTGCAAATCAGACTGTTGGGGGGAATAGGTCTGGCTGGGATAGATAACACCCAAGTCAATATATGATTCAGTGCAGGGAGAAAGCATGACACACTGGCTTGTCTCTATTATATTGAAGACATATTAAACTAACAATCTATATCGTGCAAATGGCATTGTGCGTTGGAGAAATAATATAGATGTTTCTCTGGTTTCCCAACCCTTCTCGACACTTTCTGGAAGAATCAGAACATAAATGACCAAGATTCTAAGGCTTTTGTCCAATGGGATGGTGCTCATTATTTCCTTGCCAGAACTCACCTACCTTTTGTAGAAATTCTCATCATTCCTCAGCAGGAAGGAGATTGGCAATGTGGTCCATTCTGAACTGCTGAGCAGGACAGACCTCAAAGTACAAGTCAATCGCTCTTCCCCACCAGAACATTTGTAGGGATTTTCTAGAAGCGCATTTCAGTTCCAAGAATCATTTGGACTCATGATGGTGTCATCTGATTAACAAGTTTTCATTCTTTGGATAAATGACCTAGTTATGTCAAGTTACCAAATGCAGAGTCTGTTTCTCTGTTCTGGAGAACACTGGATTGGAAAGTGGTCAATCCGTATGTTTTTGGTTGTCCTTCACCATCTGATCAGATTACATTTGAGGGCTGATCTGATCAATTGTTATGATGTTTTTTAAAAAAATCCAAATCGACCAAAAATGGTAGATTTGGGGGCCACATGTAGAATTGGCCTTGGCCTTTCCTTTTTTTTTTTCCTTGACTGGCAAAGTGAAGCTTAGTTATTTGCAAAAATAAAAAGATTGATATCACTCTGCACACAGGTTGGAACATTCCCAGATTTAAAAATTGCATTTGGCCATAACTTCACAAGGATTTCCCTGTGTTCAAGTGGAAAACATTATCTTTTCTAGCATTTTTGCAAATGATATTCTTCACATTACCAACTTTTTTACCTGTCAAGTGGGTAAATCTTTGTGTAAATTTCTGGTGTTATCTCCCTCCCACTTCTCTGCGCTCTTCAGAAAAGTGAAATGTGAAATACTGTCCATCACCCTGAGCACCGTTTGTGTACTAATTATTGGCTGTCAGTTTTATCCTATGCCCTTGCTAGTGAGTTCATAAATATATACATTTGGTCACAAGGGGTGTAAAGTACCTCTGATGGCTTGAGGCAGGCAAATTATCTCTACTGGAAAAAAACAATCGGACCATGACTTCCTCACAGTTTGGTCAGTGGGCACAACATTTATGAGAAAAGAACAATAAAATGTTATCATTCTCTTGAGAAATGTTTTTCTGAATGGACCTTCATATTGATTCTCCATTTGGAAATTTTTTTTAACAAAGACATCTTTTTTCAGTGAAAAAAATGATCTTATTTTTGGAAAAGTGGGGAAGAAACTTGTTCCATTTTATTTTTGCTTTCTATATATAACTACGATATTTAATTCTCAAATATGGCTTGGTCTCAACTGTGGAAGTACTTCCTCTCTTAAGGAAAATGTATGCTTAGGAGAAGGGAATGTGGATCAGTGCATCTGAAAACGGAGGCATTCATCAGCATGCATAAGCCATAGAGGATGTGTAAAGCTATAAATTAAAATAACTCCTGATAATGTTTTTCTTTTCCTTTTAATTATCCCTTGCTCTAATGAGACATTAAGATTGAAAGTTGCTTTCCTCCACTTTTGTGCCCTTACATTTACCCCATGTTAATTCCTTTGTTTCTCCTCTTTCCTTCTCCCCCATAACTCCCCCCCCCCCCAATTAGCATCATTCCATATTTATTTGTCCTTATTCTTGGCAAAACTGCTTGTTTTGTATCATATTCTTCAAAGAATTTGAAGCAAAGGTTGTGTTTTTTTTTAAGTTTTTCTTCTGGTGTTGGTTGACTTCTTACCAAAATGTTTGATTTCAAATTTTTTTCTTGTCATTTGCAGAAGCCGAAAGCGGTATGCACACTTCGTTAACTTTCCTTCCAACCTCAATCCTCTACCTTCACTCCTTCTAACTCCAGGACTAACCCTTTGTCAAGAATTCAGGAAGATAACACCTACCTTTCTGTGTATATATAAATATGAGTATATATATACATATATGTATATAATCACCCTTGTCTGGTGTATATATATATGTATATATGTATATTTATATACAAGCCCCCTGGTTACATATCTCTAAATCAATGGTAGCATTTGGTGTTCTGGTTTTATTTGTTAGTTTTTGTGGATTATGCACTAACTTCTTTGCAGGAAACCTTAAAAGGTAGGGGAAGGTGGGTGGGATGGAGAACAATCCTATTTTCAGTTGACACTATTGGTGTGACTGATATTTCACCTAAAAAGAATTTTTTTCTCTTTAGCATTTTTGTCTGTTTTTGTATTGTGTTGATGTGTCCACCAGATTTTGTGATGCCATTTTGTCTGCATACCACATCCACATTCCCAGTGATCTCCTCTCTGTATCTTTTTTCAGAGTCTACCTTCTATAGTATAGTCATGTCTCCTTACCCGCATAACAGAGACCAAGTCCTTGTTCTTGTTTGCTAGTGAAATTTCAAACAATTTAAAACCTGTACAGTACTCAGTAAAGTCACAGGACTCTTCTTCCAAAGTCTCTTTGGAGAATGGTTTCCATAATCGTTTCACTGAAAGAGTGCCATTTATCACAGCAAATATGTGTCTTTTTTTTTCCTTGTATGTTTGACATATTTCTGAACCTGACATTTCAAGTCTCACCATTGGACTGTGTCTTGTATTACTACTATTTGTTGTTGCATGAAGCATGATCAAAAACTTTAGGTGACTTTATTTTTCACCTTTCTTGGTTAACATTTTCAATCTAATTGCTTTTATCTGTGTTCTCTGGGATGATCTTGTTGAGAACATAACATTATGTCTTCCACCTGCTCATCTTCTCAATCTTCATCTTCCTCACTGGTCGTGTATTCTATCTTGTATTTATTTGTGTGTGGGTGTGTATGTTCATATGTTTGTCTTATCTTCTCTGAGTCTCCTAATTCTGTGGTTTTGACTGGTTGTATAGAAAAAGTGGTGGCTTCCTGTCAGTTTGGCATTAGTTATATGACCTAACTGCAGAGAAGTTACTGCAACAAGTGGAATCTTCCAGGATGTGCAGTGCTTGCACCTCAACTTCTTGTTTTCGAGTCTTCTTACCTTGCGGTGAAAGGCATGTTGTACTGATGAAGGCATGTTTCATGTCCAAAAGTAGGATGGGCTTGCTCCCAGAACAAAATACCCAACATTTTCACAGTTGGATAAAGTATTTCCATTTTGTGATTCTTTCCCTAAAAACAACTGCACACACACACACACACACACACACACACACACAAACACACTATTTCATTTTTAGAAACTATCAGCAACTAAATCCATAACTACATTACCTATACTTGGGTCAGACAAACTGGGAGCAATCTTTGTTATCATATTTGTGTGTCATTATTTTGCTGTGGCATGAAACGTCGACTTGTCTTCCACCTCAATCCTTTCTTTTTTTTTTTTTTTTTGAGTTGCAAGTAAAAGTATGTGTCTAGGTTTACAATAGAAATGACACAGCCCAGAAAAAAGTAGTAGTTTCTAAGTGGTTACACCATAAGCCTCAAAGAAGCCTGTAAGTTGGTTTCCTAGGACACCAGAGTATGCCCTGCTTCTTCTCTCCAGCTGCTTTCCATCCAAGAAGTAAAACTGATTCAAATAAAGTGTCCACCTCTGGTAAATGCCCCGGGCATAATAAACTGATAGGGGTTACTAGCCCTGGTAAACCTTCCTGTAAGGAGACCATGAACCAATCTTGGATGGTTGCTATTTACTTTTGCTTTCTCTAGTTCCCATTAGCTTATGATTTTTAATATGCATATTTCCACATACTATCATACTGAAGACTATATTATCATGAAGCTTGATAGCATGTTATGTTACCTAGGGGAATAGTACACTGCATTCACAAGGAGGATTATACTATAAGGATACTTACCCATCATACATATTCAAGGTATCTAGAAAGCTATTTCTTTTCCCCTTTCATTTGTACTTTCTCTGAGATTTCCCCTCCCAATGATTGCCAGTCTTTAAGAGCTATAGATCTGTATAATTTTTAGGAACAATTTTTAGGAACATGATTAATAACTTTCATGGAATTCCTATGCTTTTATCACCTTCATGATTGAAAGACAAAGATATAGGCAGAATCCAGTTCTGGTCTTGTCTCTCTTGCAAATCTGCTTTTATTTTTTACCATGTTCTATTCCTTTACTTACCAATCAATATGTGAATTAACAAGCATTTGTTAAGTGATAGTTCTAGTCTAGGAATTGTGAAGGATATTACAAAGACTGAAGTGATAGGGTCATTACCCTCAATGAGATTATATTTTGTAGAGGGAGATAACATGTGTGGGTACATGCTTACACACACAGATATGAGGATACTTAAATATTACTTTTAAGTAATTTGAGGGGAAGGCATATGTGAGTATATCAAAAAAATAACTAATTTTGAAGTCTGAGGTATCTGAGTTAACCTTTGAAGGAAGCTAGGGATTCTAAATGGCAGAGGTAAGGACAGTAATGACAGAATGCATTCCTGTCATGGTAGGGAATAAAGCCAAGAGAT
This sequence comes from Notamacropus eugenii, assembly GCF_028372415.1. Classification (NCBI taxonomy): domain Eukaryota; kingdom Metazoa; phylum Chordata; class Mammalia; order Diprotodontia; family Macropodidae; genus Notamacropus; species Notamacropus eugenii. The sequence goes on from NC_092872.1 coordinate 233,151,245, forward strand.
AGCTATGTCTATCGCCTCCATCTTGAACAATTTGAGGCATTCTATACTCATCTTCCAGAAGATTACATGATATAAAATATTCTTGGAATGGTGATAGGACTTAAGAGGACAATTGGAAGGGAAGTTGTTTCAGGGCCTCATTGTACATGGTCATCCTAAGTGATTAAGTGAAGCTTCTGAAGTGAGCTCCATATTATTTGGGAGAAGTAGGACAGGATTCCCAAGTATTCTCATGCTCCCATTAGCTCACCTTCCTTTGCCAAATACAGTTGCTCCTGGGACAAGGCTTGACTCATGAGAATTCTAATATGATGTATTTAAAAATTGCTTTTTTTCTAAACCAACTCTTTATTAAAGAAATTTATCAGAAGGAAACCTGACCCCTAGCTAAGACCAAAAAATGAAGGCTTAAAGAGTATTCTCAATAACAACTACCCTGCTGAAGAATTTAGCATGGTTTGTTTGGTGGGGAAGACCCTGGACTTGGTTCATGGAAGCCTGAGTTCTGGTCCTTGTTTGAGAGAAAAAAGTCATTTAATTCTTTGTCTTTGTGTGCCCCGTACCTACAACCATGCCGGCCACATAGCAAACGCTTAATAAATGTTTGTTGATTGGTTATGACCATGAGCAAATCACTTAATTTTTCCGTACCTCAGTTTCTTCATCTATAAAACAAGGATTTGGATTAAATGATCTATGTGGCCTCTTCCAAAAGTTTGATTTTTATTTTCCATGAAGTGTCTCAGATAATATATATGTATACATGAATATATATGCATATATGTGTGTATATATACATATATGTGTGTATGTATGTATATATATAAATATATATTCATGCCTACTACATCTGAAACATCAAGCAAAACACTGTAGAGTATGTAAACAAGGCATGGTCTGTTTTCTCAGGGAACTTAGTGTTCACATTTACCTTCATAGTTTATACTTATTTAGATATACCATCAGTATTCTACCTTGATAAAAAGAAGTACATTTAAGAAAAACCCTTGACTTTTGCCAAATAACAGAGGCAGGGCTATGATTTTTCCATTTCTTTTCCATTCTTGGGTAAATGTGAGAACCTTTTGAGGCATAGGAAAGTTCCATTTTAGTAAGATTCCTCAGGTGGACAGGGTCAAAGACATGGATAGCGGAATGGCTAAGAATCAACAGAACAAGAAAAAAAGCAGATCATACTTTGTGATGTTCTGTATAACGAGAAGAATCAAAAATAAATTCGTGGAACAAAGAGTATACATTAGATATTCCCTAAGAGCTGAAATGGGCTAACAGTGCTCTTAAAAAATGTTGCTTTTAGAATTAGCTTAATTGATACTTTGAAAAGTAAGGAATTTTCCAGAACCTGAATACAACTTTGTTTTTGTCACTAACATCTCAGAGGCAGAAAACTGATGAAAAGTGATCCACAGGGAGAGAAACTCTCTTCTCAGTCAGAGGACAGAGATATAGGCAAAATCAGTATATTCTATGTATTCATTTTAAGGGAGACAAAAAAGTCTTGAGAGGTCAAGAACAGCAGCCAAAGAACAAGAAGCACTTGCCAATTTGGAGTCACTTGAACCTAAGGTTCTGGTCTTACATTTTGAAGGAAGAGTTAGATGAAAATTTCCTTTAGATTCTTAGACCCTTGGAAATTTTGAATGTACATAGAAGTCTTAAAGCTTTTATCTGGGTAAAATATGAAAAAAAAACCCTCAGAAATATGTGTTCTCAAAGAATCTTTGAAATTATATAACTCCCCAGCAATTTTTTTACACTTTGGTCCATTGGAATCTAAGCATACATCATGACTGAGTTATTAAATAAGAGAAGAATCTGGTAGGAAGTGATGATATATTTTTTTATCCATCAAGAATTCTTTTCCCTTTTTCTTGAGTACAGGATTCATTGGTAAGATTATCATTCAAAAAAGCTGAAGGAAAATCATAGATAAATCAAGATGTCCACAAATGATGCTATTTCTACAAAAACATAGAAATGATTGAAAACATCCCATCTCCAGTCCTAAACAAGAGTGTGTATATCCTAGAATAATACAGTTGCATTATGGAAGATGCTTTCAGAGGCATAAAGAAGAAATCCTACCATAGTCTAAAGTCAGTCCAAGTTAGCTTGCCCATGTCCAGATGTTCTTGTAGAATAAAATACTCCTGAAATTTCAGCCTGTAAAAAGGACCTACAATGCAAATTGGTTACCTCCTGGGTAGCTCATTAGTTAGTACCAAAGGCTAGAAGGAGCAATAGTAACCAATGACATCATCAGAGATTATTTGCTTCCGGACCTTAATCATTTTAATTAACCTCCTCTCTAGTTTGACATTAATAGACTTGAAGGAAAACTCCACAATAAATGGTCAGCTTGGCAGTTGTTAGAATGCTGAGCCCAACTTTTCACTGCATGGTTAGCTGTTCTTGACCATGAGGATAAGAACAGAGAGAACAAAAGGAGATTTTTCATTTATGGGAAATTTGTTCCTTCTTACTTCATCTTGTCCGATGACACTATGGGCTCAATTATTGGGATAAACATAAGGGAAGCAGATAATATGGGGAAGAGAGAAGCTCCAGGTTATATGAGAGGCTTGTTTTGTACATGCTTCTCGCTGAACAGTTGATAAACATCAGAATTCTGCTTTTGACCTTCATTATTCTAACCTTTTGTGTGTGTTACTCAAAAGACTTTTTTCACTTAGACTAAATAAACACTGATAAAAATGTACACTATTCCTATTTGTGGCATTCACTTCCATTTTCTTCCCCAAATGGGGAGACAGCCATGAATCTCTTTATGGTACCTGGCATGTGCTAGTTGGTACTCAATAGGTGCTTATCAATTGACTGATTGATTGGTGTACCCAAAATGAGTTGTTTCCACTCATCCTATTATGATGAGGGTAGTATAAGACCAAGGATATGAGATTAAGGAATGCTGATTCATCCTTAGGTTTGCTTACTTTCTATATGCACTGGAAACTCCCTTGAAAATGCCAAATGTGGCAATTCACGTTTATGGGGGAGAAACTCTAATTATGTATTTAAGAATTAAAGTTTCATTGATACTATAGTATAGTAGGACCCGAGTTCAAATTCTGCCTCTGATATACCCTGCCTATGTAATCTGGTGCAATTCACTTCACTTTTTCCTGGGTTTCTGTTCCTTTCTCTATCAAATGAAGGGGCTGGACTAGGTGGCCTTTGAGGTATCTCCCCAGCTGTCAATCTCTAATCCTATGATACTGTTGGCTATGGAATGTAGACACTGAGCTAGCTCCAGATTGCTTATTTATCTCTTTTATGGCAAATTCTTCCCTCCTTCTCTTCTCTGGATATTGAAGCTAGAGGAGTAACAGAGGTCTTGGTTAATCCACGAAGTGGTAAATGTACTGCTGCATGATATAATTGTATGCAATATTGTGATCATTTTAGACCCACGCTTCCCTTATTTGTGAATAGTTTCATTGCTACCTCTATATCCAGGGCTACACCAGTCAAATCTTCAAGGATTTTCTGCTATTATTTAGTGTTAATTACAGCAACGACACAGGTTCAGTTTCCTTCTATCACCATGTCTTGTTCTGGGTATTTAGGAGATTCTTGTGATACAAGACCATTATTTTGTGGTAATGGCCTACTCAGAGATCTCCCAATTGAACAGAAGGTCACCTGGATCACTCTTATGTTATCACAGACCAATCACTCTCTGATTGCTACAACCCTTCCATGGAAGAGTTTGCCACTAGAAAATGGTCACATACTAATCACCTTCTTGTTTGCAGCATTTGACGACTTCCTTCCTATAACCTAATTCCAGACATCAACCTTAAGCACTGCAGATTTGCAGATCAAAGGATAACTGTGTTTTATCTGTTGCTGTATTTAGTACCTTCCCTAAATTGTACTCTAAGCTAAAAAAAAATATTAGCTAGTTCCATCTGAATCCAAGGCATATTAGCATGTCCTTCTTTTGATCTCTAAGTGATTAAACTTGAGGGAACAGATCCTAATGCCTATTTATCCCAAAGAAGTTTTCTTTACTGATTCTTGTCATCCAAGTACAAGTTATCCTGTTTAACACACACACACACACACACACACACACACACACATATTTTACACAGCCCTTTGGAGCAGACTTCCCATTCAGAATATTGTTATCCTTAGTTGCAAACATACAATCTGGTGGATATAAATTTTATTTCCTGGAAAATGGGAGTCAGAAAGTCAGCAAACATTTATTAAGTACCTACTATGGGCCAGACCTATAGGACAGACACCTATGGATTCTTTCACATCTGATTCCACAAACGCATAACTTTTATGTGCAAACTCAGGTCACTTAAGTAACTCTATCCTTCCAATCAAATGCATGATCTATTCATTTGTTAGTGTGGTGATAATGTGTTTCTGAAACATTCATCTTATTTTTTATGTTCTTATCATTGTTATTCAGATGATGTATTTTTTTCCCCTGCATTGGTAACTGGTTGTCTTGTACTATGCCCCTCGGTAATATGTAGTATACATACTTGTATATTTATGTATGCATATAGGGGTCCCATTAACTCCCTGTCATTGGCATTAAAATGACTTCATTTGACTGATAACTCTTTGGCTTTGAACTTTGGTAGCAAATTCCTGGGAAATCAGTTATTCAGAAGTTGAACCCACATACCCAAATAGGCAGGACAGACTATTTCTTGAACATATTAGGTTGCTGGCATCTGGATTTTCTCTGGTTCCTTAAAAAAGATGCCCAGGGTATGCCACTTGGGGGAACCAATGACTAGAGTTTACTAATGGCATTATCAGATCAAGTATTAAGGATTTTGGACATGAGGGACTGTGGACTTAGTGTCCAATCTGTCAAGATGGCTTTGGGTATCCTTACATCCCTTCCTTTCTAGTGGGCCCCCTATAAGAAGCAACAATATGATGTAACCTCAGAATTTCTCCTTAGAATATCTCCTCACAACCCTGTCTTCTCTGTTTGTGTTTCACTGAGCAGCATATTAATTAATCCTGGAAACCATCTCAAAATCCAAGAAGGTACTTTAGGATTCTTCATTGCAAGTGATGCCAAAGAAGTCAAGAGGTAAAATCAATGTTTTATTCTAATTCTCCTTCTTTCCTGCATCAGTCACAGCAGCTGACCCCAAACCTGGAAACTTGAAAGGGGAAGTCTCTTGAGGTGGAGAGTCAACAAGTGCAATGCCAAAGAACTTAACATTTTTGAGTACTTCCTTTGCATAGTTGATTTAAAAAAAAATCCCTGAGTTGCTAGTATGGGCTGATTCATGTTCACGTCAGTGAGAGCACTGCCAAATATCCATCTCATGTGCAGTGTTGGCCTAAGTGAGGTATCATAGATTCATTCTGCTACTGATGTTAATAATGCTAGCTACAACATTTATATGGAACCTACTAGGTGCTAGGCACTGTGTGCTAAGCACTTTACAAATATTATGTCATTTGATTCTCCCAACAACCCTGAGAAGTATTATCCCCATTTTACATATGGGGAAACTGAGGCAAATAGAAGTTGTTACTTGATAAGTGTCTTGGCACTCTATCTATGATGCCATCTAGCTGCCCCTAAAACTATAAACTAATAATGGAATTTGATAAGCATTATGTAAGTCTCAAACTATACAAAAAATATGCAATATAAGGTAGAATATAAAAGGAATAGAGGTGATAGCAAGAACCAGGCAAATGCATAAGAAGAGTGGTTCTCAAGCTTTTTGATCTCAAGTACCCGTTACACTCTTAAAAATTACCAAGGACCCCAAAGAGATTTTTTATATATGTCATATCCATTGATATTGACCATATTAGTAATTAAAACTGATATATTCTTAAACTGAATTTATTAATTCACTAAAACAATAACCATTCTTTACATATTAACATAAATATTTCATGAAAAATATATTTTCAACAAAATAGAGTAATAGCCTTTTACATATTTTTTGCAAATCTCTTTTATCTGTTTTCATAGAAGACAACTAGATCCTCATATCTGCTTCTGCATTCAATCTGTTGTGATATGTGTCTTTGTTGAGATATGTGGAAAAAATGCAGCCTCACAGAGATGTGTAGTTGGAAAAGGGAGGAATATTTTAAGAGGTGAATAATGCCTTAGCATTATTATGAAAATGGTTCTGACATTGTGGATCCCCTGATAGGGACTCCCAGGGATGTTTGGAATACACTTTGAGAACTGCTTCTCTAGGGAAATTTGAGGAGAGAGAAGTGTGTTTATCAATTGGCGAGAGTTTTCTGCCCCCATATGTAGAAGCAGGATCAAATCTGGTTTCCTTTCAAGGTCCTCAGCTATTGGTTTCTGTGTCTTTACTACCAGAGTTCCAAGTCCTTGGAAATTGGACAGAGCAAATTCAAGCTGGATTGGTAAATAGGGCTGACGTCCTGGCCCTTCTAAGCTCACCATTAAGAAGGAATGCATAAGGGTCCAGATTAGTAGACAGAAAGGCTTGACACAGCAGCTTTGCTACATAAGCCGGAGGCTAGGGAGCGCTGCAGAAATATAGATCACTTATGCCTCCCCCTACTCCCATTTGTATAATTCCTTTTCCCGTTGCATCTCTCCCTAATGAATGTCACCAACACAAAGTGGTCCAAGAAACAAATTACATCCTATATTCAGTAGTGCAACATGTCTCATTTCTATGCTTTATGGTATTCACAAATACATGCTGACATAATAAGTACAAGACCAGGCTGTGATTTTCCATGGTATGGGGGAGGTGTCAGGGCAAATGCTGTCAGTTAGGGGATTTCAAATAGATGATGTGGGCAGAAAACCACAGAAAGGACTTAGGAGGATTTGAATGGAACTAGACAAGTTGGGTTTTTTTTTTTTAATTTGTTTTTCAATGGAAAACTTGATTAAGATGACCCGCTATTAAGTACATATCCTCAACTAGAAAAAACAGCAGAAATGAATGACTTGGAGCTTGTAGAAAACCCAAATGACCAGATCAGGCACAGTGTTGTAGGAGAGAGGGAGGGCTCAAATGATCAGAATCCTGGGGAAAATCTGGCTGGGGCCAGTACAAATGACCAACATAATCAAGGCACAGAATTTTCTCATTTATTTGTACACAGACTCAGTATTAGTCTTTGGTATATATCCGTCCAATAGACTGCATGGTATGAAGTACACAGAGGCAGCAAGTGGAAAATAAAGGACCCAAAGTAGAAGTACTTTCATTTACTTAGGGAATTTGGGAGTGAGGAAACTCCCTCTACTAGCTCAAATTAGCACCTTCTTTGCAATTCACAGCCTTTGAAGGTTGGCTGGAGCATACTTCTCACACTTGTTTTCAGGATCCCTTTATACTCATAAAAATTATTAAGGCCCCTAAAGAAATTCTTTTTATGTGGGTTACAGTTATTATTTGTCCTATCAGAAATTAAAAATCTTAGTTTTATTATGAAAATAGTTTTGACCATGTAGGTCCCCTGAAAGGGTGTTGGGGACCCCCAACTAAACTTAGTGAACTGCTGGCCCAGAGTGCTGAAAAAGTTAAGCCACTTGCCCAGGGTCATACTGCTAGTATGTATTTGAGTGTGTGTCTTCCTGCCTTTGAGCCACTATGACAAGTTATCTCTTCACTAAGAGAGATGTGATCACAATATGTTACTTGGGACCTAAGTGACTGCTCTTTTCCTCTTATGTCTAGGGAAGCAAGCCACGTAACATTGAGACTCTGTTTCCTTATTTGCAAAATGGAGATAACAAATGGTCCCTCTTTACAGAGTAGGGCAGGTAGTTGGCACAGTAGGTAGAGTGGCAGATTTGGAGTGAGGAAGACTCATCTTCCTGAGTTCAAATCTGGCCTCAGAGACTTACTAGCTATGTGACCTGAGGGAAGTCACTTAACCCTGTTTGCCTCAGTTTCCTCCTTTGAAAAATGATCTGGATAAAAAAATGGCAAACTACTCCAGGATCTTTGCCAAGAAAACCTCAAATGGGGTCACCAAAGTCAGATGTAACTGAAACGACTCAACAGCACCAACAAAAACCCACAGGGTTGTTATGAGGATACTATAAGAAAATCTATATAAAGCATTCTGCAAACATTAAAGAGATATATAAATATTAGTAATTATATTGTTGCCTGTAAAATGAGGAGGCTGAACTGGCTGACTTCTTAAGGTCTTTTCTGGCTGTAAACCTATTATAGTAATGCCTACTGTGTGCCAGAAATTTAGTAAAATGGATTTCATCACAGCACTAATGCTATGCCCTCATATGGCATTATTCTATCCATTATTGTAGACTTGTATTCTCTCATTTGAGCCCATCAGAACACCCTATTAATTAGGTTCATTGACTGAACATCATATAATGAGTCATCTTTTTGAACCAGTCTGGGGACCTTTTGTAGATGATTGTTTACGTCTTGTTTAATCAAAGTGAAACATTTACTGAGAGCACATACATGCATTCTTTAGTTTAGTGACTGACTGTTTGGGGTTTTTTTTTGTATTGAGGAGTATAAAATATTTAGCTCTGCAGGACCTTAGAAATCGCCTAGTTCAAATGTCTCATTTTACAGATGAAAAAACTGAGACTCAGAAAGCTGATGTGATTTGTCCAAGGAGATGGAGAAAAATGACAAAGCTGGATTCAAACCCAAATCTTTTCACTCTAAGCACCTTTTCTGGGGAGCATAAATCATTCAGCAACCTAGCATCCTAAACTTAGGCAAATCACTTAATTTCTCTGGAGCTCATCAGGAAACAAGAGTATTTGACTAGTTGATCTTCAAAGTACCTTCCAGTTCCAATGGTATATGGCTGCCATCTTGTCTTTTGGATGTTGATGCTGAATTTCATATCATAAAGAGTCTCCATCGACTCCCCCCCATTCTGTTTGCTTAATGAAGAAAGGTTTTTTCAAAGTATCACCTTTGTAAATTTTGAGTGAGGGATAGCCCCATCTGTCTCCTATGTTCCTTAAATCTTTAGTTTGCTGCTAAGGAATTGAGAGATCTGAGTGGTGAGCTTGCCAATGACTGGTCTTTCTCTTTCCATGTGTTTAGCTGAGGTGCTCTACATGATGCTCTCAAAGATGAAAGACAAGTGAGCTAATCTTCTGGGTTATATTATCAAACTTTCCCCCAATTATTTTTCCAATGAAAGTTTATTAAAAGAAGCACTAACTTGAAGAGGAGAGCCTCATGTCTGAAATGAAGAGTCTTGCAACAAACACTTCCGTCTTCAAATGTCTAAACCTTTCAAAAGATTAAAGGAAATTAGTGCTGGCATGTTTCATTAATTTGGCACCATAGCAGGAGGAAATGTGGGACTCATTTCATTTGGGTGGATTAAGAAATGTGTCAATTTTTCCATTCTCTCTCTCCAGGGCATTTTTTTACTGCAAAGCCTGTCATGATGACATCACAGATCCCAAAAGGATAAAAAAATGTGGCTGCAAACGGCGTAAGTAATATTTCTTCTGCCTTTCCTTCCCTACCAACCCCCACCCTTCAACCTCACTTCCTTCCCCATCTCCTAAGGAAACTGTTTCACTTAACGACTTTGCTTAATTGTGTTTATGTTTCACACACTGGTACAAAGAGACTTGGAAATAAATATTGTTTGCTCAGTTGGCAAATCTGCCATTCACATCGGTCCAGGCCACCATTCTCCCTGTTTTCTCTCCTTTCCCCCCACCCCTCCTTTCATCCCTCCCCAAGTAGTGACCTAAATGAATTTTCATGGCCTCCTGACTTAAACAGTGCTGGGGAAGATGAGTCTGATCTGGGAGGGTAGAATTCAATATGCAAAAAATGATGATCAGGGCAGGGGGGAGGTAGCAGCACCCAATAGTCCTCTTTTAGCTAGAGGGAGCTCAAACTAAGCCAATTTTATTCCCTGATAGTATGATCTTGCTGGCCAGTGGGACTTATAGGGCATTAAGATAAGCAAAATTCAGTAAGGATGTCAGATCATAATGAGATTTGACACCTTTTTTTTTTTTTCTGTATCATCCAGACAGATGAGGTCTATGAGATTCTATATGAATCTCATAGTTAAATTTGGCTATCTTCATTCATCCTGGCCTTACCTCATTGCTAGGCAGATTTGCTTCAATGTTCAATAGAAGCAATATGAAATCGAGCATAGATGACTGGTCATAGAGCAAGGAAGTCAAGTCAGGTCATCTAGCATTGATTAAGTGCCTACCACGCATCAGGCACTGCGCTCAGCTCTGGCGTTGCAAAGAAGGAAAGGCAAAAGACAGTCCCTGCTCTCAAAAAGCTCCCGGTTTGATGGAGGAGTTCACAGTCTAATGGAAGACCTGGTTCAGGGCTGACCTCTGACACATACTGGCAAGGTGACCCCGGGCAAGTCACTTAACCTCCTAGTGGTCTGGAAACTCTCTAAGATTATAAGTGGTTGAGAAGATGCTGGCCTGCATTAGTGGTGGGAGTTTCATCATTTCATTTCTTCATCACCGGTCCAGTCACTGCCTTTTTCTGTCTCACTCAAAGAGACATTTATTTGCTTCCTCTTCCTCTCTCTGTGGTCCCCAAAGGGATGTTCCCAAGAGCGGAATAGGCTGCATTCAGTAGCATGTGGCATACCTACCTCAAATCCCTTCCAAATCAAGTCTCAAGAAGGCTCTATATGTGGAGATTTGAAGGTACTACCTTTTCTAGAAATGTTGAACAGGCATTACGCATTTTTATTCAGTGACTCATATGCACGGGGGAAAAGGACTGGACATTCTCTGTTGTTTTTTTTTTAATGGCAGGGAGAGGAAGGAGTATCATCAGTCTTGATATAATAATAATTTTCTAAGAACAGTACCCATCGCAGAGCGCTGTAAAGTTTACAAAACTCTGTGTATACTATTTAATTTGATTTTTCACAATAGCCCTATGAGGCAGGTGCTATTTCTATTCTCATTTTACAGATGAGTAAACTGAGGTAGAGAGAATAAGTGATATTCCAAATTGCAGAGCTAGTAAATCTTTAAGGCAGTATTTTAACTCAGGTCTTCCTGACTCCAGGTTCCTCATTCTTTCTCCTTTCCTACCTGGAGGTGATTAAATGATGTCCGGGAAGTCATGCCTCCCTTCCTCAAAATCCACTGACAAAAACATCAGGGAGAAATGAATTTCTAGTGGGAAGTGCTAACTAAATCCAGTTATGTTTTAGGGGAAAAAACTGGTCTCTCCATCTTTTTCTGCAGGGTGGCACCTTTGATTGAGGGAACTCTCTCCAAGTCTAACCAAATGTTTGATTGCTTCAGAATAGAATGTAAGCAGATTAAAGTCTGAAATAATCCAAGCCAACTTGGAAAATATACATACATCCTAGAACCGCAGTGGCCATCTACTTCATGCCATGCAGGGGTACTCCAGATAAGGACTGGACCTGTGATTTCATTTATGTGGACAATTATTCAATGAGACAATTATGGATGCAGCTTGACATCTTCTCTACAACTAGTATTCTTGGAGAGCTAGCTTCCTTGAGCTGTAAGAGGCTAAGTGACTTGCTGAGGGTCACAAAGTTAGTATGTATAGAGGTAAGAGTAGAACTCAGGTCTTCCTGACTCCCAAAGTCAACTCTCCATCCACTCTACCATGTTGCTTCATGGTTGAGTCCATACCCAAACAAAAATCATCCTCTACAATATACAATATTTAAGTACTCATCCAACCTTTGTCTGAAGACTTCCAGTGAGAAACAACCCAATGTTTCCTGAATTGTAGGGCGAGAGTAGGGTGAGCAGGCTAAATGGAGAATACATGTATGACTGATCCAGATGTAATGAATGACTGGGAACCAGTCCTTGATTTATTGACTCTTCCATTGAATCCTGAGATTTATCCCAGAAGAGTTAAAGAAGGGGTTACTGTTTGGTTCCTTTAGATAGTAGGATGGTCCCAAAAAGACAGGTTTCATTAACTATGACAAAGATTCCTATCTTTCCCATTCCCAGCAGGTAGAGTATAAGAGCAGTTGTTCTTGTGTGAATGAAATTCCTGTAAAGGCTACAAAGGGAACTCATGCCTTTATGCAAGACTCCACGAACAGACCCATTTTCCCAAAGTTTATTCTTGATGTGAAAAATTCACAGAGAAACAATTTTCTCATTCTGAGGACTCTCCCAAATAGCTAGCCCCAGGAGGGTACAGGGCCAGGAAGAAATCAAATCATGTGCCTTTCCCCTCCGATCTCTTTAGCAGTCATGAAATGTGTTTTAAATGAATGTCAAGGGGACTCTTAAAGGAACTGCTCTTTCTTACAGAAGCCATCCCTAGCCCTATCTGTATCAATAATACTGCACGTGAACACTCCTGAGTTTTTTGTTTCTTTTTTGTTGTTGTTGTGGTTGTGGTTGTGGTTAGTGGCTGTGAAGGGGGTAGCTGGAGAGCATGCCATAGAAGAGACTCATAGAAAGGTCTCATGGAATGTTGGAACCAGAGGGGGCCTTAGAAACTTACTTGCCCAACCCCTTCATTTGATTGATCAGGAAACCCAGGCTAGAGAAAGGAAGGAATTTACCTAAGCTCACATGAAGAGTTAGGAGCAGAACCAGGGCCAATGTATGTTTGGTCTACTAAACCATGCCACGTACTGCCTGGATCAATTCATCATCCAAAGACTTGTAGACAAAAAGAGGAGAGAAGGGACACACTTCTCTGCGTTTATCGTTCACTGCATTATCTTGGCTAAATCACTCTGTCTCTCTGAGTCTCAGTTTCCCCATCTGTTAAATGTAGGGGTTGGACTAGACGGCTCCTAAATTCACTCAACCTTTAAACCAATTATCACATGAACTCTTGGAAAAGGGAACCAGCCCTCTTCAAATAAACTCTCAAGGAAAAATAGAAACCCCCCAAGACCATGTCCAAGCAACCATGCTCTTACATAGGCCAACAAAAGAAAGACTAGGTCATGGATGGCTGAAGAAGGAATAGGAAGGTGAATGATGGTGAAAATCACAATAAAACAAGGGTTCTTCCATGTGTGTCATGTCTGGCAAAGCCCATGTCTAGATCCCTAGAAAAATGGTTTTAAATGCATAAAATCAAATACAGAGGATTGCAATGAAAGCCAATCGTACTGAAATTCAGTTATCCAGATATTTGAAAAATAAAAACAAATTCATGGACCTTGGCTTAAGAATCCTTACATTGAAGTGATATAATAGAAAAGACCCAACCAAGGATCTTTCAGAGTCAGACTTCTAATAACTCCAAGGGAAGCGAAAAGAAACAAGTAAATAAGCATATTTTTTAAGATGCTGAGAATAAAGATTTGACCTACCAGGCTATTTTCTCTCCACTCTAGTTCCAGACAAGCCAACAGCAATAGTTACTTTCACCATTGGAGAGAGAGGGGGGGAATGTTCATAACTGTTAGAAATGATTTTATTTTCTTCATTTCCCTTAAAGTTAGTTCAGCTAGTGAAGCAAATGATTCCTAATCACATTCAGCCTGGATCATTGCAAAAGCACTGTCTCTTGCAAAGCTAAACTAACATGACAAGGTTTTGTTTGGGTTTTCCTCCCTCCCCTACCCCCACCTCCCTCATAGGTCTTGGCTGTCAAGCTAATATTTGACAGCAAAGTGGATTGTCCAAATATTTTTTTTCATAATTAACAAGGCAGAGCAGCCAGTGTTAGAGGGAGTGAAATGTGGATGAGAGCGGGGAGAAAATGAACTGCTAAAAATAAACCTCCCCCTACATGCAGGTGAGGGAAGTGGGAAAGAAGTACTTTTGTGACAAAGAAATCTTAATTACAAGGGCATTAATTATCGGTAGCTTTCCCAGCCAGTCAAAAGCCAGGTTCAAGAATAATGCACCAGTAGGCCCATGTTTCTTTGGAGGCTGCCTATACATGCGCCATGACAGCATCAAGGCCTGAGAAAGAAGCTGACCCACATAGCCATTTGTCCAAACCTGTTAGGTTAGGTATTAATAATTTACCTAGGAGTGGTACATCTCCACAAAGCAAGGATAATTAAAATAACCGGGCCTTCCTTTTTACAGCTTCCTCTTTCCCATCTTCTTTTGTCAAATAACCTGTAATGTTTCATGTCATCTTGTCCAGAGGAATTCCCAAAGGTGGAAATCCAGTGTGCTTCTAACTGGTCATTCTGTGTTTATGTAGTTTTAATTTTTGCATTTCTTTGAATTTCCACATAGCTTTCCAAGGAAGAGAAAAGCAGAGTTTGGCCCAAGATGAAAGCTCTTGGAGTCAGATCTTGGCTCCTTTTGTTTTTGTATAGCAAACCTGCTTTGATTGTTTATTATTACTGCCCCCCTCCCCCCTACACATACACCATTTAAGCTTACAGAGAGGGGAGGTATCACAGGGGACAAGTCATGTATAAATTGATGTGTTTTAAGAAATTTTACTTCATCTTTGATAATTGACATATTTTTGATTTATTTTTTTTCTCTTGCTGCCTTGGAACACGGGCCCTACTCTATTTTAACTGCACACTGGTAGTGATATATTGTGAGTAAATTGGGTTCCTAGAAGCCCAGAGTCCAGTCCCACCTGTCTTTCTCTAGAAGAAATTCTTTATTTCTGTATAGTTTCAGTTCTTTTCTTTTTGATATTTATGTTGCATGTAGCAGTAACATCATACCCACACCTCTCTCATCCTCCAACACAGTCCATAGACTAGCAAAGAACTGGAGACAGTGGGTTGCTCAACCTGCTGTCTATTCATCCCCACCCTCACTACCTACCCTTTCCTTGTCAACTCCCAACATGGTCTTATTTTTTCCATTTGGAAATAAGACCTTGACAGCGGTGTTTCTCTTAAATGATTTTGAACCTGTCTCATTACTTTTTAGGGGAGACCAATTAGACTGGGATAATTACCACCATAGCTGTGTGTGTCGGATGAAGTGGAGGTCATTGACATGCTTGCCTTTGAAAAATTAGGTTCAGCCTCCACTGCGACTGTGCTTGAATTCATATTCGAATGGAAGTCCATATGCTGCATATCTATATATTCCTTCATGGTGATATATATTGATGTGCATTGGTACTTTATATGTAAAAATGTTCATTTTTATATATACGGTCACAGATATTCTATAGAGCGGCACTTGCTACCACATACATATCTATCTCTCTGTGTAAGGTAGTGAATGAATTGTGTGAGTAGCTTTGGAAATATAAATATCTGGAGGGCTGGAGACAAGTAAATGCATCATGGTAATTATTTCCAACAATCTGTAAAGTCTCTGTCTCCCTCACTATAAAATGACTCTTTCACATATGTGACCCACTAGCTCCCCAGGGCCACAACAAAAGGGTTAAAAAAAAATATGATAGCCCCTACTCGTCCCTCCATCTGCTCCCTGAGTGCTGGTCAGGCATCCTGGAAAGACAATGCATTCAATCCTTCTAGAAGAATACTGCCTTTGCAGCAAATGGTTCCCCAATGCTCCCAAGAAGTAAAGGCAAGTCCCTAGACACTTAATATATTCCCAAGGAGCATATCTTTTGCCCAATAAGATTTGACCTACGAGGAAATTTGAGACCAGTGTTTCTAAACACATGCTAGAGAAACATAGCTTAGAAATTATTATTATGGTCCTTTGGTCCTGAACAAAGTGCATCAGACTAGTAAAACCAACCTCCTTCATGGGTCTTTGGGTTGACTCAATAGCAGAGATTGAGAGATGTTAGTCCAGTGATAGAACCTGTCCTCATTTCTGTACAACAGTGCACTAAGGCTAATCATTTGGATGGAGCTATCTCCTTAGAGGGCAAATGATGCGGTAATTCAGTCTTAAAAATGGCAGCCCAACTTTGGGGCCCCTGAGGGCATGGAATTCTAACACGGTTGATTGAGCAACTCACTCCACCCCATCCCTGAGTGGGTAATAAGGGTGAGTCAACTTCTAGCTTCTATATCCAAGGACTAAATCGGATATCCCTTTGGAGTTTGAGGGATGGCACAGAAAAAACCACCAACCAAGCTCAGTGCCAAGCTCCTTAGAGTCTTCTTACCATAAGATGGCCATTGGAGGCAGAACCAATTAATTAACTGGATGTGTTGCATTCAGCTGATGCTAACTTACTAGCTTTTCTTTTTCCTTCTTTCTGTTCTTGGAACAGAAAGTCCTTCCACCTGGAAGAACTTTCTTCTCCCTCCAGAAGCTAATGGGAGGAATTTAGCTAAGTGAAGACATCACTCCTAATTTATAGGACCTGAACCAACACTCCCTGATTCCCAGTGTCACATCAAACAAATGCCTCAGCTGCCAAGCTTTGGTGGACATTTTCTTCCATGGTTGTTTTTATTTCTAATTTTAGTTCCTCCCCAGCACAGGAGGTAAAGCTGCAGGGCTCACACTTGGGAATGATCCTTCTTGCATTGAACTCTTAATATCTTGAACAGTGATTTTCAAAATGAGGTTTTGGGCTGAAAAGTGACTATAAATTGCCCAGCAGAATCCTTTTTTGTTTTTTCCATGCTGGTCTTTTCCTTGACTTTGCTCAGTTTGAAACCAAAGATGTTTTTCCAACAGTTGGAAAACTCCATCTGGAGCCTGACAGTCCAGTGTTGCTTTCTCCTGCCTCCTCCAATCCACCCTGGAAATTAAGATTCCACAATTGGAAATTGGCTGACAATTTGGTTGCTGATGTGGGAGGCAGATGGTACTAAAGACAGGATAGAATCCAACTCACTCCCCCATTCCAGGCTTGGCTTGGAAGGGCCAACTCAAGTGAGAACTTGAGTTTGACAGCAGATTGTCAATCTGACTTGAAGAAATATCAGCAGTGTGGACATGTTTAGTCCAAAGGGGCTGCTTTCTGCAGAGTTTTCTCTTCCCTTATTATAACCACATTTTCGAATACATGAGAAGCTTTCTAGTGGCACCACTGATCATTTCTTGATTTTAAAGCACAAAATTGGCCACTTGAGATTCTTTAATTTTGCCAATACTTCCTCTTTGGCATTGTAGATAATACTAGGAAATAGAAGTGAAGGCTTTGATTGATGATTTTCTTCCTTCACTGTGCCCCAGGAAGATACACACACGTAGTTAGAAAGTTGTAGGGGTGGCCATTTCTAAGAACACCCCAGCAGAGTGATTTTTTTTTTGGTGGGGGGGAGGATGAGCTCTGGAATCCAGTCTTGGCCTGAGGATTCATTTGGCTTCAAACTCATAACCAGAACCCAAGCAGAAGGCACTTTATGATTTGGAAAAAATACTAATTAGCAACTCCAGGTGTTCATACCCTGCTTTCAGGTTGGAACTTTTGAAAAGAAGGCAAATTTATCCTCTGGTGATACTTGGCAGGCCTAGGCCAGGAGACTTCCCCTGGAGCATTATGGAAAGAAAGGGAGACAGTTGACTCTGTTTATTAACTGTTGGAAATACACAACGCAGTTGTCTTTTATGGTCAAGGAAGCTTCAGTGGAGGTGGAAAGTTGACCTGGCTGGTGGCTTAATCTGGTTCTAGTTAATGCTGCCCAAAGCATTAGAACTGGCTTGCTCGCTAGGCACACTTCCTGCTGTTCCTTCCCATCCCCTCACCTCCCCTGCAGCCATTAAAACTCCACCCGGGATCAAATGAAGCCGGCGAATTGAAATGACAGTGTTCCCCATTTCAATTCTTAATGAGAGCCAAGGCACCAAGGGCTGGCTCTCCCAGAGCTTTTCTCTTGACCAGCTGCCCTTCTGTATGGTTCCACTAGATGTCCCTGCAGCGTTGCTTTTTGTTACCATTGAAAAATACTTGATTGAATGATGGGAATATGGTGTGGGAAGGGCAAACAGTGGGTGACTGTTTTTTTAAAAAAATATATCTTTTTAAAGGAATCACCAGGAGAGAGAAGCACCTTGTCTTGCCTGTGATAGAGCCAGAGTAAGAACTGGCATAAGTCCCCTGAAGAAATCCAAAGTTAACCTCTGCTTTTGAAACAAGTCGATTTGGATTCAAGTGATCTATTACTATCTACAACCCTTGCCAACCCCTACCCTCACTCCAGACTGTCCCTAGATGGGACAACAGACTTAAAGAAGTAGCAGCATTAGCTTTAAGAACCAATTAAAAACAAAAAGAAGCATTTGGGGTCTTCTTTGGCATCAAGTGTTCACCGTTCACCAAAATGAAAGAAAGCAGAATCAGTAGTAGAAGGCTTTGAGATCCTAAGTCATTGCCTCCAAATTTTTATTTCTTCTCTCATTACTTTTTTTTAACATTTAAGGAAACTGTTATCCAAAAATAACACTCTCTTTGTTCTAAACTCTCCAAGATCACACCCATCAGTGGGTTCAATTGCATTAACTGGTAAAAAACCTAGAATAAGGCAACCTCCAAATGTTTTGGTATTCTCTGTCTGATGGACGCAAATTGCCTCATAACCTCTTCTGGCCCCAGGTGAGTGTTTGAAGGTGAAGCTTACCTGAGCCAGATTAGGGACAGGGGCAAAAGAATGCCTACATCTAGCAGACTGTCCAAAGGAAAGTTTTTGGAATATTCCCCCCAAAGGCTATGCAAGGTGGCTGCTCTCTCAGCTGGTGCTCATTTGGGACAGTGGGACTTTGGACAGAGTCTGATCAAGTGGGATACCCATCTTTAATGATTTCTGTATTGTCTTCAGTCTTCTCACTAGCCATTCTTACTAACATTGTGCGATGTTTTTCTCTTTTATTTTAATACTGTATTTGGTGTGAGTGTAATATGACTGGGGAAGGAATAACTGAGAATCACATGTTTTCCTTTTTTAAAAAGAAATTATGTATATTGCTTTGCTATAATGGTTAATAATTTTACAGCAAGTCTTTTTTTTTTGCTGCTTATTTTAACAGGTTAAAAGCCTGTTTCCTGCATGCTAACAATATGAACTCTCAAAATGATGCATGGTCTCCAGAACAACCAACTAAAATAATAGTTAAACACAGTCCCTTGCAAGACTTTTGGTTTAGTGCTACTTCCCTCTGAATCCCTCAGAGTAGGGGATTTCAATTGACTTAGTTCTTTGGGTTTAATTCTTATGGAAAGGGTTCCCAAAGTTATCCTTCCATCCACCACATTTCCTTCCACTATTATCACTCTTCCTTTACTCTTAAAGATTTTTTTTTTAAACAAGTGTGTCAGATCCTATTTTTGCATATAGAAAAGGCACTATGGAAAGAAAAATCAAGGATTGTGCTAATAAACTTGGTGGCCTTCTACTGCACAATTTGATTTTTTTTTTTAAAAAAAAGATACTAAAATAAAAACTCAAAAGACATTGAATGCAAAACCAGTTAGTCTTCATATCCATTTGTGGTTATAGTAGTTAAAATTCTAATACTGCCCTTATAGGATTAAGAAAAAAATCCAAGGCATGATTTCCCATTTGGGTTCATCATTCAAAATTCATTTTTAATGAAATTATAATAAAGTTGCCATCCCCCTCCAAGCTTCAACTACTGTTGTGAGTTGCAACAGGAGAATGCCTGCTGAGTGTATACCAGTCTCTTCCCAATCTCTTCTCCCTTTGGTTCAAACACCACAGTCAAATCTTTTTCCATAAAGGCTATGCTCAGAGGAATGATATACCATGTAGTGCACAAGGTGGTTGCTGCATGATGATCCATCTGAACAGCTGTACGATAACTCGACCAGCTAGGATGCTAAAAGAACATGTCACTAGAAATGTGAGCAAAGTTTAAAGGAATGGAGTTGCTGCTGAAGAGATCACTCATTCATCTCCCCCAGTGCCTGTTTTTCACAATCATAACGTTACCCTTGCTTGACAAATATACTGTATGGCAAGTCATAAAGGTCTTAGAACAGGACTTGACCCATTTGAGAGATTTAAACCTCTCTTCCTGGTGACTGTTGCATTCAAGGAGGGCAAAACCACAAGCCATATTTTAAAATAACATTGCTGTCATCCTAGGGGGAGGAAAGAAAAAAAAACAAAACCAAAAAACCTCTGATGGAAACTGTGGGCAGAAAGAACAGCCCCACTTTGGTTCACATTGACATCAGAGGATTTCTGCTTTTGCCCTAAGAAGTGGCAGATGAGTACCTCAATTCTCTGCGCCTCATGCAGACCAGTTTATGTTAAGTGATTACCAATGATGCGCATCTTGGTTACCATCCAAAATAAGAGTAGAGAGTCTTTCAGGCTTATATTTTGACATGAATTGACTTGATGGGTTATAGTGGGAGTACCAAAGGAAGTATTTCAGGGATGTCAAGACAGTTGTATTACCTTAGCAATTTAGGTTTTAATCTGCAGTCTATATAGACAAAACAGTATTACTTTTTTGGACAGAACCATTTTAGTGCTCAGATCTCAAATGAGATCAGTATAAGGTCTTGATTTTATTGTTGATTTTAAAAAGTATTTATTTACATACATACCCCCATTAAAAACAAAAAGAAAAGAAATTAACCACTCATTAATGCTATGACAGTATGTCTTATATCTATGCATATATGTATATGTATAAGTATATATACATATATTATAAACCATACAGCATTTGTGCAAATGTTACCCTTTTTTTCTGGATTTGGTAGGGGAAGATACAAACTAATATGGTTTTCAAGTTCTCTCCCTTGAAGCAAGAAATACATCCTTGAGTGGCTGAGTATATTCTGGTGGACCAACCTCCCTTATGCTTCTGGTGATTTCTTATTTGCAAACAGCCTTTAATGTCAAATATGCAGCATTAGCCAGGAGTAGCTGCATTTCTTAAATGGACAGATTTGGATATTTGTTCTGTCAAGAGTAAATTTAAATTCCTATAGGCATCATGTAAACTCACTCCTAGGAAGTTCAGCAGAGACATCCTCCAATTCTATATTAACATCTAATTGTTTTGCATCTAATTTGATGAAAGCTGTCCCAGGCTCTGCCTAATACTAAGAAATAGATGGAAATTGGAATGACTGCATATTAGATATCTTTTGCATTTTTGAAAAAAAGTCATTTCTTGTTCCAAATTAGCAATTAATTGATTGGCTGTGTGCATGTTTTGCCCTCTTATAGTAATCAAGCCGGGGGAAAATGTTGGTGAGAGTCTTCTGTCTTTAATTTGTTATTTTCATAGAAAAACCTGATTGCAATTAGCCATTTGCTTTTCCTGTGGTCACCCATTTTACCTTTGGGGGAAAATATAACATATGACAACCTTGGGGAATCCAAAGACAATTTATCTTTTCCCTGTTTTTTGATGTGCAGCCAAACTGTTATCGATAATCGTACTGCATTTTTTTTTTCTGGGTCAAGACTGTTAACGTAAACTAAGGCCAGTATTAAATCCCGTCAATTACCTTCCAGCTGCCTTGTTATGTATAACCTTGCCATTAACCTTCCGCTCTTCCTCTCCTCCCATCCAACCACATGGTTATAGCCAAGATGTCCATCTACAAGAGAATGAAACTGGCATGTTGTTTTGATTGCGGACGTTCTGAGCGTGACTGCTCTTGCATGTCAGGCAATGTGCGTAGTAACATGGACACCCTTGAGAGAGCCTTCCCACTTTCTCCTGTCTCTGTTAATGATTGCTCCACCAGTTTACATGCCTGTAAGTTTTAACACCAACACATGATGTTTTGTGTCTTTTGTGTCTGTGGTATTATCATCCCCGTCTTGTGCTGTGCCCTGTGGTTCCTTGTGTTTACAAGGCTGATGCTTTTTCTAATGTCATCTCTTTTGTGGTTCTTTATTTACCTTTCTATATATCTGTGTATCTGTGTTTATGCCTTTGGAGTTTCCCTCTTCCTATTTTTGCAATTAATTAATTTATTTTGTGTGCTTCTTAACAAAGCAGGACCTAAATAGTGTGGTCTAGTAATGCTTTATTTTTATTTCATAAATGGAAGGGGCAATTGACTCAACAGTACAGTAAACCCATTATTGATGAAATTGGATGGAAAAAGAGGTCTTAATTTAAGGGCCATCTATGCAAACTCTGGGTTTGAATGATATGCAGTGGGCTAAAGGAGTTTCTCACAAAGCATCTTGAGATGAAAGGATGTTTTTATATTCAGGTCTACTTCTTGGTCTTCCAGTCTCTCAGGATTCCTCCTTCTTCCTTTGAGAAAGGAGCCCTAAGGCCTCAACCTTGGGAGTATAATGGGGAAAATTATTCATATATATATGTATATATTTGTCATAGAGTCATAGATCTGAGCTTGATTCTTGGCTCAGACATCTTCCAGTTGTGTGCCCCTTGGGCAAGGCACTTAAATTACTGTGCCTCAATTGATTCACCTGTAAAATGGAGATAAAAACTTTTCCTTTTTTTATTTCACAGACTTGTCATGAGGCAAGCCTTCTGTAAACTTTACATGTCTCATAATATGATCTATTATTACCATGTACCTTGGAGAGTCCTCCTTAGGAAGATTCCAGATTCAGAATGTTCTTTCCATTGGTGGAGAAGGTTGTGAAGTTATCTGAAAAAAATTTTATGCCCCCCCCAAATTATATTATAATTTGAGTTCCCAATAGGAGCAGAATATTTAGGCACTTAAAAAAATAAAAATTAGTGTTTCACCAATTTTTATAGGATTGACTCCTTGGAAGGCTTAGCTAGCAGTTCTGGGACCATGCCTTCACTCATTTTAATAGAGCAATATTCATACTACATTACTGTAAGAATATCATATTTTCATACTGAGGTCATATTCTATGCATTTCTGCCTAGTGGCAGAGCCAGTTATATCACAGTACTACTCATAAGGAAGCTGATGGTTTCCATTGTCAACATTACATAACTCATATCCTTTTGATGACAGAGAGCATGGACATTAATTATGTGATCCTTGAGGAGATTCTGTTTGATATTTTTAAAAGCCTTTGATCAAGTCTGCAGCTGTAGCATCACCTTGGTATGTTCTTCGAGTCTTCCTTCTCTTTCATCTCTCATACCCATTTGGGTTACAAGTTCTATTGATTCTCTCCAAATAATCTGTCCCTTCCTTTCTATTCTCACCACCACCAGCCTGTCTTGTACAGGTGCCTATATAGGGCTTAACTATATCTTGGACAGACATTTACTTTATCATCCTCATCAGCAGAGATGAGACAAAATAGTATATACAAATCTATACCCCAAGAGGGTTGATCAGCAGGAATCAAGTCTAGTTCAAAATGGACCTTACTCATTTTAGCTCACATAGTTATGGGGATGGAGGGTGGGTTGAAGTTTAAGGCATAGCTAATGTGATGGCTTAAGAAAGACTTCAGAGGTCTACCTAGTAGGAGAAAAATCCCATTGAGTGGAATATGACAGGATTCTCTTCCTTTTTATACTGAAATTCAGGTCTTAGTCTCATAATATGTGCTCCTTACTGAGATGGACAATATTAGAATACTTAGAATAACTGAATTGGGGCAAAAAGTCATCCTCTAATTCATGAGAATACCTGGAAGAGTTATCTCCTTCATAATGATGCCAGCTGGCAAGATGTTATTCTTAAAAGCTACATCAAATGGAGTTGAAGAAAGGGACTGAAAGGAATTTCACTCTGTTCCAAACACAATCAGGCAAAAGCTCAAAGAGACCTTTTCCTTCCAATAATTGCTCTTTAAAGACATTGGGGTAGATCTCACACGGAATTAATTATTTTGTTCATGAAACACAAGCAAACATGAAATCCAGGGCAAAAGAAGGTATCCTCTTTTCTCCCTTGCATTCCATTAATGATTAAAATCATTCCAACTAATATAATCCCATCCACTCCTTATCTTCCATATACATAGAACTGATTAGATTATTTCTCTGCTCCAAATTCTGGCATGTTTCCCTATTGCATACCAAGTGAAGTTCAAACTCTATTGCCTGAAATTTAAGGCTCTGCCCATTCTGGTGCCATCTTATCTATAGGACCTTGTTTCATACTAAACTCTACCATGTAAACTATATTCTATCCAAAATGAAATCTTTCCCTTTGAATATGTCCTGGGCTTCCCTGTATCCAGGTCTATGCTGACACTACATTATATTGCTGAATGCCTTTCCTCCCCATTTCTGACCACTGAATTCCTATCTTTCCTTTCAAGCTCAACACAAATTAGCACTTCCTCCATGAAGTCGCCCCTCCTATCCCCAACTAGTAATGAGCTCCTCCCATGCTGTCCACTAGGCATCTTATTGTGTTCTCTTCTGTGCTTCCCTGATGGATTAATACCTGTGTATTTTGAGTAGAAAAATATTAGAACTAGATACTAGTTGCCAGAACTTCTTCATAACTAGTATAGTGTAATAGAAGAAAAGTCTGGTAGTTGTATGAAGGATACATCAGAGAGGAAGATGGAAAAATCTATTAGGAGTTGCTAATAGTTGTATAGGCAAGTGGTAAGGAAGGGGGAAGCAACAAGAAGATAGAAGAAGAGACTGACAAACTCCGCACAAGACCGTGAGCTTTACCTAGACAAGAACGGTCTTATCTAAACTTTCCATTTTGCCCAACACCTAGCTTGATATGCCACACATAGGTGATTTTAAAAAAAGTGGATTGGACTGATTTTTTCAGTGCAGAGGAGTAGTGGAGCAAAAAGAGTCTTGGGGTACATTTGGTTTTGTTTGAGGAGGACTGTTATGATTGATCAAGGGACAATCATCATCTGCCACTTGAATTGTCCTTTTTCTCAGAACCTCCTGTTTTAAGCAGGATGTACACTTCTGATTCCAATCAGCTTTTAGATCCCCCAAACCACAGCCAGGACTCATTGCCTCTTTAAGCATTCCCTCCTTACTTGGAAGAAAGGAAACAGCTCTTGTGGTCAAGTCTTAGTCCTGGTCTCTTCCCACCAGACACAGCAAAGTAAATGACTAGCCTACTTGGGAAATTCCAAGGGGTATAATTTCTCCCATATCCAAGGAGAAACCATATTTTGGAGTTTTTCAGTAGCCTTCCAATTTTCTCCAAGCTTCGATCGGTGGAGTGGGGTGGATTTTGGATTGTATTGCCTTGTCCATCCAGAAACATCCTGTGCATGATCTCATGGCCCTCCTGCCTCCCCCAAAGAGAATCACTGTAGGGAAACATGTAGCTTTTGGCTGCACATTGAAGCTTTAACTGGTATTGACAGCGCAGAGGGGATTTCGCCTCTTCTGTTTCACTAGCCTCCCCCCAGTCATCACTCCATCAAATGAAAGCAGATTTCATTCTTCCCTGTGTGAGACCACTCACCTTTGACTGTTAATAATAAGTAAGAAAAATCAATACCAATTCGAGTCCCTTCACGAAACCACATAAGCCTTTCTTCTCCCATTAAAAACTAGCCATCTACATGCAGAATTTTACTGGCAATGCTTCAGTGGAAATCACGGGGCTTCCCTAGCCCTGCCATGGGGTCGGCTGGTACCCATTTTGACAGAGCTAGTTGACTCAAAGAATGGTGGTGAGAGTCGGCTTTTCATTAAATATGAGCAGATGTGAAATGTAGAGTGTTTGACGATTAAAAATGGCAGGAGAAGGGCCCTTGAATCAAAGTGAGGTCAGATGGGCGGATCAGATTACCTCTCTTACATTCTTTAGTTGTTCGGAAAATCATTCTGAATTAGTGTCAGCACAGCCCTGATGGGTTTTGCCCTTTGTCTTTTATGCTGGGACTATATTGTTTCCCAAGACACTCATTAAAGGTCATTATACTATTATGGAGCTTGCTTTGGTCACAGTTCCCCAGTTGGGCTGATGTGCTTCTAAGATTATTTAATGCACTTCTTTCTTTCTTTCTCTCTCCCTACCCCCTCTTTTAGTCTCTTTACCCTCTTCCCTCTCTGTTTTTCACTGTCTTTTTAAGGAAAAGCTTTTCATTTCCAAGATACTTTAAATAGAAAACAAGCCCTCCATTACATGTTTTCTGTAGTGGGCATAGAAAAAGGAAATTCTCAGAGGAGTGTGAATGTCTTCAAAGTATTTACAATGTTTGTAAAAATCTGCCCCATGGCAGAGATTTATGCCTGTTCAGTGAGTGTTTTCCTTTTGAAATTCTTAAGGAACCAATTGATTGGCTAGTACTATTGATTCTGTCAGCAAATACCGAAGTTTCACTTTCATAAAAGAAGAGCCTCTTATTTGGGGGGTAATAGTGAATTAGAGAGTTTAATATATCAGACTCAGTATTTGTAAGCAGAGCATAGTAGAGCCAATTACTGATGAGAGATGATATACTTCTCAGTGTGCCTTGACCTGAGTGAGATTTCTCTCAAATGACCATGTTGAAGTTGCCACCATAGGGACTAACTCTAGGCCAAGTCTCTCTGGAGTGAGTCATTTCTGGGTACAGTGGTATAGAAACACTCATTTGTTTCATTAAATAACATTTCATTAAAAAGCAACAACAACATTTTATGGTTCTACCTCTGCAATTTTTCCAATGCAAATTTCTAAAATGGGCTTCCTCTCTGTTTTGGAGTTCATTATTATCTCAGCCTAGTCTAGTGTTAAACAGAAAGGGACAATTAAAATTATGATACTACGACACAACAGAAACCAAATTGATTCACACTTGTTGAGATGACTGTCACATGATATTTGTCACAAATCTCCTGTAATAATAACATAAACAAATGAATCATCTGGTTAAAAAAAGAAAACAGATCTTTGGATTTTTCTTTTGTAGTCTCAGCTAACATACACATATCTGTGTTTTAATTTACTAATAGTTTAAGCTTACAGAATTACATGCATCCTACACACAAGTTGGTCTGAGGCTGGGAGTAGTGTGTAAGCAGGGGCCTCCAAGGCCAGGCCAGGACATCAGCCTAAGGTTCTCCCATTGGTGTCACCACCTCCCCAGATTACTGACTGTCCTTCATCCCACTATGGCAACATAGACCCAGCATAAAAACTGTGATAGGGGAGAAAACCCAGCCAGTCATTAAATGAGACACGGGACTGAATGCATGAAGGCTTCTGTTCCACTCTTCCCCACCAAATCTGATCCCTTCCTTTTCCTTCCTGTGTGCCTGTACTTTACACCTACAATCCCACCATTAGAGTTGTTTTCCTTTGGATTAAATCACTGTCCTCACTAGAGTCCTCTTTAAATATAAACACCTCCCAAGATGAGTCTCTTTCATGCTCTAAGATCTCAGTGGAAAAAGAATCAGATTTAGACCGTAAGAGTATGTCTTGGAGGCTCAGACTTCACAAGGAAGAAGAGAATAGAAGAAGGGGGGCATTGGATACAAATCTCACTGACTTCACAGTCTGAGCCCTGGAAGAAGGTTAGGGCAAAAAGCCCTAACTTGGGAGACAGGAAGCATTCAGCTCTAGTCCCAGATTTATCCTTGATTCCCTCTTTGACCATGAGCAAGTTACACCTCTTCTCTTGGCCTGAGTTTCCCCATCTGTAAAACTAGAGGGTTGAGCTGGAAGGTCTTTAGGGGCTCCAGAGTTCTATGAGGCTTTGCCATATGTTTCCCCCAGTTCTGGTCATTCTTCTCTCCCTCTGCCTGGGGATCCACATAGCCATCCTAGAACATCTTAGTTTTCTGCTAAGTGGTGGGGGCAATTGTATAGACTCTAATATTCTGTCTGTTGTGTGTAGACAGAGGCTCCAGAACTCCACTAATAAAAACAGCTGTTATATTGTTAAAAAAAAAAAAGAATTACATGCATCCTTTCGTAAGCAATTGTGCTAATTTTAAGCTGTGTATGACTTTTATTTCTCATATAGATATAATACAAGGTGTCACTTAGCTCAGAGAATTCACTTGAGAGAGGACAAATCTAGCATGATAAAAATGGAAGGCAGGATAGACAGTATATCACTTTTGTATCATCTTTAGCCTTGCCATAAAATAAACAAAAATCAGTTTATCTTCATCAACCTTTGGTTTATGTAAGTATAGAATTCACAGTTGTCAATAGCTCTAACGATAACCAAGTGAAATAGAGGCATTTTTGAAGTGAGTAAATCAGAAAATGAGGGGTAGAGGATCTGGAAAATTTGGAAGTGACATCAACACTAAGAAAATTATTATAAAAGGATGCACCCTATGTGGACAGTTGACAAAGCCAGTTGAAATAAGATGAAATAGAATAAAATGCATAAGAAGTCCATGTTTTATCCTCAAATCCAGTGTCTCACCATAGTGTGGTGATATTGGTGGTAGGTTCCATCAAGCTTGTGGTCAGAAACATAACCCAACTAAGGTCAGAGAACAAATGACTGTTGACTAGGGGCTGACTTTTTCCCCCAAGCATCTCATGAAGCCTATTTCCTAACACCTTGTTAATTAGCGATTATGTAGAAGGAGGACCCACATAGTCTTTTGAAATGATAAAGGCATTATTTTCATTCCCTTATATGCAGCTTTAAGTGACTTTTTAGTCTGTTTCTATATTCCAGTCTTGGTTCATTTCACCACTGGACAATGAATCTTACAAGTTATCTTACTAATGATAATAGAAGGGAGAGTCATGGATAATTCAGCCCTGATCATTTTAATTGCTGAATTCCTAATGTACATATCGGTGCTTCCAGAATGCCTTTTCTTTTTCCTACTTTTACATGAGGGAAGATATTCTTTCACACACACACACACACACACACACACACACACACACACACCCCAAAATACTTCACTACAATTTCCTTCCCTCTGGGTACACTGACTCTTTTCCTCCTAACTCAGTTGTTTTGAAATTTGGCTCTTCAGGACTTATAGGAGAATCTAGGTAAATGTTAATCTTTCATAGAGTAAAAGAGTCATCACCGTCTGGTCCTGGCAGAGCAGTAAAATGGTCCAGACAGTGGAGCCTGTCAGGATGCGCTCTATTGCCAGCTCTTGCCAACTCTATTGAGGTAGATAGATGGTTCATCAATTGACTTTTCTTGGATGACATTTAGCAATAAATTGTTCTGATGATTATCTCCATTTCTTCCTGTGTTTGAAAGCAGGAAGGGACGTATGCTATAGCTGAATTACATGGGGATTCAATAGCTAAAGAAAAGCATTAATGATTGAAGGAAGTATATGGTAGGAGAAAAGCACAGAACACTTGGATGGCTCTTCTTTATCCTTTGTTCTTGGTCACCTTCCCTACCAAGAGCACAGGAAAATGACTAGGGAAAGATTTGCCTCTTTGGGGACAAACTAGTAAAGATGTTTTCTGCATCCCAGTGGACTGAGCCAAGCAGAGGGTCTTATGCAAGGTGACATGGAAATTATGTTTGCATTTGTATATCCTGAGTGTGGCTGGTTGTCATGAAACTCACCCTGACAGTTCTTACCACCAGGCAGTAGATTCTTCATCTTACCTCCTTGGTATAGGACAGATGCTAGCCAGTTAGCTCTCCATCTCTGCTCCTCCTCCACTATCTCAAGTGACAGATGCCAGGGCTGGCTTGGTTTCCACTTGAGCATTTCTGTCATAGCTCTGCCTTGAGCCCAATTCTTGACCTTTACTATATGAAATAAAGTCCTGATGAACAAGCAGAGGTTTGAATCAGAGCAGGCTTAGAGCAAATGTCAAGTCAGTCTCCTGCCTCCCTCTTCCACCTGCACAGGGAAACTAGATTAGACCCCAGTCTAGAGTTTACAGCGCCTTAGGCTTTATGGGTCTGGAGAGACATAACTTATTAACAAAGAGTTATTAAATTTTTATCAATTTTACAACACAATGTAAATGCCTCCTATGAATCTACATTGTATTCATTATCATTTAAAACGTTAATTAAGTCAAAGTTGCATTTAATTTCACTCTAAATGGGCCTCTGGGAAGAGGCTTTTAAAAGCAGCTGTGGGAGCAAATAGCACATTGAGGCCGGGAAATCCTCCATGCTGCTTTTAGGATAGTTTCCCCAGCTGATGACTGCTGCCCATCTACAGCTAATTGGCTTTGACACGATTGGCCAACATCTCCAATCCATATCACACTGATGATGCTTGTGCAAAGCTAGTTGGGAGACTTTTACCAGGCACTTACTGAGACACCAGTTTCATCACCCTCTGCCTTACCCCTGCATCGCTACTGAAATGAGTGGCCATTAGGTGGTGTCTCTGCTCCTAGTCATACTTTATGCTTCTCTCTTCTCATTTGGCCCTGATCCCTAGGATTTGTTCATTTCTTAGTCTGAGGAAGGATCTTGGTCATTTGGCTCCATTAACCAAAGGACATTTGCCTTTTTAGTAAAACACCAGCAGCATAGTACAATTTAAAGTCATGCCTTTTGGTGTGGAATGCACAGAAGCCATGGTCGCCAAATAGGTAAGAAGAATAGATAGATCTACTTACATATAATTCTTACCCATTTTTTTGTAGGTGTGTCATGGATCCCTTTGGCAGTCTGATGAAGTCTGTGAACCTCTACTCAGGATATTGTTTTATAAATGCATAGAATTAATAAGTTTAGTGAAAATAATGATATATCTTTTTTAATCCCCTTTGTTCATGGACCCCTTGGGAGTGGGTGGGGTGTCTAGATCCCAAGTCAAGAAACTTCTGGTTTATTGGGATCCTCTGAAAAGCTGTTTTCCAAGTTTTTCCTCTTTGGTATGACTCTCTTGCCTTTTCTTGAATGTCTTCCATCCACAGTCACTTTCTTCTTCCACATTCTGATGATATCATAACATTCAAAAACTCTGAAGACTTCTCAATGTTTGACAAGTAATCAGATAATCAATACTTAATAGTTACAAAAGAAACTAATTGAAGAATTGAAGAGCTGGAAAAGCAATCCTAGTTTGCTTTTTAAATTTAATTAATTGCTTCAAACCAGTTGAATTCCATTAGTTAAATGTCATTGGTTTTATTCTCCTTAACTAACCCAGCAGCCCATTGGGATTCATATTTGCTTACTAACTGCTCAGTGGTATTTTCATCTCATTGTGGCAGAATTTACATATATAGCCGCCAGGCATGGAAACCAACCATGTGGGAGCCATTACACTGGCTATTGGGATACTTCCTCCCGCTTCTCTGACTTCCTCTAGCTCTCCCATTTCAAACTGAGATAAGCAGCTTTGGCTGTGATGAGGGCAAAGGGAAACTAGGCTCTCCCATCTGCTTTCGTAATGGGGGCAAGCAGGCCTAGGACTAGCAGCTATAATGAGCAGGTTTGTACACTTGTCTAGTTCCTAGAACCCCACTCTACAGACAGACCTTGTCTCTAGTTAGAACTAATGGGGCGATTTGTTTAAATCTTTGTCTAGGGAAACAATACGTGTCCTCTTCTATCTATCTCAAGGACACAATATATTTCCCTACATTTGTGGAGAAAAAAAAAAAGAAAAAAATTCACATCCCATTCAGTTTAAATCTGCTGTAGTTTTCAACCACTTCTATTCCAGTGAAAATACAAAACACATTTGCTATGAAGTTCAGCCACATGAAATCCCAGGAAATCATTTGGGCTTTTTTGAGCATCCCCTTGCAATGTTATTTTCCTTTTTTTCTTTATGTGCACAAGATTTTCC
The DNA here is from genome assembly GCF_028372415.1 of Notamacropus eugenii. Lineage (NCBI taxonomy): Eukaryota > Metazoa > Chordata > Mammalia > Diprotodontia > Macropodidae > Notamacropus > Notamacropus eugenii. The sequence goes on from NC_092872.1 coordinate 233,182,677, forward strand.
TTTGTCCAATGTGTCCTTGTCATAGTGTCCATGTCTGTGACATCATGTGGGCTCTCTAGGGCCAAATTGGGGCAGGTGGAATTATTTACATAGCAGTGTCTAGCTCATAGCAGGCCCTTAATAAATGTTTTTTAATTGATTGATATTCTGAGTCTTACAAGAATAGGAAAAGTAGCAACTGAAATTAAGAGAAAGGCAAAGAAAACATACACACTGGTCTGGCTGATTGTTGACCTTTTCTTTTTAGGACCTCTCTCTGAAATCAGAATGTTAAATATACAATAAGTAATCAGGTTGACTCCTCTATCCTCGCCTTTCCCATACTAACCTTGTCCTTAAGAGTACCTCCCCTCTTCTTATTTTTTGATTAAAAAAAATATCCTACCCAAGATCAAGAAAGTTGGATAGACTGAACGTACCTGGAAGTTCATAGCATAAACATTAATGAATTAGAAGCAAAACATGAGTCTTAAGACAATGAGGCATCCCTATCGCATCACAATGTGGATGTAGATCAAAAGAAGAACAATGCACCTAATAAGAGGAAAAGGTATAACTTTATGAACATTGGAGAGTCCCATCCACTCAAGATCTAAGAAGACTTTCCCTGAACGTCTGGATTAGACTGGGTGGGGAGACAATTAAAAAAAAATCCACCCCCTGGTCTTTCTTGTTCAAGTTTCTAATACAACAACCATCCTCAGGTGGAGCCAGTCTTCTTCATCCATTCTTCATGCCACACCATTAAGGGGAAGCTGCAAAAGAAAAGCTCATTTGTTTCTTCAGGTATCATCTTAGGTTCTTAAGTAATTAAGTGCTGGACAACACCAAAAGGTTTATGGTAATACAAGAAAACTTGACCTAAGAACTGGAGACTTGAACACAAGTCTGTATTAAGGCACATCACCCGCTATAAGGATTTTTTTTCAACATGAAAAAAAGGTTACCAGAACACTACCACCTGTAGGAAAACATTTGGAATCTCCAGAGCATGAAACCACATTCTATAACCAGAATTCTTCATAGGGATAAAAATGATCTCAAGTCAAGCAGTCTGCCAGTTTTGAGGACTTGAAACTATCAGATCTCACTTAGAAAGAAGATAGGCAGCTTCACTCCTTAAAGGCAAACAATGCAGGAGGTTTTGCTAGCCACAGCGCACGACAGAGGATGAAAATGTTTCTCAAGCAAGAGGTGGATTCTGTCCCAGGCAGTAGATAAGAGAATAGTTAGTATTTGGAAATGAGTTGCCACACTTTTTAAGCCAGAGAAGAAATAAATCAAAAGTTATTATTCTTGAAGTTTCCTTTACATTTGCTAAGCAGCTTATGACATTTCTGAAAAATTAAGGAGAACTAAAAGACAGACACAAGAGGATTAGAGCAAGAAAATATTGCTGACAAAAAAAGTGGATAACTGATCTAGGAAATTACTGTTTAGTAAGTATGATCTCAATACTTTGTGATAGAGTAAATATTAGGAAAGCACATCTGGAAATGCAATGCTGGGAATAAACTTTGTGTAGGAAAATCATAGTAGGCAAGAATTCCCAACCAACTTACCCAAAGAATAGGACCAGAGAATATATTTAGGATTTATAGGAATACTAGTAAAGTATTGGTTATAACAAATCAAGAAGTTTGCTTATTTGTATTTTCTTTCGGAGTAGTTTGAGACTAATTATTCTCCTGTGTCAATTTTTAAAGCTTTCCAGGGAATAAGGATTCCAGATAGAATCCAGTTGGTTACTCACCATACATGAAAATGTGCCCTTTTTCAAATAGGCACTTAGCACAGTGTTTGGCACGTAGCAGATATTTAATAAATGCTAGTTGGCTGTCTTCATATGGCCAGAACAAGCTTGCTCCCAAACAGAGAGAACTACGGAAGACTTTTGAAAATTCTTAGAATGACCAATGATCATACCCAAATAGGATCAACTTCTGGTCTTTCTCTGCTTTTCATAGTCCTTCAAGCCAAGTATGCAGGCCTGGATTCCCTTCTAAATGCTTCCCATTGCTATGTTTTCGGTTTTTGTTTTCTGCTTGATACCAGAAAGAGATAACTTACCAGTAAGATTGCTCATAGACCTTTTCCAAGTGGTAGTGATACCTAGGTCAGTTATGAATAATTCCCTACTCTTTGTCAAGAGTGATGTAGCTACTTCCTCTCTGTTAAGAGACAAACTGCTCTTAACACATACCATTGAGAGAATAATTCCTCCTGGGCATTTCAGACCCAAAGCTCTAAAAGGAGGTTAATAAATGGAAAGGTAGAAACTAATGGAGTAAAGAGTCAGAAAAATGACAGGACTGGATTCATTAAGAATAGGGGCAAAAAGAATTGATTGAGGTTAAGATTTCTAAATTTAAGAACATTCTTAATTTTGGGAAATTTTCCATAGACTAGCCAGAGAAACCTGGAAAAGTGCAATGCCAAAGGGAGCTAGGGATGGAGGATGGCCACCAGGTGAAAGGGAAATTTCCAATACTCATGACACTTGAGAAGTTCCTTGCTTATTTATCCTCTGTATGTTAGGGTATGGGCTCCTCAAGAAGTAGCTGTGGTCATTGGATACTATGCAGTGAAACAGCAATGAGTCATCAGCAATTTGGCTTTCCCTTTTAACCCTTACAATTCCAGAAAGACTGAGGAGAAAGCCAAGCAAGGGCTAACTTTGTACTATTTTTATCCACTTGAGCAATAAATCTGGTGCAGTAGAATGATCTATATCAAATCCTGACTCTTCTATTACTGCCTGGGTGACCTTGGACAAATAATTTAACCTCTCTTTGCTTCAATTTCCTCATGTGGAAAGTGAGGGGTTGGACTAGATGACCTCTAATTTCCATTCCACTATTTTCTCTCAGTACATATACCAAGGGGGAATCTGATCCACTTCTGGTGGCTATTCTTGACCTGTAAGTAGTGCTTTAGACCCACGATGTCAACAAACAGACACCGCCTCACTGATCCATATGTAAGGATCCCTGTGGGCTGCTGGTTAACTTAATCTTAAAATGTAAATTTATCTGTTTTATCATATTTTTATTTATTTTCTGAAATATTTCCCAATTTCCTTTTTGATCTGGTCTGGGTCAGACATTTTCAGGTTTCCTTCATGTATATTTGCTATATTTGATTTGCCCAGCAAATGTGAAAACACAAGGCAGATAAGCTGGCCAGGTCTGATCAGCCCCATCTAACATGTCAGGAAATGAAGATACAGATGAGTTAAGTAGGTTGTCCAAGATCAGATAACTAGTTAACTGTGTATCTGGGACTAGCATCCAGATGTTTCATTTATTGTTGCTGTCTCCCAGAATAATTATAAATAACAATAACAAACATTTTTATTTCCATTTAAACTTATTAATCTCAATATATACATAGATGCATGCATATAGCACATATATGTATCCATAGATGTGTATTTGCATACGTGTGTGTCTACATACAAAAGTCTTAGTACATTTTCAAGGGTCTCTCTCTCTCTCTCATATACAACATAGATATATAATACACACATACACCCCTATATTTATTTTACCAGAGTCTTACAACAACTCTCTGAGATGTTATTGGGGGTGTTATTATCCCTATTTGCAGATTAGAAACTGAAGTTCAGTTGAAAAGCTTATGGTGACAGGTTAGGAAGTTTCAGTGGGATTCACACTCCAGTTTTCTAAATCCAGCCCCTATCCACTACCCTACTTTGCCCCCTTTATTCAATGGCTAATAACACTGTTGGTTGGGATCTGTGAATCTAGTAAAATTCCCTTCGAGATGGTGATCAGAAAAAGAGGATGGCAACTTTGTGGATTTTTTAAAAAAGATGTTTTTAGCATGATTAGCCACATTAATATTTAAACAATTACTTTCTATATCATAAAATAAGTAAAACAGAACTACTGGCATTTCTTGGCAGTGGTGAGCATGCCAAGTAGCTTTGCACAAGTAATGTAATGTGTGTGCATGTATATGTATATGTGTATATCCATATGTATATTTGTATATATATGTGTGTGTATGAGATATACACACATATCATATACTTATACACACAGAGTTAAATATGGATTAGTTGGACTGTTTCAGAATTTCATTCACAAAGTGAAAGGGGATGAATGGTAATCTCTAAAGTGCCTTTGAGCTATGCTATGCCTTGCGTCTGTGATTGAACTCATTTACTGTCCTGGTTAACAGAGAGTTATATTAAAAATCCTTCTTCTTTTTGTCCATGTTGCAAAACTTTGTAAAACTAGGAATCAACTTTGCAATTTGAGTTAGTTCAGTGTAACATTACAGTGATAAAAGGATCTAGGAGCATCTTGTCATCCTTCCAAAGCTCAGTTCTCATTTTCCAGAGCTAGAACTGGAAATGGATCATGGGATCACAGACCTAGAACTAGAATGGGTCCTCAGTGACTGTCTCAAGCCCCTAAATTGACAGATCAATTTTCTCAGCCCCAGGGAGTTTGTGACTTCCCCTAGGTCACACAGGTAGAGATAGAGAAAATGTTTACTGAGCCTGGAGAATTTTCCTCTGTCATCTTGTTTCTAACATCTTAAAGGAAATTCCTAATATCAACTTATGTTTTGATCATTTACTTCTTTCTCATAGAAGAGGGGGGCAGAGGGGAAAAAATGATTCAATTTATTGAGCTTTCTGGTCAAATGAGTTTCTAGTTGCCAGAGAGGAATTTGGGCTGGTCTGTGTGGATTGGTGTAGATATATGGGGCCAAAATTAGGATATAGGATACAAAGAAATACCTTATTTATTTAGCCTGATGAATTCTCTAGATGCTGGCAGAGATCTGGCTACTCAAACCAATAAGGAACAGAAATGTTTTGTTTGTGGAGTCTAAATTTCCTTTTTTTTTAAAAAAATTAAGCCTTTTCTCCACTTTCCTTTGCCTCCTTAGAATGTCCAATGTTTATTTTTGTGGAGTGGACTCCAAATGTATTGATATCATAAGGCTTTGTCAGTCCAAGGAATTGCTTTTTATCTACCAGGCCAGCCTAAGAAGGAAGTAAAGTCAAGTCTAGTCAAGAAGTTAACCAGCATGTATTAAGTGTTTGCTATGTTCCAGGCACCATGCTAAGTGCAGGGGATACAAAACAAAATGTGCTGAGAATATGTAGAAAACCCCAGTCCCTGCTTTCAAGGAGCTCATAATCTAATGGGAGAGACAACATGCAAACAGCTTTATACAAAAAAGATCTATGCAACAAGTTAAATTGGAGATATTCATAGACAGAAGGCACTAGCATGGAGTAGGGCAGGGAGCAGGGTTAAAACAGGATTTCTTTTGCAGCTGGTTTGATTTTAGCTGGGACTTAAAGGAAGCTAGAGGGGCCAGGAGGAAGAGATGAAGAGAGTCTGTATTCCAGACATGGGAGCAGTCAGTGAAAATGCACAGTTGAGAAACAGAGAGCCTTGGGTAAGGAATGGTAAGGAGGCCATTAGTGACCAGAGGTTGGCTCAGGGGCACAGTGAGTGGGCACTAGGGGCACTAGAGTCAGCATAACCTCACGTCCCATCTGTGTGAGCCTGAACAAAGCACATAAGCCCTGTCTCCCTCAGTTTCCTCCACTGTAAAATGGGGTTAATAATAGCACCTACTTCCCAGGGTTGTTATGAACATCAAATTAGATCGTATTTTTAAAAAAACTGTAACACCATACCTGGCACATAGTAGGCACTTAATAATGATTATTTCCTTCAGACCTACTTTACTGGATTGCAGAGTATGAGAGAGTGAGAATGTACTCACAAGTCAAAATCCACTCAAACCCAACCAACACATCTCTCTGTGAGGCTGCAGGGAAAGGAGTGGTGGTTAACCAAAGGTCTGGTTAATGTCAACCAGGCAATTTGCAGGGAGACAGCAAGATGGGTCTCACCCAGTATAGTTGATTCATTTGTTTATTCATTCAATAAGGATTTATAAAGCACTTGCATTACCAAGGTTTCTATGGGAACCACAGAGATGAATAAAACCTGGTCCCTGTTTTCACGGACCTTAGAGTCTAGAAAGGTAGGGGAGGTCTATACACTAGCTTTGGAGACCTGTAATTTCTTCCACATGGGTACTTGCCTCACTGTTGTAGATTGCAACCAGGGGTGTGCTGGTAAATGTTTAACAATTGTCTGTCCAAAAAGAAAATAATATGTACACCACACGTTTAAGTTTGATCTGTAAGACTTCTTTCTCCATCACTTGCTTTAATCTATATGATCAAGAAAACAATAAATCAAGCCCTGATGAGTGTTTCCTTCTCTAACTTATTTTACAGATGAGGAAACTGAGGCTTAAGTGATTTGCCTAGGGTCACAGGCTAGTAAGTGTCTGAGGCCTGATTTGAACTCATCAAGATGAGTTTTCCTGCTTCTAAGTCCAGTATTCTATCCACTAAAACATGGAGCTACCCATGCAAAGTACTTAGAGACCCACATTAGTAGAAGGCCTACCCTTGCATGGGATTCCCTATACCAATGAAATCACAGGTTCAATCCCTCCTCCCCACCCCACCCGCAAAAATGTGATGTTCTTTTAAAGTTATCTAATCTACCTGATCCGTTGGAGACTGTGTAGAATAGTTGAGAGAGTACTTGGAGTCAAAAAGACCTGTGTTTGTATACTTACCTCTAACTTTCATTAGCTGTGCAATCCTGGGCAAGCAATTTAACCCCTCTTGTGTTCCCTATATGGGTAAAATGTAAAATGAGAGGAGTTGGATTTAATTGCTTCAAATATTCTGCCTCTGAGTCTAAGATCCTATGATCCCCATACCCACCTAAAACCATTCCAAAATCATAAGATTAAAATCCTACAAAGAAGCACGGATTTCTGTCACTTTTTCTCCCACTACAGACTCCCTCTGTCTTAGGATCTTCATCATCCTTCACTAAACAAAGTACTTTCTCCCACATATTTGAATCCATTTTCCACTGGTCTGGCCACAGAAGAGATGAGTAGTAAGTGGTTGACATAACTATCTTAAGTAGTTCAACCAGCTGTTTCACGCTCCAAGGAATTCATCCCTCAGAGTTCTTCTAGCCATGGTGTGTATCAGAATTTTTCTCTTGTTCACAGGGTAAAGCAGTTTTTGTGTGTTTCAAGAGAAAGAAGTACTTCTTGGGGACTTTTCAACTCTCCCTTCCATCTTTCTCTCTGAAACCTAAAAAAGACGTCTATTTCTTAGCCTCGGGTTTTCTTGTCTACCACCTTAGGTCCTATCATTTTTTTTTTTTTTGGTTCTTCCAAAATGAGCAGCCAATGTTCTCCCATCTCTCCATGGCTCTCAGATTTGGTAGTAAATTTGAGAATTGTAATGAATTTCTTGCATTTATGAATTTTGCATTCCCTATTCAATATTGCATTCCCCGCAGTACATTAATTCCTCCAAATCTTGAGGATTCACATTTTAGACCTGGGAAAGGTCATAGAGCCTCCATTTTATAGATGAGGAAACTGAAAACTCAAAGGGTTATGACTATAGTTCATGCGATTATCAAGGACAAAGCTAGAATGTGTGCCTTTTAGCATCAAAGAGACTTCTTTCCACCATGCCATGTTGCCTTGGGTTTCAGAGACTAGATGTGACTAGTATAGAATGTGGTGGAAAGGATGTGAGATATCCTAGATCTTATCTTTGACCTCTGAACTGAGAATAGACTTTTAAAATGAATTCTTTCTAATGGGGGCCCATTTCTCATTATTATGAATTTATGGCACATGTGTTGTGAATCAGTCAAGCTTCTACCGCATTTCCTAGGCCTCAGCCCTAGCAGCAGAGAACCCGGATTAGAATCACAGCTCTGACAATTATCCACTGTGTGCCCAAGGGCAAGTCATGTCATCTCTGAGCCTCAGTGTCCTTGTCTGCAAAATGGTATTGGATGAGGTGACCTCCAAGTTTACTCCCACTTCTATAACTGTGATGCTGTGGTCTCCCTGCCCCCATACTTTTTTCTCCCACTTAAAACAGACAATCTCTGGGTAAAGGAAATCTTCTCTCTTGATAATAATGGAAACAACTGTGTAAGGGATGCCCTTTGGTGGTAGCATGAGTTCTTTTTTCATTAGCGATAAAATCTCAATAACTTTTTGAAATTATAGTGGGTTTCCCGCCGGCTGTATGGGAAATGGCACCAGCCTCCTTCATATAACAATCCAAAGACTGGTTGGCTAGAGCTTCCCCTTAAGTACTGGAATGTTATCAGTCTGGTATTTTTGTTCCGGATCTAATCAGGACAACGTAGAAACTGCCATTTTTCATTTGTTAGGGGCTCTGTGATCCTATTCTGTGTTTATTTGTTTCAAGTAAAAAATATGATTTCTATTGCATACATCTATCCTTTCGAGTACTTTTTCTGTTTGAGATCAAATCACAGTTGTAAGAAGCGCAGTCATTAGTTATCACTACTAGATTCTGAGGCCTACACTTTATTTCCGCTCTTAGAAAATTGCCATCCTTTGAGCTCTCATAACGATCAATTGCAATGAAACTGCTATATGCTTGGGTATTAATTTATTTCACAGTTTCCTTTGCAGATGTAATCAGAGTCCCCTATCACATATCCATTTCTTCTTTTTATTATATTCTTTTGCCTCTACTTTTCTGCCACCATTTACCTAAGAATGACAGGTGGAGCTTCCTTGCATTCTGTATCAGTGACTTATAGTCTACCTTGACTTTCTCCATTGCCGTTTTTTTAGTGAGGTATTATTTTAGAGATGTAATCTTGGTTATTTATAACTGGGCTGTTTGTTATATTGGTGAATTTACTAAATGACACTTTGATTTCAGGGACATTTTTTAAAGGGGGATAAAAAAGCCCCACCTCTGCTTACCATTGGGTATTTTAAAAATATCTTCTTAACAAGAAGGAAACACTCAAAGAGATTACTAATCCATTTTCCTGATTTCTTAGTGTTTGGGGCTTCCATTTGCATCACTTTTGTAAGCAATCAAGCTGAGGTATTTAATAATGTGTTGTTAGTGTAAATGAGCTTTGCCTGGTTATTTATTTGGATATTTACCATGTGACTTATGGTGCTTTACATATTAGAATTGGTTTGTCAACAATTAACATTCTCGGCTTTTATATAACCCATACTTCAGGTAATAGCAGATTATTAAACTGCAACCAGTGTGTTAGAAATCTGCCGACTGGTAATAAAATTCCTATGTATAACAGCAGTGGAGAAATACTGCTGTGTATTTATGCATAGATAGCAAGATAGATGGGCCCAAACCACAAAGAAGGTCTTGAAATGCAGTGTGAGACCAGCAGGTGGTGCTGCTTTTCTAGAAATGAAATCACCAGCTTGCCATGGATCCCAGGGTCTTCCTGTGGCCCAGCACTTTCTTTTTATTTCTTCCCTAGGGTTTTTGTTGTTTCTGATTTCTTTGCTTTGAGACATTTATTTCAGTTTGAAAAGAAAGAACTTAAAAACATAATGAAACATCATAACTTAGATTTCCCTCTAAATTAACTTACTGGATATTTTTTTTTTACTTGAATAAAATATTCAGCACAAAAGATCACATGTAAAGTAGATCTTTAGAAAGGACATCCCCAGACAGTGGACAATTAGGTGACCTCCTTTGCCTGATAGTGAGCTACATGGAAAATCCCCACTTTTGCCTAGAATCTATCAAATACATTCCCTGTACCTTATACCATACTAGGATAATAAAAAAAAAAAAAAGAGGGGCACATTTTTTTTTTTAACAAAATGATACTGCCTGCTGGCTTAAGGTGTTTTATAAATATATCTTCAATAAAAGACCCTTCTTTTAGAAACCTTCTGGGAGTAGCATTCTTCTGGGTGAGAGCTCTAGGTTTTTGACCACAAGGTCTGGTATGTATTTTGAGACTACATCTATGTTAGCACAATGCTAAGCACAGTGATTGATAAGATATCCAGTCGTCAATTACTCTACTTTTTAATATCACATAGGGAAAGCAAGCAATTGACAGGTTTCATTTTGTTTGTTTCTTTTGTCTTTTCAATCATGTTTCCCCAACATTGTGGAGTTATGGAAAGCTCCCAGAGGTTTTAATTGTTGATGTTTCCTTTCCCTTTATCTGCACACAGATAAGAAAAGCCCCCTCCCCAAACTGCATTCACACCTCCAGCATATTTTGACAGTGAAGGTAGAGTTCTGTGGCTAGGAAGGAGGGAGGATGAACTAAAGAAAGATTTTAAAGTTATAGTAGGAGAGAAAATTGGAACCTCTTCCAAAGATTTTTCAGTGTTAAAGGATTCAACTTAAGAAATAGTTATTATATGTCTATCTTCAAGACACTATGCTAGGTATTAAATATCCAAAGACAAAAAGGAAATAATTCATGCCTCCAGGAATTGTTGGGGGGAGTGTAATAATACAAGCAACATGGTCGTTATCATCATCAGAACTTGCATTTGCATAGTATTTTAAGGTTTTCTTTTCTTTCTTTGAGGTATCAGGGTTAAGTGACTTGCCCTGGGTCACACAACCAGTAAGAAGTGTATGTCAGAGACAGGCTTTGAACTCAGGTTCTCCTGACTTCAGGTCACTACTCTATGTACTGCACCATCTAGCCACTCATACTTTAGGTTTTTCAAAGCTCTTTAGCTTTGTGGATTCATTTGCTCTCACCGCCAACCAGGGAGGTAGATGCTAATATCATCTCCATATTACAGATAATTAAATTGAGGTAGATAAAGGTTAAGTGACTTGCCCAGGGTCACACACAGCTAGCAGTTATTTGAGGGAGATTTGAACTCAGGTCTTTCTGACTCCAAGCCCTGTACTCTATCCATTGTGCTATGTAGTGGCCCATCAAATATGAAAGTAATACCAAGAAATAAAAAAACAATTTCAAGGATGGAGTATTAATTTGCCTGAGGAGGTGGGAGCAGTGTTGGGAGATGGAAAGAACTCTGAAAAGGCTTCCTATAGGAGGTAGCTAAAAATGCCGACAGGTGGACATGAGGAAAGGGACACCATTTCAGGAAAGCGGAATCGCTTGTGAAGAAAAACAAAGGGGAAGAAAGAAGGTCATGGTCAGGAAGGGTATTACCAATACAAGTTATTTTTTCTTCAAAAGAACTTTGCAAATAGAAAAATTTTAAATGAAATTATTTCAATTTACAAACATTAATTTAAAAAAATCGATCAAGTAAATGGTTATTTCATCTTTTATATCCTGGAAGGGATACTTGTAGCATTTGGGAATAAGAATTAGGATGATACACTTTACCTTTCTTATATTAAAAATCCACTTTTGTGGATTTGAACAGAAGCCTAAAGATGTTAGTAATTCTGGAAAATGAAGGACTAGAGACTTAGGGAAAATGTTTCCTTCTCTATTAATCCATTTGAAAGTGTCTTATGTTGAAAATTATATATTTTAAAAAATATTTACGTTGAATGGAATCAGTTTGCATTGGAAAATCAAATTGTGCTTGTCTTTCTTTGCATTTCTGCCTTTCATGGTAAGTGAAATCAAGTCCAGTAGTGGAAGAAAGAATATGATTGCTTCTAGAGTCAAGATTGACTTTATAGAACACAACTGTGAGGAATGTGCCATGCAGGCTTCATAAGACCCCTGTCTAAGGCATTAAATAACTTGATTTTCCTGTCAAATATACTCTCCTGAATGAAAAGGAGATGTCCAAAGGAATAGGACAATTACCAAAAGTCTCATTCTCTTGATCTCCTTCTCTTTCTCCTTCTTTCTCTCTCTCGCTCTGTATGTTTGTGTTTATGTATAGTTCAGGGCTTACTTGCATGAATGTGTTTTGTCTTGGTCCCAGTAACTTTGGGGCAACTAAGGGAAAGCAACTGACCTCTGAGTTTAAGGGGCTCTTAAAAGTGTGTTTATTTGTGTGTGTTTGTTTTCCCCAAGATGTCATCCTCAATAATCATTTGAATTCTAGTAGCCATGTAGACAGCTTGTTGTATGAGAGGGTTGGGGAGATAACTTTCAATAGCTCCCCACTTACTGCCTAGAGAAGAAAGTCTAAACTCAGTGGAGTCTCCAAAGACCTTCATTGTCTGGCCCAGTCTCTCTTTGCAAAGTTGTCTCCCTCTCTTATTCCCATCTCCGCCTGCCTGTAGCTGGTCTGGCCACAGTGGTTTGCTCACTTCTCAATTTTTCCTTCCTCCACATCTTTCTGTCCTTCCCTTTTCTCCTGAAATGCCTTCCCTGGTCTTCTCCTTCCATAGTCTAGGTAGCCACTCCTTCAAGACCCAGTTTGAATCTCCCCACTTCTATGGAGCTTTCTCAGTCCTCAATTCCTAGCGTCCTCTCATTCTCAACTTTTAACACTAAGGATTGATAATATTTACTGTGTAACTAATCATATCCTGCCATGTGGACAACTGTCATATCACTTGTTTTATAATTATTTAACTTTTTCTTGTCTTATGTTTGATCTCACTTACGTAATTTATAAACTCTGAGTAGACAGGACTTACAGATCCCTGTATTCTGGTCAGAGTCTACTACAATATCTTGCATTTAATACATGTTCTTGAGGTAGGTACCTCTTAAGGGAAGCAGCTAGGTGATGCAGTGGAAAACCTGAGTTCAAATTTGGCCTTTGATACTCACTGGCTTTGTGACTCTGAGCAAGTGATGTAACCACTTTCAACCTGAGCTTCTTCATTTGCAAAACAGTTCAATAAAGACATAAATTAAAAATATAATAATAATAATAATAGCACCCCACCTCCCAGGGTTATGGTGATGGTCAAGGAGATAAAGCACTTAGTACAGTATCAGGCACATAGCAAGTACTATGTAAATGTTGGATGTCATCACCATCAGTATTAGATAAACTTAAAGTCAGAGGCATATCTGGGTAGTAATAGAAAACCACCAGCTCTAGAATAGATCTTTAGGCATCTTCCTGAGAGCCATCGTATTTCTGAAGTAACAGAAAAGCTTCACGGCAGGCATTCAGCAAATATCTATTGAGTACTGACTGTACGCACAGCACCATGCCCAGTTTTTGCCAAGAAGGGTACAAAGAAACCAAGGAAGCCGCCCTGGAGCTTGTCAACACCAAAGACAGTAACAAAGAATACTTAGGATTTGTAAGTAAGAACTGAGTGATTCATGCAATGAATGCCAAAGGCTGTTGGGTGGACTCTCTGGACCTAGACTTGGGAAGAATGGGGTTTACTAGCTCTTTGACTCTGGGTGAGGCACTTTGTGGCTTTTCATCCTCAGTTTGCCCATCCGTAAAATGGGAATGATAGCATTTACCTCACAGGGTTGTGGTGAGGATCCAGTGAGATAATATACAAATAGCAACTATTCTAATTATTAAAGGAGAGAGAATTCTCCAGACTAGGGTAGTCAGGTAATGTTTCTGAAAAGAAACAGAACTTGAGCAATGGTGAGAGAATGACTATTGTTTGGATAGGCAGAGAGGACTAGGGAGTCCATTCCTGACTGTGGTTAATAATGCCATCTCAAGACAATTCTGGGGTCTGTGATATGGCTGTTGTTTTTCCTACTGTCTCAATTCCAACATACTCATTGTCATATACCATACCCTACCCTTATCCTGCAGAAAAAATGATAGAAAAAAAAGAAAGCCTCATCTCTACTAAGGAAGACCAATTTCCTGTTATTTAGAGGGGATACTAGTGTTTTACCAGTTTTCCATCTGATTTTCATTTGGTTTTGCTCTAAATGGTCCCAGCTCTTGCCAGTGGGGCCCAGATTAAGCTCTCCTCATCTTTTTCTTTTTTATCACACTTGGCAAAACCTAATTTTTTTGACCTGAGTGATACATTGGGGCCATATGGTATATAGGAAAGGAGGTGATGGTCAGATTAGCTCAAATGAGGGTATATTTGTTAAACATTTCCTCCAACAGTCTGCTCTAAGAGAGCCTCTAATGGCTGGACAAAAAGCCAAAGAGTGTTGTAAATTGGAGGGTAGCAGCAGAGGAAGAAGGAAATGGGATTGATATTATGAAGAAAGACTAAGGGTAACTAAACCATGCCATTGGCTCAGAAAAATTCCAAATTAAATTCTGTTGTTTGTTTGAGATTTATTTTTTTTTCCTTTTTAATGCAGAGAAGTACAGAACCCAGAGGTGAGCAACAGTGTGAATTGAATCTGGCTTCTTAAAGCAACTTGCATCTGAGTATAGGTTGTGATAGAAGAGACACAGGAATTCCAAAATTCAAGGACATCTTTAGGTGATTTGCTCTTAAGAAATGAGCTCCGTGTTGTAGTTAATGTGACACTGCTATCTGGATTGGTCCCCATATCCTCAGGTGAAGGGGGTTTAATATTTTTGAGTTGCCCAGCAATCTACTCCTTAACCAGTCACATGATATATATCTATTGTTTTCCAAAAAGCCCATACGTTTAAAGGAAATATCCATTCAAGGATCTGGAATAATAATATCAAAATAACAGCTAGCATTTGTGTATTGCTTTAAGATTTACAAAGTGCCTTACAAATATTACCCCATCTGATCCTCACAAGAACCCTGGGAGGTAGGGGCTATTATTATTCCCATTTTACAGTTGAGGAAAATGAGGCAGACAGAGGTTAAATAACTTGTCCAGGGTCACACAACTAGTAGGTGCCTGAGGACAGATTGGAACTCAGGTCTTCCTGGCTTCAGGTCCAGAGGTCTATCCACTGTACCAACTGCCTACCGTCTTTCCCATTCACATGGGACTTGATGGCAATTTCAAAGGTTCAAGACAGTATAGAGTCTGTGGATGAGGCTGTAGCAATGAGATTCAGCATGAGAAAAAGCAATAAAGAAAGGACAAGCATTATTAATTTTCAAAAAATAGTAATATCAGCAATGATGGTCTATGAAGTAGGAAAATAGTACTGACATGTTTTAACAAATCATTTCATTGGTATTCAGTTGGGTTTCTAGGTATCCCATATAGGGGGTAATCAAAAGAAAAAGATGATCCTGATTTTAAAAAATGAGTAAACTTGGGCAGAAATCCTATTCAAAGTTCCATTGGCCTTGATTCTGTGCAGGGCATGGAGTAGAGAAACTTCATGATGTCTTCCATGCCAATTTATGCACAGAGGATATCTATTCTCAGATCCCCAAGGCTGATACAAATGTAAACTTTACAAATGTTCTCCCTGAAATTACCCTGCCTTCTCACTCCCACTTTCTCTCCAAACCCTACCTAGGATTTCCGACCATTCGTATATGCAACCTCATCAAGCTTTCCTTTAATGATTCAGTTCCACATTTTCTTCCTTATCACTTTCTTCTTTATCCCCTTGAAAACTTGTTTCTGATCCTTCTCTCGTCTGACACTGCCATCATTCCAGTACGGGTCTTCATCAATGCATGCCCAGTCTAGTGCCATAACCTACTGGGGGGTCTGCCTGCCTCAAGTCTTTCCTCATTCAGCCATTAAAATGATTTTCCTAAAGTACAGGTTCGACCGTGTCAGCTTGCGACTCAGTAAACTCCAGGGCCTCCTTGTTGAATCTAGGATCAAATGCAAAATGCCCTTTTTGGTATTCAAAACCCCATTTAACTACTTCTCTAACCTTCTTACATTTTATTCCCTACCAAGTACTCTTTGATCCAATGACACTGGCCTCCTGGCTCTTCTATGAAAACGACACTCCATCTCTTAGCTCAAGGCATTTTCTTTGGCCATTCCCCATGTCTGGAATGAAGGTCGCCCTCATCTCTGCTCATAGGCTTCCCTGGTTTTCTTTAAGTTTCAGCTAAAACCACATCTTCTATAGAAAGCCTTTCCCAACCTCTCTTAAATCCATTTTCTTTCTGTTAATTTTATCTTATTTACCCTGTATATACTTTGCATTTTTATTTGTTGTCTTTCCCATTAGATTGTCGGCATCTTGGGGATAGGTTTTTTTTTTGCCTTTTTTTAATCCCCAGCTCTTAACGAAGTTCTTGAAATATAGTAAGCACTTAATAAATGTTGTCTGATTGATTTTAGGATATGCTTGCTATGTTCAACACTTTGGTCATACAAAGATATAAAAAAACCAACATTCCTCACTTTAAAAAGCTTACAATCTAATGGGGAGGGAATATAATGTGATACTGGGGAGAATCTGATAGGAAGAAAGGAAGAAAACAAAGGAAGAAAAAAGAAAAAGGAAGAAAGAAAAAGAAAGGAAGAAAAAGAGAAAGTAGAAGGAAGGGAGGGAGGGAAGGAGTTAATGAATGTGCTGGAAATTGTTCTAAGCACTTTAACCAAATTATCTCAATTATCCTCAGAACAACCCCAGGAGGAAGGTAAATGATCCCCATTTTATAGTTCAGATAACTGAGGCAGATAGGGGTTAAATGACTTTTCTCAGGGTCATGCTGCAAAAAAGTATGTGAGACTGAATTGAAACTCAGGTCTTCTCACTCTAGGTTCAGCACTCTATCAACTGTGCTACCTAGCTACTTAATAGGGACAAAAAAGATGCAGGAAAATTATTCTTGGGAAAATGGAGAAAAGAATGATCCCATTCAGCTTGGGATAGAGGGGCTGGAGCAACCAGAAGGCTTCATATGTGCTCTTCTATCCATTGACTGATAAGACCTCTTGTTTTATTTTTTAATTGCATCAATCATTCAATTGGGCAATACATGGTATGTGTACATACAGACACACATTTGTATGTTTATATCCATGTATGTAGTTGTATATATGTGTTTATATGGAGTATATACATGTATATATGTATGTATGTATGTATATATAGAAGTAGACCCATGATTTTATTGATTTACAGATCTCCCAGTGTGGAAACTTCCTCTGCTGTCACAGATTGGCAACTTATTTGTAATTTATAACCAAGAAGAATTGCCTGGGGCAATATACACTCACACAGAAACGTATAAGACATAAACATCTAATGTAACTTCTTGATAAGGGTGTGATAGAAGACAGGACTAAAATTTTATCTTATGCCAGTCTATTATATTATCAGTTTTTTTCTCCCTTTATAAAGCTCTTATGTTTTAGGGAAATGTTATTTGCCTCATAGTATAGTCAAACTCATTTGACAATCATCCATATAGTTAGAGTTCTTTATGTATAATTACATGAAACTATTTTTCAACAAATAGAGGTCATTTTGTATTACGTCTATGTAGAAAATTATAATCTTTCCATTCACAATGACCATTTCTGATGCACTCTTCAGTTTAAAAAAATAATAAGTTTTTATCTATCAGGCATCATTGCCTTGTAGTAAGCAATCAATGATTTCATAATATGTATTATAGGGGTGGGGGGAATTGAGTGATAATTATAAATTCATAAATGCATAATTCATGAGTAAAATTATTTTTAAAGTGATGAATATAGAATTATATGTTTCTTAGAGAAAATAACAGAGATGTTCTGATTAAGCCCTTATCCTGGCATATGTTAAATTCCAGCCAAACTGATGAGGTACATTTTCTTTTCTGAAACTACCTTTGATAAGAAATACATTACAAACTCATCAGTTTGGTTTCCTGTTAACAAAGAGACAGCAGCCGTCTGGATCATTCTGGATCCGCAGTGAAACTGCCACACCATGTATCCTCCAACTAAAGCTGTGTACGTCTGACAAGGGGCAGATGAATTCAGGAGTTATTGTGCAGGGGCTTAAATCTATGCGGCAGCTGACGGTTGAAATAATCATCTATGTATCGCTCTGAGCAAGCTGGGGAAAGGTTGAAGCTGTATATTTTCAGCATATCGAGTCTAATGGCTAATCTGTTGTCTTGTACAGGGTGCTGGGTGGACATGTACCAAATGCTGACAGTTCCGAGGAATTGCTTCTGGTAGATATCGTTTACCTGAGTCTTGGAGTGTTGGGTAGTCAAACAACCAGCGTAGGTGGCACACACACACACACACACACACACACACAAATGTATCTTTGTTCATATCCCAAGACCCAAAGGACCTATCAGAACCAGTAACAGAGTAACCAGTTAGCATTGAGTAATAACACCAGGCCAGGAGAGACTCTATCTAGCCATCTTGCCTCCTTAACTTTTATTCTCTGACTTCAGATGCTTCTCCGCTAGACACAGGAGAACATTCTCCTTGAGAATAAGTGGGAAATAGCTTAGGGAGTTATGAGAGGCTGGCACAGATGAGGTAAAGAGAAAAAGAGAAGAACTATGACTGTTGGAAATGGCGCCAAAAATGTTTCATCTCACTCCTTGAATACTCAATCTTTGAAAAGCTTCTTAGAAACCATCAGTCTCTCCAGAGTTGGAAGGAGATATGTACATGGAGAAGGCAGAAGGCTGGTCAGAGACAGAGAGGGATTAGAGATAAGTCAAACATATGTGATCACAAAGGTTCCATCTTGATATTCTCTGAACATATATATTTTTAAGCCTTTTTCCAATTTCTTTTTTCCTTCTCACTTCTCAGAGACTAGTGGACTTATAGACATTCTAAAGGTACTCCTTTCCCCTTTGTTTTTATCCCTGGAATTGGATTAAATTCTCTCAATCCTTGACTCAAGAATGCAGGGCACAATGATACTTGCTTGAGGTATCTGTTTTGAAAACACAGTATCTTGCACTTGATAAACATTTGTTAATTGATTGATTGAAAGCAAATTTCATTATAGGGAAGAAAAACTGCTAACATTCCAATGGTAGACTGGCCCCACAAAGAAAGACACAGGCAACACATTCTTCAAATGGGTTGTTTTTTAGATTGGTGTGATTACTATTTAAGTTAATTTGATTGGATCAAATGTAATGCAAATTTATATCAGTCTTGAAAATGCAGGTATGGATCTCCAGTTGGATTTTAGTCACTTATTTTCTTATCAGGACGTAGAATATGAGGGTTCTAGTGAGGAACTTCAATAAGTACTTCAACAACAATAACAAATCAACATGTATTCTATAGTGCAGCCAGCTTTTCCACATTGTATTCTAGGCTGAATGGACTTCTTATCATATATTTATGACTTTTTTCTTCCTCCTACCCAGGAACTGAATTCTTTCATTATTTTGTGTTATTGAATTCAAACTTACAAAATTTCAGTCACCTCGTCAAGAAAAAAAAGCCACCAATATATTCTAAGGACCAGAATTTAAGAATACCTTGAAGAACCAAGCTTGTTTTAACGATGTAGAACATTTGCACACACTAGAGATAGTAGGATGAGTATTTTTATTTCAGAGTAAAATTATAATACCATCTTGTCTTTTTTGTATATTTATGTAGATATGAGAAATTATAGTAAATTTATTTTAAAATTATTTTAAAATTCTTGCATCTGTTGACTTACCTGATTCTTTATAACCTCTTGATCCTTATAGTTCTTTTCTCTACTCTCATATCAATTTCATAAAATCCAGAAATGGAAAATACACATCAAAATTCCTCTGCTCAGCCAGTACATACTATCCCCTCCATAGCCACAGTAGATACTACTGGCCACCTTGTATATTAGAGAGGTATCGTGGTATGAGGGGAAGAGTGCTAGATTTAGAATCAGAGAACCTGGGTTGAAAGAAGTTACTTTACTTATTTCAACCTCAGTTTCTTTCTCTGTAAAGTGAGGGTATTAGACTAGATGGTTCCTAAGTTCTCTTTTGGCTCCGAATATATGGTTCTGTGATTGTAGCCTGGCATGTTCCTGAAATCCCAAGGATTTACATTTGTTAACAGTATTTCCCCTTACTTTTCTCATTCCATTGATAGGATTCTTTCCAATTTCAGCTAGGTTGGCCAACCTATCACTTCTTTCTTTTTCAAACGACATCTTACCTCTCTTCTTGGGGTCCATTATCATATTTCAAAGAAAGCTTAGAGCCATTCAGGGAGAGTCAACAAACCTGGCTTCCCCTTGAAACTTCCTGGCACTCTCTATGGCAGAGGAGACTCACCAAACTGGTCAACAAAGAGAGAAAGTACCTTGTTAGAAATTCTGGCCCCACTGGACCTCAGCCCCGCTTACTGTAGATATCTTGGATCCACTGACTTCACTGATAGGCATGTATTGTTTCTATAAGAGAATTTATCTTGAGTAGCTAATAATGTACCCATAGGCAAAGATGATGCTATTGATCTACTATTGTCAGATGCATCGGGGTAGTATTTTGAGTTCTGTTTTGGTTCTTTAATAGAAGAGATACCCATTTTTTCTACCCAGCCCATCCTAAAATTCTGAATTAGATGACCAGAGTTTAAGGGCAAATTGTTTGGTTATGAATATGGATCCTCTCTTTGCTCACCTATTATCTCATTAAAACATATTCTTAAGATCTTAAAATACACCCATATTCTACTGATATTTGCTTTCACCACCACCTATCGAAGGCATCTTGACCATCGCTCTTACTTATCTCAAGTAGGTATAAGACATCTTTTGCAGGTTAGGCAACTATATCAAGACAAAGTTACCTCTATGAGACCTTCTCAAGAAGTCAAAGTTTCACATGGGAGAGGATCTGACTGAGTATTTGATAATAATTTCCTGTGACTATAATTTTAATAGGTTTCAAAAGATTAAGAATCTTCTCCTGTGGATATGTGTGTGTATGTGTGTATGTGTTTGTGTCTGTGTACATTGATGGTAAGGGCAGATATGTGTATTTTGTGGACAGCTCTTCCTTGAAGATGATCATCTTGGTGAATAATCATTCCACAGATGTTTCCAACAACACCATCAGTAACGACAACAAAAAACTTTCCAGGAAGGTGTTAGAAGAAAAAATCTGTGATTCTCCAGTTTTAATTCAAAGCTCCTATTCTACTTCATATTAAAGTTGGTTTGAAACATCTTAAAACAATAGCAACAAATGCTAAGCATTAATTTCCTTTTTTCTCCTTATTGTTTGGCAGTTAAGGATGAAGCCAAATCACGTTACCCCAAACGCGCATTTGAGCTCCAGAACGCAACTTCAAAATCACATCTTGTGGCCAAGCCAGGTGAAGGAGTACCAGAACCTGTCCCCAATGTTAATTAACAGTAAAGAGTCTATTTTACCCAGCACCTCTGGCAATTAATTGTACTGTTATCTTCTGAGTGCAGTTGAGCAAGGGAAATCTACCTCCTATCCACTGTAGCACGCATTCAGCTTGCCTATAAAATGCTGATACCATCCCCCCAGTACTGGGGCTGGCCCAAGGTTACTGTAGCTGCTCCCTCTTGCTAGATGCCTAGACAATCAAAGCACTTTGCATGACTTTTACTCTGAGTGTTTTCAGTGTGAAAATGACATTACTAATGACCTGTTAAGTGCTTGCAGATGTGGGTTGCTCCAGATGTGGTGATTAATAATGTAATGGAGATAGCTAGTCAACTCATGTTTATGGGTGGTTTGTGTTTTATCATCTTCTGGGTTTTATTTCCTTTGAATCCTTTCTACTTCCAGCCAGCAAGACATAGCCTGCCCCTTTGGTCACCAGGCCACCATCTTCCTCACTCTTCTCAGGAAAAAAAGGGGAGTAGGACTGGGGAGTGTCTCCCAGGCTGGAGCTCAATTTAGGGTTCACTACACACTGACATTTGGGTTTTGCTGAAACTCTGCAAGTTTTGACAGATGCCCTAGCAGATTCCAAGGGTCCATAAAGAGAGCTTGGTAAGCTGTGACAAGAGCAAGTATTTGTTAGCCTGGCTAAGGACAGAAAATGAAACAGATTTCCACAAAAATCTAGCTTTAAAAAATAATAATAAAAAATATTTTTGAAATAAGCCAAGATTTCTGGCCAATGTTTCTGGAAGACATTGCCTTTCTCTTGCTTGAAAGGAGAATGCTGATGAAAAGTCAAGCAAAATGTTGTTACAGATGTTCAGTTCTGCATTAAGGCAGTTAGAATTACCACCACATCTTAAATCAATTCACAGAATGTTGTCTGGAGGTTATGTCATTGAAATAATGAATCCTCTTTACTCAAGTATAAGCAAACATGTTAAAACATCATTGTAACTTTAAATTAAACTCCAGTGTAAACCAGAGGATCTGAAGCCTCATTAGACTTGCCTGACATTTTTCGGGTAACGAGTCTTCTCCAACTGTAAAACTGTTAGACTCGGTGCCTATTAGACAAGCGAGCTCTGGGATGTTACAACAACGCATTAAGTGTTATACTTAGAGATGTGCAAAAACAAGCTCTTGAATTTTATGAGGACTTGGAGGCTGGATGGAGTTCAGGTCCTATAAAAATTCCAGGTTGGATTCCTAAACTTGTTTGCAAATTCGAGAAACTGGGAAAAAGCAGTCTTGCTTAATATAACTGCCTCCGAATATGGTTCCCAAAGTGTGAAGGTGAGTGAAAACAGTTAGAAACAGGGGCATATGATAATTAGCCAAAACAGCAGGTTACATATGGGCCTTTAAGTTGAGCTGTCATACTGTAGTAGCCCATTATTTGAATCCATTTGTCTTTCAAGAGAGTAAGTAAATTTAAGACTCCTTTTTAATTCAATTTTTATTCCTCTCATGTAGACACAAGAGCCATGAAATGAAAATTATATTTTATAGCTTAACTAAAAGTTTTCCTAGATCCACTTTCTTTAAATATGCAGGAAATTGATAGAATCCATATAAAGGATAATAATTAAATATGGTTTATATCCTACTTACGAAGAAGAAGTTATCACTGCTTCTCTTGTGGGATCCAAGCCACATGTAATGGTCTTCATTACACAATGTCCATATATTTAAGCTGGAGACATTTCCCCTCTTCTCTTCAGGGAACAAATCTGAATTTCCAGGCTGTGAGTGCTGAAGGAAACCTTTGAACACAAGTTTCATTTAAAAGAACAAATCCCAGTTTAAATGCAATATGATTATGATGGATGATCTTTCCTAGTTGCAATGAAAATAAATGGTTCCCTTGCTGAGAATGAGGCTCAGTTCTATCACCAAAATGAGGTGTCTCTTCGGAACTGGGTAACAGGTATTAACTTGTGAACCTGGGAGCTGAAAAGTACTGCAGGTAAATACAGTGAATGACAAGGTAAAAACGTGATGGGCACTTAAGGAAAGAGGAATTTTATTTATTGTAGACACAATGCAAAGGGGAAAACCAGAATCCAACAATAGAAACAAAAAGAGATGCCAAGGATGATGACAGTTATTATGAGTCTTAACTAATAAAGGCTCTAGAATTGTCCCAAATAGTTGTAACATCTGGTAGCCTTGGGAAAAAAAAAATAATGATGCTAGACCATGTTAGATGAAAGGCCTTCATCGGACTGACCCTTAACATCTGAAAGCAGAAAACATAAGCCATTCTAACCAGGAGGAAAATAGTCACAGCAGCAGTTGCAATAACACCACTCATTCCACCCCACCCCTTTTTTTGTTTTTGGTTTTAATTGTTTCTCTTAGCATTCTGCCACAGCTCATTTAAAATGCTTTGGACACCTATGGAATCATGGCAGCTAGTCTGTAGTATAAATCAGACTTTGCTTGTGTGTAGAGTTAGAGTTTTCCTTCCACCAATGAAACAGATTAAAACATGAACGCCTTCACACACACTTAGAAACACACTTTTAATACGTGTCTTTCCTGTTACTAACTCAGATTCACATTCTCTCATCCTTTGAAGGGAAGATTAATTCAGGTCAAGCTCCAAGCTCCTATTTACTTGCTCAGAGATGCATATCAACTGGAAGTGATTTTTTTCAATACCATTTATATAGCTTGTATTTATTTCCTTTAATCTTCTAAATGTGTTTAGTCTCTGTGTGATTTGCTCTGGATACCCATTTCTGATAAGAGATATCTTACGAGCATCTTAGTTCCTCCTTGGAACACTGTGTGATTGATTGGGTTGGACACAGCATTTTTCAATCGAGGTGGGCATGGTCCTGAGCAGATGAACAGAGAGTATGATAGATTGGTTTGCATGGATTGGCATGGTTCTCCACTTCTCTGTTACTACCATCTTTGTTTTGCAAATCTTGCCACTGTCCTGCTTTTCTCTCTTGGGCTTGTGAAATCTTGGAATTACAGAGATAAGCAAGCAGAAGAAAGGGGCATATGCAGAATGCCATAAATTAGAGCTGAAGAGGAAATGGATTATTCAATTCATTTTTGGAGAAGTTTATTATGCTCTTATGATGAGCTCAATTTCATGGGTTTTGTTTTATTTTTAGAAGTGATAAAATGCATGTTCAGATACAATTTTTTCTTCCTACGTAGCCGAGGTGTTTGTTTGTTTGTTGTTTTGGGTTTTTTTTTTCAGATTTGCACCCAAGTAATCTGCATTAAACTTCTTTTAACATTACTACTACTATTCTCTTTCTTCTTAGCTTTAAGGTAACCACCATGTGCTATCAACTTCAATTTTATTTCCTCCTCTTCCTCTGTGTTGCAGCCAACTATAGGAATTCACGCATTCACTTTTTCATTCTTGACATTACAGCTTTAGTCTGAATTGTGAGGGTGGGAAAAGGAAAAGTAGGATTTTACAGCCAATACCCCTTGGTGATGGACATGGTACACATCTTCTAATTACCAATCAAGTACCTAGCTTGGAAAGAAGCTTGATGAAAACTAATACCACCACAAAGTTTATTAGAGTATGACTTGGCTTGGAGCAAAAGCAACCAAGTATGCTATGGTGTTTGTAAGTTATATTGTACACTGCTTAGCAACCTACATTCTTTACTTTTTCTCAGGTAGAAAATGGCCTTTGGTTTTGATTCACGTAGCCCCCTCTGAAAGCATAAGGGTGCTCAGTCAATGGGTACCTTCTGCTATACAGGTGGTCACTCCCACCCATCTCTCCAACTCTTACTCCAGGTATTTCATCACAGTCTGTTAGGACAAGACCTGTTCTCCCCAAGACCCATACCTACTCTAGCCCTTTTGGAAGGGTGGAGTGCCAGGGGAGGAAGTTGTACTGGAGATGTAGGCACAATCAAATGCCAGTGTTTGTAATCCTGACTGATTAAAACGTTGATCTATTAAGGCTTTCGATCCTGACTGCTCCTCAAAGACTGTTGTCTGGCATGACAAGAACCAGTTGAGCTGGTTCATGAGGAGGAATAAGCTGGCAGTTGTTATGTTGGTATTTCAAATATAACTTTATCTTGTTAGGTTTAGTGGAACACTTATTCTGTCACTCAGTAGCACCAAGGGCTGACCAAAATTAACTCCCAGAATACCGATTACGTGTACCACATTCTTGTTTGCGTGGGTGGACCATTTTCAGGATTCATTTTTCTTTTGGCAAGGGTTATTTCCAAACTGTTTTAGTTAGTCTGAATGGCTATGCTTAAAAATCCTATTATTTGAGAGGATTTTGTTCTTTTCTCTTTCTTTTTTTCTCCCCCTTTCCTTTCCTTCCTTAGCTAGTCTCTTTGACTAACATATATGGTATTTTGTTGTTGAGTGCAAAAAGAGAACAGTGAATGACTGAGCCTTGAGTGAATGTCCTTTGATATCTTGCCTATATTTCACAGTCTGCCCTCAAACTGTTCATAATCTCATGAGTTGCCTGTATTTCCAGTTGAAGATGAACAGCCGTCAACACTGTCACCCAAAAAAAAACAGCGGAATGGAGGCATGAGGAACTCACCCAACTCCTCACCTAAGCTGATGAGGTAAGGGATGGGAAGGGGGACAGCGGGTGGTTCTCTCCTCCAGCTTACTTCTTTCTCTCCTCCCTCAAGAGTCTTCCCTCCCTTCAAAAAATATGGGTTTGGGGGATAGAGATCATTATATGGCTTCTTAAAGGCTGAAGTATTTATTCTGTCAGCTTGTCAGCAGTTAATGATAGAGCTGAAAAAAAATTCTGTCATGAAAAACAGTTTGAAAAGCTGTTTGAAAAATACATAGGCTTTAAAGTCTTAGCTGTCACCCTGTCCTGTCTGTGTGTTGTTCTTAAACAGCCCTGGCACTAATGATAGCACGAACCAATCAGAGGAAATCGTGGGGTTACTTTGCCTCTGGCAGTTCTCCTTCTGCTCGAGTCCCTCCAAGGACTGTTTTCTGTACTTAAGGCCATATGTGAGATGTATCATCACAATCAAAAATGAACCTGAATATTACCTTCCTTTTATCCTGTCGATTGAAATCAAATTTCCGTTAATTGATTTTGACCGATAAAAAAGTCTAATAATCTGTGTACTTGCCAAAGCAAAGTTCAAAACTAATCTGGCTTCACTCAGGCTAAAAGCAATATTAATTATGAAATACAGGGTTTTTTTAGATGAGAGCATCCATTATGAGTTAAAGATGAAACTATATTCGAACCAAATCTCTGTTTTCCTCTTCTTAGACTCTCTGCTTTTCAGTCCTTAAGTTATCTTTCCAACTTTCCACCTCCTCCTATTCTCCTGACTAAACTGGGAGTGTATTTCCCCCAGCACTCAGTGGTAACCATAATAAACCATCTAGGACATTCCTTTGTCATCATTTCAATGGAACCATCTGATGTTGATAGGAATCTATACTGTTGTTGCTCAAACTCTAGAGAAGGTGATCCCATACTTCCCCTGCTAGCCTTCCAACTATAAACTTTCCACTAATCAGACCCACTCTCCAAGTACCAACTACCATGGAACTGGAGTGCTTTGCTGATCTATGTAGCTCCCTATAAATGGCTTTCATTATCACAATGAAATATACATCAGTCTACTAGGTTTTTGTTTTCCCTTGCATCCATCCACCACTTTCCTCCCTTTGATTATTGAAATAGATGAATAATTATTTTCCTCTTCAGACACTCCTTATATTGTCACTTTCAGCGGATGTCCATTCTTGCCTTCAGTGTCTACAATTATAGGTCCTAGTGAAGGGTACATTTTCAAGATTACATATTATATTAATTTTATAAATCATCTATTGGCAGTGAGGTGGTACCCTAGTGCATAGAGTATAAGACCTGGAGTCAGAAAGACCTAAGTTCAAATCCAGCTTCAGACACATATCAGCTGTTTGGCTCTTTACAAGTTACTTAATTTCTGCTGCACCAGTATTTTTATTTGTAGAATGGGGAGGAGGAATCTATCTCCCAGGGTTTTTGTGAATTAAAAAAGTGAGAGAATACTTGTAGAGCACCTTAAAGAACTGTATAAATTCTAGCTATCATCATCATTTTTATATATGTGAGCCTGTATGTGGGCATATACACTTTATATACCAATCCTTTGTGTCTATAAATATGTACGCACACACTCACACTTGCCTCTATTGAGGCCAAAGAAGTCAAACAAATAGATGAAGATATCAGAGAAAGGTGCATTCATCCAGCTGTAGCCTTTATTCCCCGCTGTTGACCATTGATTCCAGTTAAATGTTTTCTTAAAAGTTCTTTACCTTTCTGTTAGCTCAGGCTTGCTTGGATGACACTGATTTAAATGCTTGTTTACAGTTTATGGGAAGGAATAAAATGAACCAACTGCCAAGCTTCTCATTTTTATGATGCCAGTTGTCACGCTAGCATTCATCGCCAATTTACTCACCTTTGGGTAATCTCCTTATCTTGCACTAATAGTTGTATCCATTGGAAGTTGGAGGAGGGGGTGGAGGAGAATAGAGGGAGGACAGGAGCCCTCCTTCGCCTCAATTGGGAGGCACAAATAAATAAATAAATGCATGCATGAATAAATAGAAAGCTGCGAATTTTGAAACCTTTGGAGCCAAATTCCCTGTCCCTGTTTGCTATGTAAAGTATGGCTCATTGCTTTGATCTGGAGTAATAATAATTCTAGGGAGTTATACTGTTTTCATATGCTTCAAAGCTGTGTCAAAGTTTTGCTGCTTAAGGGTGCTTCTTTATTCTGCTGGCTCTTGGGTACTGAGATGACAGGTCCTCTGTAAGAGGTGCAGGCTTTTTCAAGTCATAGCCTTCAGCAAAACATCAAATTACCGAATCCAGGGTAACACACTTCTACACAAATGCCTTTCCTGTAGATATATTATACCATATATATTAAATACTTTAGTGTTACACGGTACATTTTATGTGCGATGGAAAGTGATGGTTTGAGGTAGCCTTGGGGGGGACTTTTTTTTTCCACAAGCAGAAAAAGCTAGTGTATACCGTATCAAGTATGGTTTTTACAGGACTTTCTGCCCGAAGGCCTTTGTAAATAAGTAATGATCAACAGATTGGCTGTGGGTTTTTGAAAAGCATGCCTATGTCAGTTTGCATGATGGAGGAATATTTTCAAAGTGGATCCCGCTTTCATTGCCTGCCGAAGAGGGACTGAGGGAGAGTCAACATCCCAGGCTTGGGTTGTCTGCTCACTAGCACATCGGAATTGCTAAACATGGGTCAGGAATCGAGCAGAGAACTTGCTCAGCTTCAGAGCCCTGATGTTTCATGGTGGGGCTTTTGTCCAACTGCTCCTCCTGCTGAGTGTCTCTGCCAGCACCTGCCATCCTTCCCTGGCTCATAGATGGACTGAGCAAACCCATGGTGATAGAGAAAGCTTTCCCCCAAACCACAGGCAGATGACTTGGGAGCCCTGCAACTTGGCATCATGGACAGGGCACTGGATTCGGAATCAGGAAGATGGGTTCACATCTTGCCTCAGACAAACTTACTAGGTTTCTGACACTTGATCAATCACAAACTCTAAATGCCTGTTTCCTTATCTGGCAATTGATTTACTAGCTTCTAAGATCTCTTCCAGTTGTAAGTCTATGACTGTATTCTTTTACTAAGACCCATATAGAAGTTCACCCGTTTTCCCCAAGAAATGAAAGGTTTATTATTTGCCTTGATGGCATTCAGTACTTAGCAAAGTACCTGGCACCTAGTGAGTGCTTCATAAATGCTAGCTGACTATCCTTTAATCCCCAAATGCCAGCTTTTTCCTATGACTTACCCTGTGGCAATTAAGAGGAACTGATCGTCTTCTCTTAGGTAACGTATGCAAAAATCTACCTTTCCACATTCTTTGAAATGTGATGATGCAGACCTCTTTCTACCTTGGTTTCTTTGGAATGTGTAGAACAGGGTTTGGAATCCACTAGGTTCCTTCTCTTAAATCTCTTACTTTAGACATGTGACTCTCAGGAGGACCTTTCCAAAATTCCTATACACTCCTCTACAGAGAATTCTTCTGGCTTCCTGAGCCTTCTTATCGTCTAGTTAAGTTTCCTTTCTTTCTGGAGGAGATAGCACTCATTAGGTCCATTCTCTGTGATCCAGACAGTTCACAAAGAAGGACAAAGGCCTATTTGAAGTGGATTTTTCAACCATGACCTTGAGTCCCTTGGATGGTGTTTAAACAGCAATTGACCACTCTTAAAATAGGTGAGATTTTAGTGGTCTATGAGAAGTGATAGGAAGAGTTCAGATGTAAGCCCAAAAGTACAGAATGGTATTCAATGGTCCTTAATTTGTTACTTCATCAGATAAAACATCCCCCTGTTAAAACATTACCTCCAAATTGTTTACCATAGTGGGCTTCCATCACATTGCCTTATAACACTTTTTTTCCTAGACAAAATTTGACTGGTTTTCTGTTTTTTTGGTCCAGACCTGTGGTTTCACTGTAAGCAGTTCCAGTGTGGAAACTCCTTTTACCGATGTGGAATAGCAATCAAACTCTAACTTGCAGTCTTAAAGAATTCCTTGGGAACTAAGAGGTTAGGTGACTTACTCATAATCACACCATAGTATGTATCAGAGTCAAGACTTGACTTTAAATCTTCCTGAGGTCAGCCATCTTTCTGCTACTCCACACTGCCCCTCAGATAAATTTTATGTATAGAAATTCTGACATATTACATCTTTCCATTATACTAACAAAACATCACCCTTGGACCATGCTTGAGTCAGATGATGAGTTTGGGCTGCAGTGCCACCTGACATGACTTGGAATGGGGATGAGATCATCACCATCACCTTTCATTTCATAGCTTATGTTCAGGAGACCTATTTTATCACTTTATCACTTTAACTTGAGACCAGAAAAATCATGCTCATGGTACAATGTACCACAGAATTCCTATTTCCTAGTCCTCACTCATCAGGGAGCATGTTCTTCCCTTTAGGGCGAGAGGCAGGATCATCTCTCTTCAGTTATCATCTTCTAGAGGGTAGGAATGTTAGTTTAGCCAGGCTGGATAGCATCATATAGATAAATGTTTCAGTTACAGGAAAGGACTTTGTCTAAATATAGGGGAAGATAATAATTGCCCAGCATAGACTAAGTAAGAGGTATTGGCCAGAATAACTGTATCCCTATGTACACTCAAAGAGGACTCAATGGGTAACCTTAATAGACCATCTAGTTTATTTCTTTGTTGTCATCTCAGTGGAATATCTGATATTGATGGGAATCCATCCATCCATCCATCCATTGTTGCTCAGACTCTAAAGAAGAAGATCCCATGCTTTCCCCACCCAGAGACACTAGTTCATGTTTTGGCTATGGAAATAGCTCTATAGCAGAGATGGTCCACCCCACCCCGATCTACCCAAAACATTTTGTGGTTCAGAGTATATCTTGGGTTTTTCAGAGAACATCAACATAGAAATGTAAACTCCTTGAGGACAAGATCGATTTTTTCTCTATCTTTGTATCCCCCATGGTTCCCTGTAAATAGTAGGTGCTTAAAAATCTTTGTTGAATGGAATAGGAAAAAAGGGGTGTCATTCTTCCTCCAAATATTTGATTTCTTCCAAGAGGCATTGCATAGAACTTAGCTCCCTTAAGACACAGGACTGAAGCCCAACCAAACAGCCTCAAAAGCAATCCATGTCCCAGAAACATTTATGGGGGACTAGAAATTAGAATACAGTATGATCCCATACCACATATTCTGGGAAGACATGAGGACATACACAGCCTAGGAGAAGTAGATTGAGGGAGAAATGATAGCTGTCTGCAAGTACCGTTATGTGGAAGACATTAGATTTGTTCTGCTTGACCCCAGAGGAAGAACTAGGCATGATACAGGGATATGGCAAAGGAATGGATTTAGTTTTAATATAAAAGAGGGAAAACCTCCTCTCTTCCAAATGGAGGAATCCTAAAGTTCTTTCAAGAATCAATGAGTCCGTCCCCTCTCCCTAACATCTCCAGGCAAAGAGCAGGTGATCATTCATTGCCTGTGTTCTAGAGAGGATTCTCATTGGGGACATCCTGGGATGAATGTCCACTGAGACCCCTTCTGAGATTGTGTGATTTCGGGGGAATGTGCGCAAAGGGCCATTCAGAAAGTTAAGTGGCAAGGATGAGAATATGAAGCGAATGGTTGAGGAGATTCATGTCACCAGCACCCAGGAAACTGCAGGAACTGTGCTCCTTCAGGGAAGAGGAAAAATGACATGAGAAGAAAAACAGACAGGCAGGGAGGCATAGGCTTCTCTACATAGACATGAGGAAGAGGGGAAAAGATATGCTGAGGTCTCTTCAGATCATTAAAGGAAATAACCTCACCTGTTCATCACACCCATGTCCTTTATCTGGACTTCTCTTTGCTCGAATGTCTCTGAGGACCAGGAGCAGCCAGCCGTGGTTGCCACACAAATAGACCTTGGGATGCCTATGATATAAAGAAGTGGCTAGTAAATAAAATGGTGAAAGGCCCTGGACCTGTGCCAGCAAGCCACTTAAGGAAGTGTCATAGGAGCCCAGAGTGCCACCCTTGGAAATTCAGCCACTGAGTGGAATGAAGGGAGAAGGCAGCGTCAAACCAGCTAAGTCAAGCCACCTCTTAATGCACAAACAAATAGAATGTGACAGGGCCCAAAGGGGCTGAAGAAGAAAGGAATAGTTGGTCTCCCCCTACTCCAAAGAGAGGGGTGAACTTGACACAGGCTTCTAGACAAGTAGCGTATTCAGCAAAAGGTCATTTTGTGTCCTCATTCGTAGGAGCTTCCTAGGGGCTGCTGGCAAAAAATAGGCTGCTACATGCATGTGAATTCATGTGCCCATGTGCACAAACCTACATCTGTGTCCATGCAAATCCACATGCCTCTATTTATTCTTGCATTCGTATCCCAGACATTCTCTTATTTGTAGGTAGCAATGCCATAATCTAAAACATCCAATATACTTGATTAGCCAGAGCCCTATGGCAGAAAAAGAAGGAAACCTCTTTAATAAGTTTACTTTAATAAGTAAACAGGGGAGAGAGGAAATGAGTAAGCATTTATAGAGCACCTAATACATACCAGACACTCTGCTAAGACCTTATAAATGTTATTCATCAAAAGAGATTTTTTCAAGTTGGAAAGGTTCTAAAAGGTTTCCTATTTGAATCTCCTCATTTTATAGTTGCAGAAACTGAGGCACAGAGAGCCAAAGGGACTTGCCCAAGATCACACAAAATAGTTGGAGTTTGAATGCAAGTGCTCCGATTACAAATCAAATATTTTTCCCTCACTCATTCTCATTTTGGGGTGAAGGTGAGACAAGAGAACCATCAGTCCTAAGTGGGGTACTCAGAAGCGCTTTTCTTCCCGTTAACTGAATGGGCAAAAACATCAGAGTTCATAGCATGGGTTGGGACAGTTATTTATAGAGAGACACATTTGGTCATGTTTTTCTCTTTACCCAGGAATTTCTGGCACTCTAAGGACAATGAACAATATCCATGCCATCCTCTCTTTGATCCCGTAGACATCTCCCTTCCTCCTTTGTATATACCAGAAGAATCCTAGCCAGTCTTCTTTTGGACTCTTATGGAGTCTCCTTAGGCATTCTATCACATAATCATTAGAGCGTGTATTCAAAGCTGGAGGGAACCTCACAGTTCATTTAGTCCTACCTCAGCATTTTACAGACGAATAAACTGAGGCCAGTAGAGGTTAAATGAATTCTCAAAATAATGTAGTTGGAAAACAACCCATGTTAAAGTCAAAGCTGAGTCCTCTGACTCCAATCCAATATCTCTTGGATTATGGCTCCTGCCTTTTTTTTTTTTTTGCTTGTTTCTTTGTTTTAACAATTTCCCTATTTTATAGAATTTAGCTCCCACAAAAGCTGTTTGATGCAGGTAGTTCAAGTGTTAGTGTTTCAGATTTACAGATGGTGAAATTGAGCTTTGGAGAAATTAGTTACCTTGCTGAGGGTTATAGCTTGAGTGCCAAAGGCAAGAACGGTGAGTGCTTTTAAAGTGGATACTTGAGCTCACTCATGTGGATATTCAGTCCAATATGAGGATAGTATCCTCATCCTCATATGAACTCTTGACTGTATTACATATAAGCATGGCCAGGTAACATCAGATGAATATAAGAGTATAACATTGCCCTGAGTAATTAGTGGCAGAAGCAATAAGCTCAGAATGAGCTTTAAACTTATGTCAGAAAAAAACTTACTAACAAATAGGACTCTGCAAAAATCTGACAATGAGTAGGTTCTTCTTTATTGGAGTTCTTCAAGCGGAGTCTGCATGACCTGTCATGTATATTAGAGTGGAGATCATGAGTTAAACTCGATGGTCAGTGAGGTCCCTTGGTTGTTGAGTCATTTGGTTTTTGTCCAACTCTGCAGGACTCCTTTTGAAGGATTCATGGCAAGAGTATTAGGGTATTTTGCCATTTCCTTCTCCAGCTCATTTTATAGATGAGGAACGGAAGCAAATAAAGTTAAGTGACTTGCCCAGGGTCAAACTGCTAGTAAGTATATGAAGCTGAATTTGAACTCCTGAAGATGAGTCTTCCTGATTCCAAGCCCAGTGCTCTACCTACAGCGCCACCTATCTGTCTAGTGAAATCCCTTACAACTCTCAAATTCTGAGATTCTACAATTAAATCTGTCATCCAATGACCATAGTGCTACGTGCTGTTTCCCCTAAGATTTTACAATTCCTTTCGCTTCCTAAGTACTTAAAGAATTGACACCTAAATTGTTTCATTTTTAACTTGGAAAAGGATTATGTGTCAGGGAAGAATGAGAAAAGATCCTATTAGGTACATTAAAATAAGTATTGAACTTTTTAAGAACTAACATCTAATAAGAAATGGATGAAATTTTTTTCTCTAAGATTTCATGCTTGTTTTCCTTGCCGCAAAGTGACTTCCATCTGTCCTCTGTATTATTTTCCTATTTATGAAAGTAAAGGGAATGGAGATAGGAGAGAGAGAGAGAGAGAGAGAGAGAGAGAGAGAGAGAGAGAGAGAGAGAGAGAGAGAGAGTAAGAGACAGACAGACAGACAAACAGACAGAAACAGAGAGAGGGGGGAAAGAGAGAGACAGAGAGAAAGAAAAACACACACACACAGAAGAGAGACAGAGAGGAGAGAGAGAGAGAAAGAAAGAGAGAGAGAGAACCATATGAATGATTCTCTTTAGACCTTTATGTTACCCATTTGACCCACAGAGGGTCTCCACTGCATGAATGGACTATGCCATCATCACCAAACTCAGCAACAGCTTTAGTGTCTCTCCCCAGCATGCCAGTGTCACTGCTTACCCAGGACAAGCCATCACTCCATCCTGGCAAAGCTTTATAGAGATCAGTCAAAGCATTCAGGGAAGATTGAAGTGACAGGGGCCCACTGTGCAAATAGTCAAACATACAGCGCATCATGAAATATTCAGCTCTGACATAGGAGCACTAAATGCTTTCTCAATTAAGAGCACCTATCCTGGCAGCCAGCAAAGAGCAGCGTTGTGTTCTCTGCACTGGTTTGTCACAGGAAGTGGGACCGTCTACATTCTAGGCAGTTTTGACAGGTTGTTTTGCTTTCAAGAATGTCCCCACCTTTGCACATTCCTGATGGATGGAGAGAAGTATGCCTGGACAGATGTCCCCAGTTTATCTCTAAGAGTCCTGTCAGTCACCAGGGCAGGAGCTGGGTGTGTCCAGTCCTTTACAGCTAAGGCAAGAGAGCAGTTCCCCCTTACCTGAGCATTTCTTGAGCCTGGAAAGGGAAGCCTCCCATTTCTTGAAGAACTGATGAGACTTTGACTAAAAGCTAATGACTGTTTATGTTATAATCCCTAATATCCCTAAGAGTGCCAGGAAAGAAGAGGATCCTGATGCCTAAGCCTCATGACCTGAAGTCTCCTGCCTAGAAATCATTTCTCTCTGGTCCTTTTAAGCAGCACCAAATCTCCAACCCAAAATACAGGTAGTTTTGCAGAGGTAGATGGTGACTTTCCAGATTATTTTAAATGAGGGCCAGAAAATCAAGATGATCATAGATTTGAAGCTGGAAAAGGCCTCAGAATCCACATGGTCCAGTCACTACCTTCCTCTTCCTCCCTATTTTATAGATGAGGGGAAATGAGGCCAAGGGAGGTTAGGGGACTTACCTAAGATGACACAAACAGAAAGTGTCAAGGTCAGGATTTCAAACCAAGTCCTATATCTTTAAAGCCAGTGTTTTTTGTCCAGTGTATTATGTTCAACCGAGTGAGTGAAATAGGCAAAAAACTTTAAGACTTAGCATTTTGTGATAATCTTTATCAGTAGCTTAAAAACGCATCCCAAACCTTCCACCTCTGTTGAAAGTTCTAAAGTCCAATATTAAAACCTCCGAAGCAGAATATGCTGGGAGGTGCAGTACATGCCTGCAAGGGAAGCAGTGCTCTTTAAAATATAATACAGGCTTCCTCACAGCGGGTTTGCTGGAAGAGGGATTTGTGGTTGTGCTCTAGGCTACTGTCTTCCAGGCAGGCTTTTTGGTTTTTCCTCTGTAGAGTGGCATTTAGTTTCCTTGCTGAGATTAATTGATGGTAAGTGGCATTTGTTGCTCTATGAAAGAAAGAAACAATGATATTTTATTCTTTATTTGAAGTCAAGCAGGAATAATTTCTAGCTGAAGACCTTCGAGGTGTTATCTGGGACTTAAGGAACAGAGATGTGAAAAATTTAACATGCCAGGCTTTCTCTATTGAAAAGAAAAGAAAAAAGAAAGGGGGAGAAAGGCATCTATTGTTAAAGCAGAGTGGAGGTTTTAGTGCCTTCATCTATGAGAGACATCACAAAACAATGATTATCGACTTTATCTTTAGTTCATGTGTTAGCAAAGTTCCTTGTGGCAATTTTCTGTTGATGAGTCCCATAATGGTCCAACAGTCCAATGGAATGTATATGCCGTATAATAATGTTCAAGTTGGAGATCAGGTCTTGGAAGTATCATGATAGATAAAGAGGCAGAGCCAGAGTCTAGGTATCCAATTTTTTTCTCCCTTCTCCTTTGTCTGATTTTAAGATAAGGCTAATTTAACATTTTCGTTGGGCTTGTATGTGTATGTGTGGTGGTGGGGGGCGGCAGTGAAGAACATGAAGTTAAAGACCCCACCCCATCAAATACAATATTACATTTCCTCAAAAATACCTATTTTGATGCCTGGTTTATCAGGTTTGACTGTCTACATGGGTCAAAGTAATTCGATGCTTACAAGGCCACCATTTCACTTTATCCTATATGGCAATAGTCAGTCATTCTTAGATTTGTATATGTGTTTGATTTACGATGTAAATCCCCTTTGTGAAAAACTAATCAATTGTTTTTGGGGTCTTGGGACTAAATCGGAAGATATCTAGAAATATCCTAGGTATAGAACTTGCTCAGCCAAAACTGCCAGCTTTTCTCCCTCAAATGAACAGGCAGGACCCCAAAGCACCACAAGAGCAATTAATTACATTAATTAAGGAATAGCTGCTAAGTTCTACCACCTTTATTTCAAGGTGGAAGGAAGATTCAGCAGGATCTCCTCCAGCTCATAAAATCCCTATTGCCTGAGAAATAAAGCACTATACAGTATCTAAGTAGTTAGTAACAAATGAGCCTTGAATTCATTATAGCACATTTCAGGGGAGTTTGGGATTGCTTTGTGAGTCAAGAAAATACATCAAGTAAGTCGTGAAAGACAATATATAGTATCGGTCCTTGGTTCCAAATAACTGGTCTGTGAGGATCTGTCGTCGAGAGTTTTAACAGTGGTTTGGGTTGTTGTTTTGTAAACTAATGATATCAGAAGGCAGTTCCTTTCCCACTTCTAACAAACTGCCCTTTTCCCCTATTGGGCCTTCTATTACTATAGCAACATGGACTGGTGTTCACAATGGCAAGTGTGCAGCTGTGTACTCACAAATGTAAACTATTCTTTGGGAACCTTCAAAATTTCAATGTAGCAGCATTCAAAACTAAATAACGGACACTTTCGTTTCAGCTTACCCTGGAAGGCTCTCTGCAGCCAACACCAACTCCCGGCACTTAAAATTAAGAACGTGAGATTGTTTACTGTGGCTCAAGCCACCACATTTTAATTGCAAAGTAATTATAGTTTCTGCCCGTTGCTGTGATGAATTGCCATCATTTTCTACAGAAGCCCATTCAGTCAAGTGAGCCCACTGAATCTGGGAGCAGGGCTAGCCCTGGGCCAAATCATTGAGTTAGTAGAGCTCATAGTGGCTTTTATAGTGACATCCCATCCTGGTCCCATATTGCCCCCAACCTCCTTTCAGACCCAGCAAAACTTTCTCATCTCATGCTGCATATTTTTTTAATCAGAGGCAGCCAGGTGGTACAATGGATAGAGTGCTGGGCCCAGATTCAAGAAGACCTCAGTTCAAATCCCACCTTAGACGTTTACCAGGGATATGACTCTGGGCCAATCACTAAATTTCTGTCTGTCTCACTTTCATTAGTTGCAAAAAGGAGACAATAGTATCTCCAAGATATACAATGCTAGGAGAAGTCATAGAAGCTTTGTGAGGAAGGTAGCAATCTGAAGCGCTAGACTTGGAATCATAGAGCTAGTCAGGATCTCAGATGGCAGTTAGTCCAACCCCTTATCTTACGGATGAGGAAAGTGAGGCCCAGGAAATTGTAACGCATCACAGGTGGGGTTGTCAAGGGCAAAACAACAAACATTTTTTAAGTCCTTCCTGTATGCCCAGAATTGTGGTTATTGAAGCTCAGAATCCTCTCATTCCAGATCAAGTGTTCTTTCAACTGAACCAGGAAAGAATGTGGAATTCATTCATCCAATCATGCATTCATTCATTCATTCATTCATTCAGTCACTCAGTCAATGAATCATCCACCCATTTATTCAGTCATTCATTCAATCAATATTTATCAAGTGACTATTATATGTAAATACAGTGCCATATGTTAGGGAGACAAAAATGAGACAGTTTCTGCCCATAATGGGACAGGTGATAAGATATGTACAAAAATAGACATGAAATAAGTAAGAATATGTTTAGTACAGAGGAGAAGGTGCTGGGAGTTTCAAAGAGGGAGCTCTCACATTTATCAGGGGCAATCAGAAAATGCTTCCTAGAGTTTACATTATAGGAGGCAGTCAATCATGTCCGTAGAGGCAAGAGAGGGCAGAATATGGTGAGAATGGCAAAAAAGCCCTGTTGGATTGGGACTTAGAGTGTGTGAAGGGCGGGGGGAACTAAAAAAGAAGTGGAAGACAGATTGTGGAGTCCTTTGAATTCTAGGTTAAAGAGTTTTTATTTAGCTTCTCAATCTTGAGTAAATCACTTCTCTGTGGCTCATTTTCTTCATTTTTGAAAGAAAATTAGTACATGAGGCTGCTTTCGTTGTGTGATTTGGGCAATGATTTCCTTCAAACACTGAAATCTAACAGTAAACTAACACGTAGTAATAGAAAAAAAAGTCTAGGGCTGAAAAGAGTCCATCCTATCCCTCCCCCTGTTTCTAATTGAGGTTAAGTCTAAATGAGTACCCTTTTCCAGAACAGCAGGTCCCCACTGTGGGAACATTACTGAAAATATCCAGAAAAATTTATTGAAGTATTCTCTCTGTCTCTTCATCTGTCTCTCTATCCCTCCTTCCTTCCTTCTTTCTCCCTCCTCTTCTTCCCTCTCCTTTCCTTCTCCATTCTTCTATCTTCTGTCATTTCCTTTTTCCTTCCTTGAACATACATTCTGAAATAAACATTCCTTGATTTTTCAGTATCAGGGTTCTGAAAACATCATCATCATTGACTTTTTTCTCCTTAGTAAACTAGAATTACACTAGAATCACCAGCTCTCAGAGTTAAGAGGAGTCTTAGAGAACATTCAATCCATTTGTCTCTATTTGCACTTAAGGAAATGAAGGTCCAGAGAGAGGAGGTGACTTCTGCAGGGTCCCTCTCATGGTCAGAGACAAAGTCTGGGTTAAACCCCATGTCAGTTTCCTGACCTCCATTGTAGTACCCCCTACATAGCATCTTAAAGTCATTATTTACAGTCTTCCTTCTACCTTCACATTTTTAAAAAAAGAATAGCAATAAGGGATTTCAGATTTAGAATTGGGAATTACCCCAGAAGTCATATATTTCAAGTCCCATATTTTATGGACAAGGAAAGCCAAGAGAATTTAAATAAGTTTCCTGATGTAAACACATAGTAAATGCCAAAGCTGAACTTCACCAATTGCTTTCCCAAGATCAGTTCACACATTTGTCCCAAAAAGTATTTGACTCCCATGGTACTAGTGAGACTAAGGAGGTCTTAGGGATAAAACCCTTTAGGAGAATTTGTCCATCTCCCACTCTGGAGGGTCATCTGTCGCTTGCTCATTCTGATTAATATTATGTCACCCTTCCTAGTGACCATACTACTCTGACATATGTTGAATATAGAATATTATGTATTATATCAAAATAATGTCACAATAAAGAATTTTCTACATATTAAATTTTAAAAGTATAGGGTAGCATATGAAACTTGATAACACTGGTTTTAGGGTGAATTAAAATGAAATAAAAACAAGATAGCTAGATGATGTGGTTAATAGAGTGCTGACCTTAAAGTCAGAAGTCAAATCCTGCATTAGATACTTCTTAGCTGCATGACCTTGGGCAAGTCACTTAACCACTCTCAGACTCAGTTTCCTCATCCATAAAATAGAGATAAACATAGTATCTGTCTCACAAGGGAGTTGGGAGAATGAAATAAAATAATATAAGAAGTGCTTTACAAAATTTAAAGTGCTATATAAATGCTGCCAATTAAATATCAAATCAACAACTTTATACTCTTAAGACTGAAATATAAAACTCAGTAGCAGGCTAGCTGCTTCAAAACTCCTAAGTCCATATGAACTAGATTAAAATTTAATTGGAAGATGTTTTAAAAAATGAATAAAAATGCAATACAATATAGATAATGTTAATCTGTGGTTTTCTAAGTCAATATGCAGCCAAGAAGGAACCATTTATATTTTGAGTTTAACACTAGTGCTCTAAGACAAAACAATATGATACTTTAAGGGCCTATGATTTCTTCAGTATATAGGTACTATTACCATCCATGCACTGGTCATCTGATCTTTTGGCACAGGGTCTTCATGAGTTACTGTGGTCTTGACCAATTTGGATGATAAACATTTCACATCAGTTGCCTTTCCAAATTATATCCCATTGTAGCATCACCTTGACAACTCAAAAATTGCCTCTACTCTACAATAAAGTACCATGGTAGGATTTGGGTGGAGACCAAAGCATAAACTAATAATATAAATAGGCCCCAGAAAGGTCTAATTACTTTTTATTTAGATGACAGTCGCAATATGTTAAGGAAAGTGAAAGGGAGTGACCCCAAACCTTGGAGGTCCCTGTCAGTGAGGATTGCTGTGTTGCCTCTGAAACATACCTGTGGTGTCCAAGTCTTGGTACTGGCTAGACCATGGATGGCAGTCATCTTTGTGAAAGCCACCAAAGGTGATGGGACAACAACTGATGGGAAATGAATATGCCCTGGAGAAAGGTTGGACTCACAAGAAACGGAGAAGAGTCTGTCTAATAGACTACTGAATGATCCTTGTTTCCAAATCAGAAAATAAATCAAGAGAGGATAATTGTGGCTCCATGTTCTCAGGGCTACCTTGTCAGGATGATCCCAGTCCAAGAATGCTTCTTGCTCAAGCAGCATTGTATCTGGAGTGTGAAGAGGGAGGGAGGGAGGGAGAGAGAGAGAGAGAGAGAGAGAGAGAGAGAGAGAGAGAGAGAGAGAGAGAGAGAGAGAGAGAGAGAGAGAGAGATGAAATAGTTAGATGGTTAGTACAAATGCAGTTGTCAAGGAAGGAAGGAGGGTGGAGGGAGCTGTTGCTTAGTATTGAAATCATGTATTCCAGATGTGGGCATTTGGTAGTCAATCCGCTCTGAAGTGACACACTGCTGAATCTTTAAAGGGCTTCAGTTGGGGAAAGCAAAATCTGATTGGGCAAATTGCTAAAATATTTAAAGTGCAGCCTGTTAAAGCTTTTACTGCGAA
Source organism: Notamacropus eugenii (assembly GCF_028372415.1). Classification (NCBI taxonomy): domain Eukaryota; kingdom Metazoa; phylum Chordata; class Mammalia; order Diprotodontia; family Macropodidae; genus Notamacropus; species Notamacropus eugenii. Next base: position 233,223,808 of record NC_092872.1, read on the forward strand.
GAGCATCGCGTCAGAAGTTATAGTCAGAAAGAGCAAATAATTGGCTTTCCATCCTCATGCTAGTCAGTCAGCAAGGGGCTCTGTTCCTATTCCTTCCACATCATTGCTAAGGCTAATAGCAACCCTTTGGTTAGATTTTTTTTTTTGGTAGTGAAGGGGGGTGAGGGGAGTTAGTGGAGAGAGATGGGGGTAGGGAGGTGACGACAAGCAGGAGGGGATGAACCTGAGAAGGGAGAGAAAGCCCTGTTTAGAAAGAGATGATTAACAGAGCTCACCATTGAGGTTTTCTGCCTGCCAAATGTCAACTGGATGTGTTTTTCCAGGTTGATGGTGGGTTCTCAGGTTTTGCTTTTCACTGAACAGGTCCTGCAAACAGTTTTTAATGACAGTAACTTCATTTTCATCTTTCATGTCTTTCAATGTGCAGCTCTAGGGACACCTTCCCATTCATATTTTATCACATTTTCCACTTACGTTATCTTTTTTTTTTTTTTTTTTTTGCTACAGGCACGACCCTTTGTTAATTCCTGGCAATGATCAGATAGACAACATGGACTCCAATGTGAAAAAGTATGACTCTACAGGCATGTTCCACTGGTGTGCAGCCAAGGAGATAGAAAAAGTCATTCTGGTGAGTGTCAAAGGGGCCCCTTCATAATTCTGACCAAAGCCAGGTTTTCTAGCCCTGAGATCTGCCAGCTGTTTTATGGGATGACACAATCCCCTGTCCTATTTTTAAGATGATGGAAATTAGGAACACATTGAGGGGACTTGATATCTGATCAAAGTTTGAACTGGGAGTAATAAATCAGGTAATAAATGAATAAACCTTCCTTCAATTCTTCCTTCCATCCGTCCATCCATCCACCCATCCTTCCTTCCTTCCACAGGTATTGACCCCTTTACTATGTGAATGACCTTGTGTTAAGGGAACAGACTGAGATCAGGTGAATGACAGCTTAACATGTAGTTATATGTGCTTGGCCTTCCTCCCTAACTATATTGTAAGATCCCTGAGGGAAGGAAATATGTCTTATTCATCATTATATCTCTCTAGTCATGTACATATTCACATAAGCAATACGAAATTCCTAGTATGACACACTATGGGTAGTAAGTACTTGATCCTTGGCTGGTGATGATAACAAGGATAACAAATGTCCAATTAATTCAGTCAATAACAATCTTTGTACTAGATGCTAAGGATATGATGACAAAAAATGAAATTGCCCCTGCCTTGAGGGAGCTTACGTTCTAATGGAGGGACATTGCTTGTAGGTAATGTGCAGGTAGGCCAATGCAAAGCATGATACAATTTATTCTCAAGAGAAAGAGAACCTTACCAGTCGGAGGACTCATGAAAGGCCTTAGTGCTTGAGTCATGTCTTAAAGGAAGCTAAGGTGAAAAAGGAGGGTGATCCAGGCATGGTGCTCAGCTGCTCAAGGGCAAAGAAGCAGATGGATTGTCTGGCAGAAGGAGCAACTAAGAGGCCAGTGTGGTTGGAATGGAGACCTCCCAAAAAGGAGTGGAAGGAAAGTCAAAGTGAGGTGGGAGCCAGATTGGATGGTTAATGGACTAACCAGGGTCGCAAGATATTTCTTGGTTAGTGAACATACTAACAGCTATAGGGCAACTTGTTTCTCATAAGGAAACTGAAGTTTAGCTTAGAACTCTTAGATACCACAACAACAACACTGGTAACAATAAGCATTTATACAGCACTTTAAAATGCCTTACAAATATTATCTCACTTTATTCTTCTATCAACCCTGAGAGGTGGGTGCTCTTACTATCCCCAGTTTATAGATGAGGAAACTGAGACAAACAGGTTGAATGACATGTACACAGCTAGTATCTGAGCCTGGATTTGAACTCAGGTCTTCCTGACTCCAGGATCAGTCCCCTGGTCACTGTACCATTTGGCTGCCTGGCTTAATGTTTTAGGCTTTCAGAACAAGGCAAGATCAATCTTTATTGGGTAGGCCAATGAAGGCTTCATCAAGGAGACCTGGTCTGGAGAATGGATGGGAATTACAGGGCTCTGAATGAATAATGGACAGAGAGTCTATCACCCCAAGTCTCTGGGATAACCTTCTGGTGATTGACACATTCCTGCATCCCCTTCCATGCCACTCTCCCACCCCCACGTTAGGCCCTGTTTGCATTCCATCTGCTTGTTAAAGTGGGCTAGCTACCCTCTGACTTGGCCAATTAAAAATAATTAGGCGACCTATCACAGTTAGTTAGAGTCAGGAGAAGCTTCAGCTTGAGGTGCCCATGCACTCAGACCTCCAAGCAGCCAGTAACTAAGTCCAGATCTCTACCACAAAACTGATGATATTTGAAATGAGGTCCCCAGTGGATCCTCACTTTGTCGCAGTTTATAAAGCATTTCCTGAGGCCGGTGTCTCAGATTTCCCTGCACGGTTGCACAGGGAAACCAATAATGGTGACAGCCCCCACTTTATCCTAACGATCAGGGAGCAAGAGAGCCTGTTTCCTCCTCTCCTTGGGGGTTGCGGTAATAACCCTGACATTGTCATGAATCGCAATATTGGCATTTAAACAATCAATACACTAGTCAATTCTAGAGAGTAAATCAACCAGAGTTTGATACGTACAGTGGAAATTAATATATGTCCCCAAAGACACTGTAGGCCCCATGGGGCTATCTTGGTATACAACGACTAGAAGTCACAGAGGGGCAAAAGGGAAGTAATGAACAGGAAGGAGTCAAGAAGAATGGCCCATAATGAGATTCTTTATGTCATTTGTATTATTTGGATGACAGGATGCTAAAGGGCCAGCAGTAAATGAAGATTTGTATTTCACAAAGACCTCAGATTTATATCATTCACAGGTAGGGCCTTGGAATGCTTTTTTGTTCTCACATTGACCTGTCCCAAAGGCTTTTAATTCTATTTCTCTTTGGGATGGTCTTCCTCTGAAAGGCTTTAGAAGGCTAAGAAATAGAGCACATTCCCAGAATTCCATTGCATCATAGATCACAGATGGCAGAATCTCAGAACTGGAATGGCCCGAAGAAGCTAACTTGTCAAACGCACATTTGCCCCAAACCCCCTTCCTTAGCTTTCTCAATAAGGCACCATTTAACTTTTCTGTGAAGATCTCCAGTGAAGTCTTCCAGGGCAGCCTGTTCTACTTTGTTGTTGTTTAGTGTTTCAGACTTTTTGTGACCCCATTTGGGGTTTTCTTGGCAGAGGTACTGGAGTGGTTTGCCATTTCCTTCTCCAGGTCATTTTACAAATGAGGAAACTGAAGCAAACAAGGTTGAGTGACTTGCCCAGGATCACACAGCTAGTAAGTGTCTAAGGTCACATTTGAACTCAGGTCTTCCTGACTCCAGGCCCAGCACTATGGAGCCACCTAACTGCCCCTGATCCACTTGGGGATGACTTCAATTGCTAGAAGAATTGTCCTAAATCTGTCTCTCTGAAAATTTTTCCTTCTACCCTCTCTTACCATGCCCTGACCTCCCGCCATTAGCAAGCATTTGTTTTCTCTCTCCCTATCTTCCCTCCCTTATTTAAAATTTTTAAAAAGACAAAACCTTTGTAACAAATATTTGAAGGGCCCTTCAAATGTTTGGAGACAATTATCATGTCCCATGTCCGTCCCCTCAGAGTTTCTCTTTTCCAGGCTAAACAGGATCAGTTCCTTCCACCTGTTTTTATCCTCGTGTGGCTTTCAGTTTTCTGATCATACCAATCACCTTCCTCTTTATCAATTGCGTTTCTAGAATAGTTCACCCAGGAGTGACTACCAGACTGGTCTGACCAAGGCAGTCCTAGTCCAGTGGGTAGATTCTATCCCAAACGGTTGCATTCTTAATGACCAAGGGCAATAAAGTCCTGTCCTCCAGGGCAAGAGCATGGAGAAGGCAGGCCCAGAGGGGAAGGGAATAAGCATTTATTGATTAATTAAGCTTACTATGTTTCAAGGACAGCTAGGTAGTCTAATGGATAGACCTAGAGTCACGAAGACTCTTCTTCCTGAGTTCAAATCCTGCCTCAGATATGGTAGTTGTGTGACCCTGAGCAAGCCATTTAACCCTGTTTTTGTCTCAGTTTCCTCATTTGTAAAATGAGCTAGAGAAGGAAATGGCAAATCACTCCAGGACCTTTGCCACAAGTACCCAAATGGGGCATGAAGAATCAGACATGACTAAAGTGACTGAACAGCAGAAACTATGTTTCAGGTGCTATGCTAAGCACTTTACAAATATCTCATTTGATTCTCACAACAACCCTTGGAGGGTTATTATTTCCATATTACATTTGAGGAAACTGAGGCAGGCAGATGTGAAGTTATTTGTCCAGCATCACAAAGCTAGTAAGAGTATGAGGTCAGATTTGAATTCAAGTCTTCCTAACTCCAGACCCAATGTTTTGTCCCCTCTATTACCCAGCTTCCCCCAGAAAAGCTTCTATAGCTCCCCTGGATCACAACAATGAATCTGAAACTCAAAACTCAGCTTCCTTCACTCAGATTGTGATCAGCACAGAAGTTCTTGTCAGTCAGTCAGTTAACCAAGAAACATTTTTAAATAATACTTCATTTTCCCCAATTACATGTAAAAAACATTTTTTATACTTTTTTCAAAAAAATTTTTTTTTCCAAATTCTCCTCCTCCTTCTCTCCCCTCTCCACTCCAAGACAGTAAGTAATCTGATATAGATTATACATGTGAAATCATGTAAAATATACTTCCATATTAGTCATTTCAACAAACATTTATTAAAGACTTACTATGTGCCAGGTAAGGGCATCTAGGTGGCACAGTGGATAGATAGAGTGCAAGGCTGGGAGTCAGGAAGACTCATTTTCCTGAGATCAAATCCAACCTTTAGACATTAACAAGCTGTGTGACCATGGGGAACTCACTTAACCTTGTTTGCCTCAGTTTGCTCACCTGTTAGATGAGCTGGAGAAGGAAAGGGCAAAACCCTTCAGTATCTTTGCAAGAAAACCCCAAATGGGATCACAAAGAGTCAACAACAACAAATGTGCCAGATACTGTCCTAAACAAGGGTTCCATGGAAAAAGGCACAATTTGAGCCTCAGTTTATGATAAAATGAGGATGTCTGAGTAGTTGATGTCTTAGGTATCTGCTAGCATTTTGTGATGCCCATAGGCAAATATAAATTAGTACCATAGCAGCGAAGAAGAAGGAAGGAGGAGGTTGTTTGTTGGGTCATTTTGATTTCCTATCAGGATATAAGATCCTTATGAGAAGGGATTTTCATTTTTTGTACTTGTATCCCTAGTACTTCACGCAGTGTTTAGCACATAGTAGGTATGTAATAGATACTTTTTAATTAATTGATTGAATTGAACCCAATTATTCTTTTTCTCTAGATTTGAAAAAAAAAATTTTTTTGATTCATCTTTATCTTATTTTGTTTCAAACTTTGGAAATTGGTTCCCATTACATACATTTGGGATTCCATGGTAGATCCACCTTTTCTCCTTAAGTATTCATTCTTGGAAGTTCTTCCCAAACTGGAATCTACAGTGCTGAGCTTGGATCAATAGCGTTCATAGACCATCTGTAGTATGTGATCTAAGCTTTGTAACTACCTGGTCTACTTCCAGCAAGAGGCAACAAATCTTTTCTACCTGGGAGAAGTTTCATTCTGAATTCCCATAGTGGGCCTCTCTGCTTAAGTAAGCACTCTTTCCTGGGAATACTTTTCCTTTTGGGTTTTGTGTTTAGCGTTTGATTTATAACAGCCATGCAAATAAGAGCAGACTCCAGTGGCTTAGGGGTGGACAATAAAGAATTGTAACAAAAGTGAGAAAGACTCTATGGCTCAGTTCCCAGGTCTTATATCTCAGGTTTTCATGGTCATAATGTTAGTGCCTTCCCTCTGTTGATTAGCTCCAACGTATCCTGTCTAGGTTTCTTTGTTCATAGTTGTTTTCATGTTATTTCCCCCATTTGAATGTGAGCCCCTTGAGGGCAGGGATTGTCTTTGGACTTTCTTTATATTCCCAGAACTTATCACAGCGCCTGACACACAGTAGGTTCTTCATAAGTGCTTGTTGACTGGCTGACTTGCTGAGTCATGGACCTATGCATCTTCATCATTAGGATCCAGGTGAAAAGTCATTATTTTAATGAACTCATGAGTTTAACCTAAACCTCTGTGTCTTCTTTTGCTTTCTTATTTCAGACAAGAAGTGAAGCTGCCATGACAGTTCTGAGTGGGCATGTGGTGGTTTGCATCTTTGGTGATGTCACATCAGCTTTGATTGGCCTGCGGAACTTAGTGATGCCTTTGCGTGCAAGCAATTTCCACTACCACGAACTGAAGCACATTGTATTTGTGGGTTCCATTGAGTACCTCAAGCGGGAATGGGAAACACTACATAACTTTCCCAAAGTTTCAATACTTCCTGTAAGTCCAAGGCTGTACTATTGATACTTTCTTTTCTTTTCTTTCCTTTTCAAGAAAATCCCAACTGGGCAGGATTGTTGTGTCTTTGATCATGAACTTGTTCCTTTGTCTGGTTATGGGCCTGAGGACTTAGCTCATCCCTTGTGCATCATCCAGGAGAACCTAAGCCCTGGGAGACCTTATTAAATGAAATTTGCAGTAGTTTTCAGTCCCTCATCAAGAATGAATTTCAGCTTGTATCAGATATTATTACCTTCTGAACACTCTTTCCCTTGCTTAACCTCATTCGATCCTGATGAATTTGATGTAGTAGTGTTTATGATAAATTAATTTGTACTGTTATTGATGATTGTAAATTCTTTGAACTGTCTTCTCTTCTCTCTTTCTCCCTTAAGATCTTTGTACCTATATTGAAGAAAGATCTATTTATTCTTATCTGCTCTATATTGGTCTTCCTGCACCTCTCTCCCCACAGTTAATGGCAGAGCAGCCTTTCCACTGGAAACTCTGTTCTTGTGGCTGTTGTCATCTAGAGTATGATTGAATCTGATAGCATACATTAAAAAGAATTGGACTCTCAATCCAAAGAGTAGATAGTCAACCAAACTGGTGTTATTATGTGCCAGGCATTGTGGTAAGAACAGGGCATACAAATAAAAACAAAGCAGTATCTCCTCTTAAGGAGCATACAATTCAATGAGTATGAAAACAACTATGTACAAACAAGATAATATAGAATAAATTGGATATCGTCAACAGAGAGAAGGATTTAAGTAAGTACCTTGACAATAAAATCAGTGTGATAGAGATTGGACTGAAGGATATAAGAACTCTATCTTTGCTAATTTTCAATGAATATATATCCCATAAGCTCTTTTAAAAAGTTCTTAGAGGTTGAAATACTCAGTGTTTGATATCGTTCCCCATGTTGCAAATGTGTACCAAAATCATATGACTGTCTGTCTTTCCTAATATTGACCCTTTTACTGAGACACCATATTGTTATTTTTAGATTTTATCTTATTTTTGTTTATTTATTTCGTATCTTATTTTCCCCCAGTTACATGTGAAAACAATTTTAGCATTCGTTTTTGAAATTTTCAGTTCCAAATTCTCTCCCTTCCTCCCTCCCCACCACCCTCTATTGAGAAGTTAAACAATTCAGTATAGATTATACATGTGTAGTCATGCACAACATTTCCATAATAGTCATGTTGTGAAAGAAAACATAGTCCCCCCCCAAAAAAACTCAAGAAAAATAAAATGAAAAAGCATGCTTCATTTTGTATTCAGACGTCACCAGTTCTTTCTCTGGGGATGAATAGCATTTTTCATCCTAAGTCCTTCACAGTTGTCTTGGATTGTTATTTTGCTGAGACTAGCTAAGTTGACTTCAATATTTTGTACACAGTATATTTCACTTTGCATCAGCTCATGTAAGTCTTTGCAGGTTTTTCTGAGAGCATCTTGCATATCATTTCTTATAGTACAATAGTAATCACATACCACAATTTGTTCAACCATTCTCCAATTGATGGGCATCCCCTCAATTTCCAATTGAAAAGCCATATTCTTATGAAATGATATAATATATGATTATGCCTTTCAATCTCCCTAGGGAATTGATAAACTTCTTTCAATGCAATTTCAGAACTGTGGATATCAGCTTCTAGAATGCCAGAAATGAAAGAAGAAAAAGATAACTTAGGGTTAATGGAAAAATCTCATTCTTCCATTTTCAAAGAAGCATTAGGGCATTGATCTATACATAATACCCTTTGCCAGCTCCCACCATTTGTATTTTAACAATCAGATCTTGCCCTCCTGAGCCCCAGGTTAACATACCCAAATCAAATATTACTGATTTAATGGACACATACCTGTACATATATGCACATGGATTAATAGCCGCAAAGATATATAGGTAAGCCTCCACCCAACACACATCTCTGTACCCCCAACAGATGTTCACACTCATCCCTTATATACAATTCATAAACATTGTCAATTCCATCATCTCTCCTTAATCATTTCTCTGGCCAGGATAGGCATTTCGGGACATCTTTTTGGCAGGACTTAGCAAAACAATTTTTGATCAAGTTGTTGCTGTTTCACCAGGCTGCACCAAAGGTTTCATTTGTATATCAGGATGGGGCAATTGCTCTTTGATTCCCCGCGTTCAGCCAGTGGATTGGCACATGTAAATGCATAGGTTCTCAGATTTTATGGGACCATTTCAAACCCTCTAAAATCTAGTGTCCCCAGGCCTGGCACATTTGTACAAAATGGGCTTCCACATATGTCCTAACATATTCCACTGTTTAAGCAATGCTCTATACAAAGCAAATGCCCAGAGAAACACAAGATGTTTCCATTGATATAATTTATATTTTTTGTATTTAGAACACATGCTTGCCCAAATGTGCTAGTGTTTTCCTGTTCCATTGCTACTATTCTCAGTGGAAATTAAATGACTGTGAGTAGGATGACTGAAGCATCCCTTTTTTCTTCTTTTCTTTCCTACACCTTTGGTTGTATTGGTCAAGGTAACTTCTGATATGGAAACTCCTTCCACTGAGCTATATTGGCAACTTGTCTATAATCTATAGTCTTGGATTCTTGCCTGGGGCACTGTTCAATTAAATAACTTGCCCATAGTCACACAGAAAGTATGTATCAGAGGTGATACTTGACCCAAATCTTCCTGACTACAAGGTTAACTTTCTATCCTCTACCCTACAGTGCGTCTCGTTGGCAAAAGAAATAATGTAGTTTTGTTTTGAGTTGAGAATCTCACAAGGGAAGGAAAAGAAATTGCTTTTTCTCTGGGAGAATAGTGCCTTGGGTCAGAAAATGTCCAAAAGCTATACCCATTCTTCCTTGTCACTCAACCCACTTTCCAGAAATATACTGATGCTTATGACCAAGCTACCACCCAGTATTTGTAAAGAATTACTTGTCTTCATTTCTGCAGTCAAGGTACTTTCATAGAAAGGCTGCTGTTTAGACATGAGGAAGTAGCATCCTGTATTATAACCCATGAGGTCTGGTGAATCCTATCCCAAAGTGGTCAGTGAGGATAGTGACAAATCAACATGTTTCATATAGGTAGTCTGCCATGAAATCAAGGTTGTACAATCAATTCAAATTGAATTTAGGCAGCATTTATTAAGTATTTACTAGATGCCAATAACTGTGCTAGCTGTTGGGGATGGGAAAAGCAAAAAGTTAAAATAAAACCATCTCTGTCCTCAAGGAGGGCCCTCTATCTGGAGAGTGATATAAATAAATACGCAAATGCCAGACAAGTTCAAAAGGAAGGAATATTAATAATAACTAAAGTGAATCAAGAAAAACTCCTTTTAGGAGGCAAATGAAATAAGCCTGGAAGGAACAAAAGATTTGAAGGGGGCAGAAATGAATATGGAGTATATTCCAGTCTGGGAGGGGGACAGTTTTTCCAAAGACATGGAGGTAGGAAATGGCCCAGATCTGAGAACAGCAATTTGGAATGTAAAGTATATGAAGAAGAATAATATGAAATGTCTGGAAAGTGAGTCTAGAGCCAGATTGTGAAGGATATACCAAGTTGAGAAGATGATATTTTATTCTAGAAACAAGTGGTAGTCATTGAAAGTTGTTGAGTAAGAAATGATATGGTCGAATCTATTTCTTTAGGATGATTATTTTGACAAATGTACAGAGGATAGGATGGAAAAGGAGAGAAACTAGGAGTTGAGAGACCAGGTAGCAGACTATTGTCATGGTCCAGCCAAGAGGGGATGAGGACTGAGCTAGGATAATAGCTGTATGAATGGAAAGAAGGAATCTCATGGTTGGAGGGGAACCTCAGTCTGCTCTGGTGTGACTCTCAGGTATAGATATTATAAAAATCTAATCAATATTATATAGAGTGTTCAATGCTGCTCCTGCCCCAGCTAAACCCACAGACACTATTAGAACACAAAAGGTACAGGTACAGTGGAAAGATCACTGAATTTGGAGGCATCAAGACCTGAGTTCAAATCCTGGCTCTCCTCTTTACTACTTGTATGACCTTGAGCAATCAACTCATGCTCTCCCTACCCCACACCCCGTTTTCTATTTTGTAAGATGAGATAGCTAGACTAGATGAGTCTCTACCCTTAAATTCATAATGTCATGGTATGAACTATGCCTCTCATTATAAGGTGTAATAAAATATCATTAATGGCTAAGACAGGAACAAAGTGGAGTCTAAGATGGAAAGATCCTTACAACTGAATGGATCCAGAAAACCTTCTTTAAGGAGGTGACATTCGAATTGCACTTTAATATTCATACAGGAAGTCCACATGCAGATGACAAGGGAAATTCAGGCATAAGGAACCCTGTATAAAGGGACTGAGGTGGGAAAGCACCCAGCATATATAGGGGTTAGTCACAGCATACATAGTATGTAGAATGGATCTGAATTAGTTGTAAGGCTCTAAAAGCTGAGTACTGCTAGACTATAGAGTGTTGTGAAGACCAGACTAAGAAGTTAGAACTTTGCTTATTGGACAATGGGGAGCCATTTTTTAAACAGAAGCATGTTATGACTTTTTAGTTTTATTATTATTTTTAACCTGGCTTCCCAAAGTTCCTCCCATGAATTTCAGACTTTCAAGTCCTTTGAACCTTTCCTCTGGTTGCCCAAGGGGGAAGCAGAGGTTCCTAAGATCCCCCTGAGTTTCAGAACACCCATAATGACCATGCCTTCTTTATGGCTCCCTGGAAGCCCTCTCTACCCCTTAATGTTCTCCTCCTTCTGCTGGTCAATTTTTCTGAAATAAATTCACTGGTGTATTCTTAACAGCTAATCTTTACATCTCATTCTCATCCAGCATCTGGGCTCTTCTCAACATGACTTTTCCTAGAGGTGTAATTCCCCAAAAGGAGTGTCTCCATTACCATAGACTTAAAATAGAAAGACTACTTTATACTTATAGCAATAATCCCAGACAATTTCCACCAATTAAGAGAAGAATCCAGCTCTATTTCCACATACACACACACACACACACACACACACACACACACACACACACACACGAGCTTTTCTGTCCCTTCCCCAATTTTTATGACCAAAGCTAAAGCCCCATCATAGCTGCCTCAACCCCAGTCATGTATAGCCTTTGGTCCCACCCCATGCCATCTTCTCTTGGTTGAGATAGGTTTCTTGTTTTGTTCATGATTTTTTCCCCATCTTTACTTCTTTTTCCTTTTGCCTGACACAGGAGGTGACCTGCCATTAGATAAACAGACATTTAAAACCCACCCCCTCTTTACATTCTGAAAGCCAGAGGTTGCATCAGGACGATGACTTAAATCAGGACAATTTCAAAGCAGAGAGGAGATGTAGGGCCCTGGCATTATTTCTTTTCCACGTTTGTTAGTAATAGCTTGATTGAGTATGAAGAGGGAGCCTAAAATGCTGCCATCAGCACCAAGTACCCTTTAGATTAACACACGACTCCTATTCCCTGCTATATCGTTAGGCCAGCTTAATGTCAGGGCATAAAACAGATACTTGTTAAATAATTTCCCAAAGCTCCTTCTCAATCTTTAATTTGTTTTTATTTTCTCTCTCTCTCTCTCTCTCTCTTTTTCTCTCTCTCTCTCTCTCGCTCTCTCTCCCCCCTCTTTTTTTTTCTTCTCTGCCAAAGGGTACACCATTAAGTCGGGCTGATTTAAGGGCTGTCAACATCAACCTCTGTGACATGTGCGTTATCCTGTCAGCCAATCAGAATAATATTGATGATACTTCGCTGCAGGACAAGGAATGCATCCTGGCGTCACTCAACATCAAGTCTATGCAGTTTGATGACAGCATTGGGGTCTTACAGGCTAATTCCCAAGGTAAGGACTGCCCTATAATACTCCCCTGCAGTGCCTACAGGGGACAGGACCTGGCAAGAGGAATATCCTTCATTCAGTAATTCAAAGAGCTTGCATCAGCCAGGCTGACAGTGAAACCCGCTCATTGCCGGGATAGCTTTTAAAGGGGGCATCTGCTGTCTCTTCCCACTGTTGCAGAAAGCAGGCTGGAAAGCTATGTGCACACACAAACACACACCCTTACAATACATGCAAACATGCTGGTACACATTCGCCAAATATATGCATAATGCAAATACTCACAGTATATGTAAACACATGCACACTCTCATGATACATGAAAACATTCTCATACATGCAAATGTGCATGCACATGATATTCTCAAGCATACATGCAAATACACAGTCATACTCTCACACATGAGCATAGTGCACACACATGCATACATGTAAACACATATAGACATGCACACATATTCGTATACCCACACTCTTAAACCTGCATGCAAACACACATGCACACTCTCTAACAGTACATACAAACACACGTGCACGTGCATGCACCCTCAGACATGTATGCAAATACATATACACTCATGCATGTGCCTACACCCTCATGATACATGCACATACATGCCTGCATACTCAAAGTATGTAAACATATGTGATCACATTTGCATGCATGCACATTCATTCTTATACATACATGCAGATACACATACACACAAGCACACAAACAGGCTGGGATTGTTTAGAAGAGATGAACCCTTAGAAGGTCCAGAGCATCAACTATGAGGCACACTGATCATACAATTGGGGTCACTTGGCTGCATGTAGCTAATGAACAAAGGTGGTCATGCTGATCAGCACAACTCTGGAATGGAGCCACAGAGTGATAGTTCCTGACAAATCCTGAACCCCTTCCCCACCTCCCCACCTCCAAGTAGCAGCAGAGACAATGAATATGCCTAAAACAAGCTCAGTTTTTAAAAAATTCACATGTTGCTCACCCACTAAATGATTTTTGTCAGCTTACCAACTCTCTCCCAGAGAGTGGATATAGCATAAAATGAACTGTCAGCCACATCTACCCTACTCCCAGGCTGAGTAATCTCCAGTCTCAGATACTGGACGATTGTTTACAAAAGAGCTGCCTTCACAGAGCTTAAAAAGCTGACACAGTAGCATCCCAGAAATAATGTTTTAATGTTCCATGAATCCAAGGTCAAAATGTGTCCACCATGATGACATAGAGATCCTCTTTCAAAAGAACTTGGGAATTGGGATAGGGGCAGGATGGGCAGCAATACAATTGTGAAAGCTGTGACTTTGACCTACATTAACCATGTGTTCTTGAACAAAATATTGATGTCTCAAAGCTGCAGTTTTCTACCTTTCAGATGGGGCTAATACTCATAGGGTTATCTTAAGGAAAGCATCTTGAGAATCTAACACACCATGGAAATGGAAGATACCATTGTTATCTCTCTTATGATTGCAGTTGGATTCTATTGTATAAACAATTCCACCTCAGGAGTCAATGAGTCCAATTTAAAGCCGTCAGTATAATATGGTTTAGGGTATTTCCCTTGGAAAGTCTGGCTTGGTCTACATTCAACTTACTATGTTTCTAATAGGTGACTTTGGGCAAAGCATCTTGTTCCTGTCAGAGGGCAAATTCTTAGTCCTAGTTGGAGGAGATGGACAAGAAAATTCAGTCCTTTCCTTTTTCTCTTACTCTGGTTTTCCTTATGCTAGCATTTTTCCTAAAGAAGTAACCAGCAACGTGGTGGGGTAGATGAACACTAGACTGAGAGTTAAAAGGCCTAGATTTGACTCTCTGTAAGTGGAACATTTAGGCAGGTAATTTTACCTCTCTGGGCCTCAGCTTCCTAAGTTTGGCCTAGTAGAGTTCTAAGGCCCTTGTCAGTTAAGCCTTAATTTCTGATACTATGAAACTGAAACACATGTAGGATTTAGTTCCTGCTCTCAGTGTCTTCAAGCCCAAGTGTGTCTTCTGAGCTCACAGATACCTTCCAGGTCTACATAACTACTCTTTCTACCTTCTTGACTCATTAGAATCCTAGCTGACCCCAAACGCAAATGATGCTTCAGCTAGGCATTGGGCATGGCCAAACCAAAGGAGTCTAGGAATTGCATAGCCTTGGAGATTTGTTGAAAGTAGCAAGGGAATATGCCTGAGAAAAGGGAAGAAGGCAAAACCATTCCCCAGAATGAGGATTGACTTTCTTTTTTGTTTTCCTCAATAGATGTAATTTTCACTTTCTTTATTCTACAATTATTGTACAATTCTTTATTATGCTGTGGAATGACGTGGACCCCCTTGGTGGCCCTGAAGCCAACAGTGCTGGCAGGAAAAGATCGGATCAAACAGTTGTTCACTTTTTCATTTGGTTCAATACCCATTAAGTCCTATAGTAAGATTCTTCCTGCCTTTCAAACAGCCAAGTGGAATCAAGTCCTAGCCACATCAAAAATGTGACCCTATTGTCAAAAAGAGCATCTCTCTTTTGATTTGTGCTGTAAACCTTGAGATTAGTGATCACATGACCTATATAACCAAAATATTAATATCCCCCCCTTTTTTTACACTCCCCTCTGCAGCACATGTGGCTTCGGAACCAAGCTGGCATATAGGGACTTGAATGCAGGTTTTCCAAAAGATTTGGGGTGTGATGGTTAGTTGTCAAAAACAATCAGACTGATAAGTGGCACACTCCTGGCTCACTGGGCAATATGATGTGACAGCCCAGGCCGTGAGAATCAGTTTTAATATAGAGTAGTCAGGACTACAGCAACAATTACATAAAGCAGGTGAAGCTGCTTCTGCTGGTCAGCAAACATCAGCTCAAAACCACTTTGCAGCTCTTTACCGGCAACTAAGTGCCTTTATTTACAGACTGGCTGTCACTTCCCTCTGCTTGGAGATCTGGTGTATTATTTAACGCTCATTTATCTAGGGAAAACATTTCAATTTAAATCAGCTGGCACCACAGTGGCTATTGCCAGACTTTATCTCTCTATGCAGCCCCCCTCCCCAGTTCTAAAGGACAAATAGCAGAGTTTACAATGTCCATCTATGGAGCAAAAACCACAGCTCTGTCCATGGCCAGGGAGGGAAAGAGGAAGATGGACCCTTTTCATGTTACTGTCTGATTCTAATCTTTGAAATAGTCTAGATGTGAAGACACATGACTTGTTGCTCAAATGTTGAATTTATGAATTGAACATCTTACATACCCCCCCTTTTGGGGGGGCTCCCAGCTTGGCATCTGCCCTGACTAATGCCACATCACCACCCAACTGTAACATAATCTTGATCCTGGAGAGACTTAAAGATGATATGATGTGCTCAGAATCATAAAGTCAGTCAAGAAACATGTACCAGGTACTATGCTAAGCACTGGGGATACATAGGAAACAACAGGATTTCTCAGAGGTGCCCGAGTCCCAGTCTTCTTTACTCTACGTGGCCGGCTTTGTATCCATTACATCACAGTGCCTCAATCCGTGAACATGGAAAGAGGAAGATGTGTATGTTTGTATATGTATCATATGATCATAGAGCTAGAGCTGGTGGATATCTCGGGTGCTGTGTACTTCAAATGATTCATTTTATAGGCATACAGGGAGGTTAATTGATTTGCCTTAGGTCCCACAGGTAGTTAGCATCAGAAGCAAGATTTGAATTCAGGTCAACTGGCAACTGGAGTTAGAGCTATTTCTATTTTATCATATCACCTCATGTGCACCTACATACATACATGTGTATACATGCATATACTCACAAGTCATTTATTTTCTCAGGAACTTCAGTTTCTCCTTTTGTAAAATGGTGATCACATCCTATGGTAGCTACTGCCTGGGGGCTTAAATGAGAGCATATGTAAAGATCACTGAAAATCACAACATTTCATATATATGTGTATGTATGTATGTATGTATGTATACACAAAACACACATATACACGCATTGATGTATGTGCATATTTGTAAGTATATACATAATAAATACATATAGTATAGCTATAATGATGTAGATTACAGAGAACTAGTCTCAGAGACAGGAAAACTTAGAGATATTAATTTAAACATACATAAATACATACACATATACATACATATATATATATACACACAATGAGGGCTAGAGAAGTTGACTTGCCATACACACACATTTGTGTATAGATATGAAGTTGTGGCTTGCCATATGTACATGAGTATATATGGATGTGTGTATATACATCTATAAACATGCATCTATCTATATACATATATATATATATACATATGTACATAAACATATATTTATATAAATGAAGTCCAAAGAAGTTGTGGCTTGCCATATGTGTGTGTGAGTGTGTACATATATACGCAGTGTGTGGATGGATGGATGGATGGCATCGTATGGCACAGTTCTTTGGATCTCATTTGTAAAACCAAGGTGTTTGAATAAACTATTTCTAAGATTTAATGTTCTGAATCTGTTTTATATTTTTAATATAGAGAAATAGGGATAAGACCACCAGTACCTTTGCCAACATAGGACTGCACCTTCTGTAAAACTTAGAATCTTAGGCCATTGTCCAGATCATTAAGAGTTAAAGAGACTGGTCCAGGGTCATGACACCAGGATATATCAGAAGTAGGACTTTGCCCCAGGTCTTCTGGCTTTGCGACCAACTCTCTATGCTCTCTCTCATATTACATATACGTGTAACATGTTATGATTTCCAACCATCTTTACATATGTTATCTCATTGAAGCTCCTATGCAATACATACTACAAGTATTATCACCATTTTACAGAAGGGAAAACTGAGGCTCTAAGAGGTTATAGGACTTGCCCATTGCCAAAGAGCCAGCAAGCATGATCAGGATTGATTAAAGGCGTTCCTAATTCTCAGTAAGAACTCTGTCCACATGTTTGTGTAAATCAAGTGGTCACTGCAGGATAAGCAGATTTCTCTGTTTAAATTTGTAAATATATACAATAGTACTGACATACATAAACTTAGAAACACATCTTCCTCCCCAGGTGTTATGTCACTCATTCACAATGCCACTGATAGTCCTGGCATAAATTCTCCAGTACCTGACATGGGAGTGAAGGCTGTGAGCCTTATGTAGGAAGTGACTTTTTTTCTTTGGAAGCATAACAACCTTCACTTTATGGAAAGGGTTAAAGAAAGGCTTGGAGGGGATGTGCTGACCTACTTCTATAACCCAAATTTATATTGGTTGTACTAGAGGAAAAACAAAATGACTGGACCACTTGTTACACTCATGAATGACAAAAAAATCCACACTCACAACATCTGTGGGGCTCACAAAACATCTGCAAGAAGAATCTTAGAGGCAGAAGATTCTGTAAGGGGATATGACTTGCCCAGATTCACATAGTTCGCCCCTAAAGAAAAGAGGCTGAAATCAATTAGATGTATGATAAATTCCTGCATTTAGCTTTAAAAAATCAGTTACACAAGTACCTGTGTGAAGTTAGAGATAGGGAAGATCTGACTGAAGCAATTCCCAGGAAACTGTGATATGGCCTGGTGTGATGATACACACTTATACTCCCTGCTACTGGGGAGGCTGAAGTCGGCATATCTCTGAACTTGGCAATTCTGAGATATTGTAGTCTGGGGTGATTGGGTGTCCACATCGAGTCTGTCATGAATATGATGAGCCCCAGGAGAAGGGGTGAATGGCCCCAGATGGAAAAGGAGAAGGTGAAACCTCCCATGCTCATCAATAGTGGTATAATATGTGCATACACACACACACACACTCACACACGCACATATATAATACACATACACACATAATAGTAGTTACTGAGTAAACCCTTCATTTCTATCCTGGAAGAGATGGGGAATCTAGCCATTATTTTTTAAAAAGAAAATTTTAAACACAATGTAGTATGGTAGAAAGAACACTGAACTAAAATTCATGAAATCTAGGTTCAAAGCTACTGGACTCAAAGTCATGAAACCTAGGTTCAAATCTTGGCTCTCCTATTTGCCATGTGAGTTACCTTGGTCAAGTAATCTCTTCTTTCTAGGCATCTGTTTCCTCATTTATAAAAGAAGGGTTTGAACTGAATGCTTTGGAAGATCACTTACACCTTTTTAATCCCATGATCGGAAGGTTTTAATTGAGTAAAACTCAATATATGTCAACACGAATATCCAAAACAACGGTATACAGCCTTTAAAAGGTCAAGACAAGTCAGGTTAAACAAGCATTAATATACCATGTGCTGTGCTAAGCGTTAGGGCTACAAAGGCACGGTTTCTTCCCTTAAGGAGTTTACAAGCTAAAGGAGGAGAGAGCATACAGTCAACTGTATATGTACCAGACATAGATAGGTTGAGTTAGGTGATCTCAGGGAAAGGCACTAGCACTGAGGGGCTCTGAGGCATGCTTCTTGAAGAAAGAAAGGGTGAGATTTGAGCCAAGGATTGAAAGGAGTCAGGGCAGGTTGATGAGGAGGGAGAGCATTCCAGGCCTGGAAAGCAGCTGGTTAAAAAAAAAAAAAAAAAGGCAGAGTTGGGGGGAGGAACAGCAAAATGTCACTGGCTCACAGAGTACATAGAATGTAAGAAGAGACTGAAAATATATGAAGGGGACAAGGTGGGAAGCCTTATAAAAGTCAAACCGGATTTTATATTTTATCTTGAGAGCAACAGGGAGCCATTGGAGTTTATTGATTTAAGGGGGTATCATGGTCAGCCTTTATGAAGATCACTTTAACAGTTGATTGGAGAACGGCTTTCAGCAGGGAGAGATTAGATACAGTGAGACCACCCGACAGGCTTTTATTATAGACTAAGTATGAGGAGACTAGGGCCTGCAGCAAAGTGGCTGCCATATCTAGGAGAAAAGACGATGGATGTGAGAGATGTAATGTTATAGCAAGCTTAGTTATGAGAACATCGTGTCCAGGGAGAAGAATGTGAGATTGCTCTTATGTTATGCTGTGCTCAGATCACATGCAGACTACTACGTTCAGTTTATAGAATTCCATTTTTAGCAAAAACATCAGTAGACTGGAATGTGTCCAGAAGAAGATGAGCAGGACGGTGAGATGTGTGAATAACACATTGTATAAAAATTGATTGAAGAAATTGGGAGATATTTAGCCTGGAGAGGAGAAGGGCAAGGCTAACTTGATAACAATCTTCAAGTATTTCAAGGTCTGCCATTTAGAAGAAGGATCCAATGTGTTCTTCAGAGGTTGGATCAAAGAGGGAAATTTTTAGAGTAGGAAATTTAGTTCTATGTACTAGAAAATGCCCTTAATAATAGAGCTAGTGAGAAGTTGAAGGGGATGCTGTGGGAGGTAGAGGTGGGGGAGGGGTGAGGTTTCTTTCATAGTACAGACCTTCAAGTGAAGTTTAGATGGGTACTTGTTTGGGCAACTTGGTAGGGGGGAGACTAATTGGGTACTAATTGGGCTAGAAGTACCTTGAGGTCTCTTCCAACTCTGATAGAATGTAAACTCCTTGAAGTCAGAGACTGTCTTATTTTTATCTTTCTATCCTCATAGCTTAACATAATTCCCAGGATATCATCACCATCATTTAACATTTGTGTAGATCTTTAGGGTCTTCAGTGTGCTTTATGTAGCTATTTCCCCCTTTGAAGCTATCAATGCCCCTGTGAGGTAGGTATTTTTTGTTATCCCCATTTTAGGGAAGAGAAAACTGAGGCTGAGAAGTTAAGTAATTTGCTCACGGTCATCATACAACTAATGAGTATCTCAAGCAAGATTTAAATTCAGGTCTTCTTGTCTACCAGTCCAAAGCTTAATAAATGCTTGCTGAGTGACTGATTGAGAATTTTTGAATTGTAGAAGGAATTCTTGGTCAGATACGGAGCAGACTAAATGGCCTCTGAAGTCCCTTCCAACTAACATTTGATTTTATGAGCAGGTTGAAGCAGCTGATGAAAAAAAATATATAGACTTTTACTCCATCAGAAGCATGTTATTCCAAGGAGGAAAGTTGGCTAACCTACTGTACTCTGCTCTGGTCTGACATGTCTGTATCAACCAACCAATCAACAATGATTTATTAAATATCTACTATGTTCCAGGCACTATGCTGGGTAGTGAGTATTCAAATATAAAGAATGAAACAACCTTATGCTTCTGAAACTTACATTCTAATGAGGGAGAGAAGAACATATAAAAAGGTATGCAGCATAAAAATAAAGTGAATAAATAAATAAATATGTGTATGTATATGTAGACAAAGTGGTTAACTACAACGTAGTTTGGGTAGGAGAGACTAGTGGTTGAGAAAATCAGGAAAGGTTTCATGCAGGCGATGGTGCTGGAGCTTCATCCTAAGAGAGGGATTTCATAAAGTGGAAGTAAGGAGGTAAGAGTATTCCAAATATGTGGGACAATTAATGCAAAAGATTGGAAGTGGGAAATGGAGTGTTGTATGTGAGGAACAGAAGAGATACAGAGCATACGCATGTGGAAAATGGAGGGTTCAAAACTAGACAACACTCAGAAGAGGCTTATTAAGTCTTGAAGACTTCTGGAACTCATGTCATGTCATGAATGGTTGAAGGATTTAAGGATGTACAGCTTGGAGAAGAGAAGGAGTAGAAGGAACATGCTAGCTGTTACCAAATGGTTGAAGGACTTGCCATACAAAAGGGAAAGGGGTTTCCATATTGATTAGTTATTTATAACTAATAATTTTAGATTCCATTTGCAAAGTGTTTTCTATACTTCTTTTGTCTGTTTCTCAGAACCATCTGATGAAAGGAGTACAATTTTTGTCATCCCCATTTTATAGATGAGGAAACTGAGGCTCAGAAATTTTAAGGGACTTGCCCAAGAACCCACAGTCAGTGAATAGTAAAGCCTAGGAATGAATAAAGATCTTCTAATTTCCTGTCTAGTCCTCTTTCATCTAGTTTGATGAGATCGGATGATAAAATTCAGCTTATTAGAAAGAAGATGGAATGGGATTTCATTCATGTAGAAGTTAGGGATGAGGAAACTCCTTCTAGCAATGCCAATAGTTGTCTTTTCTGTAACTTATCATAGTGAGATCCTAGGTCACTGAAAAGTTAAACATCTTTTTCAGGGTCACACAAACAGTAGGTGCAGGAGATGAGAGTTTTTGATATTGAGGCTTGTTCTGTACAATCTCTCTCTCTCTCTCTCTCTCTCTCTCTCTCTCTCTCTCTCTCTCTCTCTCTCTCTCTCTCTCTCTCTCCTTTTCCCATCTTTCCCCCCTCCTGACTCTTCTTTAGACAGAAACATTATAACCTAAGCAGTTGCTTTATTATCCCCCAAATAGCCAGTAAACTGAATTTTGCCTTAACCACAAAGAGGTCAGAAATTTACTAGAGACAAATAGAAATGTATGGTTAGGTAGAGAACCTAATCTCTGCCTAACTGTTAAGAATTTCCCTAACTGGGGGCTCGGAGCAATTGTGATTGGACTCATAACTTTTCCTCTAAGATAAACTCCTATAAAGGAAAAGCAGATGGAACCACATATACCTTATGGGCCATTTTATTACCCCCTCTGCTTAAAACAAGCTAATTCTTATAATAGGGTTTTATATACATAAAAGAAGAACAGTCTAAAACTTAGAGCTAGATGGGATGGCCTCAAAAATGCTGAGAAGTAGGAATATTCAAGCAAAGGCTGACTGGCTTCCTGTCCAGGATAGTATAGTAGAAAAGATTCTTACTTTATTTGTATTTTTTTGGAGAGGGCCAGAAGGAAGGAGGGGAGAAATTGGAAGTGATTATCTCTGTGGTCCCTTCTATAAGACTGTATGTTCCTATGGTGTTTTTCTTGACTTGCTATTCTTTAGAGATTTCTTCTTTATACATAGTCCCTTCTTCCTTCCTTCCCATAAATACCCACAGAGGAATAGTTGTGCTTGGAAGGGATGGGGTAATAGCTTTTAGTGGAAACATTTTTCACCATCCTGTATAGCACTGTTTTTTTTCTTTTTTTGTCTAAAGAGGGAGTTACCCACATATTGGTGAGCATCTATTCATCTGGATTTTCCATTGATTTAGTAGACCACCCCAATCTTCAATCCCCAAGTTGACTTTCAACACCTTTCCTCCCCCAGTTTTTCCTTCCCTTTAATGCCCATCAACCTCACCACACTCACATTCACATGCAAACCTAACCGTGTCCCGCTGCAAGTACACCTATGTACACACACATTCAGAAATCAGAAAAGCATTTTTTCAGCTGCTCCTGCATAATAATTCACTTTCATAATATTCTCTTATTCAACTCTGAAATGGTGATGGGGGAAAAAAGGTTTCTCTTTATAACCACCAAATGAGCAAAGCTCAATGCTAAAATATTTTTTTTCCGTTGTAACTGAAACGTCTACTGGCTCCCTTCCCAAAAACCAGAAAGACAATTATACTTAACTGTTTAGAGATTTATAAATACTACACTCGAGTAGCCTCTGGGTAGTAACTTTAGATACCCAGCCCAATAATTTTCTTTTATTGGTTTGTGATTTAGATCTTATTTTGAGTCCTATATAATAAGAGCAGTACATTTCATTAAAAGTGCTTACTAAACAATAAAGAAAAGTTGGCTTAGGGCCCCAAGCAGGTCTCAAGTACAGGAGGGGGGCTGCACTGTAACATTTCTTCTGTGGACATTACAAGACAGATCACAGAGTAGCAGTTCAGATGTATTTCAGCAAAGCAACAATTGCAGCTGTTTTCTAAATGACTTCAGCTTAGGAGAATTTTTCCTACACAGCGTATTTCACCACATGAGAGATCCTCTTAAGACCTCCATTTACAATTCTTGTAATAGATTCCTGGAGAAGGAAGGAAGAAAAAAATTCAAAGGGGGTGGAGAAAGTTTGGTTTCTTTCTAGACTTTGGAAGATTATTCCTCCCCCGAGCCCCTCCAAAACTGAAGGTCCTTCATAGGATAAAAAAGTAAAACCAGGCAAAAATAAACTTTCTTTTTTTCCTTTTCAACTTGCAGGAAAGGACATATTAACATCCCTACCCTTACTGTGCCCAACTCAGGACAAAGGCTAGAGAGGGAAAACTTCTGGAACAGAATTCAACTAAGAGGATTCTATAGGGAGGCTCATCCTTCTAGTCAGAGTGCCAGCTTTTGGCAGTTAAGGTGTTTCTCAAAAACCAGATCCAGTTGTACAAGGTCACAAGAGTTTCTTGTCTTTCCCACTATTCCTTCCCTACTATGCTTTGTTGTCTTGTGAAAGCTTTCATAGCAGTATTCTCAGTAAAGTTTCTCTATGGGGGTGCCTGTTAAATCCTTTTTTCCTAAACACAAGCCCCTCCTCTTTGGGTTCTAAGAAACAATGCAGTGAATGCTAAAGATTGTTTCCCTGGAGTCAAATCTGGTTTTCCAGAAATGCCAAAGGGTAGCTTGCAAAGAGGATGGGGCAGTGGATCACCAAGGAGCAGCTATCTCAATAAGCTCTGTGTTTCTGAATCAGAAATAGCTTGATTTATTTGCCATAGAAATACCTGTTCAGCCCCAGTGCCTTAAAAACTAACAAACAAAAATCCATGTTGGACAAACTGATCTTATTCTCCCCCTGGGCCTTAAATTCAAGCATCTGACATTTGTTTTGGCCATTTCTTGACTTCAGTCCCATTCTCTAGGTTCCCTGCCTCCCCTGCCAAACGGCAATGAACTAGGTAATCTGGCTGCTGCTCCATCCCAATAGGACAAAACAGACAAGATCAAAATGAGGAGGAGATGAATCAGCCTGAGGCACCACACCATCCTGCCTGTCTATGAGAATGGTGTAAATGTTTGAGTTTTGCTATTAATCAGAGGTTTAGCCTCTGATACTGTCAGTATGGGGACTACGCAAGTTGAAATCAGGCAATGGTTCGCTTTCTTCTGGAAGCAAAGACATGTTGCCTTCTGGCTTTTGTTCGTTCACTTGAATAACCTGTGGAGGTTCCCAGACCTTATTCGGTCTTCTGGGATAAGAAAGACCACAGAAGTAAATGAAAAGACCAGTTGCCCCCAGAAATGAAGGTCTCAGGTGGCTAGTTATCCTTGGAAGATTGCCTAGGGAAGCTGTCAGATGTGAAGACGGGTGGTGGTATAATCAGGGAGAGGGACAAGAAGTCTTCCTTATTTATGCCTTTCAAACCCTCAAAGGTTTCTGATGAGATTCTGCACAAAGACAAATGGATCTGTCAACCAATGAACATTTATTGAGAGCCTACTATGTGTAAAGTGCTATGTTATGCATTTTGGAGAATGTGAAGAACTGTAAGACATGGTCCCTGTCCTCTGGTTGCTTCCAGCCTAGAATGGAGAGTTAAAGCAACAAAGAGAAACAAATGAATAGGGATATGAGACAGTAGATTCGAAATATCTGAATGGATGTTTCAGAAAATAAATACCATGGGGACTCCTCTGCCCCAGAGTCGTTGAGGTGAGAGGAGACATGACGAATGGGGATGGTTTTGATGAAGAGATTATGGGGAAGATCACTGCAGGGAAAACAAGAAGCAAAGGCAAACAGGTGGAACAGGGGGAAACTTCTTAAATTTACAAAACCAAGTCTTCTCGTTATTCCACATGATACAATTAAAGGATGATAGAATCTGGTTGATTAAAGAATTTTGCATCAGATATCACTATTTTTTTTTCTCTACACAGCTCCCTACTAGTATTTTTTGTTCCTACATCATATATCAGTTATGTTTCCTTCTATTGGATCTTTGAAGTAAGAAGGAATTCATTGAGTAGTGGGGTGATATGAGCAATGACCAAGTTTTCTAGTAAAATTCAAGGAAGGGAAGATTCATTCCCAGCTGAAAGATGTAGGAGAGAAGGGTCAGGGAAGGTTTCCTGGAGGAGGCGATGCCTGAGCTGAGCCTTAAAGGAAGAGCAGGATTTTACAGGCAATAATGAGAAGGAAGTATATTCCAGTAATGATGAGTGGACTATTTGGAGTCTGGAGTGGGCATTTCGAGTGCAGAATGGGGAGGAGGAAGGAAGGGAAAAGGGGAAGAGAATAGGCATTTATCTAATATTTACTATGTGCCAGAACACATGCTAAGCACCTTAAAAATATTATGTCATTTGATCCTCACAACAATTCTGTGATCTCACCTATTTAAGTGTTATGGTAATCCTCATTTTATAGATCAAAATGAGGCAAATGAGGGTTAAGTGGTTTGGCCAGGGTCATACAGCTAGTTATGTATCTGAGGACAGATTTGAACATAGGAAGATGAGTCTTCCTGGCTCCAGACCTGGCACTGTATTCACTGTATGACCTAGGATCTCTAGATCAAAGCTAGAGAGTTAGATATAGAAGTCATTGACATGAAGAATAGTACGTTAACCCATGAGAATAATACACGAAGAGAAGAACACCTAGAATAGTCCCTTAGGGTACACACTCCCCTTAGGGTTCTACAGGTAATAGCAAACCAAAGGGACAAAGCAGAAAGGGTCAGACTATTAGGAGGAAAACAAGAGGACACTGTCAATGAAGCCAAGGGAAGTAGAAATTAGAAGAGAGTAGAAAGTGGTCACAAAATTGACTGCTACCGAAAAAGTCATGGAAGATGACACTGAAAGAAGATAACTGAATTGAGTCATTGAGGGCATCAGTGTCTTCAGTAGATTGGTCCATTGAAAGTCAGATTTCAAGGAACTAAAGAGTGAGATGTGGATGATTAGAAAGTGAAAAGAGGGAGAATAGACTCTTTCTAGGAAGTTGATAATGAGGGAAGGAGAAAGGTATGGTCATAAATTGAAGGGGTAAAGAAAAGTCAAGGAAGATTTTTTTTTA
The DNA here is from genome assembly GCF_028372415.1 of Notamacropus eugenii. NCBI lineage: Eukaryota > Metazoa > Chordata > Mammalia > Diprotodontia > Macropodidae > Notamacropus > Notamacropus eugenii. Next base: position 233,249,933 of record NC_092872.1, read on the forward strand.
ATTACAGGGGTGGCATGAGTGTATTTGTAGGAAGCAGAGAAGGGATGGGGCAATAGGTGACCAGCAATGGGACAAGTTCCTAATGGAGGAAAGGGTCAGCAAGCAGAAAGGCAGTATCATCCTATGCACTTGGAGCAAAACAGAAGATAGAAATATGTGGAGAGGTTTTGAAATGTGGAGAAAGGGAAGTGAGGATGCTCATGATGGATAGCCCCAATTATTTCAGTAAAGTAGGAGAAGGGAGCTTTTGAACAGTCACCATGAGGAGTATGATAAGAAAGCAATGGGAGATGACTTAAAGTTGCTACAAACTAATGAAGGTCAAAGGCCTAGTTAAGACTAGATAGCATGAATGTATAATTGACCCCAGTCTATAGGTTTTGATGACTTACTCTAGCAATTTTTCTTAGGTCAGAAGTAGCAGCAGAGAGGGCAAATGCTAATGGAAACCTAAGATTAAATATGAACAGGACATGGAGGAAGGAAGAACAAATGTCTAAGGGATTCTAAGCTACAGTGAAGTGCCTTGTTGAACTGCTTAACTATATAGTGTTTGGATTTTGAAGGGAGAAGAGAGATGTTAGTACAAAAGAGATGGAGTGGGAGAAGAACAAAGAGGGGGGGCTTCAAATCCTCACACTAAGGAAAAAAAGGAAAAGTCCTAGAGGAATAAGGATCATCTCTGGATACAGGTCATTGTGTTATACAGAGCAACGAAAGAGTTAACACTGTCTTCCCTTGACTGGCCAGCTGTTTCTGTGTTCCACGGAAATCATGTACATCCAAAGAGCTACAGTGGAGATCCAGAGCCAAAAGGGATCCCAGATTTATGCTACCTCAGCATAAATGCCTCAGCATACATTGGCAAATGGTTCCTTTATAGATGAAGATTCACGTTAACAAATCAATCATGCCCACTGAGAAGTGTAGGTTAGGTTCTACTGACCTCATACTGAATGCTATTCTATGGACATCATGACATAGACATCAAAAAGGAAGTGTAGTACAGTGGAGAGAGAAAAGAGACAGAGAGACAGACAGAGAGAAAGACAGACAGAAACAGAAAGAGACAGACAGAGAGAGAGAGGAGATAGAGACAGAGAGAGAAGAGATAGAGACAGAGAGGAGATAGAAACAGAGAGAGAGACAGGGAGACAGAGACACAGAGAGACACAGAGAGAAACAGAAACAGAGACAGACTGAGAGAGAGGAGATAGAGACAGAGAAAAAGAGAGAGGTTGAAGCAGAGACAGAGAGAACACTGGGTTGTGTCAAGCGTTTGCTACCCTGCCCCTAACTACTTGGTGTGTGGCACTGAGCACATTGTGCTTCACTTGCCTCACCTATAAAATAATAACTCTCTAATCATCTCATAGGGGTATTGTGACAACCAACTCAATGAAATTCATTAAACATTTAGTAGGTACCTACTATGGTCAAGGTATGCAACATACACACACACATATACATACATACATATATATGTGTGTGTGTGTATTTAATATAATATTAGAGTTAAAGGCGACATCTAGGCAAAGTGCTTTAGGAAACTGAGAATGCTTAACATATCCAATGATCAAATGAGATTATGCATAAGTACTTAAGAAAGTATTGGAGGAAAGGAGGAGAAAATGCATGGTTAGCAAGAATAATGCCCCAAATAAGAGTGCTATTACAACATTTTAAAAATTACACAGGACAGAAGGAAGTTGAGAAGGAATCAATCAGGACAGTTTTGAAAATAATGTACAGAATTTTATTTATAAATATATAATATTTATGTGTATTTTATTTATATGTGCATAAAATGTACTCACAAATGTGTGTGTATGATAAAAGCAAATGGAGATGAACAGTTTCATAGAGAATCCTTTTGTGTTCTTCTCTGTGTATGGAAACATTCTTTTTTGTTTTTGCTTAAAATAAAAGATAATAAAAAGAATGTGTTGAGTGCTAGCCAGATGCAAGGTACTGAATTATTATAAAATGAAATAAATGTAAAATCTTACACTTGGGTTTATTTTTTCCCAAGTATAAGATGAGGTTAGAAAGCATTTGCTCTGATCTAGGCATTTTAGTGGATTGTGAAGTTAATGAGTCAACAACATTATGTGACAACCCCAAAAGTTAAAGCAGTCTTAGGAGGTGTTAAGAGAATAGACCAGGGTTGATGATCTCAGCTGCAGTGATGAAGGTTCTTAAGATCAGACCATGAGATTTTATGAAAAAACTATTCCCAGTTTAGCCAGAAGAAAAAATCTAATTAGGAAGGATATGATAGCTGCCTCCACATATTTAAAAGAGCTATCATATAACAGAGGAATTACATTTGTAAGCTGGATTGTTAACTACTTGAGGGCAGAGGCTTCGACTTTTTTGTGTATCCCTAGAACCTAGTATAGTTTCTGCACTTAGTAGGTGCTTAATAGATGCTTTCCCATTTACTTGATTGCTCTGTTTGACCACCAAGGGTAGAATTAGGAACAATGAATAGAGATTATAGAGAAGTCGTTTTGTGTTTGTCCTTCGTTTTCAAAAGGGACCATGACATCAGGGAAATAATGACATGACTTGCAGTTGACCTTGATTTAAGTGAGGGAGGGCTGAGAGAAGTTGTTTTAATCTTTACGTAAAGGAAAACTTCCCAACCTTTCGTGCTTTCCAAAAGTGGAATGAGTTGCTTCAGGAGATAGTGGATTCCTCTCACTGCATTCCTTTAGACATTGTTATGTTTGTCCTTTGTTGCCGAAGAAAACCATGCCATCAGAGAAATGATGATATGATGTGCACTTGACTTTGTTTTGGTTGAGGGAGGGCTGTGCAGGTCACTAGCCTCACTTCTCCTTCAGAGCCATCTGAATCCAGTGACCTGATATTCCTCAGGATGACTGGAGATGACCCAGGATGCACTGGGAGACCTTGGCCCCTCACTCAAAACAAAGTCAAGTGTAGATCATGTCATCATTTCTCTGGTGGCATGGTCTTCTTTGGCAACAGAGGATTTCTTCAGACAAAGGCTGGATAACTGCTTCTCACACAGGCTGTAGAAGGAATTCACGTTCAGGTGTGAATTAAATGGCATTTAACCTGGTAGAGTGTAAAGAACAGTGATCCAAAAGTTAGCAGATCTGGGTTCTAGGTTACCACTCTCTTGTCAACTAGATTTAAGATCATTAACAAGTTATCCATCATCTTTAAATCTCATTTCCTCATCTATAAAGTGAAGGAATTAAAATCTTATCTTCACAAACATTTAAGGATATTAGCCTGTCATGCCATTGGGTTCTCATGTAATTTCACCAGTATCACCCATGTATCTCTGATGACAAATGGCACAGTGGAATCACCAACCACATTTTTGCCTCAGTCCATCAACTATCATCACTCCTAACACGATAGAGCAGCAATCACTAGGATCAACCCATTTTTAGTATGGGACAAGTATTAATTCATGATGACAAATAACACTTGAGGACAAAAGAACTTTGGGACACAATCTTTCAAGAACAAATTTTTTTTACTGCACTCCCAGTCCAGAGAGAGCAGGGGCCATAGAAAGTTTACATGTACATGTGAGACTGAGGGTAGTCCTTGTTTTCATGTGCTTTCCCCTAAGTTCTTTCATTCTTGATCCCCATTGGTTAATCCAAATATGAAAGATGGACAAGCAGGGGAAATAATGTACATCAAGGCTGAAGTATCCCACTTAATCTCTAAGCTTCTCATTTAGTAGTCCCCAGATGATTATAAATTCACTGAAGCTTTTTTCTTACAAAGCTTATTTGTCATCCCAAAGCACCAAAGGAAACCCCCTATTATGCAGGTGTGTCTCTCACTTATTTATTTATTTGCATTTAGGATGGTGAGGAATAAAAAAAACCTGCCTTTTTATGAGCATTAATTATACACCAGGCAAGGAAGCAATTGCCTCTGTGTTATGAAATATTAAATCAAAATACTTCCCGTTCCCAGATGTCCCAGAGATAAATACAGCAGTATTTTGAAGCCCCTCTTGGAGCTGTTTTGCCTGCAAATTTATAGTTTTGTCTCCATTTTCAGAAAACCCTGTTTTCTGTGAAGTATAGCACTCTTGGTAGTTTTTTAAGAAGCAAACTCCTCTGGAGTTGCCTATGTAGGCAACAACTCTTACGCCAATGGCACACAAGGGATCCAGGGCTGATAGGCTCCTTTAAGATGACAAATGGGCTGGAAGTGTTATTGTCTTTGATTGCATGCCTTACATCATCTGTATGTAGGAATAAGAGGGCCATACTTTATCTTTAGCCATTTTATAAATATTTAAGTCCTTATAGTTGCCTAAAGATATTAAAGCATATTTTACAGTAGTTGGAATATAAATATTATATATAGCACAAGATACCAAAGTAGTTTAATGAATTCATAATTTTCTGTTCACTTTTATTAGAATGTGTTTTATGTTAGAAAAGTTCCATTTAAAGAATAAGATGCCATTCTACTCCCCGAAAACACAGAACTGTAGCAAACATCAATGGGGTTGTGATACCATGAGAACGGGAGGCTTCAACATGGTAGAGAAAAGGGGGTTAAGACACAAGTATGAATTTTCCTAATTTCTGCATTTTAATATAAGTAATGTTTTGAATAAACAATTTTCTAGCTTACTTAAATCATGAAGTACTCCAAAGAAAAATTTTGCCTTGCTTTGTTTTAGTGGTGGTAATGTCCTTAAACTTTTGTTTCTAAGATGTTATTTAGCAAACACAAGTAAAGAAGATGGCCCCAAATGGGCAGAGGAATAGCTGTGACTCAGGGTTTTGATTTGAACAATATGGTCCTCCATCACAGGTGTCAGTTTCCCTGAATGAAAATGAGTGTTTTTGTTTTCTTTGAGTGAATGGGGAAATTTGAGGATTATTTTTTGGTATGTATTTTCAGTTTTCCAGTGAAATATAAAGAATTTCCTCTTTAATATTTCACAAAGTTTCCCCAGTTCCCAGTGGGAGTCCATGCTAGGTAATGTTTGCTAATTACCAACAACAAAACTAGACATACAAAGCTGGTAAATTACCTGACCCTTTCTATTTTAATGAGACAACAAGGATTTCAGGAAGGGATGTTGTTTCAGTGGTTAATGGTGTCAGCAATGTTGTAATTGTGGGTTGAGACACATTAGCTGAACAGCCACGTGTAGGAAGGGCTTTCTCTTGACAAGCTCTTTGGAGACTCGAGCCATATTACCATTAAGCCTTTGTCATTTGCATGCTGCTAATCACTTACTTTATTATCCAGTGTATCCATTGTCTTTCTTTAATTGCTCTTTAAATTAAAATTAAAAATAGTTACAAAGCCCACCATGGCTGGGATGGCATCCTGATTATGAAGATAACTTCAAGAAAATGAAACATATGATAATATATTGCAGGGATTACAAGAGAGCTCCCGTTGTTAGATTCTCTGCCAACTGGCCTCAGGGGCTTCATTGCAGCATTTTCTCATGCTTTGGCCCATGTTATTTGTTTAATAAATGGTTATTTATGACCTTTGCAGCTATTATAGAAACTTATAGAAAAGTACCTCCTTTTATTTGTTGGAGCCACCATGCTTCTCTTCTCTGGTTAATGCTTCAAGGGTTAGTCATGGGACAGAGGCCGAAAATCTCTTTAGGGGAATGCATGATACTCAAGAAATAAGCTCCCTTCAGAAGTAGATGCAAGTTCATTCTATCTGTCGAGGTGAAGAGTTTTCACAATTGACTGGATCCTAAGTGGTACCCTATTCACTAAGAAAGTATGATCATCCAACAATAAAATCTAACTAGCATTGATTATATCTTTGCTGTGTGTAAGAGAGGAGATAGCATGGTATAGTGGATAAAGGATTGGGCTTGGAGTCAGGAAAATCTGGCTCTAAGACACGTTAACTTTATATTTGACCATAGGCAGATTACATAACATCTTGAGGCTCCATGCAGTTCTTTAAGACTTTAAATTACAAGTGATTTGCTGATCTGAGGCTGTGGAGGAAATTATGATGCAAGGAGTTCTCTACACAATAAAATTATAGGTCCGGATTTTACCACACATATGGCACTGGGGATATAAATTTTAAAATTTCCCAGCCCTCAAGGAGTTTCTATTCTACTGGCTATAGAATTCTACAGCTAATTCTGTTCTACTCAACTGAATTTTCAGAGTTTTACCATTAGCTTTATTTCACAAGACCCTAGATTTAGAGCCGAAAGAGATGCAGTCATCATAAAGTCAACACTGAGGAAAGCAAGGCCCAGAGTGCTTGAGTGACTTGTCCAAAGTCACATAGGTTGAGTTACTTATTTGCTTCTGTCTCTTGTATTTGGATACTGTTAAATGTGCTGAATACCATGCCATTGATGGTATCATTGTGTAAACTGATCCTTATAATTCATAATACCAAGCAAAGGACAAAAATCAGTGGAAATGTTTTATGCCAGTTAACTTCAACCATTTCTTCAGTGAGAACTTTGTTTTAATGTATTTATACATGTATGTATAGGTATGTATACATATGCCTATACATACATACCTATAGATACATAGGTATGTAGATATAGCTACATATATGTATGCACATGTATATACAAATATATATCTATGGTATATAAGCATATGCATATATGTATATATGCATATAAACACACATATGTGTTTATGGTATATAAGTATGTGTATATATCCATACATATATATTCTTATACATTTTCTTCCTTCTAAATGTTCATTCCACATGGACATATGTGTGTTCCTGAGGTTCCAGGCTCCTCCATCAAAACAGAATAGAAAAGTTGGCCATAAATCAATCCATTCCCACCCCAGGGCCTCTTCACAGGGTGGGGTAGCACAGCAAGGGAGACATCCCCTAAAGCAATAGGGGAAGCAATAGTGGAAAGACAAAAGGAGGGGAGGGAGCAGGAATGCAGGGGTTTTATAAGGAGTGAATGAGATCTACTCAGACACATCTCATATCATAAGCAAAGAAGAAGAGTCTTAGTGAAGCTCCTAGGAAGACCTAAGTTTCTAGCAAGGAAAGTTCTCGGCATAGAAAATTCCAGAAGATGAAAATGGTGTCAGATAGGAGTAGAGGCTGTATAGAGAGAGCAGTGACACAAATTTGAAAGAAAGACTAGATCCCTCAACCCACCCGTCCATCCTCCAAAATAGACTCCTCTAGCACTGGACTAAAATCTATAACATTTGGATTCTGGTTGCCATTAATTCATAGTGTGCTATTGGGCTAGTCACTTCTCCTCTCTAAAGCTCTTTTCATTCCTCTGTGGTTTCTTAGTGGCTTTAAAACTCTGCGTCTGAAAGCATAGTAGATCTGTCTCTGACACTATGTGACCATAGGAACCAAAAGGATCACTGGCTTCAATAGTCTGTCCCATAAATACAATGGAGTTGGGTTTGATATTCTATGAGACAGATATAAGGAGACTGGGAGTTTTACTATTTTGAGGAGAAACTGTCAATTGTGATGACTGATGGTAGAGGACAGAGAAAAAGGACCAAGATAATTTATTTCCTGAGAGGATTGAGTTTAACATTTAGCTTGTGAAAAAACATAGAGAGAATTCTTGAGAAGAGACTTTAATTGTATTCTGAGAGAACTGAATAGTGGGACTGTGTTTCCAGAATTGAGAAATCAGCAGTTGTGGTAACTTTCTATTCGTGTAGATGTAGATGTAGATGGAAGTATATACAGCTACACCTACATACATATATATGTGTGTATATATCAGACATATATGTATATATGCATGTATATATTATAGAAATGAGCAGAAGTTTGTGGGAAAGTTGATTTCTCCAGCTTATTAAATATATATTGAGAATCTTTTATGTAACAGTAGCCCTTCAGAAATGGCTAGAGGAAAGTTTTCCATGATGGGAGGCTATTGTACATGGATTGCAAGGGGATGTACTGTATATCTTGGCAAATATTTCTTTTACACTGAGTTAATTTCCCACACATTTCAGATATGGACATTTTAGTTTGCTCATGATTAGTGACTCTGTCTTCTGCCATTGGCTCTCACAACTAAACAATGGCATTTGGAATTTTAAATGGAAAAAAAAGGACATTTGAACTGCATGACAAATGTTGAAAAAACAAAACCCATAGCACTGAGAACATAAAGCAACTATTTATAATGTAGAGGTGGTTACCTTTTAAGTCAATCTATCATTTTAATGAGCTCTTTGCATTTCTTTGATTAATGTTCAGACAAGAGAGGGGGGGAAACAAAGGGTACAATAGAAAAGTGTGGCCTTGACAGCATGAGGGGGTCTTCCTGTTTATTTTAGCCTTACCCACTTAATATTGCTGACTTGCAATTTATATATCCATCTTTGCCCTAATGCAAAGTACTCTTGTAGTTTATAAGAAATGTAACCTACCATGAAAGAGAATCTTCTAATTGGTGAACCAGCTTTAATTTTTAACTCTAAGGGCAGTGTAGGGAAATTAATCCTGAACAGATGGGCATGATACTAGTATCTAGTCTCAAGCCACTTAGTTAGTAATCATCTCCACCATGGACAGATCTCTGACCATAATAATAATTCATACTTTTGTAGCATGTTAAGGTTTAAAGCATTTTCCTCACAACAGTGCTGTAGACCATGTGTCACTGGCCTTATCTTTCGAATGAGGAAAATGAGACTCAGAGAGGTGATGTGACTTTTCTTAGGCATCACAGAGAGAAAAATGTTTGAGCTGAAATTCAGACCCAAGTTTCTCAACTCCCAACCCACAATTATTTCCATGACAACACATTCCCACAATGAAAAATAGGTATTGAAGCTAGAAGAAGCCTGAAAGTTCATCTCAATAGCAAGACTAGAACAGAAAAGTAGGTAACATGATTGCATTTGATATTAATAACTTATTATTCATGTCAATTGGTGCACAAAATAAGGAGATATATGCTTTCCAAAGGTGTTCTCCCCCGTCATTGAGGAAGAACAAGGCAGAATCCAAGGTGGAGAAGGATTCCATATAGAAATGAGATGCAAGTTTATGGATGACATTGTACTCATTGCATTTAATGATGCCTCCTAACTGAGAGCCATAATCCCTCAAAAGAATTTGACTGAACTATTCACATAGGTCAAATAAACAAGCAAACAAATAAATAAGTGAATTTAGAAAGTCTATTGGCCAGCCTTGGGTGTGCCTTTGGATGAAAAGACTATAGAGTTTGCCCATCAATATTTCAGACACTGAAAATGGACAGTGAGCTGAGTCCAGCATTGAACAGATGAAGGAAAGTAGACCGGATTGTCCTTGGGAGCCTGCGGAGTTTAGCTTCACTTGTTTGTTTTTAGTGATTCCTAAGTATCTCTGAGTAACAAAAATCCATCCATTTGATGCCACTGTTCTTCCAATGATGTACAGTCAAATGTTTTGGGATACTAAAATTTAGAAAGAAATTGAGTTGAGGAATAATCAAAGGGGAGTAGAGAGATATACGGTGAGTTGGGGCTGTAGCATATCAAGCCTTATTGTATGCCAGGATATTTTACCCCCATTGACTTTATCTTAACAAGGTGACTTGAGGGCACTTTATACGATGCTCACTCAGGATATGCTTTGATAAGCTTGTCCCAGGTTGGAGAGACAGGACAAATAATAATGATATCCAGGAATGTGCATGATTTTTGTATGGGTGCTCTATTTAAGCAAGTGGGATTCATGTCCCCATACAATGGCTTTACAATGAAATGCACAGGAGGGATTTTGTGTCTTGCTTCCCTGTCCCAAATCCAAGCTCTAACAAGTGAAAGGTGCCTTAAGCAGACTGCAGGGCTGTTTCCCCTGGGATATTCATCAAAGACAGAGGCTCCAGAAAAATAGCACACTTGAATATATCAGTGTAATACATTCGTGAATGTGAAATAAGAATCAGAATTATAGCTCAGACCTTTACCCTGTCCTGGAGAAATCAGTAAAAAGGATTTTCTATAGCATCCAAAGAATGAAGATGAACTCATGTGCATTCAATAAACATTCTTTTCACTGAAGAGTGAGCATTTGAAGTATTTTACCTGGAGCTGGGAGAAGGCCCAGTGATGTGGTTCAGATCTGAGAGACTTGTTTGAAAAGGTATCATATAAAAGGGATGTTCTCTGTGGCCAGAAGGGATTTATGTGACTCTGATCCTCATGTCTCTAGGCACTGTGTGGGAGATAGTTATCATTCTATGGTCATGCCCATCTCGATTGCAATATGCCCAGGTTATTTGACCTAAACCAGATAAATTTACAGGTTGAATAAGCCTGGGAGTTTTTCCTCCGTCTCCTCCTGACACTGACCTCTGGCACTCTCCATGGTGCCATACCCTGCCTTAGGTTTTTAAGTGGGGACTGACAAGGTAGGAAGGCCTTTGGGCACTGCACTTTTCAGAAAAGCCACCTTCTTGCTAAACAATCATTTTTTATTGAGTAAACATAGGTCAGTTGCCCAACTCTTCTGACTTGGTGACTCCAACTTCGTGGGAAGCCACTAAAAGCAACTGTGAGAAAATATTATGAGGTTAAACAGAGACTTTCCTTTCTCTGGATTTCTCTTGCAGCCATTTATGAAAATCTATTTCCCAAATCAGCCCTGTGCTCATGGATTTTTTCCACAAGTTAAAAAGCAATTGTGCTCCTAGACATGGAATTTTCTTTCCTTCATGTGCTGAGGAATTTGTTGGAATACATATTGCAGAAATGACTGCTGTGGTTATTACTGTAGTTGCTCAGGGGAGCTATTCAGATTCCTCATTTATTGGAGCTTAATAGATTAAAAGTCCAAATTGAGTCTCATGATATAAGCCTAATCAAGTTCTAATCTGCATAATTTTCCCATAAGCAGCTATGGGAAATTTGTATAATTTATGTTTCAGCAGTTGCCAATCATGTGTTAAATAGCATTGTTGCATTTACTTATCAAAATATTTTTATTGATCTTCACTTGCTCTGACATTTGACTTGGGGAGTTTTTTTTTTTTTAACTCATAGGAGATTTATCTTCTGGATGATGTAATAGAAGATGTTTCTCTTGATTTTTAACATGCCTTTCTAGATAATTTTTAACTCTGATCTTTTGCTTTTACAACGGCATATTGAATATCTGTCTCAGCATACAGAGATGATTCAGTCTAATTCATGTCCCAAGTTTAACGTAGCATATGGATTTCTAACCATCATTTATATGCACACAATAAAAGCTAATTTGGACTTACATTTGAACCAATTCCTTTATGTTAAATCTATGGAAGTCGTAGTGGAGAGAAAGAGAAGAAAGCCCTTGTCTTCATTTCTCCATCTCTGTCATAGGAGGTGATGGATAAGAAATTTCCTTTCTCTCACTCATTGGGAGATTTCACCAGGGAAGATTTAGGAAAGTACTTTGTATTTCCCCCAAGGAAAAGCAATGTAATAAAGCATTTATTATATGTACTAAACTGTGCATTGGAGCTGCACAAAGTACGTTAAGCCTAACTACAATGGGTCCCTGTTCTGCTGTTCCCTACTATTGTTTAAAGGTGAAAGCAATAAAATGGTATGGCCAATCCAACCCTGGTTGACTGCCTTGGTTGGGAAAAGAGAAGAGAGGAGCAGATTGATAGAAGGGAACAAAGTACATGCTTAGGGTGGTGAAGGGAGAAGGGCACCGGATTTGTAGGGAGCCTAGACTGTAGAAGGTGCTTAATAAATGTTTATCAAATAGATTCATCCCAGATTCACATTACAGATCTGTGACTATCTCTGAAACATTAGACCAATGGTTTCCTTTCTCTAAGCCTGAGGTTGTCAGCTCTAAAATATGGAGGGTGGACTACATGTCCCCCAAGAATTTAGAAATATCCAGATGAAGGGAAGCGATTGTTCCTTAGTGCTGCTTATGGCCAAATTTCATCTTCCAGAATCACAATAGTTTTAGATCTGTCAGGGACCTCAAGAATTGTTTAACCTAACTCACATTGGAAAAGGCTCTTTACAATAATATGCTCAAGTAGTTATTTAATCTTTGGCTAGATATCTAATAAGGTGGGACTCACCACCCATTGAGGCAGTCCTTTTCATTTTTGTACAGCTGTATTTATTAGCAAGTTGTTCCTGACATAGCCAAAAATTTGGTTTTCTCTGTGGTCACTTCCCCTCTTTCTTCCTGATCTGCCCTTTAGGGTCAGATAGACGTAGTGTGGTATAGTGGAAAGGGCATGGTTTAAATATTAAGGACCCTATATTCAAATCCTTCCTACTTTTTGGTCTTAGATACGTCACAGCCTCTCTGGTCTCAGTTCTTCATCAATAAAACAAAATTTTGTTATTGTTCAGTCAATTTTCAGTCGTGTTTGACTGTTGTGACCCCTTTGGGAGTTTTTTTGGCAAAGATATTGGAGTGTTTTTGCCATTTCCTTCTCCAGATCATTTTACAGATAAGAAGACTGAGGCAAACAGGACTAAGTGACTTGCTCAAAGTCACACAGCTACTAAGTGTTTGGGGCGAGGTTTGAACTCAGGAAGGTGAGTCTTCCTGACTCCAAGCTCAGCGCTCTAGGCACTGCACTGCCTAGCTGTCCTAACTAAAGAAAGGGCAGGTCAACAAATACGTATAAATGAGATCCAAGGGGAAGAATAGGAAATACAGTTGGAAAATAAGGTTAAATTTCAAGGAAACCAGGTGTGCCTTAGACTAAGAGTTTATTTCCCATCTCTTACCTTCAGTGGAGTGAAGCTTCTCTAGTCCTCTTGAACCTTGGCATTTGAAGCTAACTTAACCCCCTGGCTTCTCCAAATGCATCCAAGTTTATGACCTAACTGGTGTAGATTTATTAAGTTGTGCCACGGGAGGACCTGGCATGAACCACCATGGCATGTGAGTACAGAGTCAAGACCAGGAATATAATAAGTTGCTGCCATAGGAGAATCTTTAGGGGAAGAAGTTGAAATGTACAACATCTGTCATACCTTATCTGGTCCCCTGACCCATTAGGGCCTTATAGACTTAGAGCTGAAAAAAGATCTTCATGACCATCCAATCCATTTTACAGATGAGGAAACTGTGGCAATGGAAATTAATCAAGCAGCTTCCAAGTTCATGTAAGCTGTAAGCATCAGTGGCAGGGTTTGAACCCAGTCCTCAGAGTCCAGAGTCAATAGCCTTTCTTCTTTACTTACTGACTGCTTGCCCATATTCTTGGCCCCTACAATTGATTTCTCTGCTTGTTTCAGTCCTTGGATTTCTTCATGCCAAATAAATCTTTGTCCTGATCTGGCCTGGCTCTTACATGGATCTTGTTTCAGACCTCGCTCTTGTAGTTAGGTTTTAGAGTTAGAGAGGGATTGACATATCCTAATAACAATGGTCAAATGAGCTAGGAATATGAAAAGATTTATTGAAGATGTGAAAACCATCTTAAGATATTTAAGGGCTATTATTTGAAAGAAACAGAAACCTTATTTTGCAATTCTCAAGAGGGGAGAACTAGGGAACAAATAGTGGAAATTAAATAGAGTGATGCAGGTTTTGGTTCAAATTAGTACCTGTGTATCAATTTCAGTTGTCCAAAAATGGGATATGGCATGCCATTTCTAGTAGTGAGCTTTTTATATTGTAATAATTTGAGTACAGTTTGGATAACTATTTATCAGGGACATCCTGCTCACCCAGAGGATAGTAAGTTTTATTAGATGACCCATAGGGTTCTTTCAAAATCCTAAGATTTTACAATGCTAAATTATTCTGTGTGCTAATCTATTCACCTAAAGTGTATTATGATTTTTGAACTGAAGATTAGTTACTCTGATGTAGTTTTTTGCTTAACCAGAATTTCCCAGCTCTGCTCTGGAGAGATATCCCCAGGTGATCATAAAACTCTCAAAAGTGCACACACTCCAAACCCAGTTAAGTTTAATTCACTTAAATTTAAAATATAAACTTATTCCATTTACAAATTTTTTAGCAAAGGACACTTGTCTTGCAGAATTTAGTACAGTGTTGGCCATCTTTGGTCCCCAACTTGATAGTCCCTGTAAAGGGAGATTAAGAAGGGAAAGCATCCCTATGACACCTAGTTTCCATCTTTTGAAAGAGCTAAGAGAGGAAATAATGAAGTGAAGTAGCCAGGGCAAAGATAAAAAGTTGTAACTGGTAGGTAGAAGCCATTTGGGATTTGCTAGTCCAACTCAGATTGTTCAGGGTTCCTGAACTCTATACATATTCAAATCATTTAAATTCAATGTTCATACAACTTTGTAAAGTGTGTTTTATCTCCCCACTACCGTATCCCCCACCATTTCCCATGCTCTGAAAGTTTCTCTTCCTTCATGATGCCATCCCCAAATAACTCCAATCTAGGACAATTTTGATTTGCTTTCAATCTGCTGAGCATTTTACAGATGTACTGAATGCCAAATTGTCATGTACTTGCTTACATGTAACCTTGGTGGTATTCTTTGTTCCTAAAAATTGTCTCCTTAATCAAACTAGAGTTTTCTCATGTGCAAAATCATGTCTTTTCTTTCCTTTCCATTCTCCCTACTGCCTAATACAGCTTTGCATACAGTAGACACTTATAACATGCTTTCTAAATTAATTAGTACTTGATTGAAACCCAGTATTAAGTTAGATGCTTTTTCCAGTCTCATTTGTTCTCAGGAAGAAAATCCCAGGTGTTGGTTTTACAGATATTGACATGAAACAACTTTTGCAATTCTTGCTAAAGGACTTAGTCTGAGTAATTAACAGAAGTGCTCTGCCTGACGGAGACCCAGCTCAGCCTTCAGAATAATCACCGTACTTGGAAGAGAAAGCCTTAGCTAGCTGATGATGTGAACTAGGCCTTTTTATGGGCAATCTAAATCCCTGGGCTTGGACGTGTTCAGCTCAGAGTACAAGCAAATATGACCATTGATAGTGGAAAATAATCCAGAGCAAAGTAATAGAAACAACTAAAAGAGGGACGAAAAATGTCCGAAAAGCAAATGATTGAGGATATCTTTAAGGAAAGGAATACTTCTCATAACAAATATGACCACCTGCTTTCACCTGAACTGATAGGTGCAAAAGATGTTTCAGGACTGGAATCAATAGGTTCTGGCAATTGAATATGGTAGCACCATTAACAGAAATAAGGAAGAGCAGGTTTAGTATTGTATAAACATGTTACGTAAGAAAGTGAATGGTAATGTCCTAGCCATCTAGGATGTAGAATTCAAGCTTGCCTGGGGCTTCAGGGAAGAACACTTTGAAGATCACTCCTAATATTGGTTATTCTCATGACCTCATTGTCATCCCACCCAATTAGTCCCAAATGAAAGAATGTTGATGCTTCCATGGAGGCATGAGTCCAAGATAGGAGGTTCTTACTCTTGATGTGTCAGGGAATCATTAGATTTGAGGGAATCTATCTCTCCCTCTCTCCCCTCTCATATTCATTATTCATTTCTCGCAGTTAAATCAGTAGTTATTCCTAAAATTAATTTTCATGATTTAGTTTAGCTAATGAAAGTCATGTTTCCCAGTTTCATTATTCACTGTATGTTGTTTAGGATGCCTGGAGGATTTCATGGGTTTGTGGTATAGACCCACAAAGATAGAATGCAAGGATTAAAGGTTGAAGAAGATTTTTATCCACCTTTGCAAACATACATGGAAGGTTCACAGCATTCAGTGACTAAGTCAAAATTTAGATCTATTTTTTTTTCAGCTGCTGTTGTAATGAATAGTATAGATGAGGTCAATTTTTTGACTTCATTTCTTTTTCAGAAGCTAGATTCCTATCCCTCCAAAAAAATTGCAGTTGAGAAAATGGGATATATATACACATAACCCTATATGCCCACACATATGTGTGTATGTGAATGAAAGTAGAAACATAAAAAAAATGTGAATTGAGTAGCAATGGTTTCACTTAACCAAATGAATTCAAAGGAAATTTGTACTAGAGGAAGAAACATTTTGAAAGCATTCAGGAACTGATTTTCAAGATAACTCAGAGGAGCATATTCCAAAAGAACAAAAATAAATAAATAAATATGGCACTATTGCTAGAACAAGCCTTTAGCAGTTGCCAATTGATACGCTTACTTTCTTTCCTCTACATTTTTTAAATGATCTCTGTATACAGGGAGGGTATCCTTGAAAAAAAATTATGAGAATGGAATAAACAATTTTTCTCAAATAATTTTCTATAACAGACCACGTTTTCACATTCAAACATTTTACTGAGACATATAGAAAATATGTTACCTTTCTGTGATTATTTTTCATTGGTAACAACACACACACACACACACACACACACACACACAAACACACACTTGACTCCACAGAGTAAAAAGCAGCCTTAAAGGCACTTTCTCCAACAAAGCATTTCCTAGATATTTGAAAAGCCAATACACAAATCCGGAGAAAATGAAACCACAGAGGTACTTATGCTCCATGATCATTTTATCATCAGTATCAAATAAAGCATAAAAAGTGTTCAGCACTATCATAAAGGCTGTTCGGGGGGAAGAATCCAAATGGGATGGGACAATTCCCCATCCTTCCTCCCTATTGTTCATAGTTGTAAGTGATAGCGTAATTATTACAGAGCACTTTTCAACCCTCTTCAAGGAAATCCATTGCTGTATGAAAGAAATCACTCTAAGAGACCACACAGGAAGATACAAACAAACAATTCGTATTGCCCAGTTTATGACATTTAGTTGGATGGCAGCCAAGCAACTGGCCAGCACCATAGCTGGACAATGAATTTGGTTCAGAATTGAGTAAGAGGAGAATGTACTAGAATGTATTTAGAGAATTTTGTAGAGGTTTCAATGATTTCCCATGTTCCTTCCCACCAAGAAAGCCATCTTCTCCTAGTAATGCTGTCTGAAGGTGTCATGAAATAATGGCAAATCACAAGAACAGAAAAGAAAAGAAGTGCTAGTGGCTTCAGACTATTATTAATGGTGACTTTTGAGGATGGAGTGACAATAAAAGCCTTTATCAGCTACATAGAACTGGAAAAAAAAGGTAAATTGGTCATTTACCCAAAGCAAGGGTTTGAATATGGATATTGTACATATGCCCCCTGCAAAATCTTAAGATGTTGGAGAAGGGTTTTTGAATGTTTGATGGATTATCTGTGAAGGGTTTATGCCAGGCTATGGTGAAGGATCACCCAAGATTAAGAAGTATATGTGGGTCATATTAATCACAAGGAGGAAGAATACCCTTGATAGTGAGGTCACAGGGATACAGAAATATTGATGGATTTTTCAAGCCAAGTATACCATCTTCCCACTCCATCGTTGGGGTGATGCTGAGGAGAGGGGGGCCAGCAATGGGCCACCCGCCAATTTGACAGTTGTGAGTGCTAATGGAATGAAGGGAAATGGAATATGAAAGCAAAATGAAGTCAGACTAGGAGTTGGGCATGTCATTTCCAAATAAACGTTTCATGCAAAAGAATCGAATCTTTTCACAGCAGAAAATGGAGTCTTTAAATAAGATAAAATAAAAGCATTGCCTTAGCTTGTTCCAGGTTCTGTAATGAAATACAGTTTTCCTAATATCCTGTGACCTGAATTTCTCCCTGCTTTATGGATGCTATTCCTTGATGTACAAACCTGTATTTTCTCCAGTCAGCATTCCATGATGGCTGTCAAAATAAAGGCCATGTATTATGCATATAGCATTACCGATTTAAGGTGTTTACTTGTCAAGTTGAAGAAATTCAAAAACGTCATATTCACTGAATTCGCATGGCTGTCACTGGGAGTTTTTTATGCCTTTGAATGAAACTTTTGATGAAAACAGTTTAGGTTTTCCCTTCACTTTTCCAGAGGAGGGAAACAGAGAGCATTTTCAATCCAAAGTTATACAGTTGGTGTGTTTTCCTTGAGTCGAGAAGGATGGACGCTGAAGCTCTCCCTAGTTTCTTCAACAAAGATGCCACGCTGTCTTTCAGAAAGTGAACTAATTGTTTTCAAAATACATTCAGACAAAAATTAAATAATGTGCAATCAGGAAAGGAAAATTAGGTCAAGTCAAGAACTTTTCCCCCTCTGAAAGAATGAAAGAAAGTTATGCTCAGGAGAAAGAAAAAGTAAGATCTTTACAATTTGTGGCATAGGGGAGAGAGTGATGGACTTGGATCTGGAAGACCTGAATACAGATCACTCTTGTTAGCTACATGAACCTGGGCATGAAACTTCATAAACTTTAAAGAGCTCATTAAATATTAGCTATTTGTATTGGTGTTATTATTATTCTCATTATGTATTTCAGCTCATGCCTTTTGGACTAAAAGAACAAAATGTAATATCTCAGCCCTGGGAATTCTTTTCTCTAGCCTCAGTTTCTTTATTTGGAACATGAAGAGGTTGGATGCAGTCTATGTGATTTGTTCTAGCCCTGGGAGACTATGATTTCCCTAAAACTCCAGATATCTAAAATGCTAAACTTGTCTTTATCTCATTGTGTCACCTTGGAAAGACAATTTGGCCAGAACAGGGAGCTGATGATGAAATAACCTGCTGGGAATGTTTGAGGTTGATTTATCTGGAACTAGTTCATGCTAGGTGTTTAGCTCTCTGTCCTGGGCACCTGGGAAAACAGCAAGAGATCTCTCTTTCCCAAGCATCTAACTCATTGGCTATTTTATGCAGCAAGCTGCTGTGGAGATAGGTGGGGAGATACACAAAGTTAATGCAAACCCTGCCATCATACCTGCCCTCTGTGTGAATGGGAACAAATCAGCACTTGCTGAATTAAGCTAACAGTAACATTTACCATATGCTGCCCTCTGTAAAATTAATTTCAGCTGAATAAAATTGTTCCTGCCTTGCTTAGTAATTACTCAACGAAATTATCAAAGTCACATGAGATGGCTATTCAGCTTGCTTAGTAGCCTAAAGATTTTCTCATTTTTCTTGTATACATATACTTCACATAGCCCTGACTTATTTATGCAAACATGTATACTCAATATTAATTATTGAGATCCATAGCATCAACTACCAAGGAATCAAAAAGGCAGTGATCAAACTGGCTACTTTCCAAACTGGTTATGACTAGAAACCCACTAGACAAAGTCAGTGTATAAGTTTGAGAGTTCAGTGTAGGTTTGGGTAGGAAACTCTTCATGGCAGTCAACATGATTTTTGAAAAAGGAAGAAAGAAAGAGAAAGAAAATAGGGAAGAGAAAGAAGAAATTATGGGGGAAGGAGAAGAGGAGGAAAAGAAAAGGGTAAGAAGAAAAAAAGAGAAGAGAATAAAATAAAGAAATATAAAGAAAGTAGGGGGAAGGACAAATGGATGAGAGGAAAGAGAAAAGGAAAAGAAGATGAGAGAGCATGGAGGTAAATAAGGAATGAGAGGATGGAAGGAAAGGAAGGAAGGAAGGGGATGGAGATAAAGATGAAAGAGAAGAATGGAAAAAGAAACAATTAGCTGAAAGTTTGTTCCTGTAATGTAAATAGAGTGCCAATGTCAGAAATAGATTTATGGTTGATGATCTAACTTGTCGATTCAATAGGTCATGAATGGTATTCTTTCAGTTGACATTCTAATACTTGAAAATCATCTTGGATGGCAGAATCAGGATCTATAAAGGTCTCTAAAAGCTAGAACAGTAGGTTAAAGCTTTGATAAAATTTATTTTTAATTATTAATTAACAGATTTTCCTCCTACCTCTGATCTCACTCTTACTTGAAATGTCTGGTGAAGAAATCATTCCTTTGTATCTAGTAGTCTTATAAAAAATTGCCTGAGACACTGAGAAGGAAAGCAACTTCTGTGGTAACCTACCGTGAATATGACAGAGTGAGATGAGACTTAAGTTTTTCTGATTCCAAGGACATACCTCATTCCATTATGTCATACTGTCTCCATATTTGATAAAGAAAAATATATTATCTTGATCTTGTTTTTAAAACAACTGGTCATTGGCCTGAGGATCAAGAGACTGAATACTAATTGTAGTTTTGGTAATACTGTTGGGCATTGTAGACTTCCCAAACTATGTCACTTTGGGGAAAGTCACTCTTTACCTAACTTTTCTCATCTGTATTGTGAGCAGAGTGAAATAGAAAAAAATGTTAAAGTCTTTTAGAAATCAATTATCCTACATAAATGAAAATTACCATAGAAAAAAAGGAAGGGGGAACATTCACTAATTCTAAGATGAAAAAAAAAATTCTGCTTAAGAGATAAAGATCTCTTAGTCATAATGGAACACAAGATAAATTTGAATTTGCAATATACTTAGAGGATTTGGGGAGGAAACCATTCATGTAAAAATGACTTGGAATCTGGGTGCATTGTCAAGTCAATATGAAGAGCACTGAGACCTAGTAGAAACAGTAAATGTAATGTTAGGGAGTCTATGGAACAAGGGAAATGTACACTGCTTAGGTCTGGAGTACAGATACCATATTTTAAGAAGCATTTTTGACAAACTGGAGAAGTTTCATAAGAGTCCAATTAGAATGATGAAGGAACTTGAAATTGTATTATATGTGCACTGGTTGAAAGAACTAAAGATAGCCTGGAGATGAGGCAACTTGGGGGAAATATAATCACCTTTAAATATGTTAAGTATTGCCATGTAGAAGAGGTATTGTAATTTGCTTGATTCCATTGGTAAACTAGGATGAATGGGTTGAAATGGTAGGAAGGCAATTTTCAGCTACATATTGGAGGAGGAAAACTTCAATGACAATTAGAATTGTCCAAAACTGGAATAGACTACTTCATGGAATGATGAGCTTTATATCACTGGAGGTTTCTGAGTAGAACCTAAATGACCACTTCTTGTGATATTGTAGGAGAGATTCATGACATCCTGTCTGACTCTAGGAATCTCTTAGCTTACACATTTCCCATGCCTAGGGAAACATTTGTTTTATTTTATTTTCCAGACAATTACACTGATTACTTTAATGGAATCAACTGGTTTCACAGAAGGTCTCTATGAAGCCATAACAGAAGTCAGTTGTGTCCAGAACTGTATCAGAAGTCAGTTAAAATGATTTGTGTCTCTATCCTTTAAAAAAATATTCCTCAAAGGAGACCCTGGATACTTTTATATTTTGACACTCAAATTTATTGTATTTTTACTATGCTCTAAATTCAGTCCTTCATATTCTAATCCTAATTCTGCCCTATCTTCTGTCTTCCAGGTTTCACACCACCAGGAATGGACAGGTCATCCCCAGACAACAGCCCAGTCCATGGGATGTTACGTCAGCCATCCATCACAACTGGGGTCAACATCCCCATCATCACTGAGCTAGGTAAGGAGATGAATTTACAAACTGTTTTCCTCTTCCTTCTTCATAGGGGGAAGGAGGAGACAAGCTCACTTTCATGGCTTCTCTCTTTTTGGAAAATAGCCCACCATGAATATAGACAGTGTGATACATGAGAAAGCTACATAACATGTTGGTACTGGGGAAGTGGTGGAAGGCTGAGAAAACTTTCATTTTCGATAAAGGCTGAATTCCTACTTCCTTCCTATTGGAATCTGTTCCTGAAAGTGTAGCAGAGGAGGATTTTTCATGATGAGTTCTATCCCATTTTCTATAATGGTTTACTAAGCTAGCCTTAGTCACAAGGGAGCATCTCTTCTGGGTATCACAGTAATGAAGTAATGAGGTAAACTCTCCCAAACTTTGTATGAAATTTAAGATCATCCAGTCATAGAAACTGGGTGAGTTGGAGAAGCCGGCTTATTATTCCCAAATTTAATCCCTCCGTACAAGCTTAAGGCTATGTTTCATGCCACGATGGCCCAATAGATTCCGGTGTTTTAAGGACCTTGGACTATCTGGATGTGACATTTAGAAGAACTACTGCTGAGCTCTGAGTGGCCAAAGGCAAACTAGCAAAACCATTGAATTGTGTTCCACCACCACCCCCAAATGCAAATACAACTGGGGGTCCTTTGTCCTTTTCCTTTAGTACTGTATCTCTCTGACTCCCTCCCTTTTCTCTGTACTTTCTTTTCCTCCCCTCCCCTCCCTCACCCTAAATTGTTGTACCCTATTAGCAAAGCCTGGCAAACTTCTGCCTTTGGTTTCAATCAATCAGGAAAAAAACAGTGGAACGCACATTCTCATGATAACCGAACTGGGTAAGAAGTATCGTTTGCCTTCACGTTGGTGTCTTTTGTTCTATCTCTGGTGCTCCAGCCCTCATCAGCTTGTTCTTTCTTTCTCTGGCTGTAACAGAGAGGCTACCCTCATGGCGCTGCTTTGAATGTGTTTTATTTGCGGCTCTGGTTGGAATCAACTGTCTTGCTCTGGCCTTTCTTAATGATTTTCTTTTTTTTTCCCACCCAGCATCTGTAAACCTTTGATCACACCCAGCTGACCTGGCAGCTGTTTCTATAGCATCTTCACACCAATTCATTTTCTTTGACCTGGGTCTTTTTTTTCCCCCTAGCACATCTCCCTGCCCTCCCTTCTCCCTCCTCCTTCCTCGCCCCCTCCCCCCCAACTCTTCTCTTTTATTTTTTTCTTCCAATTCTCTGTCAGCTTGACTGACATAGCTTCACAGCTCTCATAGGAAGTCAAAGAAGAAATATAAAAATTTCAAAATACAAAACCTAAGATTGTGCCTTCCCTCCAGCTGTTTATTTTCCTTTGTTCTGACTTTATTTGCCTCTTTCACTAGACCTTGTCTCAGATGCCCAAGTTTGGAGGCTACCAAGGCAGTCGAGCTCTGGGGAGACACCTTCTTTTTAAAAACAGCTAATGAGAGGGCTTGAAAGGGTTAGATTAGCCAACCCCCATGGCAGAGCACTACCCCACTGCTCTGACCCCATCTGGTCTAGAGACTTTTCTGGAAAATTCAGAATAGAATCTCATCAGGAAAACAAAAGTGTGAAACCACAACTAAATTTGTCAAGTTCATATATGATTCCCCTGCTTATTCCATTGACTTGGTCAATGACACCATGGACCAGATGAGTAGGAGGAGGTATCAGAATGGGGGATTGGTCTTACAAACCAGACAGTCAGTAAAAGTGCTGGGGAAAGCATCTCCTTCACATGGCAAATGAAACTCACAATCCATTTTCTTGGCACAACCCCCCCCCCCCCCAATATATTTCAGAACACGAGAGCTTTTAACACAGTAATCTTGCTTGTAAGATGTCCAGAAGCCAAGGAATAAATTGTCAGCCATTCAGCACTGCATTATTGTAGATGTGACTATTTATCAGAAAGAAACTCTCTCAGGTCAAAAGTAAAGTATCTCTGTTCCGTGTCTACAACCGTGGGATAGATGTCATCTAATATTTATAGCATTTTCCTGAGCACTTCAGTCCGGGAATTTTCTGTCACATAATCCCAGGGCTCTAAGTCTCAAGAGGTCATATGGTCCAAGCCCCTGTCCTAGGAGAAAGACCCCCCCCCCCAAATGAGGAAAGGGCTCACTAGCCTGTTTCTAAAGATCTAGTTCAAAATGATTCTACCTCTCTCCATCTGTAATGGTGTTTCTCAGTCTTCATGATCAGTAATTACTCTTTATATCCACAGCATCTCATGTGCCAGAGTTGAAGTCCATTTCTTCTTGTTCTAGCCATAATAATACCTGACATTTCTGTAAGGTGTACAAAAATCTTAACAGTTTCAAAGTGCTTTCACAGCCATTATCTCATTCTGTTCTCATGGCAGACCCTGAGACAGGTAATCCCCATAGTCTCATCCCCATTTAACAGATGACAAAAGTGAGCCTCAGAGAAAGTAAGTGACCTACTGAAGATCCCAGAGTTAATAAGTGACAATCAGGACCCGAACCCAGATCTGCTTACTCCAGGCCAAATGCCTACATCATTCTACCATTCTCAATAGGAAGGAAGAGAAGGGTTATCACTTTTATTTCATTATGCTTTGTATATTTGAAATTTATTATTTAATCTCCTTTCAACCTTCTCTACATTATTCCTCCCAAACCAATTAAATTTATCAAGTGCCTACTATGTGCTAAGAACACTCATTTAGTTTTTCTTTAGAAATCCTATTTTCAAGTGTTTAAAACTCCCCAAATCTCTCCTCTGACAACTTCTTAGCCTCAATTTTTTTTCTATATCCCTTTAAAATTGCTGAATTGGACATTGGGTTTTATTTAGAACCTGCTCAGTTCTTTTTTAGCTCTTTTTATGACTTAAATATTCTAATGTCATTAAGAGAAGAGTTGCCCATAGGCCATTCATATTCATAATGATCTGTCTTTATAAACTCCAATATTTCCTTCTCCTTATAACACAGCAGTGCCTTCTGCCCATTTTCTAGGCAAATATGTAATAATTCAGGGTGCCCACATTCAAATGATGATTTTCTTTTCATTAAATTTATCATAGTTACTTGTGAACTGATATTATAAATAAAATTGAATTTTACTTTTCAAAAATAGATCATAAAGTATCCTTAGAAGCACATATCTTCTTTCTAATGGAGGCAAAGCTAGGGCAAAGTAACTGGGACCTTGTCCCGATTATGGGAGTTCAAAGGATGCTAACAGTACTTACAAGGTACAAAACATCTGATTTTAGCATATTAATAGTTAAAATGGCATCCTATCAAATGACATATTTCCTTCCTTCCTCTGGTAGTCACACTTAAGATTAGCCCCTTCCTTCTTTGGCCATGTACTATTTCCTCATCAGAGATCTCACAGTATCCCTCAGTATCTCTGTCTCTCTACCATTGACCACTGGAATCTTTCCACCATACTCAACTGAATTTAAAGGTGATTTGAGGGTATATTTTCTTGTTAGTTACAGCTTTGCCCATCTTTATTGGGTTATTTATTTATTCATTTCCAATGTGAACCAGTATCATTGCCTACCACATATCCTAGGTTGAGGTATAGAGACTGAGGTATAGAGAGGATAAAAATCAGCCTGGGGACATTCTTATGAAATTGGGAATCCTAAGCGGCCAGTAAAAGGCATAAGAAGCCAGAGTGCTTAGAATGGTAGAACAAATAGAAAACTAGAAAATTTATAACAGAAATAACATAATAGCTACTAGTCTAATGATGGGGATCGAGAAGGAATGGAGATAGAATTAAATTGAAAGGATGTGGGTAGTTGTAACAGCAAGCACCCCAAAATACACAGGGGGGCCTGCTATCACAGGTTCTTAGATCTGCATTTATAAAAGGAAAGGAAATTTTTGAGAGGTCAACAATCACTTTAATCAGTTCAACCAAATGCTTCCAGACACATCTTTTTATCTTTTACATTTCCAAAGCTACCAAGCTTCCTATCAATTTAACAAACAGAGAAAACACAGAGAAATAAAAACCAACAGACAGGCCTCCAATTGTCTTACCATTACATACATACATATTTACCAGAGAGGGAAGACCCAACATCTGGGTTTTCAAAGCCAAGGGGGCTGCTTAGCAGCTTCCCAGAGTCTCATCTGGCACATAAACCTTCCAAAACTAAGCACCAAAACAAAACCTCCCCTCAGAGTATATATACTCTTTTCGGAGCCAGAGGACACAACACCTTGTGACCCTGTGCCTCATTAGTAATTAGCAAAAGGTATGGGCCTTCATAGGAAATATGCCTCCCCTAATCAAGCCTCCCTCAATATCCCCACCTGAGGTCTATCAAAGGGTGGGAAGATTTTTAACTCTCATTATAATAGTGAATATTGTACCTCTGCATCTTACTTTAGGAAAACTGAATGGGATTTTTAAAAGTTAACTCTATGCTCTTTTCCTCCTTACCTTTCTTTTTTCTTTCTTCTATCCCAAACAAAAAAGACACAAGATGAGGCACTGATAGTTTCTCATAGAAAGTTTTCTTTTTCACCAGCTACAGCAATGGGTCTTTTAAAAAATCCCAAGAAGAAGGGTTATGAAGGCATCATGAACTTCCACTTTCATCTTACTTTCACATTTAGATAGATAGAAAGAAGACAGATAGATTACACACACACATACAAACAAATGCTAATTTCTGGAGTCTCATTGGGAATTGATATCAATTTGCCATTTAATCTTTACTAAGTTGAGGACATCTCTATGACATGATCAGTCAGTCTTCACTTTCCTGCCTGGAGAGTCTTTACTGGCCACCTAAAAGTTGGCATCAGTCTATTTAAAGAGAATTACATAAGAGAGTAATTCATTTGGGAAAGGAAAAAGAGAGCTTGAATTACCCCATAAAGCCCAAAAGCCACACTTTTTTGTTGCTATTGATGAGAAACATCCATCTGTTAATGTTACCCACTTTGATTTTTTGCTCTGGAGTTGATAGTATCAGTGAGCCTTTAGCAAGTGCCCAGTAAAAAGCAAACTCCTTGAAGACAGGAGCTCTTTCATTTTTGCATTTGTATCTCTAGTACCTAGCAGAGTACCTGGCACACAGCAGACACTTGGTGATGAATAAACCTCTATGTGAAGAGCACTAGGACCATAACAAGGCAGGAGTAAGCCACTGTGGCATCTCATAATATATTCAAATCATCTACTTGCATGATGAACTTTACTCATCCCCTTTTGGGGGTCCCAGGTCTTCTTATTTTATAGTAGTGAGAAATCTCAGTTTGTTTCTCTGTACTGAAAGTCACTATTTGTCTGAGTAAGAATTCAAGCAATCGAAAGATGTGGCTCTTAGGTTATCCCTACAAGAGGGACTGGTTTTTTACCATTGATCTGAGAGTCATCCCAGAGGAAATTATCCCCACTCTTTGAGTCCCTATGATGTCAGCCAAGGGGCTTGCCTCATGAAGCAAGGAACTCCAATTTCCATTTCTCCCTCATTTCCACCCTTGCCACTCCAGGATCCTTATTTACTCCTCCATTTTAACTTCATTTCCAATACCATCAAAGAGACTGCTTATTGACTCTAAGCCAGTATAATGCCAGGCTTTATTTATTTGTTCATTCATATAGCTTAGCTCACAAAGCTGGAAGACTGGTCACTGACTGATGTCTTATTACTTTTCTAGTGAATGATACTAATGTTCAGTTTTTGGACCAAGATGATGATGATGACCCAGATACGGAACTGTATCTCACACAGCCATTTGCATGTGGGACAGCATTTGCTGTTAGTGTCCTGGACTCACTCATGAGTGCGGTAAGTAAGAAAATTCTGTCGCTTCCTCCATATTGTGTGGGGAACTCCAGCCAGAAACACTGACAGAGAAATGAAAGGACAGAGGTTCTGAAAAGGCAGAAGGGAATCCTAAACTTTGTCAGGAGACTGAAGGGTGAAATACTGATGGTTTGGTGGAAAGGACACTGGATTGGGAATCAGAAAAAGGGAATGTGGATCCCAGGACTCTTACTATCCATTTGGTGCAGTCATTTTAACTCATTGGACCTCCAGTTCCTTATGTATAAAGGGGGAGCTGGAGTAGAAAATGACCTTAGGAGTTCTTTCTAATTTGCAATCCATGCTTCTTTTAGACAGTTTATTTCTTTTAGCACATATCTCAGAATCAAGGTATTTGCTTTCTTAAGGATGGAAGAATGAGGGTTTCAATCTGGTCAGATTGTAGATAGCTTGAATACTCAGATTTGTCCTTTTTATTAAACAAGGAAAAGATGTCAAAACAGGCTAGTGTTATTATCCATTCTTTCCTTAGAATGAAAAGAATAGGCTTGTTAATTCTCATCATTTCACTAAAATAGGACCTCTGTAAATTGAAACTTTCAAAAAACATGTTCAATTTGTCCCATGCATTAGACAAACAATTAAAATAGAGTTTAAAACAAAATTTTCAGGCTAAATTTTTTGTTCATTCTACCTATCTTTTTCCTAGGCTAATAAATCACTGCATTAGAGTTGAGAAAGATCTTAAAAGTCATTAAATCCAACTCTCTCATTTTACAGATGAGGAAACTGAGTCCCAGATATATTAAGTAACTTGCTCAGGGTGATGTAGGTAGTGTTTGATGCAGGTTTTTCACTTGGGTCTTCTTGACATCATGTCCTACACTTAGTCCATTTCCTTGCCTTGATTTTCCAAAGAAGGTCTCTATTTTCCTCTTTTCCCACCAGAGGATGCAAGAAAAGATATAATTTGTGAGGTGGGTGGATTGTTAGTGTTTCTTCTCCCAGACTTCCTATAGGTCGATTTCTCTTGGAGACTTCCAAATCCAACAATTCTGTATCCTCCTCTGCTGGCTTACAGTGGGATCTGTTCCATGAATGAAGGCAGAGAGCTCACTGGACCTAGCTCATGCACACCTGAAAAAGCCAGAATTAATGAGGGAGGCTACAGAAATAGTACAAGATAAGCCCCATTAAATAGGCCTAATATACTGCACTTCTGGCTTAAAAATGATTTCTACAATTCATTCCTTTAGAAATCTCATTTTACCTCTGATCCTAATTAGAAAGATTTCAGAAGACCATTTATGTTATGAGAAGATTAAAATGTTTATAGGCGACCTTCCTTTAGAGCTTTGAACCACACTATCCAAATTAAAAAGCAAAATTACAAAATGAGACATTGCCTTTAGATAGGTATTCTCCTTCAGATTTTTTTTCAAATTACTCTGTCCCAGAGATGGAATGTAGTACGTATTGAGTAACAAGGCTCTCTGAGTTTTCATGCAGATGTTCATGGGAATGTGTGTGGTGGTGCAAGTGCTACGTATATGTGTGTTTGTGCTGTAATAATAATGCATAAGGATTTGAGCCACATCACTCTTTTCATCATCAAAGGGAATAAGGCTGCAAATCATTTTCCAAATTGGACCATTTGACTAGATATTTTGCATTTCCAAACCTACATGGCCAGAGACTTTGAGGCACAATGAAACAAGAACAATAGTAAATATCACAGGTAGATGTATCACGTCTTATATGCAGATGATGAGTTTATGCCCATCTATTTAAAACGTACTCCATGGTAGGGGCCGTGGTTTCATTGACTTGGGGAACTCCCAGGAGAGGAAACACCTTCTAACAATGCAGGTCAGCACCTTCTCTACCCCATGAGAAAGTTCTATGTAGAACAGGTGTTCTTTTTTTTTTTTTTTATTTTGTAATGTTTAACAATCACTGCCATACAATTGCGATTTTATCCCTCCCCACATACTCCCCACTACCCCCCTCCCTCCCCACGACTGCATACAATTCTGTATAGATTCTACATATACTTTCCTATTGAGTATATTTTCACTATAGTCATGCTATGTAGTCAGACTAAGATAAATGAAAGAAATTGTATAACAAATCAGAACATGATACACAAACACATACACATACACAAACATGATCTGCTACAATATGTGAGTGACTTCCATATTTCTCTTTCTGAGTGTGGCAGGCATTTTGCCTTGAGATCCTCCATTGGGATTTTTTTTTTTTTTTTTTTGGTAAGAAGTTCTTGTGTTATTACAAAAATCTAAGTCTACCAGAAAAAACTCTCACACACTGTGGTTGTTGCTGTGCATAAAGTTCTCCTGGTTCTGCTCCTTTCACTCAGCATCAGGTCATATAAGTCCTTCCAGGCCTCTCTGAAGTCTTCTTGTTCATCATTTCTTATGGCACAATAGTACTCCATTACATTCATATACCATAATTTATTCAGCCATTCCCCAATTGATGGACATCCCCTTGACTTCCAGTTTTTGGCAACTACATAGAGTGCTGCTATAAATATTTTTGTACATGTGGGACCCTTTCCCATTTTTATCATCTCTTGGGGATATAGTCCTAGTAGCGATATTGCTGGGTCAAAGGGTATGCACATTTTTGTAGCCCTTTGGGCATAGTTCCAAATTGCTCTCCAGAATGGTTGGATGCGCTCGCAGCTCCACCAACAATGAATTAGTGTTCCAACTTTCCCACATCCTCTCCAGCATTTATCATTTTCTTGTTCTGTCATGTTTTCCAATCTTATAGGTGTGATGTGGTACCTCAGAGTTGTTTTGATTTGCATCTCTCTAACCAATAGTGATTTAGAGCATTTTTTCATATGATTATAGATAGCTTTAATTTCTTCCTCTGAAAATTGCCTGTTCATATCCTTTGACAATTTATCAATTGGGGAATGACTTGTATGATTATACATTTGGATCAGTTCTCTATATATTCTAGAAATGAGGCCCTTATCCCCGAGCTTAGCTGTAAAAATTCTTCCCCAATTTACTACATCCCTCCGGATTTTGGTTGCATTGGGTTTGGTTGTGCAAAAACTTCTCAGTTTAATGTAATCAAAGTTATCCATTTTGCATTTCATAATGCATTCTATCTCTCCTTTAGTAAAGAATTCTTCCCTTCTCCATAGATCTGATAAATACACTATTCCTTGCTTCTCCAGTTTATTCATGGTATCAATCTTTATACCTAAATCATGTACCCATTTGGACTTTATTCTTGTGTATGGTGTCAGGTATGGGTCTATGCCTAATTTCCGCCACACTGTTATCCAGTTTTCCCAGCAATTTTTGTCAAACAATGAGTTCTTATCCCAGAAGCTGGGGTCCTTGGGTTTATCAAACAGAAGGTTGCTATATTCCTTGCCTACTGCATCTTGAGTGCCAAGTCTATTCCACTTGTCTACCTCTCTGTTTCTTAGCCAATACCAAGTGGTTTTGATAATTGCTGCTTTATAGTACAGTTTGAGGTCTGGTAGCGCTAGGCCACCTTCCCAAGCATTTCTTTTCATTAGTCCCTTTGATATTCTGGACCTTTTGTTTTTCCAAATGAATTTTGATATTATTTTGTCCAGCTCTAGAAAGTAATTGTCTGATAGTTTAATTGGTATGGCACTAAATAAGTATATTAATTTGGGTAGAATTGTCATTTTTATTATATTAGCACGGCCTACCCATGAGCAACTAATGTTTTTCCACTTACTTAAATCTGACTTTATTTGTGCAAAAAGTGTCTTGTAATTGTGTAGAACAGGTGTTCTTAAATGTTTTAGGGTTTCCCCTGGCAACCTATGGACTCGTTCTTAGAATAAGGCTTTTAAATACATAAGATTAAATCCATAGGATTACAAAGCAAACAAGGTATATTGACATTCAGTTATCAAAATATGAAACAACATGGACCCCAGGCTAAGAACTTCTAATATAAGATCATCAATTTAGAGCTGGAAAGGACCTTAATGGCCATAAAAATCCAAACCCCTTTATTTTACAGAGGAGGAAACAGAGGCACAAAAGGTTAAGTGAATTCCCAAGGATTATACAGTTAATGTCTGAGGTGGAATTGTGAACCCAGGTCATCCTGACTCCAAGTTCAGTGCCCTATCTATCATGTGATAACTTCCATTGTGCATTTTCTACGATCTCAGTTGGTAGGCATTTACAGCTATGATTTGTTGAGAGCCCCATTTCTTCTTTCTGGCATGAAAGAAAAGGGAGCCAAAATCCTTCAAGAGATTATTTTGGGAAAAGAATGTAACTAGATCTAATGGAAATATGTCTGACTTGATTTGCCCAGTGCTAGCTAGTTTGTGTATTACCCATCAAAAGACTGTCCAGGTATTGTTTGAGGCAAGGTTCTCATTATTTAGAGTGCTGAAGTTCTAAAATAAGGTTTCAGAGTTGTGCTTGGTTCAACTGATAGCTAGATTTCTGAAAACAAACCAAACAGAAACAAAAATAACACAACAGGAAAAAAATACATCAGTTGTAAACTGCTCAATTCATTTTTTGGGGTTGTTAGTTTTTTTTTTCTTCTTTTCATTACAATCAGACTGGCATTTACTCAAGTATTGAGAAGAGCTGTTGTAATTAAAAACAGCTAAGAAAGAAATGGAGGGAAATTATACAACATGAGTGACGCCTTCCACACAATGGGAATCAAAGAGAGAGCACATTCCAGCTTAGGCAGCTGTTTACAAACAACACTGAAGCACAATTCTATTTAGATGTCGATGATCTCCTTTTTTTCTCACCCTCTTCTCCCAACTTCCATTTAATCAGGTGTCTAAAAACTCGGAGAATATTGTCCCTCATAATTCAACTCCTGCTGTTTGCTGCCTCATTTGTGGAAGGAATAATCTGTCCATTCATCACACCCATTCCCAGAGTAACAGATAGGGATTCTACGGGTGCCATGTCATGGTGCTGTGCAAATCAACACCACAAATACCTCATGAGGGAGAGAATAATTACATTTATGCTTAGATAGCTCTGAGAAGAACATCACAATTTGGAAATTCATTCTTCAAGCTGAAGTCAGGGTCTGTTCACAGAGCAGGTGTGGGGAAACTTATAGTAAGTGATCATTAGGGTCAGATGACATGGCATGACATTGTCCCTTCTTCCCATGGAGACTTATTGCTGGTCCTTAAGGTTATGTTAACCCATAGTTCACCCATGCTTCTGACAAAGGTGGCTGAAGGAGCAGAGCCTGCCCTTGGATTCTAACATACAGTATTTCCAAATGTCATCTCGGAAGATCCTTTCTTACATAAACTCTGACTTTTGTCATAATCAATGTGGGGACAAGAGGAAACCTCCTTCCATCCAGTACTGGTAATAGCAGCCTACGTGCCCAGATCCCATTTGTCATCAGTCATCATTTGACCTCTGAAACTCAATTCTTACCAAATTATTGACCTAAAAGGCAATCTTGGCTCCCTCATTTTAGTGGTGGAGAAGAAAAAATAAACGTAATAAACCAACAATATTTTCTTATAAAATCAATTATGTGATATCATGTCTCTAGTCAATAACTGACTTATACAGTGATTTGAAATTCATGAAATACTTTATGTACACTATGTCATATGAACCTCAAAACAGCCATGCAAGGTTAACTGTAACAGATAATATTATTTCCATTTTATAGATGTAGAAATGCACTCAGAGAGGTTAAGGCATTTGCCTCATACCTTATGTGAGATTTGAACTTGAACTATATCCATTACAGGGGCAGAGCTGGTGCAGTGGACAGAGCACCAGTGCAGGAGCCAGGAGGACTTGAGTTCAAATTTCACCTCAGACACTTGACACTCACCAGCTGTGTGACCTTGGGCAAGTCACTTAGCCACAATTGCCTCCTGGGTCATTTCCAGTCATCCTGATGAATATCAGGTCACTGGATTCAGATGGGTCTGGAGGAGAAGTGAGGCTAGTGAGCTGGACAAGCCTCCTTCACTCAAAACAAAGTCAGGTGCAAGTCATGTAATCATTTTTCTGATGGCATGGTCTTCTTTGGCAACAAAGGATGACACACAATATCTATTACACCATGCTATCTCCCGATGTCTAGAATGAAGCCTACAAGTATGCTAGAAAGAATTCCAGATCTATAATTAGGAGGCCCAGGTTGTGTTTGTCCTTTGTTCTTGACGAGTACCATGACATATGGGAGATGATGACATGACTTGCAGTTGACTTTGATTTGAATGAGGGATGGCTGTGTAAGGTCACCAGCCTCACTTTTTTCTCCAGAGCTATCTAGGTTCAGTGGCCTGATATTCATCAGGATGACTGGAGATGGCTTAGGAGGCTCCAGTTCAAATCCAAACCCAACCCTTTCAAGCTGTTAGTTTCAGCAAGTAGCTTAACTTCCATCTCTCTGAGACCCAGTATTCTCAGCTATAAAATGAGGGATTTACATTAGGTGATCTACAAATTCTCTTTCAGTTCTAATCTATGATTCTGTTATGCTATATAATTTCTAAGCCTCAGTTTCCTTCTCTGTGAAATGGGCATAATTTCCATCACTGAATCTTCCTCACAGAATTGCAGTATATAGAGAGATCATCATGAACTTTGTACACTTGAAAGTACTTTGAGGGTAAAACGTTATTATATATGATATTATGTGTAATATAGAATTATACAGTAACTACATAATTTTCATCATCACATTAAATTGACCCTTCTACTGTCAGATACTCCAATTCAGTGAAGTAATGTAAAATGGGATATCCTCATGTATTAATCAATGTGGGCATTTGTTTTAATGGTAAAAAAGAAGCATATTTGTGGTCTTCAAAGGACTCTGCAAAATTTGAGGCTCGGAAGACTCAAAGTCAATATAGATATCCCCAAAATCTTCATGCCATTTAAAACTTTAATAATTAAAAAACAAAAACTATGCCATGGAGAGTTAACTCTTTATGCGCTCTGGTCCTTTCCTAGGCAGAGATCTGTAGCACTCTGGATGTTAATAGCCCAACCAGAATGAGCAAGAGTGCACATTGTTCAGGGAAGAAACTAACAGCATTTATAGTTAATACTCCTAGACATTAACACTAATGAGTTTGATTTTATGAATATGTGCTTGTGTGTATATATGTATTTAATGAAGTTCATTTTTACAGTCGAACTCAACTGGAAACCTGCCCCCTTCTCAAAAAAGGGGAGATGTAGATTGGTCCAATCTCTGGAATATGGTACATTGGAACAGGGAAGTTTCCCTTAATGGAGGAACCAGGGTTAGCTCATTCTCTAGAGACACTTAAGAACCATTACAAAAGTTTTTATGGCATACTAGTAATACTACAACTAGCTATTCAAATTTTAAAATTAAATTTTAATTTTTTAGTTAACAAAAATTTATTTTATCTCCCTCTCACATCCCAAAAATAAAATCTTTGCTAACAAATATTCATCCTCAAGCAAAAAATAAATTCATGCAATTACCTTGTACAAAAATGTATGCCTCATTCTGCATCTTGCATCTATCACCTCTCTGTTAGGAGATGGGTAGCATGCTTTAGCACCAGTCCTCCTCTAGCATCATAGTTGGCTATTATGCCAATCAGCTGTTAAATCTTTCAAATTTGTTTGTTTTTACAATGCTGGTATTGTATAACTTGTGTCTGCTCACTTCATTCTGCATCTGTTAATGGAAGCTTCCCAACTACTCAAAAGGAAATTCTCCCATTTCCCTTCTGCCCAGAGCAAGGCAGGTACCATCCACTGAATTCATACTTTAGTTGAAAAAAAAGTACCTCCCATGCATTCTTTCATTTTATCTTCTTAGAATCATTACCATAGTGGCTTGACCTTGGGCAAGGTCATATGGTCTTATGGAAGGAGAACTAGCCTTGAATTCAGAGGGGTTATGTTCTAGTTTCAGTTCTTCCAGTGAATCCAGAATTATTTTATCTCCCTGAGCTTCAGTTTCCCAACTATAAAATGGCAATTCCTCTCAAAACTCCTAAGGATATGAATAAGAAAAATTGGAAACTTGAGGGTAAAAGTACTCTTGAAGCAAAAGTCACAATATGCAAAATGACTCTTATTATGTATTGTCTTATTTCTACAAAAGATTTGAAATGTGGGGTATTTTTGGGAGGGAGGAGGAAGGAAGAGGACCCTTAAAGCAGTGAGCAATTAATGGCTACATAGGGAGGCTAAAAGAAGGAAAAAGTAGAAGAAACAAAGACTTACCTGGAAGAATTATTATCAAAATAACATATTTTGGGGAAGACACCCCATAACCAGGACTACCCCAAGAGCAGGGTCTCTTGGTCAGTTTCACAGTTTGCATAGAATCAGTCATGGGGCCATCAGCCTTTGAATTCTGCCATGCAGTCATTGTCATAGAATTTGAGTTAGAAAGAACCTCATTAGTCATATGAGAGTTCAGCCTCTACAAAAAACGGAATCTCCAACATAACAGACCCAACAAGTACTCAGCCAGCCCGTGCTTGAAGACTCCCTCAGAAGGGAAATTCATCACCTTTCGAGGTAGCCTGTGTTACTTTTACCAAGAACTTTTCCTGATATCAAGCCTAAATTTGAAATTCTCATCCATTCTTGGTTCTGCCCTATTGGGGCAAACAGAAGGAGGATCATATTTCTTCTTCTTCCATGACATCCTTTCACATACTGGAACACAGCTATCATGCCTCCCCTGAGGCTTTTTTTCTTCCAGGCTAAATAAAATATGCCCAGTTCCCTAGTCTCCCCTCATATGACAAGGATTCAGGATTCTTCACTCTCTTCACCATCATCCTCTTCTGAACACTCGCCATGTTCTCAAACCACAGTGCCCAGAACTGAAAACAATACTCCAAGAAAGATATGACAAGGGTTGACTACAATGAGATGATCACTTTCCTATTTCTAGAAGCTATGCTGATGTTCATATAACCCAAGGTCGTATTAGTTCTTTTGGCTGCCACATCAACCTGGTGATTCACGATGAACTTGCAGTCCATTAACCCCTCTCTCTCAGTTCTCTTTCAGAGCAACTGCTATCTAGATCTTCCCCTAACTCCTACTTGGAAGCTGTTCTGTAAGATTTTACCTCTGTCTCTACTGAATTTCATCTCAGTAGACTCAGTCCAATGCTCTCACTTTTCAAGATCTTTGGGGATCCTGACTCTGTTGTCCAACATGTTAGCTATCTATCCCTGCCAGTTTTGTGTCACAGAAAATTTGATGGGCATGTCATCTTTGCTCTTATCCAAGTAATTGATACAAATGTCAAACAGCACATTGTCAAGTACAGGTCCGTGAGGTACTCCACTGGAGACTGGTTTCCACACTGACATTAACTATCAACAACTACTCTTTGAATTGTCCTATTCAATAGATTCCCCTCCACCCAGTCCTCATGATGTAACAATGCTTAATCCTTAGGTCTGCTTACCAACCTAATCTAATGCAACCAGTCTAATGAGAATTTATTAAATGTCTGCCATGTTCAAAGCATTAGAGCTAAAATGAAGGGGGAAAAAGGGTTCTGCCCTAAAGGAGTTTTTGAATGCAGTGGAAATTGGGGGAGAATATAACATGTAGACAAATAATTGGGAGTGTTTCATTCATTCATACTTGTATCTTCAGTGCCTGGAATATAATAGGACTTAATAAATACTTATTGATTGATGAATGGATTGATAAGCATATATATATACATATATATAAATACACATGTATCTATATAGGTGTATGTATACATATATATGTATGTCTGTATGTGTTTATATATACATATACACACATATATGTATACATATATATATATTATGATTTGAGGAAAGGACAGAGGGGAATAACTATGGTGATCAGGAAAGACTCTTTGTAATTCAAAGTAAGTCCTGTTGTCAGGCAAGAGAAAGCTGAAGCCACTCTATGGCTACTGTCTGAGTGGTAGAGATGCTGGTTTTGGCCTGATGGGTTTTTAGGTGTGGAATAGGAGTGTCTACTCAATTTAGAATGCAGGACCACAGTCTTATAATAAAAAAAAACCCTCGCATTCATATAGGACACATTTTACACAGTACTTATACAGTATAGAGTTTGCTAAGTGCTTTCACAACATACTACAGTGGAAAGAATACGAAGTCTACAGTCATAGAACCTGGGTTCATATTTTGCCTCAGATGTTTTCTATGTGACTCTGAATAAGTCACTTCATCATTTTTCCTCAGTTTCTGTAAATGTTACAAAATGTTCCAAAAAGTGAGGTACTTACCTCACAGAGTTGTTGTGAAGACTAAATGATATGATATACGTAAAGTGCTTTGTAAACCTAAAAGTGCTTGTGTAAATGTTAGCTCTCATTCTTGTTATTATTATTTACCCTCTATGAGATTTTGGGCAATTTACTCAAACACTCTGTGCCTCAGTTTCCTCTTCTGTAAAATGAGGAGGTTGGCTCTTTCCAGACATATTATTCTATGATTCCCAGTCCTATGAAGTTTGAAAAAGGACTGTCACTACCCCTGTTTTAGAGATGAAGGAAATCGTAGCTCCCAGAAATGACATGGTTCTATAGTCATATTCCGAGGACATAGCCAAGTATGGACTCAAACCCAAGTCTCCCAGTTCTAATCCCATGGTCTTCCCTATTTCCCCTCCCCCCATGCTGACTCTTAAATCCAATATGGCCCAAAGTAGATGGAAAATAGCAAATGACTCTCTCTCGCAAGGAAAAAATTGCTAAAAATAAAAATCTACACCATGAAAACTGGCAAATATAAAAAATGGCAGCTATGACATGGAAAATGACAATTTTAGAGCAATTATAAACGCAAGGCAAAGTGCCATTAAAGTTAAAGCAATGTTATTAAAAGATGTGTTAATTTTCAGTTAAATTTTCTATAAAAGACCAATTAGTTTAAAAGGCTTGACAGCGTTAACTATGAAACATAAGCTCTGGTAATTATACTTTACAGAAAAAAGAATGCTCCAGCACACTAGAGAACAGCCCCAAACACTTTCACCCAACCGGAGCTGCCTCAGCCTTCAGTACTCAGGCTAGATGGCACTGCGGGCTCAGATATCCATGTCTGAATTTGCTTGTCATTCATACAGTGGTTGGTGTTCCTTTGGCTGTTCAGTGCTTTGCCTTCTCTCAGAAATCACAGAAAGAGTGAATGCCAGTGCCAGGAAGGCCTTTGACATCATCAAGTCTAAGGCTCTCCTTTTACAGATGAGGAAATCAACCCAGAGAAGCTGTTACTTGCCTAAGGTCACACAGCTTATCAATGACAATGTTCATTCTATCCCTTTGCCCTCACAGGCAACAGACAAGATTTTTGTGCTATCTGTGGCCTGCTAGGCAAAATTCTGTAAATTATTTTGTAAATTACCCATAAATTATTTACAGGTGCTTTAAAGAAGGCCAGAGACCAAAGGGTAGATTCCATGGGGCCTCAGTCTGGAGTGAATCCAATAAACACTTATTAAGGGTAGCTAGCAGGCACATTTGATGGAGCACCAGCCCTGAGTTCAAATGCAGCTTCAAATATTTACTAGCTGTGTGACCCTGGGCAAGTGACTTAACCCTGATTGACATCCCCTGCCCCAGAAAAATAAACAATTATGAAGTGCCTACTGTATGCCAGAGGCAACATGGTACAATAGTAAAGAACTTACTTATGAGCCAGGAGAACATGACTTCAGGTCTGCTTCTGACATATTACTGGCTGGTTGACCATGGGGAAATAATTTAATGACCCAGGGTTCTTTGCAACTCTCTAAAATGCTAAGTTCCAGAGGAGTTACTGTCATC
The DNA here is from genome assembly GCF_028372415.1 of Notamacropus eugenii. Lineage (NCBI taxonomy): Eukaryota > Metazoa > Chordata > Mammalia > Diprotodontia > Macropodidae > Notamacropus > Notamacropus eugenii. The sequence continues at coordinate 233,288,863 of NC_092872.1, forward strand.
ACTGGTAGAGGGAGCTTCTTCATCTAAAAGTGCCTCATCCTCTATCAATGAAATCCTCAGTCTTGTACTTTTCAATAGGTGATGGAGATGTATAGACAAAAATGAAAGAATCATTCCCCGCAAAATGCTAACAATCTATTGGGAGAGAAACTAGCATCAAAATAAAAATACTAATAATAGTTAGCAATTACAGAGCAGTTTAAAATTGGCAAAGCACCTTATGTTATCTCATTTGATCTGCACAATTACTCTGTGAGGTAGGTGCTATTATTATCCCCATTTAACAGACGACAAAACAAAGGCTTATAGAGGTTAATTGACTTGTTCAAGGTCCCACAATTAGTATCTGTTTCCAAATCTAGTGCTCAGTCTTTGTTGTTGAGTCATTTCAGTCATGTCTGACTCTTCATGACCCCATTTGGACTTTTCTTGGCAAAGATAGTGGAATGGTTTGCCATTTCCTTTTTCAGATCATTTTACAGATGAGGAAACTGAGGCAAACAAGGTTAAGGGTCACATAGCTAGTAAGTGTCTGAGGCCAGATTTGAATTGAGGTCTTCCAGGCTCAGTGCTCTATCCACTGCACCACCTACCTGTCCTATCTACTGAGACAATTAATTTGACAACGATGTCAATTTTGGTTTTTTTAAAGTAATTTTATTTGGGGGAGAAACTAACAACTCAGAGGGGAAGGTCGGGAAAGGCCCTTTATAGGAGAGGGCCCTTGAGCTAAGTCTTGAACTAGGGAATTCAAGAAGCAGAGATGAAGAGGGAGAATGTTCCAGAAATGTCTGGAGGATAGACTGGGTAAATTCAGGAAGGCAGAAGATGGAATAACACTTATGGGAAAAAGACCAGGTAGGTTGGAATATTGCAGCACCCAAGTGCATGAGAAGTCCTGCGAGATCAGTGGGGATAGACTGATTGCAGCCAGTACATGAAGGACTTTAAACATCCAAGAATGGTGTTTGCACAGAGACAGGGAGAAGGTAGCTACCTTCTTGACCAGGGGAGTGACAGACTGGTCAGACCTGTGGCTTAGACATATCAATTTAAATCTGTGTAGAGAGTGGTTTGGAAAGTCTTCAGACCTAATTTTGGGTCTAACACTCCCCCAAATGGGAATGTCTACTGATAGCAGGAACAAAGACAGTATCAGGTACAAGGCACAGGGCTAACTTGGACAAATGCCTTTCCCTCTTCACACCGTGGTTTCCTTCCAAGGTTTTTTTCCCAGCTCTAAATCTAAATCTATGATTCCTTGTTCTCCTAAAAGGAACGTTCATTAGTATTGGCTTCATTAATTGTCTCTTATCAAGCTTGCTGTCCACTCAGATACCCAGATCTTTTTTTCGGACAAGTTGTTCTCTATTCATGCCTCCTCCATTTTGAAAATGTTGAACTCAAGCATAAGACTTTCCATTTGTCCCTATTAGAATTCATGTTATTTGATTTGGCCCAATGTTTTGGCTTGTTGGAATATTTGTGAATCCCAACGGTGGCATGAGATACATCTGTTATCTCCCCAATGGTATGTAATTTAGAAACCTGAGAAGCCTGCCATTCTATGACTTTATCCAAGACATTGATAACAAGTCTAAAAGGGTTAGTTACAGAACCTGATCTAGCAGCTTGGTAGCCCTGTCAAAAAATAAATAAATCTGGAATGACTCTATTAGAAAAGACTTCTCCATATTTCATGTGACCAAGAATGAGCAGAAATGATGATAATAAGGGAAGGAAAGGAAGGGAATAAATATTTATTTAGCACCTATGTGCCAGACACTGTGACAGGCACTCTGCCAAGCACTTCAAAAATATTATCCTAGTAATTATCTTATCAATAATAATAATAATAATAAATAGCTAGCACTTATACTTTAAGGTTTGCAAGTCATATATGTATATGTATGCATATCTCTTTTATTGTCTCATTTGATTCTCACAATCCTATGAGGTAGGTGCTGTTATGATCCCCATTTAACAGAAGAGGGAATTAAGACTGAGAAAGCAAAAGACACTTGCCTAGGGACATACAGCTAGTAAATATTTGAGGCGAGATTCAAACTCAAGTCTTCTGGATTATGTACTATGCCACTTAACTGCCTTTAAATTGAAAATCATCTGTTTCTATGTTGGCATGCATACTCTGAGCTTTTCTAATAACAATTTGAATCATTTTCTCTGGGCAGCTCTCTTGGGGCAGCAGTAAGCAAGGCAGGAAATGCAATTAGATGCCTACCCCATGCTTGTCCTAGCATGGTTTTACTAGCATACTGTTGCAGAGATAGTGATGAGGTTGTGAGGAACAGGACACAGCAGCTATCAACATGCATGTTCTAGCATGCATGAAACTCCAAGTTTTATCATTTATGTGTTCTAAATAGATTGGACTGCTCCTCACAGCTTTGTCATCACCCACAAAGAGACTTGGAGCTTTTCTAATAATGGTTTGGATCATTTTCTCTGGGCAGCTCTCTTGGGGCATCAGTAAGCAAAGCAGGAAATGAAATTAGATACCTGACCTGTGCTTGTCCTAGCAAGGTAGCATAGATATACTAGCATCCTGTTGTGTAAATAGTGATGACATTATGGAGAAAGGGACACACTGGCTATCCAAATACATTCCTAGCATGTTTTAAGTCCCAACTTCTGTTATTTATGTATTACTCTAAATAGACTGAACTAGTCCTTAGAGTTTTGTCATCATCCACAAAGAGACCTACAGACCCAAATTATACACCTCACACGAGTCACGGAAAGGGTTGCTTTGCACCTGATTGTTTGGGAACCAGAGGCAGAAAGAAAGATGTTGTGTAGGCAAGCTTACAGCATTATCTTTAATTATGACTCAGACTTGCATAGAACATAAGATTTATAAAGCACTTTCATCACAATAGCTCTGAAGTAGGGTTGGAGAGACACTGTTATAACCATTTTGTAAAAGAGGCCACATGATCTCAGAGAGGTTAAGAGGACTCATCTACCATCATGGTAGTGAACCAAGCTGAGAACTGAAACCTAGCCTCTTGAGTCTAAAGTGAGTGCCTTTTCCACTGTATACATCATGTCTCCTTTTTAAAATCCAACATGCCCTACCTATGACAATGCTGTCTATTCCGAGTGAGCACAATTGAAGAGATAGAATTTTGAGTTACAGGACCAGCCTGAGATATAAAGTATGTGTCACTATCAAAAGACATGAGCAGCATAAAATTTGGTCACGCAACTTTAGAGTGACTCACTCAGAAATCCTGCCTTTTGATAAACAATTTTGAAGACATTGTTCTCTGTGACAATGAACAACCCACAATTTCGTAACCAGGTTATTTCACTGCTTACTCCAGCACAGGGCTAAGCATACAGTAGGCACCCAATACAGATTACTGACTGATCAGCTGAAAAGAGTAGGCCATTTCACAGTAATGTATTACAACACTGACAGAAGAAAAAACTGTTGAGGTCAGGTCCTAAAGATGTGACAAAAAAATGGATCTTACATTTTTGACAAGAAAAACTATTTTGCAGTTAACTTTAAGGGAAGATCATGGAGTGACAGAATTTTTATAGTAAGTAAGAGGCCTTAGCAGTCAGCATAAGAAGAACCTGAGGTCTGAGACGTGTTCAGAGATTTGCTGATTTTGGCAGAGATGAGATTAGAACCCCTGTCTTACTTCTAGTCTCCTACCTTCTTTGCCAGGCAATGAGACTAAGGAAGTGTCCTTCAAAACATTTGTTAAAGCAGTGATGTGGTTGCCCCTTCTGAAAAATCTCTTTCATCTTTTCTTGTCCCCCAATTTTCCCCAGGAAAGGAGGTAGTGTGATGTAGGGGAAAGAACCCTGAACCTGGGGGTCAGGAGAATTGAATTCGAATCTTAATTCTTACAGTAATTAGCCTTGTGACTTTTCAAGTCACTTCACTCAATTCTCTGGGCCTCACTTTCCTCACTTGTAAAATTACAGAGTTGGGTTTGATTATCTTCAAAGTCCAATCAAGTCCTGACATTCTGTTATAGAAATCTCATCAAGGCAAGAAATGGTTTAATCTATTTGATCTCAGATACTTCTTTGGGCACCTTTCACACTGGACTATGTCACTTTAACTAAGTTTGAAAGGCACTCATTTGGCATGAAATGAATTTTTAAATGCCCATTGTTTTCCTCATAGACCAGTGATTTTATGGATTTTGGCAAAGTGTCAGTGGAGAGGAAGCCTTCCTTAATAAGCCACACTTAGCCTAGACCCTAGAGGTTTTAAAAGGAAACAGCAGGATTCCAGCTCATCATAAATTTATCTGGCACAGATTCAGGGTATTTAAATTGATACACACGTCTATGTCTGAACATTAGCAGAACATGTCCTAAATTGTTTACCACATGGCCTCAGGATGGCTCCCAGAGGCCTGGCCCAGTGACACATAATAACATCAGCAGAGTATACTAGCCGTTGTCTCTCCGGTGCATTGGTGGCCAGTCACTAGAGCTAACCCAGTCTTTCTTGACCTCTAAGCTGGGGTAAATAATGCCTTCAGAGCCCAAGCAAAGCTTCCCCAAAGAGCCCGAGTTTTATAATTCCATTTCCTTAAGCTCCTTGTTAGCCATGAAGGGATAAGAAATGAAGGCCGTTCTTGCCTTGCCACTAACACCAATTATGGGAAACATAAATCATTCAAATTTTAGTTCTTTAATAAAAATCTGCCTGAATGGGTCTTTAAAAGGAAGGCTCTAGTGTTGGAGCCTAATGGAATAGAAGGGAATAGAGGTAATTGGAGGCTGCTGTCTTTTCACTTCCAACATAAAATTATTTGAAGAGACAGGACAGGACTTTGAACAGGAGAGACCCAGAAAAGTTGTAATTTTAATGTCTGCTGTTGTGACTTTAATGGTGTTTTTGCTTAAGGAGAGTTTCTTTCATGTCCCTAGACATACTTCAATGACAACATCCTTACCCTGATCCGGACGCTGGTCACGGGAGGAGCGACTCCAGAGCTAGAAGCCCTGATTGCTGAGGAAAATGCCTTACGAGGTGGCTACAGCACCCCTCAGACACTGGCCAACAGGGATCGATGTCGGGTTGCGCAGTTAGCCCTTCTGGATGGGCCTTTTGCAGATTTAGGGGTAAGCTTCTGAGCCCCCTCCTCTGATCTGCCTCCTCTGCCCTGCCCCCCAATTTGTTAATGCCCTGGTTTTGCCATCACTTTTTAATGAAACAATAAGGAATCAGGTATTTCATTTCCCTTCCCTACTCTATTATCTGCTACCCTCTACCTGGTCAATGATCTATTTGAGACTTTTTTCTTTGAGATAGGTAGTTCCTGATTTTCACTTCTCCTAGAAATTCCACTAAATTCATTTATTATTCATCTCCTGCCTCTTAACTGGCCTCAGCTAGCCTTCCTCTGACTAGGCACGACCTTGGGTCAGTGTTGACAAAGACCAATGCATCTATGCAAAAGTCCCAGGTGCCAGTCTAGATGTTTCAGCTGAAGTAAATGACTGCAATTTATAGAGCCCTTAAGATCTGGAACTGGAAGGGACCATCTAGACTACAAATGAGAAAGCCATGACCAATAAGGAGCAAGTGACTTTGTCAAGGTAACACAGGCCTTAGAAAAGGTAGGATTCAAACCCATGTCCTTTTAGCCTTTTTTGCACTGGCAGTTACCAAGCTCTTTTCATCCATTATCTCAGTTGATCCATCCAATAAACTTTACCGGAAAGGAAGCATAAATATCACTAGTCCTCATTTTAAAATGAGGAACCTGAGTCTTAAAGAAATAAAAATGTTCTTCCCAATGTCCCCAAAATAGTCAATGGAGGAGCCAGGACACAACTCCAGGTCTTCAGAGTTCCATCCCAGCATTCTCTCTTTCTGCTGTGTCTTGCTATCTCAAACAAATACCTGGTGCCATCAGCCAATTCTCTTATGTGATTCTGTATGATGATGGTCGTAGTAGGATAAAATACTTTGCTGGGCAGGCATACATTTTGCCCCAGTTAAACCACTGGATTAGCACCAACTGTGAGATGTCATGTAGCTGCCTATAAAGATCCACTGAATTCACAATTCAGTTTCATAACAATTGGATTTGCTTTCATGTCCCATGTTGGCCAAATGATGGTTGTGTTTGCTGTGCCAGTCAGGTGGAAGGCAATTGTGAAATGATCAGAGCTGTGATTGCCAGTAATTCAGAATTCAGACCTTGGCTCTTGGGAAACACACTGCCTCCCACCCTCTCCTTGCCATCACTGAGGTCTGCAAATTGTGCTTTTCACACAGTCCTTACCTGCAAGTGAGTGTCACCCTCATGCTTGGTGGCATCTCTCCTCCTTACTGGGGTTTTAATTATCACTAGGGCAAGTTTTGACAACACCGTCAAATCAAGGAAAGCACAGCACAGTGGGTCCTTGAGAGCTAGAGCAAAGTTTAATCATTCTTTCAAAGAGACCGTATTTCTCTTCTTTTCCTGAGTGAAAGCTCTCAGTCCCCAAAGCTTTCTGCTTCCAATTAAAATCGGGCTTGCTTACTCTCCCACGTTCAACCAGGCCTGTTCAGGTGAAGTTGCTGGGGAACACTCCAGCTTGCGTCCATCATTTCCAAGAGATTGCCGCAATCAGCTATTAACTGCTCACCAAGTGAATGCTTTGTGGTTATCCCATTGGCACAGATGCACCATCGGAAGAGTCATACCTTTGTCCCTGAAAGGGTTCTTTAATATAGATTTCTTTCCTTCTTAATCTCTGTTCTCAGACAAATAAAAATTACATATGTGTGTATATAGATATATAATCTATATGTGAATACATACATATGTATATATGTTTTTCCTTTTCATATGTTGTTTCCCAGGATGGTGGTTGTTATGGTGATCTATTCTGTAAAGCCCTAAAGACCTACAATATGCTCTGCTTTGGCATTTATCGGCTGAGAGATGCCCATCTCAGCACACCGAGCCAATGCACCAAACGGTGAGTGCTTTCTGTTGTGGCTCTGAGACATGGAACAGTAGGTGCTCACTCAGATGGCACAGGGAGACAGCCATAGACGAGGCTCGTGTCTGCAGTGGAGAAATGGTTCTTCTTTGCCCCTCACCCCAAACCAAACCAGTGGTGATGCTTTCGGACAATTATCTGAGGTTGAGGTGTTGGGATAAGGAAAAAACATCAAGGAGAATGCTCATCATGTGCTATGAGCCAGAATAGGAAATACTGGTACACATACATATCTATAAAAATGTACCCTAGATCTCACCAGCTATGTCTGACTGTGTTTGCATAACCCCAAATATACATGTGTTTCATGTATTTATAGACCAAGCACCTGCTTATTAAATACATTTTACGTGTATCTTTTGCTTTAACATAGCCTAATTTCCTCCTGTATCTCTTCTTTTTTCTCTTCCCAGAGAGCCATCCCATATGTACTTTAAAAAAAAAATCTGAAAAATTCAGTTATTTGGGTATTTGGCATTGTATAGTATCTTTTCTACTATATTAAAAGATCACAGAATGATAGATTTGTGTTGAGAGGGAATTTAGAGTTCCTCTAACCTGACCCTTTCATTTTATGTAAGAGGAGGAAACAGAGGCTAGAAAGATTAAGTTATTTACCCAAAGTCACATAGGTACTAAGTGACAGAGGTGGGATTCCAAGCTCAAGTCATCTGACCTCCAAATTCTTTCCACTGTGCCAAAAGATCCTCAGGGGATAAGACCATGTGTTATACTCCTTGACCATTTAGAATGCCCATTGATGTTTAGTTTAAGGGTCTGATTATTATGCTGACAGAAATGGATCCTTCCATCATATGTTCAACAGTGAGGGACCAGGGCTATCTGGGGATTTTGTGATAGACCTGTGAATAAAAGATATAGTCTGGGCCACTTGACTTTAAAATGGCAAATACCTTCCCCAATCAGAATAAAGCTAAGGTTTTTCTTCTTGTAAAATTGTAAAAAGTGCAGTGCAGGTACAGAAAATGGGTTTTGTGTAACTAACTACAGGAAAAAAAAAAGAAATGATCTGGGACTGTTTTTAAGAAACAGGGATTGGTTGAGCCAGAAAAGGAGGAATAAAAAAAAGCAAACCATACAAATCTGATCATATAAGTCATTTTCCCATATTCCACATTTTGGCTCCATACTTGTACCAAATATCTGAAAGTTGAGCGGGAGGCTGTTTAGGATAATCAAAATGTCAAAGGGTTAGAAAATTAGCTTTCATGGAGACAGGGGAATAGATGGGAAGGTTTCTTGAAGCTATTCATTAATGGATTAAACAGCAACAACTTCCAGGCAATGTACCTAAAACTGGGAATTAAAAAAACAAAACAAAACAGTTCCTGCCTCCAAGGAGCTTCCATTCTCCTGGGGAGACATCAATCTATAGAGATAAAGTAGATGGAAGAGAGTCTCAGAGGAGATCTCTGAAGAAAGGTAAAGTCTTCTCTGATTGAGTAAAGAAAAGAGGGTCAAACCTTCCTTATACTTCGAGTCTCCTTGAAGCCCCTTTCTCATTTTTTTTCAGATATGTCATCACCAACCCTCCCTATGAGTTTGAGCTCGTGCCGACCGACCTGATCTTTTGTCTGATGCAGTTTGACCACAATGCTGGACAGTCCAGGGCCAGCCTCTCTCACTCCTCTCACTCCTCCCAGTCCTCCAGCAAGAAAAGTTCCTCTGTTCACTCCATCCCCTCCACGGCAAATCGGCAGAACCGCCCCAAGTCCAGGGACTCTCGGGACAAACAGAAGTATGTGCAGGAGGAAAGACTTTAACATATATACCCACTCCCACCGTGTGTGAAACTGTACCTGCCATTCATCCCCCCAGTTGGTGTTCCCAACAGTAACTTCCCTTGTCCTCCCCTTCTAGTTCTCTCCCCCTTTTTATACACATATTTTGCATATGTATGATAGTGTGCATGTGACTGTCATTTTTATTTTACCACCATAAAACCCTTAAGCACAACAGCCACTAAGCAGACAGACGGACCAAAAGTTATTTATGAGTCTAGGGGAAAAAAATCATAGGCATGCTAAAAACATAAATAACTCACTGCAGAAATGGTTCTACAGATTAGTGAAGAGAGGTTATTCAGCATGAACACTCCTTAGCAAAGGCAGAGCTATACCGAGAAAGTTCTAGAATGGAGAAATGCTAATGCATCAGGGTGCTTTGGGGGTATATTTTTAAATACTCACAAGAATTCCATACATTTATTTGAAAGAAGCAAACAACAAAAAAAAAAGCTAGTGATTGTCTCCAATCTCCCAACTAAAACATTGTAAAACATTTCAGAGGCCAACCCTGTTTGCTTGAAATACTATTTTGAAGCATTTTGTCCAGCAAACTAACATCAGGGAATCCTTTTTTAAGGTCTTTCTGCTTCATGATTTTCTTTCTTTGGAAAACATTGCTATCCCACTTTTTTTTTTAAAGAAACAATAATAGTATTCCATTCATGGAGACAGCAAACTCTAGTAATTTAATTTAAGTAAAAAGGGGTCTAATTGCATATTGAATTGTTAGTCTGTCTCTGTGTGCTGCCACATAGAAAATTGTTTTTTCTTTTCCTTTTGACATTTGGGATGAAAAGCCATATGTATCATAAATATCAGATGTAAGTCATTAAAAACTGCCTTCCTGGGACTTTTACATCTTTTCAAAGGTGAATCACTCACCTTATGTACAGAATAAATAATGCTCAGAAAAGAGCAAGTATTTTTCCACATATCCTCAGGGTATCTTCACCATCCTCCCCTCCCCCACAACTTGGTTGATTTGTGTAGGCCCTGATCCCTGGCACTGTGTGGGTCTGATACAATGAGACAGCCAAGGAAGATAAAACAAGAAACCCATAATATTTTTCTAGCTCGCAGTGTGCAAAAGTAAATCAGAATATGCAACGGAGGCAAGCCCACAGAGACCACAGGCAGCCTGTACCCTTGAGGCATCATGACTTCTGGTAGCATTGTCCCCAGCTGTCCAAGGGAACTGAAGGGGTTAAAAAAATCCTGGCCTAGGTTTCTTTTTCATGTAGCACAAATTTTCTCCTTGCCTTGGCTCATCCAGAAAGACACTCATTAGCCAAAAGAAAAAGGAAGGGGAAAAAACCCCATACCCAAAACCCACCACCTACAGACCTAGTCAGGGAGGAACACAGTGGGCCAAAAACTTTTGGTGTATCCCCTTTTTTATGGTAGTTAGATAAAGGACATGTAAACTGCCTTCCCCCCCTCCCCAAAATGCAAAAGTCAGTGGTTTTCAGGCAGACTATTCACATACTAGTCACAGAAATGCTTCCTAAAAATCAGCCTATCCCACTGCAGCCAAGCTCTGGTATCTTTTGAGTTTGGATAGCTAGTGAGAAGAGTCTGGTATGGTGATGAGGAAAGCATGTTTCAGTTTGTTTGGGGATTTTTCCCCCAATTCTTTTAGATGGGGCTGGGCAGGGGTGGTGAACTTGGGGATGGGGAAGAGAAAAATGCCATAGCTGTACCAGCTTGGAAGAGGTTTAGGATTCATATTTCAAAGTATAGGTTTTTGATCCCCTACTCTCCCAAGCATGATATGTATATACATATATATATATACATACAAATATATATGTATATATATATATAAATATGCATATTTTTTGAGATTTGATTGCTGTGTGAATGGACAAACTTGGTGAGGCTTTGCCAGCAGGCACCTCCCTCAAACCATACCAGCACCAAGAAATAGGGGTAGTATTTGAACAGGGTTCAAAGCAATGATGGGTAGGGGGTGGGGGGAGTAATCACCTGCATATATATATTATATATATATATATATACTATATTCTATATATATTAAAATGGGTTAGAAACCCTGTGAGTGGAAGGTATTCTCCAATTATTTTCATTCAAATATATATATTGAGATGTATATTATATAATATTATCTATAGCTATATAGAACTCTATATACACTAGTTCTGGATCATGAAAAATTTTTCATGCATCTTTTGCAAAGAAGGTTATAAAGTTATGCCCTCAGAACACTGATAACTACAAGGATGTGCCAGTTAAAGTTGTCAACAGGAAATATGACAGTGTAAAAGCATTGTAAAACTTACAGAGCTTACTTCTCTCTCTAAAGTGCAACAAGGATGAATAGAATGGGCCAAGGTATGACAATTAATGGTTCTGCATGCCCTAGCCTCTGCTGTGGGTTTCCTTCTATAATGCTGTCCTTGTGAAAACTTGTGAAATTAAAAAAAAAAAACAACATCAAGAACATACAAAAAAAAGGAGTTACAGACTTTATTCTGTTATGGCTTTGTTTATTTTATTGTTATTTTTTGTGGTTTTTATTTCTCTTTGCTTCCTCCCCTCTCCCACAACTTCCTCTGTCCCTTCCCTCATCCCCCGTCTCCCAAGTGGCCAAGAGCAATACGGCTGCACTGCTGCTGCTGCTGCTGCTGGATTACCCCCCTCACCCCCACTACCTTCCCCCACCTCCATCTTCTCCATTCCCTCTCCCGGATGTTTTGGTTGTTCTTCTTGGGTTTTGGTTTTTTGGTTTTTCCCTTGGGTGATTCACCTCTCTCCAGCTTGCCTCTAATCTGCACGTGTCCTCACTGTCCCACCTTGGTACCTTGCTCAAAGTCCAAAGTCATTTCCCTTTCTTGAGACCAAGCTTCATTCAGTCCTCTCCCCAACCATCCCATCCTCTCCATCACCCGTCTGTCCACATCTTTGAACATCTCTCTGTTTATCTTGGCAACAGCTACCGAATCAAGTCATGATGCCAGTTGATAAACCTTTTTTTGGAAAACATGTGCAGCTTTTCCATCTGGCAAACCTGCTTCTATGTTAACTTTTTATTCCTTTTTTTTTAAACTATTTGGAAGCAGGAGGAACGATTTTGAATGACCAAAAGGAATGTTCACCCGTGTGTTAGTTTGCTATGCCCTTGATTTAGAAGTGATTTGACTAGACTATAAGACTTTGGTCCACTCTCAATTATTTAGACACTGGTTATTTGATTTGGGCATTAAATATGTACCTCTCTCCTACCTTTGCAATGTGTTGCTGCTCAAGGTGAATGCTAATCAGAGGCTGGGTGCACACGAAGGGGGAATTAATTCAATTTCAAAATAGCAGCAATAATAATGTGGCTCCTTGTTAGTGACTCTAATATGACTTGATGGGGATGAAGTGAGAACTCTCCTTAGAGATGGGATTTGGGGATTTTCTGTACATTTCGTTAAACTTGTGAGCTAACCCTGTTCTCCATTAACACAGATAATTGAGAGTTGACTCTATTTGTATAATGGTGTGTTCAGTGTTGCTGATGGAAGGAAATTCAATTTAACAAACATAAATTAAGTACTATTTTGTTTACTGAGGACTAAACCAGAGAGATAATTGTGGCAAAGTATGCGTTCCAAGAGCCGATAATGTCCTCTCCACCAGTCTTTGCTCTCCTCCCTCTGGTAGAATTTATACATTCCTCTTTCAGGGGTGTATGTATCTGTCTACTCAGGGAAAGGAGTGCATGTGCCTTGTACCTTCTCATATTCATTTCAAAGACAAAACAAAACAACAAAAACAAACAAGCATACAAACAAAAAACCCAAAAATAGGAGAGTAAAGAACCGCAAAGTTATTTTGAAAGAAAACAGTACCTTTTGAAGGGGATCACATTAGAAACTCACTTAATCACTTGCTCTAGTCTAAAATAAAAGATGTTTTCTACTCATTCAGTCCAATTTGCTTTGGCTTTGAAAAGAGCTCTTCAAATGATTTGATGGGATACAAGGTACCATAAGATCTTGTTCATCCTCAAATGGTAAGGACTTGGTTAAGTCATTAATTTTTTAGTGCTGGGGATGAAGCTGAAACTCTCGTCTGAGATAAGATTTGGGGATGGCCAATATTCCCCAGTGGCCAAATCTAGGTGTATAAGAAGAACATTCCTTAGCTCAAAAAATCAAATCAAATCAATGTTTGTGTAAAAATAGAGCCTCTTCCAAAAAAAGGGGATAAACAAAGATTTATGACCATGAACGTTCTAATGTTATTAATAAGTATAATAATTGCTACTTAACATTAACCCATTAGATTTCCTTTTAAAAGTGTGTTGAGCTTCTCTATCAATCCCTAGGCTGACACTGCTGATAGCTCCACCTTTCACCCTGGTGTACAGATTTTAAAATAAGAGAGAGATAGATGAACTGTGCTGTTTTGGAGAAGAAAGGGGACCACCATAGGTACAGATCAGTTAATTCACCTTAAGCACCTACTATGTACCAAACACTAAGACAAAAATGAAGCAGTTCCTATCCTCAAGCATCTTATGTTCTATTAGGAGAAACAACAGGCACCTAAAATAGATATAGTAGAATGTTATTTGAAGGAGTAAGATAAGGGCTCCTGGAAGGAGGTGATCACGTAAGGAGACTAGATGTGAAGGCTGGAACCCTTTGCTTGCTCTGCAGCAATAAGAAGAGAGAAAAGGTATCTGTGTTCTGCTGACAATGGTAGCAGTCTGTCACATTTCTCTAACAATATCCCTCTAGAAGAAGAGATGACGGGACAAAAACCTACAGGCTTTTCCTAAGACAAGTGATAGTGAAAACCAGTGTCTCAGTCAATTATACACAATTCCTTCTTTCTCAAAGCATAAAAAAGTGACCCTTAATTCAGATTTCTTTGTAGAGTGGGTCATGGGGAAGGGTTCCTGCTTTCTCTCTGTGGAAAATTCACTGCAATCTAAAACAATGTCCCCCCCCCGCCCCAAACACAAACAAAGATCTATCCACCATGCAGCTCTGGTTCTAACCCCAAAGGAGAAGAAATGGCAGAAGGACACAATATTGATGCTACAAATATGCAAGGCATGCTGCATTGTCAATCTAATCATACTTAAGACCCCCCCCCCCCCACTTCAAATAAAATGCTCTTCTCATTGAAAAACTACCCTGGAAGCAATGAACGAAGTTCCAAATAATGAAAATAGTCCAACTTCTGTGCAAATTGATCCCTTGTTCTATAGAAGAGGAAGGCTTGGTAGGCAATCACAGTGAAGACAGGAGGTTGGAGAAGAGAATGAAAAACTCATGAGACTCCAAATAAGAAGAACAAGGTTTTCAACAATTGGGTTTTGCCTTTAAAAGGCAGGAGCTCATTGTTATCCCTCTTATTTCCAATTGTTGTTTCTATCCAAAGAAAATCTTTCCTTTCAAATATTTTATCTCTAAGCTTCAGCTTATGGTATGGGAGAAACAGGTCCAATTACTCCAAATGCTTTTGCTGCATCTTTTTCCCCTCCCCCCTTTTCTGTTCTCAAGAGGAGTTATTGTGAAAAGACTAAATTGCACAGTGCTGTCAGAACCTGCAGAAGTAGCAAACAGACCCAAATACCTCTACCACGGAGCTGGTCCTTTGACTTCTAGATGGATACTCAGAAACAAATGGAGTGAAGATTTGGCCAAAGCAGGCTGGGGACTCAGTTGGATATAGATCAGGACTCTTTCTGATCTGTATCTTGCCATTGGACCCAGATGGCTCCATGGAGAGAATGAGGCTGGTGACTTTGAACAGCTCTCCCTCGCTCAGATCCAATTCACTTGCAAGTTATGACATCACCTTTTTGATGTCATAGTGCTCTTCAAGAATGAAGGACAAACAATGATCTGTGAGTTGTGGTAACTGCCCCACTGGGGGCCTAACTGGCAAGTTGCAGGAAGGATGGAATGAAGGAAGGAAGGAAGGAAGGAAGGAAGGAAGGAAGGAAGGAAGGAAGGAAGGAAGGAAGGAAGGAAGGAAGGAAGGAAGCAAGGAAGGAAGGAAGGAAGGAAGGAAAGGAAAGGAAAGAAGGAAGGAAGGAAGGGAAGGAGGGAGGGAAGAAGGGAGGGAGGAAGGAGTTTCATTGCCCAATTGGAATCCTTCCTTCCTTCCATCCCCCCTCCCTCCTTTTCTCTTTCCTTCCCTTCTTTACTTCTTCCTCCTTCCTTACCTTCCTCCTCTCCCTCCCTTCTTGCCTTCTGTCCACATAGGGAATCATACCCTTACCTGCAGGTTCTACCCAAAGGAATATAAAGTTTGATCACTGACATCAACCCAAGATATCTTGGGGTTTATGGACTGGCTTTCTTCTTTAAGGACCATGCCTCAAACTCAATTCACTCTGGCTCTCATTGATTGGTGAGCAATAGGTCTCAGCCCAAGCCACACTTGGTCATTATTTGGGCTCTGGTGCCTCAGAGTGAGTATGAATAGCAATTGTTTCTGTTTTGTGCAGAAACCTTTAGGGTCTTCCTCTTCTGGATATATTTTGCTTTTTGTTTTTTTGACTAGTTAAAAGAGGCCATTCTTTGCCTTATTTCTTACCTAGCCTTAATCTCTGAATGGGCATTGCCTCAGTCAGACTGAAACCTGGAAAAGATCTTAGTTTAAAAAGGCCAAGGTCTCCCACTGCATCCAGGGACATATCCAGTCATAATTTATGTCTTGCCATTGAACCCTAATGACTCTGGAGGAGAAAGTGAGGCTGGTGACTTTGTACAACCCTGCCTCACTTAAATTCAATTCACTTGCAAGTCATGACATCACCTTCCTGATGTCATGATCCTCTTCAAGAATGAAGGACAAACAACAAACAAACAAATGAGATCTAGGGATCCACATTTCCTATGGTAACCATGTCGAATTTTCCCAGAGAGCTTTGTTTCAGACTTCTTTGCCCTTATCATATTCTACCTAGGTATTTGTACACAGGTCATATGCTCTGCCTCTGCATACTACCTCCCCTCCACCCCCAGCATTAGATCTTAAGCCCCTGGAGGGCATGGTATTTTTCATCCTTGTGTCTTTAGCACCTAGCACAATGTCTTGCATAATAAATGCTAAATAAATGTTCATTGCATTGGGACTTTGTGTCAGTTGCCAGATAGTCAACCTATGGGGAAAAGGCATACAAAGATAGCAAAAAAATAGGGGGAGACTAAGCAATGTCTTCTTTGTGCCGATGACCTCTCATCCTCCTGGCATTGGACTCTTCATGGGAGAAAAACTTCACATTCAGAGATGCAGAGGAGAGTGTAAGGGGGTATGAGCCCTGTTTTCTCAAGAAGATCTCCTCCTGTTTCCACTTGGGGTAGGAGCTTCCAACTGTGTCCAGTTCTCTGATTCCTTGAATTAACCCCTACCCCAGGAAGGCTACATAGCTTCAGTTGTATAGATGATGCAACCAGGGGTATTTTCAACACAGAGTATAAAAACTGGTCAAACCTTACTTTGAAAAAAACTTTTTTTTTTTTTAATCTTTTGTACTAATAATTCTCTTGCCTGCCCTCTGCCATGCAGAGAGTACTCAGGTCTGCTCAGAAAACTAAATCCTTGCTCATCAAGTTCTTAGGTCCTTGGATCCAGCTTAGCAAGTGAAACCACTCTTCCTTCTCACCCCCATCTCCCAAAACACTTTCTTATTCAGAATTGTTACCTTGGTGGTCTGGGTTAGCTTCTTGTCTTTTTACTCCTCGTTGCTCCTATATAAGAACCAGAATGGTTGGCCTTTACAGATGTCTCATCCAGATGTCTGCCAGGGTCTGTCCTCTATTTTTTATCGGTAACTGGGACCCTTAGAGCTACCTTCTTTCATCTCTGTTAATTCCATTGCTATAGGGAAGGTATGGAATGGCACTTATCCCACATGGGCTTCTCTCCAATATTATAATCTTTCTTATATTGATCTGGTGGTAAGAACATGCCAAGAATGGGTAGCTGGAGAAAACTGCTAGAGTGGAAGCATGAGACATCAGGATTTCCTCCTTTTCTCATGTAGATATCTCATACAAAACAGTAGGCTCTACCAGCTGGATGGTATATCATCTCTCACCTTGAAAAGCCTGAAGAAACTTTATCATGATGCTCTTATGTGAATATACTAGTGCTGATGAAACATGAATCACCTTTGATAAGGGATGATTCACAAAACCCTATAACGCTAAACCTGTCATGAGGAACAGTGGAAACAAATGATTGTGTTCAGGTCATCTTGGGTTTAGTAGAAAGCAGATTGAACTGAGAATCAGGGACTGGGGATCAGATTTGAGGCATCCCAGCTCTGCCTCTGGAGATGCCTCTGTGACCTCAAACAAGTCACTCTACTTTTCTGGTCCACAGTCTTTTCATCTGAAAAATGGGAGTCAAGGATCTCTAACATTACTTCCAACTCCGTGAGTCTGTGACTCTATGGCCAAGAGTTCACCAGGATTGTCTTTTACTCTGACAAGACAGGGTCAGCACCTCCCTGAGACACTGTATCTGCCAGTGTTTTTGGCTACTGATACATGGCATGAGTACCTAAAAGCAAAGAGTCTTGAGATGCTGCTTAAGCATCAGAAGGAATGCCAAATGAGTGGCTAAGCCTTCTTTGCATTCTATCTCTAGAGGTACTTCTTCTGCCACCCCACTGCCTCTGTTTCTTCATCCTTGGAAAAAAAACTAATAGAATAAATTTACTTCTCCCTCAAGACTCTGCTACACTTGAAATCACTTCTATGGAGAGAAAGATAGTATTTGTATTCCTGAAATTTGCCACCAGCCACTTCAGCAAAGTGATCAGGGAGTTTGCAATAGAAACAACTCAAGGAACGTCATACATTATAAATGGACACATCCATCCTAAAGTACAGGCAGGGGTGACATTTACAGAATTGGCCCAGCTTTAGCCATGGTATATTGGGGTTGGAACAGCATCAGCAATAATAGAAATAGCTGATGTATTAGTATTGTTTTATACTAATTTAGCATCTAAATTTTTGCCTAATTTCCATTTACATTGTTATGTATTAATTAAATTAAATCAAACACCTATGCTTTGTCCACTTATACATTTGTACTTCTGATTTGTTCCATGCCCTCCAGAGTCCTAACCAGGCCTGTGGTTCATCCAGATAGCTTTAATGGATAAGGAGTCATCGCTCAGTGAGGACAGACTCTTTCTCCCAGGAAAGGCACATACCTGACCTTGACTTTGGGGGAAACTTGGATAGCCTCAGCATGAGTTGGGGTTTAGAACTTTGATAGGAATAATAAGAAATTGAAACAGAGAGAAAGAAGTGAGAATGGGCAAGGGCACTCTACCTTGATTATGGAAGGCAGAAGGAAATTGATATTCTCTGTGCCGTGAAAGGTCAAAATGCCAATGTGAATTGAACTGTAAAGACTAAATTTTGAACAATTATTCTCCGTAGCAGTTATAAAAATTTCAGCAAATTGCAGCTGTCTCAGGCCCTTTGCCAAAAAAAGACCTAATGGTTTACATCAGCAGAGTTCCCTCTCACCTCCAGCCTGGAAATACCCAACCTTGTATTGAATACCATCAACAAAATGAGCTCCGTCCCAGTGGGGCCCAAATCAAAGCTAGCCCAAGCTGGGCTAACACAGCCCTGGTGCTTAACTCCCTTCAAAACCATCATATGCACAAGCCATTTGAAAAGTCTTAGTTTGAAATTGTTTAGGTGATCCAGCAAGGCTTTTAAAACATGATAACCATCGCACTTTACACCTCTCTGAAAGGTTAGCTTAATCGTAGATCACAAAAAAATTGGTTTCCACAAATGCATAATGGTTCATCTATGTCACACTTGAACTAAATGGTTTTTTAAATGGAGCTGAAATTATTTTGATGTGTACACAGTCCCAGATTTTTATACAGCCTTTTTTAACCAGCCCATCAGGAGCTTTGCCTCCAAAGCCTCATTAATAATTCAGATGTGCTGATGACTTTAAAAGATCTATGGAATTGAAGCTTTAAAAAAAAAACAACCCTCTGCTTGACAAAAAGATAAATGAATGTAGAAAGAAGCTGTAGGAGTCTGGCAAGCTGTAGATCATCTCAGAACAGATTGTAACTTTATCATTCTGTCAGGGAGAATAATTTAAAGCACTTAATCAGTTAGTTTCACTGTGCAGGATGTAACATTATGAATTCCTATCTTCCAATCTGTTCACATCAAAGTGAACTTAATTATAATAGGTGAGAGAGCCAGAACAGGAGAGTGGGATAGGGGGTGGGGTGCAGGAGGAAAAAGATTGAAAGCCGAGAGGCAAGTTGACTTGAGAGGGACCAAGGGGGCTGAACAAAGGCAGGTGTGGCTTGACCAAATTATCCCCACCTTCAGCCAAGGTGTGTGTGTGTGTTGGGGGGTGGGGTTCAACTACTTCACCACCAGCAGAAAAGCATTGCTGTCTTGGGGTCTCCTGTTTCAAAATATTTTTGTATTGAATTTTAGTGTTTATTTATAATTAAACACACACACACACACACACACACACACAAACCAAGTGAGAAATCAGAGCCAACAAATCATTCTAATAATTTGGTTTTTTAAAGGAAATATCCCAGGAGACATAAATAAAGATTTTGAAGGCTGTTACATTTCTAAAGGTAGAGTTTTAAGCCAGAGGAATATGGCATGATGGGGGTAAACCCATCTCAGCACAAAGAATAGTTTGTTTTTTTTAAAACAAATCACTCAACTTTGCTATGCATCCGTTTCCTCATCGTACATTGAGGGAGCTAGCTTTGATGGCCTCTGAGGTCTAGTTCTAAATCTAGGGTCCTTTGATCTTGTTAACAGAAAGAAGGAAAGAAGGAAGGAAGGAAGGAAGGAAGGAAGGAAGGAAGGAAGGAAGGAAGGAAGGAAGGAAGGAAGGAAGGAAGGAAGGAAGGAAGGAGGGAGGGAGGGAAGGAGAAAGAAAGAATGGAAGGTAGGAAGGAAGGAAGGAAGGAAGGAAGGAAGGAAGGAAGGAAGGAAGGAAGGAAGGAAGGAAGGAAGGAAGGAAGGAAGGAAGAACTTATTAAACACCTACTATATACCAGGCATTGTGCTGAGGCCTTTACAAATATTCTCTCATTGGATAATGAAGAATTAAATACTGAAACAAGGCACATGGTCCCCACACCAAATGCTATTATCTGCATCACATCCACACATATGGTTCATCTTCCATATACAGAGGTGTAACTAGGAACTTTTGCACCTGGAACAAGTGCCACAAATTAGAGTCATAAATTATGCCTGGGATGAGCAGCATGAAGCATGCCTTCACTTTGGGTGCATACAGTAAGAGGGGAGGAGTTCACCCCAGATCCCTTGTTTGGGTAGTTTTCTATTTTAGCTGCTCTGTTAATTTCTAGTTTTTGAAGGACTACCTGTGCATTCAGTGCCCTCCATATTTGACTCCCTGCGTCAAAGTCCCATTAGCCCTGTCATTATTGTGGCCCTGTCTAGCCAATCTATGCTAAAAATAAATAATAAACAAAAGTAAATGAATAAATTGATTTCTTTAAAATTAAGGTAGGGACTTGGGCTGAATTCACTGAAAAACATGGTCATATTGCCAGAAGGGTCTTAGTGTTATGGCATTCTTACAAAACTCTCCAAATCACCTGATCCTTTGAACTCTTTTCAAAAGCCATGATTCTTATGGAGTTGTTACTATTTTTTTCTCCCTTGCATCTTGGGAGCCATCTCCACTAGAAATTTGTTTACTTCAATTTTACTGCCTTACAATCCATTTCAATGTTATCCTGCTCTGGTAACATTGTCCACTATCTCAAATTCTACCTGCGTTCAGCAAACACGGGCAGTCAGCAAAAACAATGCACTTCCTTAAAAACAACAGCTACAACAGAAAAAAAAATCTGACCATGGATGAAAGAAAATAGTGGGCCTGGGAAGACATAATATTGAACACAGACTATGAATGTGAAGGCAAGAAAATGCATAGAATGCCTGAGAACAAGGCTCCTAGATTAATTACTCAGTGATACATGACTATATTCTGTCAACACTCCACTCAAATCCATGAGCTCATAGTCCGTTCTTCAGGGCTGGATATATTCAGTGATAATCTAGATCACATATCCAGCATGGCCCTACCAGAATCTCCTAGGCCTTCAAGCTCCAGAGGAATTCTCATAGAGAGTTCACCCTCACCTCTTCCCTCATTCCAGTTGGCCAACATTCCTAAGACTGCATTATCACTTTTCTCTAACTATTGGCTGCAGTCTCCTCACAGATGTGGTCAAGGTTCCAGGGCTCCTTATCCCCAGCTCTGTACTTCTTAGTAATTACTCAGCATCAAACTCTATCGATTGCCTTTTTTTCAATGAACTTTCTGACTGCTTTGCCACAGGACTAATGAAACTTCTCATTTTCCCTCCTTCTTTCTCTATCCATTTTGCCCTTTAGCAGAAAAGAAATGGTTTACAGATGAATCGGATAATGCCTATCCCAGAAACATTCAAATCAAGCCCATGAGCACCCATATGGCTAACCAGATCAACCAATATAAATCTACAAGCAGCTTGATTCCACCAATCAGAGAAGTCGAAGATGAATGTTGACTCCCAGGAGACCAGAACTAATTTTTTTTAAAGCCTGACAAACTTCATAAATGGTGATGTGACTTTTTTTCCTCTTACATGCCGAATCACTGGTGGAAAAGTTAGGATAAGCGAGAATTATGAGAGAAAAAAAATAAAGTAGACAGATCTCTCTCTCTCTTTTGTCTGCCTTCCATATTGCTTCCATGTACTTTGGGGGAATAAGATTTCATTTGTAAATGGACATACTAAAAATAGTCATGTATAGCCTCTAGTATTTAAAATTATTTTTATTTATTAGAAAAAATATTTTTTTTTCATTAATTTTTCTCCATTGTCAAGTAAAGTCCCTTAAAAAAGACAAAAGCCAAACTGGGTAAGTGGCCAGACTCCTTAGGAAGCTTGTGTCTCTTTTCCCTCTCTGTCTTTGAGGAGAATGATGGTCACCACAGCAAATGAATTGTACTTCAGAAAGACAAATTATTAAAATAAAAAAGAGGTCCAACAACATATACATGTATTTTAGTAAACCAGAACAAAAAGAAAACAAAATATTTGTTCCTTTAGTTTCTGCTTAATTTCTGCAGAATGTATATTTTAAGCAGCATAAACACCAGCTTTTAATAAATGGAAACATATTTATTTTCAAAGTGGAAAGTCATATTTTTGTAGCTGTAGCTTTCCATTTGTATTCCTTTGCCATCATTCATTTATTTAAAGTGAAGATTTTCTTAAGGCTTTGCTGGACCCACCAGGAACTTTCTGGTTCCAGTAGGTCCCTAAATGATGTTCCATGCTAGTTTATGAATGTCACAGAGATAAGACGTGTGTGGGCAAGACATCTGAGGAACACTTCTCCTTGGCTTGTCTGTTTGTCCAATTCTGCCAGGCCTCAGTTCACAGTTCCGCTGAGAATTTGAGAAGTGAATGAGTTAAATTTTGGAAGTGCCTCCATTTCTTCTTTCTTTGATTGTTTTTTTTTTAAACCAGGTTTGAGAGCTTTTAGCCAGTATGTGTGTAAATGCCACTGAATAGTTTCACATCACAGTAGGATATTATTAATTCGCTCCTTCATTGAAATGGACTCTTGTTTGAAAGCCAGTTAATTTCCATGAGCAAGGAGACAACTTTACCATGTGTTATAATTTCCAGGTTTTCCATTTGTTGCTGGGATATCATGCCCATAATTGCTATGACAATATATGCAGAAGAAAAAGAAATGAAAGGACTGAATGTATTTACTAGAAGAGTTTAAGAGGGGCCTTTGAAAGCTTCCAGCAATGAAAGCAAATGTATCATCAGTTTCAAAGTGTGGTCAACAGCTTTTTCTAACCGTCAGACATAATTGTGATGTTTACTTTTGTTTGTTTCCTAGATGCGCCACAGTATGTGTGGTGTACAACCATCGAAGCATTTAATGTTCCAAACAACTTAGCAAGTCTTTCAACTTTACAAGTATTCATTTTTGATACAATCAACCAAGGTCTCTGGAGCAGGAATAGACAAACTATTGAATGTTTGTTCTTTAAAAAAACACACAGACACACAATAACAAAAGAAACACAAAAACACAGCACACAAAACAATGCAAAAAACAACACATACAAACAAACACAAAACACTGGGACCCTGGAGAAAACAAACAAGGAGCACCCCAATAGTACTTGTTATCTATTTTATAAACTTTGGGGGCTTTCCCTTTGCTGTAGAGCTATCCAATGCCAAGGGAATCCTTACAATGGCAGTGATTCATCTCAATCAAATAGCAATGAGTTTGATAGGATTCTCCGACAGAATGGATGTCCACTCTGTACTACAACCCCTAGGCCAAACTGTCTCAGCTTCAATGTTTGTCGACTGGCTACAGTCCAAATGTGACCATCTTATCACCTAGTAGGCTTTTTCTTGGAGTGATTCTCGGACTGTGGTTACCTAGTCGTTTACATTCTGTAGAATTAGTGATATTTTTAAAAAATTGTGAATATCATGTATGTCCAATTGGATTGTTGAAAAATTACCTATAATCACTATAGAGCCTATTCCACCGACTAAAATAATGTCCACAGTTGTATCCAGGTCTAACCCATTTTCATGGTTATCAAAAGAAAAGAAAAGGGAAAGGGAAAGAAACAATAACAAATAAGTGGCCACTAGTGACCACTTCTTTTAAAAGTAGGCAACTAGATTCCACCTCCTGGTTTTGTGCAAATCAGAGACACCTTTAGTATGTTTCTGTTATCTAGCATTCCTTTTTCTTCCATGAATTGTAGAACATTCTTCCTCCTTGATCAAACTGACTCTAGCACCAGTATGTTCCTGGTGTTTATCTTCAACTTGGCCAGATCTATTTGCTCTTCATGAGCACATTTTGGGTACAAGCTTCAGCTAGAATATCCATCTTAAGGCAAATAGCAGCAGAGCTTCTTCTCCTCCTTTCCTGCCTCCTTCCTTCCACCCCAAGAAAAATGGAAATGCAAAAGGTCATTCCTCCTCTCCTCCCTTTCCACGTCAGGGGTGCATGAATCTGCCCTTTCTGTTTCACAAATGAGCAAAGGAGACATGAAGCCCAGATCTCCTCTCAAGTCTTGAGTTGTTAGAGTTCTCATTTGTCTGAAAGAACAGAATAATGAATCTGCAGTATGATACTTTGCCTTCATTACTGGACTGCTCTGGGCCACAGCCTAAAGGCAGAAATTTTCTTAGAAGGGAGATAGTACAAGTATTCAGTGGCCCAAGTTCCTTTAGGCTATATGAGAGAAGAGGATGTTCTTGGACCAGAGAAGCAGCCAGCAGGTACCAACTCCAACTTCCACTGACTTTTCAGAAGTTGAAATAGAATGGGGGATCTATATCCATGTCAACTTTGGTAGGATCAGAGTGAGATTTTGAGACAGAGGCCCAAAGGCTGGCTATGGGAGAGTCCTTTCTTCTTTGTTGTCATTTATTGGAATCTTTGCTTCCCATGTCCCATCATCTTCCTTGGCTATGACCTATCAAGCTAAGGTTTAAGGTCAAAAAAAAGTCATTCACTCTGCCCAATAATTTTGGGTGGATGGTTCTGATGCAGTAAATGGATGTTTATAAGGCAGCTATCACTCTCCTTTGCAAAGCTTGATATTTCAATATGATATGTCCAACAGCTTGATTCCAAAAACAAACAAGCAAAACCCAATGATTTCTACAGGTCCAAGAGCAATCAAAGGTTCCTTGGAAAATGACTAAGTTGGAGATACAGATTAAGAAATGACTATATGAAGGGGCATTTTTGGTAGAATATAGCTACCTTCTTTGGAGCAGAATTCCCAAAATCTATGGTGAAAAAAATCTTTCTTTTTCCCTTCCCTTCCCTATTCTCCTTCTTTCTTTCTCTCTCTCTCTCCTCTCTCTTACTTTTTTCTTTCTTCTCTATGGGAGAGAGTGGGAGAGCTCCATCTCCTACTCTGTTTATGGTTTCTTCAAGCATGAGAGTGGGATGGGGGTGGGCATGGCTGCCATCCCATGACTGACCAGTTACAACCCTCATACCTCAGTTTCCCTACTGAGAATTATAAAATAAGAGGTTTGGCTGATAATGGGCTTTGAGATCATTTACATCTCTGAACACATGAGTTATCCTTTGGCTGCATAGTTGCAAATTAGAAATATAGTATTTGTCTCATACCAATTGTCCCTCTTGCTGATCATCTAAGCAATAGTAAACTGATGCTAAGGAGCTGAGACACTCTGTATTTCCTACCCAGAGACAGGGTAGTCAGGTTCATTTGTGCAAATTTCCCTTTTTCTCATAAACCTTGAGAAACTGCCAAAGTTCAAAACCTAAATTCCTCCAGAGGCCATTCATCAAATTTTGTTCTTTTCCTAAGTTCCACAGGATTTTCTTCCCTATCCACATAGATCAGGGGAAAAGATGATGTCCTTGCCCAAAATTGAGCCTCAACATGTCATTACTCCCCACTAACTGCCCAGTATATAGGGAGTGACTCAGAGTTTGAGGATCCATTAGTACCTCTCTCATGGTATGCATTTCCACAAAATGTCCTGAGCTTGTTGAAGTGGCCATTGCAAATTCTTTTGCTTTCTCAGTCTTCTTTCCTCTAGTTTATCTCAGTCACATTTTGTTACCTATTTCCATTCACTCATTGCATTCTGAAGCTTAAGTTTCAACTCGACTTCCTTTTAGCAGAAGTTAGGATGATTAGAAAACAGAAGAAGGGAAGGAGCAAACAAACAAAAATGAAACACTGAGAGGAAAAGGGTATGAAACTAAAAAGTCAGGTCATGACCCATCCACTTTTCATACTCCCCTGTGCCTAAAATATCAGGGTAGGATGTACATTCTCCTTTCCCCCTTGCCCCCAACCGCTTTCCTGTCACTAGCTCATAGCTTGCTGAGTGGTGACAAGATTATGGTGCAACTGTGGCTCTTTAAAAACACTTTCCTCATTTGTAGCTGGCCTTCCTGAATTGGGACCTGCCCACCTATAAGTAGAATTCATCTTGGGCCTGATAGAAAACACTCCATAAGTACCTCCCCCTACCATTTCCCCTTCTCCTTTCTCTTGCTATCATCAAATAAGGCTTCATGGAGATATGTTTGCATACCACCAGAGAAAATTGGCTAATTGAGCTCCCTTTGCTTTGGAGGGATGAAAAGAGTCTCAAACAGTTTATTTCTGTAGAAGGGAAAGGAGGGTAGGGAATAGACTTGCTGGTGAGGGGATCTCCCAGCTGAGGAGCTAAGACATGTCATCACCTTCTATGCAATTTTAATCTTAGAGAGTTTTCTAAGAGCCCCAAGCGGTCTCAACATCGCCAGGGTCAAAAACAGAATATGTCAGAGACAGGATATGACCACAAGTTTTCTTAGCTCTAAGTCCAACTCTCTAACAGGCCACTCTTCCTCTTGTAGGAGAAGTAGTTAAGAGATTTTAGAGGACTTTAAAAAAATTCTGTGACCTGAATATAGGTGACAGGTAGAGGGGCATAGCAAAAACAAAGCTGGCCTCAGAGTTAAGAAGATCTGAGTTTTGACCTCCACTGGCAGTGTGACGCTAGATAAGTCCTTTAGCATCTCAGCAGTTCAGGAAACTCTCAAGACAAACTCTCAAGAGTTTTTAACTAGAAACAACAGCAATACATGCTAACAGCTCTCAGTAGTTAATCCATTAGTCTCTCAGCTATTCCCTAATTGACCTAAAAAGACGGCATCAATCATTGTCATCCAAAGCTATGTAGGTATCACATCTTATGAGCTAGGCACCATGCAAGGGACTAAAGATAGAGACTACAACTATGCTATGGTCACTTCCATCGAGGATAGCTGGGGAGATAAAATATAAATGTGAAAAGTAGAAGTAGCCATATATATAGCATATGCTCCTCACCAAGTG